>NC_072784.1:25752931-26360431 GCF_022539595.1 Amphiprion ocellaris | reverse complement strand
GCATCAATTCCTTCATCCTTCAGGAACTGCATGAATTCTCTTACCACATAAGGTCAGGCATTGTCATGCACCAGAAGGAATCCAGGACCACTGCACCAGCGTAGGGTCTGACAGTGGGTCCAAGGATTTCATCCAGATACCTTATGGCAGTCAGAGTGTCATTGTCTAGCCTGTAGAGGTCTGTGCGTTCCTCCATGGACATGCCTCCCTAGACCTTCACTGACTCATCACCAAACCGGTCATGCTGAATAATGTTACAGGCAGCATAACTTTCTCCACAGCTTCTCCAGACCCTTTCATGTCTGTCACATGTGCTCAGGGTGAACCTGCTCTCATCTGTGAAAAGCACAGAGCACCAGTGATGGACCTGCCAATTCCTGTGTTCTATGGCAAATGCCAACCGAGCTCCACGGTGCAGGTCAGTGAGCACAGGGCCCACTAGAGGACGTCGGGTCTTCAGACCACCCTCATTACATCTCTTTCTGATTGTTTGGTCAGAGACACTCACACCAGTGGTCTGCTGGAGGTCATTTTCTAGAGCTATTGCAGTGCTTATCCTGTTCCTCCTTGCACAAAGGAGCAGATACCTGTCCTGCTGATGGGTTGAGGACCTTCTACGGTCCTGTCCAGCTCTCCTAGACTAACTGCCTGTCTCCTGGAACCTCCTTCATGCTCTTGAGGCTGTGCTGGGAGACACAGCAAACCTTCTGGCAATGGCATGCATTGATGTGCCATCCTGGAGGAGATGGACTGCCTGTGCAACCTCTGTAGGGTCCAGGTATCGCCTCATGCTACCAGAAGTGACACTGACCCTAGCCAAATGCAAAACTAGGGAAAAACAGTCAGAAAACATTTGGAGGGGGAAAAAAATGTCAGTGGCCTTCACCTGTAAACTCATTCCTGTTTTGGGAGTTGTCTCATTGTTACCCCTCTAGTGCACCTGTTGTTAATTTCATGAACACCAAAGCAGTTGAAACTGATTAAACACCACCTCTGTTACTTACTTGACCAGAGCAGTATCCCACGTTTGACTGACTTGATGCAATACTTAGATTAAAAAGTGTTCTAATTTTTTTTGAGCAGTGTATATTGAGAGGATGTGCACAGGTACCGAAATGTGAAACAGATGAAATGCTACTGGAGTCCAGCTGGACCCTAAGTGTACAGATTAATAGGTTTTGCCACATGTCCTGATGAGGGTTAAAGGGGCTCCATTAGGGTTGTTTTTTGACTCAGCATTTATCAGATAGAGTTGCAGAGGGTTAGGATTATCCATCCATCCATCATCTACACACCACTTAATCCTCATTAGGGCCGCAGGGGGGCTGGAGCCTATCCCAGCTGACTTAGGGAAAAGGCAGGGGACACCCTGGACAGGTCACCGGTCTATTGGTGGGCCACATATGCAGGCAAACAATCACACTCACATTCACACCTACAGAGAGTAAAGAGTTACCATTTAACCTGAGCATGTTTTTGGTCTAGGTTCTTTACAGTGGTGTAGTGGTTAGTGCTTTTGCCTTGCAGCTGGAAGATCCCTGGTTCACATCCCAGCCTTCCCGGGATCTTTTGGCATGTTTTCCCTGTCCCCTCTTTGCATGCGTGGATTTTCTCCGGGTACTTTGGCTTCCTCCCACAGTCCAAAAATATGCTGAGGTTAATTGATTATTCTAAGTCTTCCGTAGGTGTGAATGCAAGTGTGATTGTTTGTCTGTATATGTAGCCCTGCGACAGACTGCAGACCTGTCCAGGGTGTCTCCTGCCTTCGCCCCAAGTCAACTGGGATAGACTCCAGCCCCCCTGTGACCCTAATGAGGATTAAGCAGTGTATAGATGATGTATGAATGGATGGATGGATGTTTTTGGACTGTGGGAGGAAGACGAAGTACCCGGAGAAAACCCATGCATGCACAGGGACGACATACAAACTCCATGCAGAAAGATCCCGGGAAAGCCGGGACACAAATCAGGGATCTTCCAGCTGCGAACCACCAAGCCACTGTGCAGCCCAGTGACCAACTAAAATCTGTGAAATACAGAAACTAGATAAATGCATAGGGTATTTAAAGAAGATGCTGGAATTTACAGTAATTTGCATTTGGCATCCAGGTACACTTTCATCTCAGGTTCAGCAATAAAATAAACTGTATGAAAGACTGACATTGACTGGCATGAGATTTAAAAAATGAATAAAATTATTACAGATTTGTTTGTACACCAGCAGATAGTTGAACTACATTAAGCAGAAAAAAATGAGGGAAATGCTTAATGTTGTGTTTTATAATGAAGTTATAATGTAATAATCACAGTCTTCTATACATCTAATTCAAATGTATTCTGCAGTGAAGTTGGCTGGATGGAAAAAAGGTCTCATTGCAGCCTTCTGCATTCTCATCATACTGGCCTTGATCCTTGTTATCACCTTCAAAACACGTCTCCTTCACTTTAAGAGGAAAAGTAACGCCAAGCTGTTGGTGTAAGTAATATTTATCATGCTCTTATCAAAAATCAGTGTTTTAAAGGTGAAGTTAGTGCAACGCCCATAGACCCTCCTGTTGATTGTGTTTTGTGTCCACTTTGTCTTAGGAAGTCAGCCAGCACCAAAGCCGAGCGTCTGAGCCTCACCCAGGCCGAGGTCAACGAGGCTGCAAATGGTAGAGTCACGCAAATTGTGACATGAATACTGAGCTGCAGTTTGACCTAAAAAAACAAGACAAGACATTTAGTAAACTGTTAAACACATATTCGCACGGTTCATTATGAAGTTCAAAAGCAATGTTTTTTTTTCCTCTCCTTGCTGTCTAGTCACTCCAGGCATGATGGGAAAAAGTATATGGAGTGAACATGTATCAGGCTCTGGTGAGTAGAGTGGATAGAGTTTTTACTTAAATTAGTTTTTTTTGTTAAAGGACAAGGACAGCATTAATGTTTTTACTTCTGTAAACTTCTGTACCACTGCTCAACCTCCGGTCCACTTGTTCTTTCTGAAGATGTAAATCTTAAAAAATAATAAATCACAAGTATAGTGTTTTGGATTTTTTTTGTTTGTTTGTTTTTTTGTAAAGGCTAAAAGGTGGGCATTGAAGTTTTAACCCAGCATTAATCAAATAGGGGTAACTAGCATATTTAAGATGAGTAGGATTAACTGAAAGTGCTTGTTTATGTGATGCCTTGCAGTTCTTTGTTCGATTTGCACCATCAAAATGAATCAGAGGGGGAAAAAAAATTCAGTTTCCTCACAAACACATAATTGTCTCTGAGATTAATTTTCAAATTTTCACATTTGGATCATTGCATCAGACTGCTGTGTCTGAACAAAAACAAAAAATGACTCATAATTCTAACTTTCCATCTCTGTGTTTTATGCATGTAAATGGAGCCTATACAACGGGTGACAGACCCAGTCATGTGGCCACATTATGTATCATATTTGACCATTAAAAATAAACAGAGAAAAAATTCATCCTTTCTGAAGTAGTCTGACTCACCAGATATTGATTGTGGGTATAAGCCTGGCATGGGCTGCACATTTCACAAAGCTTTCTATGTGTAACTGTTTTCCAAATCCCCTTCAGTGCAGGAAACAACAACCTTTAAACAGCAACCTGCCTCACTGAAAATCTAGAGTTTTGCAGTGGATTTGGATCATGCATTTAGTAATTTTCTCAGTGAATTATCCACTTTAATGACAATGCTCACCTCGTTGAGTGCAAATGTCCCACCAAAACAATTCCTTTGTCGCTATTTTGAGAGGTCTCCATTGTTGCAGCCTTAACTTCGCTCTACCCAAGGCGACTGTGATTGGTTCAAAGAAATACAAATATAGCAGAATGGTAAGAAGGTGCAGTCAGACTATTCTGCAGCACAGAACCGCTTCTATGCAAAACTATTTCTGAAGTCATTTTGAACCCATTGTCATTTGTTTCATTTTTGTAGTGCAGTGGAACAAACAACTCTGAAACTGACCCAGTACAATTCATTGATATGTTTTAGTTGCTGACATAGAGGAAGAATCTAAATTAGACTCTGGCTTAACACAAAATAAGTTTTAGCAGCATCAGTTGATTGCTGATTTTGTTTTTTGGGAAAGAAAGAAGCTGAAATATCATCATCTATCTTCATTAACTATTACGCGACAGTTTACATTTTGAAGTTTACATTTGTTTACTGCGTTTTGTTGCAGAGTCTGATGACCAGATTAGTGCGATTGTTCCAGAGAAGCAAGAACCAGAGTATACTGAGGTCCAGACCAGACAGGCAGATCCTAACAGAGGTGAGACTGCTTCTGAGTTTTAACATTTTTACGAAGCACTTCATCATTTCACCTGAAAACCAGTCTAAAATAACTGCATATTTGTTCCATGTCAGTTCCGGTGAAACAGGGAACAGACACGGTGTACAGCGAAGTACGCAACTCCCAGCAAGGTACGACCAACATCCCTCTCTTCATACAAATCCATTTTTATGTTACACAGCGAGAGAAATCAGGTCAGTGGCATCTGAAAAAAACAGCGCCAGGAAACTGGATCAACTCCAACTGTAAACATCTGCATTGTTAGCGAAAGAATGTGCCATTAAAACAGAAGGCCCAATCTCCAGGTGTCCACGTCCTGCTTTCGTCAAAGAGAGCTTCCTGTTCTAGCAAGAGCCAAACAGTGTGTGCATCCGTTAAGACTGAGTGAGCAACACACTTGATTGTTTGATACTCATGGGGGTAGCGTTTGTCCATTGTTTAGACATGAGTTCCTAATAACTAACGATCTCACACGATGATGCAGCAGAAGTGAGAGAAAAAGCATGTTCTTTTGCATTCTGCTTCCTAAGGAGAAACTTATATGTAGGAAAAGACTTTATTAGCATGAACACATTAGTATGAATGTGCACATTGTGATAAGCTCCCTGTTTCCTGGTAGCTGAGCGCTGTTCATGGCAGTGCCGATGGCTGCACAAACCCTTCTTTAATCCTCAGATTCCTTTTGTTTCCTGAGCTTTTTTTTTGTTTTTGTTTTTGCAGGTGTTCCAGAGCCGGCTGATGGCGTAAGTGGCATCATGCATACAGCGCACACACAAACAACCAACAGACACACACTCACAAATCTATTGTGTCTTCGCTCAGAGACATGTCACTGACAGACACAGTACAATAAATGGAAACCCTGTGGAGTCATTTTATGCTGTTTGAAAGTGTTTTCTCAGTAATATAGAAGAACTTCAATGTTTGATTCTGCTACTTTGTAAGTTTATGATCATTTACTAGCAATTGCACTGGCAAGAACCTTATAATTTGGCAGTCATGCTGTATTCAAAAGCTACACTTCTGTATCGTTAATTCTAATTAATTAAAGGGGCACTCAACTGATTTCACACATCATGTTCAGTTTACTCATCAGGAAGATGAAAGCATATGAACACAGCTACATAATCACTTATGTGGCTTTGGAGGAGCTTTCCAGAGTTTGAAGAATTGATGATGCCATAGTGGTGTCATCAGGATTTTTTCAGCGTAAGCCTCAGGTCAAATATTTTTTGCAAAAAGCTTATGAGTATTATTATCTGCAGTTGAGGTATTTCATAGATGTGGGTATTCAGGAAATGGAAACATCCAGTGGATGTTGTTGAAGATACTTAGCAGATAGGTTACACCACGTCACAGTTCTTTTCAGTGTCTTCTGTCCCTTCATGAGATCCAAGACTGACCATAAAAACAAGCAAATTTGTTTATAATGGATCCAGAAAATCCTTAGATTTGTTGGGTTTTCATGTATTTTTTTACAGGCTCAAAACTTTGGTCAGGTAAACCTCCATTATTACCAATGATTTTGAGTCTTAGCCTTAAAATGTGTATTTTATTTCTTGCTTTATTAAAAAAATGGTGATTTAACTATGAGTTCAGTACATCTATTGGAAGACTTATTGCTCATCTTGTCACTGAGCATTTACATGGGTGACAAAATAAAGTAAAAACTATCGTAAAGTGTCCCAGAGCAGCTTAAATTTTCCTCCGCCTCGATTTTACAAGTCTAGAGGGGTGAACGCAATTCTTCCACAATATATTCCCTCAGCTGGTGCTTTGATTATGAAGGTAGACAGCGCCATCAGCTCAAAATCTGCTCAATTGACGTCTAATGACTGTGAAGGGCACATTTTGAACAATAGATGTGGTAGAAATGTCTTATTATAGGATAAAGCTAACCACCTTTATCTGCATCTTTTCACTACTTTGTTCATTTCTGTTCAAGACAAATGAGCTGACATGATGTTATCAGTCACAGTCTGTCAGTCGGGCTATTTTTCGTTTCATACAAGCCTCATATTTCAACAGGTGTCAGTGGAATATGCACAGCTGAATCATGAAACCGATCACCACAGTGACCACAGTAACCATGGTGACCCCAGCGTCAATGACGACCATATAGACGAAGTCGACAACAGTGTCAGTGTGGACATCGCCGACCACAGGGAGTGAAAATAAGACCTGATGCCAGACTGTTAGCTAACCAACAAGAATATCTGTTCCCTTATTTATCCAGCTTGTTAATGCAACTGGAGTCTTTGTGCTGAAAGATCTTTAAAGTCCAACAAAAACTGTGTTCTTCTGATTAAGATTTTGCTTTACAAAAAAACACTCCACATTGTAAATTCACTTGCTTTGTCTTTGTAGAGTAAATAAAATGATTTTTTAAAGTCTTTTTGTTTTATTTGTAGATTTGTTGCCAAAGATAAATGAGCACAAAAGACCTCAGACTCTGAAATGCTAATAGGAACAGATGTCTTAGTAGAGTTGGCATGATTAGGAGTCCGTTCATTAGAGCCCTCTGCTGTGAGAGGATCAGCGATTTGAATTGAAACCACTAGAGGACAGACTTCAGAAGGCGCTGCGTGGAAACTTAGTGCCATCTGGCTGTGATCTCCTTTAAAGTGAGAAGGGCTTTCACTGCTGCCACTACATCAGGGGATATCAGTTTCGTTTTCCATTATCTAAGAGTTAATTGAATGATATAACTTGTTCAAGGTCTCCACACACCGGATACGTTTATCAGGTCAATCTGTTGTTGATGCTGATCTTATGACGACTGTGTGCAGTGCAAAAATGCAAAGGTCAACACATGGAGGATGTGGTATATTAACATGGTGGACTTTAAGTGACACAAGGTCTTACCTCGACATATATTACAACACACAGTAGCATGTTCAGATGACGTTGGTGGATAAAGCCGTTGATTATCCATTTATTTCTGGAAAAAAAATCAAATAACATGGAGCCTGTGCTGACTTCTTTCTGTCTGATTTGTTCAATCAACAATTGAATATATACCTTTAAGAGATAAATAGATACTGAATTTAATTTACACGAGTATAAAACAGAGTTGGATGCATTTAAATGTTTATGTAAACATTCTTCATGTCTTATTTTAGACTAAACTTTTAAGAAAAACATTTTTTTCTGCATGTACACATACAAGAATCTCTGCAATGTCAGTATTTTTTCTACTTGCATACAAATCTGTGCAGTAAAAATAAAATCTGTGCAATATTAATACTTTTCTAAAAAGTATTTTAACTAATGGAAAGCAAATCTAAGCAATTTCATTGATATGTGCAATATTGAGGAATTTGGACAATTCGAACCAGGACCATTTATACCATATGTATGTTTTTAAATTTTTATACTGATTTTTCTTAAATGTTTGCATTGTCCACTTTGCAAACAATTTCCCAGCTGTACGATTTATAAAGGCTTATTATTAGCATTATTTAAAGGGATTGTTAGAATGTATGCCATTGTGTATCTTACACATTTCTGCACGTTTAATATGAAAATATACCTTCAGTTTTACAGTTTTATTTCTGGGAAAATTGCCTTTCATTTTGGACGCTTTAATGAATATTTATTTGATGTCTTTGCTGAAATCCCGTTTCTTAGCCCGTTTCTGGGTCATGTGGCCTCCATGAGTTATTTTACCTGGTGAAAGTGAATTAACAAGACTGTGCTTTTGCTGCTATGACATGTAAAAATAACAAGCGAAGAGAGTGTTTACCGGCATCCTGAAACGGAGGCAGCTAAATGGAACTCAGACATGTTTTATTATATCCTTACACATGCGCTTTTGCCATTATGATGCATTACATCAAAATGTCTTTTATCAAAACGTTATTTCTGTTGACATAAAACCTCAGTATTTTTAATATTTTCCATCTATTGTTTTCTCTCATCTTAGATTCATGGATGTCAGATGGTGCATTGTCATCATTTTCACAGCTCCTGACAGCCTGACTCTTTGGAGAGGTTTTCACCTGCCAGCAGGTGAATGGGGACAAGCTGAGCAAATTATAAAGGTTTAGATTCAAGAGCAGGGCGGTATACAACGCTTGGTTCACAGCAACTGCTGTCGACAGCATGGATTATGCAGATCTGCGTTTTGACAGGAAGTTCACAGGAACACCAAACGGCAGATCGAATCCATGTGGGAATCTGCAACACCTGACACCGCAGCTAACTCCGACGGCCTGCCACCAACTCATGAGCTTTCATCTCCATTCTTAGCACAGACTAACGTATAGACTGAGCCGCAGATCAAGTGTTCAACTTCATTATCTGCCTGCCTGCAGTTTCTATGTGTTTGTGTGTTGCGTGTTGTGGATGTATTTATATGGAGGACTAGCTGTTAATATCCCTTAATTTATTTTGCCAAGGCAGAGGGCTGTCTGATCTCTCCTCCTCCACCACTTGTGAGCTTTGTTCGTCACTGCAACTGCGCTAAGTCTTCATTAATGTGTGCATATGTGACACCAGCATGTGGTACAATATTTCCAGGGTTTGCACCATTCCCCCAGGCCCCGAGCGCTTACATGCCGAATGATATGTGCACTTTCTTGACCTCTGCGGGGTCCGCAGAGGCATCTATGAATGGATATGGCTTCAGCTTTGAGGTGCCAAAATGCAAACCCACTCCTGCTCTGAGGATAGAACCGCGCCTCAGTCGACTCATGGTTTATTAATCACATTACTTAACCAGGAGGCTGGTCTTGACAGGGGGGAACAGCATATTCTGAGCTGCAGATATCTGGCACACAGGAACTGATACTGTGTTACATGCACATACACCAGGAGTTATACAGTAGAAATAAGCTTTGGGACTATAATTAAACAGAATTGGATTTCATTATATATTTTTTTGGAAACGTGTGAGCAAAATGCAAAACCACAAACCTATTTTAACCTGAGTGTTTGCTACTGAAGTGTGTGCGAAGCTGCCAGGGAATAGGAGAGTGCTTGGAGGGCATTCCTGCAGGTCACTTCAGACACTGTACACTTTGCCCAAGGATGGTCCTGTTCTGCCTTTAGGTTCGTAAGCTGGGCCGGTGGGAGATGATGGATTTACTACTGTTCCCAAAGTTATGATGTGCGAAAAGATGTGCCCTGACAGACCTGTGGGATTCCTATTACAAGCAGGAATGCCCCACCGCCCCCAGAGAGCCACACAGTCACATGATCAACACTTATGGCAGCTATAGTGTGGTGGATCAGATAAGGGGCTGTGACATATATCAGGAGGGATGGTTCAGTCTAATAGACCCAGTACAGTCCTCTGTCTGCTCTCTAACTGCTGCACGTATGCTGTTCGTGTCTCCACAAAGTAACCTGATCCGGCCCCTCCTGTATGTGGAGCACAACTCCTCTACTGCCATTGGCTGTCATGCTAAAATTAGCATATTGACCCCTGTGAAATGCATTCTGGGAATATCCTGTCTTTGACTTGGCCTTATGGAGGCAGGGCTGTTTCTGGTCTTCAGAGGCAGCGGTGAGGTCATCGTGTCGACCTCATCTTGCTTGTTCATGCCATGGGACACTTACATTACATAGAAGTCCTCAGCCACCATGTACAGTAATTTTCCTAAATTTATATATTTGCACATCACAAATTATCATTTTACATTAGTGAAACTGGGCTGCATAGTGGCGTAGTGGTTAACACTTTCACCTTACAGCTAGAAGATCCCCGGTTTGCATCCACGCCTTCCCAGGATCTTCCTGCATGGAGTTTTGCATGTTCTCCCTGTGCATGTGTGGGTTTTCTCCGAATTGTCTGGCTTCCTCCCACAGTCCAAAAACATTCTCTTAATTGGTTATTCTAAATTGTCTGGAGGTGTGAGTGTGACTGTTTGTTTTCTATATGTAGCCCTGTGACAGCCTTGTGACCTGTCCAGGGTGTCCCCTGCCTTCGCCCTCAGTCAGCTGGGATATGCTCCAGCCCCCCATGACCCTACTGATGTTTAAGCAGCATATAGATAATGGATGGATGGATTAATTAAATTCCTACAATTCTAAATTATCTCTCTATGTCATTCAAAACTGTGGTGAGTCCAGCAATGTTGTATGGTGTAGAGACAGTGACACTGAGGAGCTGGAGGTACCAGAGATTAAAATGTTGAGGTTCTCTTTTGGAGTGACCAGGATGGATTGGATCATGAATGAGGACCTCAGAGTGATGGCGCATGTTAGATGTTTTGGAGCCAGAGAAGCCAGACTGAGATGGTTTGGACATGTACAGAGATTGGATAGTGAATATATTGGTAAAAGGATGCGGAGTTTTGACTGCCTCCTGCCTGGCAGTTCAGACATAAAGTTAGTTGGTGTGAGAGAGAAGAGGATGCAGAGGATAGGGTTAGATGGAAGCAGATGATTTGCTGTGGTGACCCTTGAAGGGAAAAGTCGAAAGGAAAGGAAGAAGATCATTGCCATATTACTTTTCCTGCATTTAAGGTACATTCATAGTTGTAGTGGTATTACAAGTTTAAGTAGCTGTACATTACAAATTAGTGCATTTATGTATTTATGAGGAATATCATGCATGGTTTCACTGGCCACTCACACATGCTTTATAGCTAAGCACATTTACAGAAGGACAGTTTGTGATGGCACTGCACACATTTGAAATGGGATAAATAGCAATTCTAATTCTAAATTTTCCAACAAAAAGTGATGAGGGAATGAACAAGACAAGCAAGTTGAGAAAGGTTTGATTTGGGTTTTTTTTTTTGTGTGTGTGTGTGTGTGTGTGTGTGTGTGTGTGTGTGTGTGCGTGCGTGCGTGCGTGCGTGCGTGCGTGCGTGTGTGTGTGTGTGTGTGTTTTCATTTACTTCATTCTTTTAAAAAAGAATTGTTGGATCAACCTAAATGAATAGCTTCAAACGGTGACACACAACTAAATTAAGCTTATCAGATTATGCCACAAGTTATATGTACTTAAATAATCTGATATCTCTCAAATGACCAGTTTGCAGTGCTAAAAGGTAATTTTAAGTAAAATCAACTTGAAGTTTCTACATTTTTTAATGTCAAATTGATTTTGTCATTGCAGTTCTACAGTTAGGGCTGCACAGTGGCTTAGTAGTTAGTACCGTCGCCTTGCAGCTAGAAAATGGGGCCTGGGATTTTTCTGCATGAAGTTTACATATTCTTGCCTGAGTTTTCTCTGGGTACTCTGGCTTCCTGCCACAGTACAAAAACATGCTCATCATTCACAGGAATTGTTATAATGTATGCCATGGTATATCTTACCCATTTTTGCACATTTAATATGAAAATATCTTTTCAATTTTGCAGTTTCATTTCTGGGGAAGTTACCTTTAATTGTGCACACTTTAATGAATATTTATTTGGCATTTTTGCTGATATCTAATAATAAAATAAACCATCAGTAGGCACTGGCTGCTTCCTGATACCTACACAATAGAACAATGGTCACATATAGTTAATGAAGTATACATTATGGGGGGAAAAGTACGTTTCACTTCACCTACAAATGACAAGATTTACTGCAGTATTTTGTTTCCTTTATATGACAGACACAAGTGCATTTGATGGAGTTCATAAATGAATAGGTTCCTCGCGGTTATTGATATGTTGAATCATTTTGCGTTTTGTTCCACCAAGGTAATAGTTCATCTTCTTCACCATTTTTTGTGATTGTTGTCATCTCCAATATCTTTGTTGCCATTTTAAAGGGACAAGGTGTAATTCCAGTTGACAGAATCCAAAGTAAAAATAAAAGTACTTTATTTCAACTGCAGCTGAAATACACATTTCATGTACAACTACAGAATGTTTCTGTGTAAGGATATATCCCAGTGTGATTTTAATAACTAGATTGCATACTGATATCGATAAGTCTGCAATAATCTGCCATCCAGTCCCACATAATGTAATGAGACTAGGATGGATAAGTAGTTACAAAAAGCTGAGCACATCAGTTCTTCTTAAAGTTCTTTCTTATAATGACCTTTTCCTTTCCTACAGTAAACACTCAGCCCATTTAAATTGTGAATTAGTCCATGCAATGTTTAAACTGTGACCTTAATTCAATGCCAAGGCTTCAAACTAACTTACTTTAAAAATTAATAGGGAAGACATCGAGTTATTTATCAAAAGGATGGTATTTAATGACCCATTTGTCTTCCTGGTACAAGGTTTGCTAAGGAGGTGTGCTGGGACGATACAGTAGCTGCAGCAGTGCACAGGTCAGATTTGTGCCTAAAACCCTTTAGAGCCTTGACATTAGTGAGGAAGAGCTTCATGTGACGTATGACATAATAAGGAGTTTATATAAGAGTTTAAATAGAGGACTTTACACTTTAGTTTCATGGTAGGAACGAATAAAGTAAAGATCAAGAAGTAGGCTATTTGTCAGTTTTGAAGCTTAGATTGGTAAACACACAGTGCATAATATGTATTTTACTGGCTGCATGTATAAAGGCTGCTGGCTGAAGGCCCACAGGGTTGTTCCTTTCTATGAGACTGTGATCCTCCATTGTCCTTCATATGCTAAGTAAAGGTTACACTTAGTGAGTCCACCTGTTTGATGTCCTCCATATGTAATTGTTTGAGCTCTCCCAAATCCAGGAAATTAATTCATCGTGACCTTGTGCAACCTGGTCAGAGCAGGAGGAGGAGGTTCCCCAGACAGACGTCCTCTTTCTCACTTCCAAACTGAAACACACAACCCCATTGTGCAATCGCATCAAAAAATTAGACACACGTATGCACAACTTTTCACCTTTGACCTCCTTTTCCATGGATGCAGCCTTCAGCTAAGGAAACCTTATCCCCACACAAACAGTCAGCCAGCCTCTGTGCTACTCCCACTTCCATCTGAGCTAAGTCTGAGCTCTCACTGTGTCCCGGACAGCTGCCGCAGCTGTTTACTGGTTTTACCTCTTTGCAGGGCACCATTCTTTAAATTTGGTTAATGTCAGCTTCCCTAAATGAAGCAGCAGCGGCAGCTCTATTATCAGATTTATTTTCTCTCAGCTTCATCTTGACCACTAGATGACATAGTGATTACTATTCTCAACAGTTTAAAAAAGCCGTGAACCCCCTCATGGGACAATTTATTTACAGCCTTACTGGAAGCCTTTTAATTTTGGGTCACACGGGTCACTGGAAAATATTAGTGTAAAGTGTTTATGTAGAGATATGTACAGTCAAGAGGTGTGTGGGTTCAAATCCTTTGCCCTCTCTTATGCCAACATTTAGACGTGGCCAGAGCTGTTGTTTTCCTCCTGGAACGTAAAGCAAATTTACAGCTCAGTCTGGAGAGTTCATTCACCTCCGCCAGTCTGCACCTGTTGTAATTCATGTCTACATGATACATATGATGGTAACTAATGATTTAAAGCTATGTTAAGCTACATAAATCACAGATGGCATTATTTCTGGATGCCAACCTGTACACAAAACTCTATCCTCACATAAGGCAACGTGGCTGATGTGCATAAATTAAGTAGATCATTTTTCAAAAACATCACCGTATCAAGATTATTCCATCTCCTATATGACACCCTATTATCAATAAAATTATCTTTATTTAAGTTTTAAGGTCAGCTAGAAAAAAGATGTAGTCATAGAAATACAAGATGACATACAGGTAGAACGTCGAATGCACAAATGCTCAAACAATGCTGCTCACTGTCTTATGCAATTTAAAACACTTCATAGGCTCCATACATTACTGCAAGGTAAAAATACACAGCATATATCCAGACTTGTCACCGGTGTGATAAATGTCATTCTTCAGAGACAATTCTTTTACATAGCTCAGAAATTATTAATAATACTCCACTAACAACCAAAACCTTTATCTATCTGGATCATTAGGAAACTTCACCACAGAAATAGAAGTAAATATTATTCTATTTAAATGAAAGAAATATATAAATAATAATAAATAATGTTTTAAAAATCATAATACATGAATAATAAAATGTCATATAAATATAATTACAATTCTTTCAAGCAAGAAATATAAAATTATGAATATAAGAAATAAAAATAGTAAAATATTAAATAAGAAAATGTCATAATATAGAATTATATTTTTTCACGCAAGAAATATAAAACTGTGAACATAATAAATAATAATATAATAAAAATAGTAATTCATTAAATAATGAAATGTCATATAAATAGAATTATATTCTTTTCATGCAAGAAATATAAAATTATGAATATGAGACATAATAATATAATAAAAATAACAATACTTTAAATAATAAAATGCCATTTAAATATTTTTTTCATGTAAGAAATATAAAATTATAAATATAAGAAATAATAATACGGTAAAAATAGTAATACATTAAATAATAAAATGTCATATAAATAGAATTTTAATATTTTCATGCAAGAAATAAAAATTGTAATTTCAATAAATAATAATAAAAAATAGTAATACAATAAAAAAATAAGCTGTGATATAAATAGAATTATAACTGTATAATATAAATTAAAATAAGCATTAACAAGTTGACTACAGCAGACTGAATTTGAATTGGAATTTCCTCTTAGCACAAATTTTATCCAAGATATTGTACTGGCTTATTCTTTTGCCTTATTGCAATTAAGTTTTTAAAATTTGCAATCCTTTTTGAGTAAAAAACAATAACCAAGATAAACAAAAAAGAAAACTGCTTGGGTCACTCTTCAAAGTACTTTTGTGGCAGAGTTTTGTGTATCTAGCTTTTGAAATTAGGATTGGATTTGGGTCTTACTTTTTTTTTTTTTTTTTTTAAAAAGATGAAAAAACGAAGTGTAAGGCCAGAAAAGGATCAAAGATATTATCCAAATATTGTAATTTTTAAAAAAATGAAAACACAGATTTATTCAGTCAGTGGCAATGAATATAAACTATTTCCCATGGAAACTATGAGCTCATGATCGCAAGGCTTCAGCAACTTAAGAGTCCTGAGGCATGGGAACCACGAGGGTCATCCCACGTATGTAGAGCCAGATGGTCGTTGGGCTCATTTTCAACAGCAAATGGCTCAATTTCCTCTCGGTTGTGTAATGTGTCTCACTGGGCTCTGTGAGGAGACTCATCAGTTTGCGAATTCGACTCGCACCTCCTGATCTTGTAGTCAGCATGGGGACACTCAATAAAATAAGCTTGAAGATATTTACTGTGTCAGCTTCTGTTTAATTGAAATTCCTAAACAATGCACAGAGCTTGGATCAAATGACTCAAGAGAGTTGCTGTTATTCCCTGCAGGACATAATGTCATTTGTTTTCTGCTGAGGAACACGGTTAAGAGAAGGACTTCTTTTATTCAAAGCACTATTGATCTCACTTCAAATCAGCTGCAGCGTTTGGGTGCAACTTTGTTTGTGCTTAAAGCTGACGTATATCCTTAATATTTGGCAGATTGTTTTTGTTTTTTGTTTTTTTGTTTGTTTGTTTTTTTGGGGGGGGGCATTACATCAGTCGTCTGAAAGTAATTCAACAGGATGACCTCGTGGCAAAAAATATAACATAAAAAAAAAACACGTACCATGAATTTATTAAAATTACTTGGTTGTAGCTTCAGTACAATGAGCACCCAAACTGACTTTGCTATTTATTTGATTTACATTACCATTCCAACGTTTGGGGTCACCCAGACAATTTCATGTTTTCCATGAAAACTCACACTTTTATCCATGTGCTAACATAATTGCACAAGGGTTTTCTAATCATCAATTAGCCTTTCAACACCATTAACTAACATAATGTAGCATTAGAACACAGGAGTGATGGTTGCTGGAAATGTTCCTCTCTACCCCATGAAGATATTCCAGCTAGAATAGTTATTTATTACATTAACAATGTCTAGACTGTATTTCTGATTCATTTAATATTATCTTCACTGAAAAAAACTACTTTTCTTTTAAAAATAAGGACATTTCTAACTGACCCCAAACTTTTGAACGGTAGTATATTTCAGACATGTCGTAAAAGCAAAAGAGAAAATGAGATATACAAAGTGAAAAACAAAACAAAATAAAACAACCAAATCCAAAACCTAAAATAATATCTGAAACTGAGTAGGATGAACTTTAACTTTTTAGCTCTACCCACTACATATCAGTGCAACTTATATCTTATTGTTTCCTCTTTGAATCAAACCTTATGCTTTTATACCTCTTTAGAAACTCAGCAAAAAAAAAACTTTGGGGACATTATGCACTAACAGCATATATAAATCTTAGATCTATACAAATCCAATTATTGTGATGCATAACACTCTATTTTTTAATGCTAACTCTGAATATCAGCCTATTTAAATCATAAACCAGGACCTGACCCAGATGGAACCAGCTCCATGGCAGCAGGCATCACGGTGTCCTTCTTTCTCACCAAACGCAGAGGATTACTGTCTCCTGATTTAGATTCCAACCCCTCTTTTTCTGCCCACTGCGCGTGCCATAACCAGACACTTTTTGGGCCCGAGTGAGCATCTCCCACTGGACCTGTGATGATCCAGACTCAGACTAATCCCCACAATGCAGGTGTGTTCATATGCTGCCTGCTAAGAAATATATCCCTGCTTCTGTTTCCAGTGTTGTGTTGCATGTACCAAGTAGAGCCAAGTCGTTTCTGAGAAAAGGCCTCATGCTTTGGCTCCGAGTAAAATAACTTGTTAAAGGTGCCGAGAAAATTCGGTGATGCTGGTTTGCGTATTCGACACTCCAAGGAGTCATATCAAAGCTGTGAAAGTATATTCATTTGGCTTATTCACACAGAATTTTCAAAAATACATATGACTTGAGTTACACTGACCTTTTTAAACAACAATGTTTATGAGGATAGCGGCCTGCATTCATAACATGCTCCACACAGACAGGATGCTTCACACAGCTCTTATTTTTAGAAGTTAAAGTCACATCCAACCTGCCTCTTACCTACATCACGCGAGTCAAGCGGAGTGTTAAGGAATGCATAGCCGGCTTTTTTGTAACATGTATAGCCCTCTGATAAGCCTCTGTGACAGGCCACTATTAAAATTCTCATTGTTTTGGCTTCAGCCTTGTGTCTTCTGAACTGTTTGTCTTTGAGAGTCACAGTGAAACGTCCGGACACCAAAGTCACACACATGAATACAGACGGGCAAATTGTCAGCTGTAAAATACGGAAAATATGTTTTCAGGTTGTTTTTGAGTAAAACTTTGGAATTTTGCTGTCTTTCACACAACTACATGAAACAATATCTGTGAATGAAAGTAGAAATCTTGTGACTAGCACAACCTGATGTCCAAATTCAAAATAAATGTCCTATATACAATACTTTTTATCATAAGAAGTAGTTGATGTACCATGTAGGAGAAAACCATGTGTCATGATTTATGAGGTCAGTTTTAATTGGCTGCTTCTGAATACATTTTCAATATCACTGATGGATTTGCCAAACTGTGCATTTGTATTTATTGTGTGTATATTCTTTGAACTAAAAAGTTTTTTTTTTTTTTTTTAAATCTATTTACAGAGAATCCAGAGTTTTAACAGCACTTGTGGGTTATATTGTGCCATTAATAATGAACAATCACATCACCAAGGGTATTTTATGCAATTCTTCTGCCACTCAAAAATACAGAAAAAGACGAGGAGTAGGTATTTTACCACCAGATATTGATTCTACTCAGTGATTCCGTACAAATTTATGGTGGATAATAAAATCTACTGACAATTTAATGGAGCCGTTAACTGAGTAAACACAATGTGAACAGAATAGGAGTCCTGTGTAACCAGGTCTTCGTCTAGTCAGAAACACATGTTGGTTTTAAGAATGTATCCATAAAATATATGTTGGACCACGGTGCCTGACGAAACAGTGACATTGAACAGCTTATGACACCACAGAGGTGAAATCAGTTGTAGTTCACCGTGTTCCACATACTTGAATGTTTTCAACTCTGACTTCTTGGTAATTTGACAGACCATAACATGCCTCCTTAAAGGGCAGGTAGTTAGACGAAGGCCAGCCTGACACTATGTATAGCAAGAAGTCGTGTGAGACTTGACTCTGGCATGTGTCCAAGAATGGTCTGTAACAAACAAATATTTTCCTGCGAGATGAGGTTCCTGTTTGTTTGGGTGAGGATGTCACTGCAGGAGAAGCTGGAAGGAGGGCCACCATTGCTCAGTGACTCCCCGAATCCCACCAATACTGTTTAACATCATGTGAAACCTGACAGCTGCTTCCAGAAGTCTTTCCCTAAAGCCTTCACATATTCAGTTTGTCTACACAGTAGCCCTGTTCAACCAGTGCAGAGATCAACAGTGCAGGGAGCTGATGAGTAATAATTTACAGCAACATTTAGAGCCTGAAACATAATATAATTTGTTTATCACCAGTATTGATAAACTGATCCTATAAATATCTTCTGTGGTTGTATAAACTCATAAAACTTGACGTGCTGTGAAATACCCAAAAACCAGTTATCTTTTCTGCTTCGACACAAAAATATCTGCATTTACAATATTGAAAACACAATGGCAGCATAAACGTGTATGGAAAGACAGGTTGGTGAACAAATGCCATTTAAAGACTAGTTATACAAATTAAATCAAGATTAAATATTCTGAAAAACAGAAAGGCATAGTTTCAGATCACAGTTTATTCTTGAGCAAGGTCACAAGTTTTTGTAGTTGTGTTGAAAACCAAGAACCTGAGCATGGCAGCTTTGTTATTTCCTCTGTTACATTAGCAGCATCTGTGCAATGTCCAAGTCTTCTTCCAAAGGTTTTAGTGAACCAGTTATAACCAGCCTTGCCCATCTCAGAGGTCAGTCTGAGGACAGCTGGAGCAACGACCATGATGTTACAGCACCATTCACACGTATGCATGTCACACGGATAGAAAAATATCTACACTTTGAATGTCAAACATACAGATTTGGCAAGTTAATTTACTGAACGTACAGTCGGGGGGACCAAAGCAATCTCCACTTATAAGAACACTATGTATCGACCTGTACTGAATATACTGAAATGCATAAAAGTTCAGTGTTGTAAATAGCTTCAATTCTGGCAAATGTGACTTTTCGTTGGCATTTGAGGGAAGAGGTTACGTGCAGTGTTCGGTCGTAACTACAGTCCCACGGATAACCTCTTGAGAGGGTGAATTTTACTAGATGTGATGCAAAGGTCAAGAGTATGAAGTGTCACATGATGGACCTGTAGGTCAATGGAGAACACGAGAAGGAACATGGACAAACTGAGTAAAAACACTCCAGAGCATCAGCAGAGGGGCTATTTAAAGATCTCCTTAAAAGTGAATATGTGTCTTTAAATTACTTTCTAAAATGACATTGCTTATAAGACATGTAAGGGATGATCATAAGATATGACGTGAGCAGACATAACAAAGCATGACAAACTGAAATCATGTGCTGTTGTTGTCAGATTCTGTTTATTTGTCCTGCAGAAAAGTGACGCATAGAACTACATTTAATAGCTCAAAATAAGTAAATAACTTGGCTTCAAGCATCATTTGAGGTATATCAGCCTTCTTCTGGCAATATTTATCTCTGATATTAATCAAAGCTTTTTAAATGTTTATGTAGGAACTCAAGAGAGACTCAAAGGGAACAGTTTGGTTGTCAACATTTTTTATGATCTCAGGGTGGGAGCAGTGTCAGGGGGCATGTGAACATACAGTGGGAGGAGTTGGACGAGGACCACTCATTTCTAAGCTGAAGTCACTGGATATTAGACCTTAAAATAGCCCTACAGAGTGTATATAGGGATCCTCTCCCTCTGGCCACATCAGACAACGGTTCAGTGCAACAGCAAATGTACAGTGCAACAAATTATTTCTCTTTCATAAAGAAAAAGCCGGTGAGAAAAAGATGACCGCACAAGCTAAAAAAGGGGGGATTTGGACACAGTGAAGTGAAAAGTGTTTGTGTTATCCAGAAACAGCAGGAGCTGCTACAAGGATAAAAGCCAAAGAAAGAGAGGACAAAAAGGACATAGAGCAAAGGATACTGCTCTTTTGTTGGATTGTTGTGTTCCCTTTGGATTTCTCATTGAGCTAAGAGAAAAGGAAGAGACAGAGCTGCAACCACGGCAGGGATGAAGTACAACTACCATGTACCGGTGTCAACGTACACTCGCAGTTCGCAGTACACGCCAACGTACCACACACCGACCCACTATACCCCTTCACATTACACACCGACTCTGTACACATCTACATACAGCTCAGTGTCAAAGTACACCCCAACACAGTACAGCTCGACATATTACACCCCGTCACATTACACATCCACCTCCAAAGCTGCATCAGCGTACATCCCTTCATACAGCAAAGGCTCTCGGTACAGTTCGACACAGCGCACACAAGCAAAGGAAAAGCCTGCACCTGTGATACCTGTCACACCTGCAAAAAGAACTGTGCACTTCCCCAATGACATCATCTTCCAGGATATTGTTAGACGAGGAGATATGGAGCAGATTGGTCGATTCATGAGAGCGAGGAAGGTTCGGGTGGATACGCTCTTCCACTCAGGTGAGCAAGTCTCCACTACTTTTACTTTTCTTAGCCATTGGTCAGCAGTTTAGTCTGCAGATATTCAGATCTTTGATATTATATTTAACATAGATCTGACGGCAATAACTTGATGTTGATCGGTGTGCTGCTGCAGGGGACTGATGTTTCTGTGTGTTGCAGGTATGGCAGCTCTACATGAAGCTGTGCTGACAGGAAACCTGGAGGTGGTAAAGCTGCTGGTGAAATACGGAGCTGATGTCCACCAGAGAGACGAGGACGGCTGGACGCCACTTCACATGGCCTGCAGCGATGGTTACCCGGAAATCGCCAGGTAACAAATGACTTTTTAACCTGAGAAAACTTAAACCAGCACAGCTATTTAAAAATAGAAACGTCAGAGGCATTTGAAACCACACTCATGTGGAACTTACAGTTAAAATACCTTCTGTGACGCATGTGTGCTTGAAACATCCCTCTGAGTGAAATAAAAGGTCACTTAACTGCACTGAATATTGACACTGGCATGAAAAACATAAAACAGTGACCAAATTCAACTGTCATAATAAAAAATTCATGGCATTCAGTATAAAACAAGATAGAGGAGAACTTAGAAAATATCACAAACTGATCCAAAACACAAAACATTAATCTAATATAACTTTATGTTTTCTTAATTCTGAGGTCACATGGCTGAGAAACTGAAACAAATCATAGTCGTTGAAAATTAGTTGCACAAATGACTAACTCTGGCATGTTTATCTATATATTTGCACTAGAATCTAGCCTTTGTCACTTGTTTAACTGTGTTTTATGCCATTCTCCACTCAGGTACCTGCTGGCAATGGGAGCCAGCACCGAGGCAGAAAATGAAAGCGGAGAGAAGCCTGCAGACCTTATTGACCCAGACTGCACAGAGCTGGCTAAACTATTTGAGACTGGCTGTGTGTGACTGGCTGCTAAATAGACCCAATATACAGAAATAAGATCAGCAGGCGCTTAGAAATCAATATAGTACAATATTCACCAAATCGAGCATAAGAACATTTCCGCTGCTGCTCACCGATCCTGTAAAACAAAATTCTTCAAGCTTGTTTAGTTTCAAAAGTGTAGCACAAGCTGCTATGAAATTATTATTTTGAATTTATAGCTGTAAAGAAATACTTCATTATGATTTTTCTGGTGATTATTTTATTTTATTTTATTCTGTTGGGCTTTATTTTCTGCATTTGTATATTTGTCATACTGCCAATGTCAGTGCTTGTAAATGTTAATCTACACTGCAGTCTCATGTAACACAAGACATGTCCCTGTATCAAAATGTCATCTTGTGTAGTTCCGGCCTGAATATTTATTCATTTCAGGAGAATATTAGATTTCTATCCTCGTGAGCATTTCAGTTTAAATATTTTATCAGCTGTGTTAGTGTGAAGCAGTCACATGCTTGCACTCTTCAGGACTGTATGTTCCAAAACTATCATCATACACTGAATTTGCAGAACAAAATTTGGACTGAGATGAATGTGTCTTATAGAAGGACTTATGTATCCTTACTGCTGGACAGAAAGAGGATCTCCCAAATACCTTATTGATGGTTAGAAACAAAAAAGAAAACAGCAGTTTATGTTGCACAAGCTTCTTCTACTGCTGCATTATTTTCCCTAATGTATTACCTTTTGTTTTCTGCAGTAAAAATACAAATGTTAGCAATTGAAGTCTTATAATTTTCTGTTCAATAATTATTTTTGTACATTTTCATAAATAAAGAAATCTTTTATAACTATGACTGAGCTGCTGTTGTGGTCTGCATAAGGAAATTATTTTACAACTGAGAAATTGGCATCATTTAAACAGTCATCACTTCAAACTGAAGTCATCCTCTTTATTGTGCACAGAATTTTTACGATCAGTGGTGAAAGAAGTATTCAGACTCTTACCTTTAGTCACAGTGTCAATACAACAATGTAAAAATATTCCATTGTGTGTAAGAGTCCTACATGAAAATTCCTCCTTAAGTTAAAGCACTTAAGTATTAGCAGCAAAATATCATTAGTGTATTAAAGTAAAAGTAAGTGGTTTGGTTTCTCCGACTGAGATATTATTATATTAATATTAAATAATTAATAGTAAATTATCAGTGTTTCAGCAGCATGTTACTGCTGTTATAAGCACGTAATATACAGTTTTCTATACAGGGGCAGAAGATAAATCTTAGGGGTTATCAGATGATTAATGAAAAACAAAAGAGGAAAAAACTCAGTTTTGATACTCAAATCTGTTTTTTCTTTTTCTCCAATCATTCCTTTTTGGTGATTCAGAACATTTTTTTTAGATGAAACCATGTGAGAAGCTCACAGGGAATATCTGCTATTTAACGAGTCTGTTAACAACTCATACAAATCTAAAATGTGACCCCGACTATACATTGCTTTTTATAAGATGTCAGAAGCCAAAACATGTTCAACGGTGTGCTATTATTAGAATTATTATTATTGTCCATTGTGGAAAATCTCTGTCTTAACATTAAAAGCTGTCAAATAGTGGACTAGAAAGCATAACCTTTCTCTCGCAAATTTAGTGGAGTCTAACATAAAGTAGCATGAAATGTATATATAAATACAGTACAAATACCTCAAAATTTAAATATCTAAGTACAGTACTTGAGAAAATGTATTCATTTACTTTCCACCACTTGCTACTACAGCCAGAACTAACATTATCATAGGTGCTCTATATGACGGTATTTTCATTATGGATTAATCTGCTGATTATTTTTCAATTAAGTGATTAGTTGTTTTCTCTATAACACATCAGAAAATGGTAAAAATGGCAACCAGTGTTTCCCATAGTTTTGGATGTCTTGATTCAACCACAACTTAAAGGTTTTCAGTTTACTGCTACAGAGGACTAGAGAAACCAGGAAATATTGAGATTTAAAAAGCTGCAATCACAGTTCATAGTTGGTGATTAATTTAATGGTTTGCAACTCCATTGCATTTTAAAGACTTTATTGTATACAGAGTTATCCTCAGAGAGCATGTTGTTCTCAGACTACAGGTTTCCAGCGTTTCCAGAAGTAAAATAGGAGGCAGGGTGTTCAGCTATCAGCCTCCGCTGTTGTGGAATCAGCTCCCAGTTTGGATTCAGGAAACAGACATATTCTCTACTTTAAGGATTAGGTTCAAAAATTTCATTTTTGATGATGCTTAGTTAGGGCTGCTCAGTCAATCTCTTTGTTAGGCCGCTTTAGGCTCTAGACTTCCCATGATGCTCTGAGCACATCTCCTCTACTTAGTCCCCAGTGTTTCTGTCTCCATACACTTATATGCCACCATTGCATGTCACTAACTTTGTTTCTTCTCTCTCGTGTAGTTTGTACTTTGTTGTCTTTGCTGGTATTTCTGGCTGCAGAGCTGCAAGTTTCTGAACTGTGGTTACTGGCCTCACTGACATCCCAAATTTTCATTGGTTTATTATGTTTTCTATCTGTTATCCTGTTCTCGCTCCACTTTACCCTGAAACCCTAAAATGGTCAAGGCAGAGGGAGTTTCCTTCCTGAGCCTGGTACTGCAGGAAGTTTCTTCCTTGTAAAGGGGAGTATATTTCTTCCCACTGTTGAAAAAAGAGCTCAGAGGAAAGTTTTGGACTATTTGATGACATTTGTTGAAGAAGAAAATGTGATTTAATTTTTATCTTACAGCTCATCCATTAATTGTTGCAGCTCTACTGATTACTATGGTACAGCATTACCTGGGATACATAGTAGGCTCCCATCTTCAGTCAGGTTCTGCTGCTGTTGCTGTGAAAATTGTGACTCTTCATCAAATATAATAATAATAATAATAATAATAATAATAATAATAATAATAATAATAATAATAATAATAATAATAATAATAATAATAATAATAATAATAATAATAATACAACTAAAATTAAATAAATACATTTTGATATCTTAGTATGTTATCCTGATATGAATGCACAACGTATTATTACATTTTAATTACTTTTCATTTTTACTATTAAACTATTATTATCATTATTGTTTTATTGTTTTGGTTGTTGCTGTCGTTCGCTGTAATATTCGATTTCGAGGTTTTGGAAGCCGATTCACTTCCGTGTCTTTTCCCGGAACTGATTGGTTGGCATTGGCAACGTTTTAGCCAGCTCTAACGGCGTACCCAGTGTGTGAATAAAGAAATCGAAAGGAACGATTATACAAAGGTTTGTCGCCTTTCTCGTCTCTCGTATACTGGGAAGCTTGGAAATATTGTTGTTGGGCTGACGTGCCTCTAATAAATACGTTGTAGCCGAAACGCTAATGAAATATTAGCTGTTTGAAGCTAACGTTGCGCCAGGATAATGTAAATCAGCAGTTAGCTAGCTACAAGGCTAAAGCTAACTAGCTGGAATTATTGTGTCAGGAAATCTATAGTTAGCTGCCCCCCAGATCGCAGCTGTAGGGAGATGCATGTCTCTAAAGTATTTTAGAGGCGATGCTTGTTGATAAGAGCTGCTGGTTGGTGCTCTGGGTTTGGCTCTGGAAGCTGCTGCTAACATTACTGAAGCTACTCTAGTCAGAACGTAAACAAAAGCTCCTTGTTCAGCAAACGTCAATATTTGCGCTTTTTTCTGACACGTAGCGCCCCTGAGCTTTAGATTACCTCAGAATTTACGAATAACTCATATTGTTACGATTGTGATCTGACCTCATTAGAAGATATAGTTAATTTTAAGTGACTACTTGGACGCTGACTAGGAAATGTTTCTATGTGGACTAACCAGTATTGTCAGTAGTTTAGTACCTCTGCAGTTTTAGAGGAAGTTGTTTGACAAACTGCTTTACAAAGTCGTCATAACAAGCTTTTGTTTTTAATTTATCATAATAGGTAAATACTTACAGCATCTTCTAAAAGAGATGACAAATGTCTTACAGTAATTAAGGAGATTCAAGAGTTCTTATTTGTCATAATCTCTTACAATACAGCCAGTGAAATGCACAGTGACCGTTCCACTAGGCTGTACAATAACTACAAAACATTATGAAAAACATTTCTAAAAAATATAGTCATGAATAATGAGGAGAAAAGACACTGTGAGACAAAAGCGCAGTGTTTGTTATGCAAAAGCTGAAGTCATGTGTGTGTATGTTATGATTATGTATAGAGTGTGTGTGTGTGTGTATGTACATCTGTATGTTAGCCACGTTTTTCGGTCAATAGATACGATACTTGTTAAAAATATGATGTACTAAAACTGTTCATATTTATACATTTACATTTGATGGCTGAAAACATTTTTGAGACTACTATTTTGTGCACAAGCAGTATATGGAAAGTCAACAGATAATACAAACTGAATTACTAGTCAACAATGCCGAAGAAAAAAGTTTGCAAAATGATGGGAAGGCAGTTGTCACGGTGCTTAAAGAAGAGGAAAACAGTGAGAGCCATTACTAACCAGCTTGGTATTGGCGAAACAGCTGGTCATTGCAAACTTTAGAAGAAAACACAATGTGGCTCCACTGATAACTGCTAAAGAAAAGCCAGAAATTGTGCTCACAGTGGTCTAATAGTTTATGCCAAAGTTGTATGTTTGTGTAGATGTAACTGTATGTACACTACCAGTCAAAAGTTTGGACACACCTTCTTATTTCATGGTTTTACTTTAGTTTCATGACTATTTACATTATAGATTCTCGCTGAAGGCATCAGAACTATGAATGAACACACATGGAATTATGTAATAAACAAAAAAGTGTGAAATAAGTCAAAACATGTTATATATTTTAGATTCTTGAAAATAGCCACCCTTTGCTTTGATTACTGCTTTGCACACTCTTGGCATTCTCTGGATGAGCTTCATGAGGTAGAACCTGAAATGGTTTTCCAACAGTCTTGAAGGAGTTCCCAGAGATGCTGAGCACTTGTTGGCTCTTTTGCCTTCACTCTGTGGTCCATCTCATCCCAAACCATCTGGATTGGGTTTAGGTCAGGTGACTGTTGAGGCCAGGTCACTCTCCTTCTTGGTCAAATAGTCCTTCCACAGCCTGGAGGTGTGTTTGGGGTCATTGTCCTGTTGAAAAATAAATGATGGTCCAACTAAACGCAAACCGGATGGGATGGCATGTCGCTGCAGGATGCTGTGGTAGCCATGCTGGTTCAGTGTGCCTTCAATTTTGAATAAATTCCCAACAGTGTCACAAAAAAAACACCCCCACACCATCACACCTCCTCCTCCATGCTTCACAGTGTGAACCATCCATGCAGAGACCATCAGTTCACCTTTTCTGTGTCACACAAAGACACGGCAGGTGAAACCAAGAGGAAAGAACCAAGGAAGAGTGTGCAAAGCAGTAATTCAAGCAAAGGCTGGCTATTTTGAAGAATCTAAAACATAAAACATGTTTAGACTTATTTCACACTTTTTTATTTACTACATAATTCCATATGTGTTCATTCATAGTTTAGATGCCTTCAGTAAGAATCTACAATGTAAATAGTCATAAAAATAAAGAAAAAACGTTAAATGAGAAGGTGTGTCCAAACTTTTGGCTGATTGTGTATGTGGGTTCTTTATTCATGTGGGAATGCTTAAGTTGTCACTACTGTTTATTGATAGAATTCAGCTGAGGACTTGAACCTTCGTATCCTTCAAATCTACTCACCACAGAGGAGCGAGGAGCGAGTACAGACTGCAAACAGAATGACCAGGTCTGAAAAAAGTTACAGTCCTTCTTATACAATTGCAGTTAGAAACGGGCCAGTTTTATTAGTGATCATGTTTCATTAAATACAGTATTAGGTATGTACTGCTTCAGCCATGACGTACAGAGGAATGCTCATTTTAGTGTAGAGTAAACCATGATGAAAGGACTTTCGACAAATAAGTATCTGCTATGGTGCTAATTGTGATGTCTTCATGTTTGTAAAGCTCATCAGCTCCCAGGATGGTGAATAGTTACAAGAGGACCTCAAGCCCCCGATCCCCTACTAACAGTGGGGAGCTCTTTACTCCAGCACATGAAGAAAATGTGCGCTTTATACATGATAGTAAGTATGACATCTGACAATGATGTGCTAAATTACCTACCAGTCTAATCTAAGGATTTTCCTGCAAGACCTCTCAAAACTAAAACTGCTGAAGTCTAAGTTTTTTTTCTTTCTGTAAGCTACTAACATTTACATAAACTACTACAGGGAAGTAAACTTTGACTTGTTTAGATCTTTAATGTTTAAATCTCTTATCTCTGCACATGGTTGCCCACTTGAGTAAAGTGGGAGATCATCAATAGGTCTGCTGTAGCTGACTCATCCTTTGGTGTTCCACTACTGCAAGAGTACTTAATTCAGATAAGTTTTCTTCAGTGACAATCAGCTGTAAACTAATCGCACTGATAAAGGCAGGCTCGTTAACAAAAGATTAAGGACACTGCATGTTGTGTAAGTCAGAACTTTGATCACGTTGTGCAGTGTGGAGCATTTAATCACTGTCCTGATCATGTTGATCAAATCAGATGTAAATTATAGAAGGGAAATAGCTGAGCAAATTAAATTTATTCAGAAAGAAAAAATAAAAGGTTTGTGATACTGTAGCTCATATCAGTTAAATCTTGTGCAAAATCAATAAAAATATTGAAAAACCCATAGCATTTACCTTTATAAAGAGCTTTATAGATTGCATCTGTTACATTAATTAATATAGTATTGGATCCTAAGCATTACACTGTAGCATTTAGGGGCATTACAGGATTTTTGCCATTTTAAGTTAACTTTTCCTCTTCACACTGCAAGAGATCACACTT
Source organism: Amphiprion ocellaris (assembly GCF_022539595.1). Classification (NCBI taxonomy): domain Eukaryota; kingdom Metazoa; phylum Chordata; class Actinopteri; family Pomacentridae; genus Amphiprion; species Amphiprion ocellaris. The sequence continues at coordinate 26,331,819 of NC_072784.1, read as the reverse complement.
ACTTCTACTCAGTGATGAGTCTATTCTCGTCATTTGCAAAGCTGAGGGAACTATTCGATTTTAATTATACGTATTAGGGTCAAACGATTTTGGAAAAATATCTCATTGCGATTTTTCTGACAAATACTGCAATTGGAAGTTGATTTGTAGTTTCAATTTGTGAAGTCACGCCTCAGGAAAGTATTCACTGTGTAACTGGTTTAAAACATATGAAGGAGCATGACCAAACTGGAAGCAACATAAATTTGTAAAACTGCTGACACAACAATTTAAACCCTGTTCAGTTTGTGATTTGCTTATTGCATTGTTTCATATTGTGATTTCAATTTGAAACCGATTCATTGTTCAGCCCAAATGTGTGCTATGCATTTGTGTATGAGTATTTCACTGTTTTCTTGTGTTGTCATTGACTGTTAACTCTACAGAAGTCATGTGTATATCCTTGAGCCCTAACAAACACATCAAATGCGTCTAATTTCTTAAAACCTCTACCTGTAGATCAGTGGAATAATGTAAAATAGTTGGCAGAACTATTGTCACACATCCACATGCAGGACAAAAACAAAATAGGGTCCTACTGACAAAATAATACTCTGTTGTGCTGCAAGAGGACAGAACTTTAAATGTGAACTTTTTAAGTCCTGAAAAATATTTGTGGCAGGTTAGAACTTCATAAATGTAACATTGCAATGTTTCCTTTAATCTCTTCCAGCCTGGCAGTGTGTGCTCAGAGACATCAGATCAACACAAAATAGTGAACGTAATGACCGTGGACCACAGGAGTATGTGGAGAAGAACCCAAATCCTAACCTCCATTGTAAGTAACTGTGTAATTTAATAAGTGGATTTTGTTTGTATGTCACAGTAAAGGATTAAATCAGCCACGTAAAAGCCATCTAAAAATGTATTTCTGTCCGCTCTTGCAGCTTTCACACCAGTGGACCTGAGTGACCTCAAAAAACGCAACACACAGGACTCTAAGAAGTCCTAGTCTTTCTCACAATGATCCTGTCGCTTATTTCCTCCCGTTATTCTCAAGAACTTTTTCCTCCATCAGCCCTTTGTCAGCCAGAAAGTTAGCCCTGTTGGCCAGTCTAACGCAGAATGCAAATCTCATTTCTAAACTCTGGACGGTTGCAACCCTCACCTTTATTGTCCTCTACAACTGGCTAAGAAGAAAAGAACTGGGATTTCAGGGAGCAAACACTCTCCCTTCTCTTGGTTCATATTTTTCCAAGTCACAAAATCTTCATATGTTTATTCTTTTTGTGGATGGGACTGATGCAAGCGTTGATCTAAATTTGCTGACATCCAATGCTGAGGTACAAACTGTTGCTCCACAGGACACAAAAGACTGCAGTCTTAAATACAATACTACTACCACTTATATGACTCTGGAGGAAAATGTGAAAGGGCTGACTTCTATTTTTTTCTTTTACTTTGTTTGTTTTGGAAGATAGACTGATAAATTGTAGAAGTAATTGGAACGGTCACATTGGATATACACTTTAAGGGCAAGTTTTGGAAGCCAAAACACGGTGTAGAAGGCCAACGTTTTTATTATATGTTTTCTTGCCCTTGGATGGACTTTATTAAGTAGAGGCCTCCCCAAGTACGCTGCCCTTGGTTAACCCCCTCCCCTAAGCCTTGAAACAAAATGTTGAATAAAAGACTTTTACAGTACATCTTCTTGTATTTATCCCACATAAACATTGTCCAGATTTAATCTGGCTGTATTTTCATCACATCAGACATCACTTAATGCAACTATATGAATTTTAGGAAGAATAATTTTGCCCTAAAATTGCAATGTGTTAAAGTTGACACTAAAACAAATTTCATGTCTGTTATTTGAGGCATGATTGTCTTATTAAAGCCCCTCATTTTAGAGCTTCAGCTAGAACAAGTAAAACTGTAATTTCTGCTTTAAATGACTTTTAATTATCAGAATAATTGTAGATGAAGTAACTTTCAGCTGTAGTTTATTTTAATCTATTCAGAAAGCCAAACTATGAGCTATAGGTATTGCTAATATTGACGACAAAGTATATTTGCATAACAGTACAGCGGAAGGGTGTCAGTGTTTTGATCATGCGTATTACGTGATGACGTATTGTGTACGTGCCTTACGTAACGTGGCAGTTAGTCTATATCCTGTAAACGTTGGCTCATTGTGTTTTGTCGTCGGTGCAGAGAGCACTACGCTGTGGAAGGACAGGGAGAGGGACCAAACGAGTCTAGGGCGTTTTTTTTATATATATATCGTTGACAGTTTAGCATTATTGGAGCAGCATAATGACCGATAAAATGGATATGTCCCTAGACGACATTATCAAGCAGAACAGGCAGCAGAGAGGCGGAGGACGAGGTGGAAGAGGTCGAGGGCGCGGGGGCTCCGGCGGCGGCCGTGGAGGAGGCCCTGGGCGTCTTGGAGTCAGCGGCGGTGGATTTGGAGGCCGAGGCGGTGGATCCGGCCCCATGAGGAACCGACAGAACATGAACCGCGCTAGAGGCAGACCAACGCCATACAGCAGGGTATGAGAAAGTTAGAGGAATTGGCAGAGAAAGGAAAAACCTTCGGCAAAGCTGAAAATGCCTGGGTAACCTCCTTCTGTTCTCCAGTAGGCTTGCTAGCTAATCCACTAGCCAGCATGCTAGTCGAGCGAATTAAATGATTGCTAACCGCCGAGTGTCCCTCAGAGGAGAGCTCTATAGTTTGCGGTTAAGCATTAATGGAAGTTGTATGCATTATGTGTCCCTTCTCCCACAACCCATGTGTGTTACATCATTTTTCAAGAAGAGGCCTTTTGGAGAGAGCGGTTGTGTTAGCCATGTTGGCTAACTAGCTAAAGTTGGATCTTGAAGGCCTCGGCGGCGCCATTTTGCATCCAGCACCTTAAATTAGAGCTAGTCGTCCACGGTCAATAACGATGCTTTCCACCCCAAGTGTCAAATTGATGGTGAAAGGAAACCACTACATCGAGAAAGTTCACCCGCAAATGATTTTTTACTACTTTTGGGAGAGTAGTTTTTGTCCCAAGTCCCTGTGCAGCGTCCAGGCGGCCTTTTGTTCGGGAGTGGCTGGCGGGTTTCACAACAAGGCCTGTTGGGTGGCTTTTCAACCAGTGTGGCTGTTGCTTGTGGATGGATCAGTGGACTTCAACCCCCGATAGTTGTTCATATAAGTCAAATCTTCACTCCCTAAATGTGAATGAGTATCTAGACAAACCAAACAAAGCACCGGTCAAAATGGCGTGGTCTCAAAATGGACGCTCAGATAATCCACGCTTGCATAGCGGGGATAGCTGGCCCTTTTTCTAATTGTTTACATCCCCAACATCTTATGGACACTTCCCCTTCGTGAAAGCACCTTTCATGGCTTGGTAAAGAACTCTTGAGCGGGCCAGGATACATGGTGCAACGCTGGAGGCAACGCTGCTTCAGATGGCGACCCCCCCCTCCTCCTGTGTACCCGAGGATCATATCTGGAGGGCCTTTGGTGGAGGCGCAGATGGCAAGAGAACAATGGGCAATTTTGGTAGCTAGTCTGGCAAGTTTTCAGGGTTTATTATATAGTTTGTGGGTGGGGTTGGGATATTTAACTCAATCTGCTCCATAATGATTTAATCATTGAATAAATGCATATATATTGATTCAGCACATGCCACTAGGCCATGTAATTTTACAAATTCCAATATATGGGTATATAGAGCTGATAGACAACACATCCCCTTGCTTGCCTAGTTGTTTGTCTTGTGTATGTCCTTCTCCGTCTGAACTGATTCACTTGCTTGTAGTGATGGGGTGGGCAGGGAACATTGGGGACCCTCTTGGGGGAGCTGAGCACCCTGGCCATGTTGGAAGTGGAACCCCTGCTTGCCCCAACACCCAGCCGTGTGGACTCTGTGATTGACAGAGGCAAGGGGATCCTGAAGTCAGCAGGTGCGTTCTCTTTCGTCTGTTGCAGCCTAAACAGCTTCCGGATAAGTGGCAGCACGACATGTTCGACAACGGCTTCAGCGGCTTCAATGGCGCTGCTGGAGGTGGCGGAGGAGCTGGTGTGGAAACTGGAGGGAAGCTCCTTGTCTCCAATCTCGACTTTGGGGTCTCAGATGCAGATATTCAGGTACCTGGAGTTTCATTGTACATACATTTGTTTATTGAGACAGGACTGTTGACGTCCATTTGGTATGCTAAATTGAGTGGGGCATAGAAACTCAGGATTTGCCTTTTTTTTTTTTTGTTTTTAGGAACTTTTTGCTGAATTTGGGACTCTGAAAAAGGCTGCAGTCCATTACGACCGATCAGGAAGAAGTCTGGGCACTGCAGATGTCCACTTTGAAAGAAGGGCAGATGCTCTCAAGGCCATGAAACAGTACAATGGGATCCCACTTGATGGTATGTCTCAAAATCAACTTATATTCAACTGTTGTTTTAACTACGTTGCCCAAGCTGCCTGTGCTGCCCAGGCTGCTGGACGCAAAGGAGAAAGTTCTCCTGTGTCCCTAGAGCTGTCCTGCTTCTTAATTCAGCTCAGTAGACTTTTATTTTATTTAACACACACATCCTTTTAATATAGTTTTTAAGAGCACTGTACTATCCCATACATGAGGAACAAAAAAAGCACTTTAAAATTACAATGTTCTTTTTAATGTTATTGTGTCTTTGTATGTAATTGTCTTGCTTGGTTGTCTTTTTTTAAGCTGCTTGTATTTCCTTTTCAATTGCCCCTTGGAGACAAATAAAGTTTTTTGAATTCAATTTAAAGACTGATTTTTTTTGCTACTTTTCCAAACTTTGCAAGATGTGACTATTATGTTTTTGCTATCTGACTTAAAGTTATATTTTCTGTGTGGTGGATTAGTTGACTGTTACTACTATGCCACTTTCCTGTACAAGTTGTGAAGGATATGATCTCTCTTTTTAGGGCGGCCTATGAACATACAGCTCGTCACATCACAGATTGACACACAGAGGCGACCTATGCAGGGGTAAGTGAACGTTTTTATCTTTTTATTCAAAAAATGTGACTCAAAGAAATTGTGGATGCCATTTGTGATGCTTGCTTTGCATTCAGTCTGAACAGAGGTGGTGGAGGCATGAACAGAAATCGTGGTGGCGGCTTCGGAGGCATGCAGAGAGGCCGAGGAGGGCGCGGTGCAGGTGGTGCCAGAGGAAGAGGGCGAGGCGGCCGTGGTGGTGGCGGCACTAGCAAGCAGCAGCTGTCAGCAGAGGAGCTAGATGCCCAGTTAGATGCCTACAATGCCAGGGTATGTTTATCTGTCATGATGGAGCCTGTCTTTAATTAAACAATGATGTTTCAGCAGCTGTCTAATTTCATTCTGTTTCTTTTCTCAGATGGACACCAGCTAAAGAAATCAAGCTCTTCCTCACCTCTTCCTGTCTGCACAGCAGAAGGGTGTTGTTACAGATGTGCAAAATATTTTACACTTGGTTGTCTTCTGATGTAATTGAAATTATTGTTCCAACCTCTTCTTTTAAATGCTCCAAAGTGTTTTTTACCAGTATTTTTTTTTTTTCCCGTTTTTTTTTTCTGATGAAAATGGTTTTGGCTGTAGGTTATAGAACTGGGTTTTCCCAGTTCTTTCTTCTACCCTGTAGTAAATGAAACTTGTAATAAAAACCTGCAGTGCATATTAACCAAATGAACTGTCTCGTTTCTATGTTCTTCTGTCTGTACCAAAATGTCAATTTATGTTGAAATCAAGTCTATTAGAGACCAGGGGCTTGAGGTTTAGCTTTTGATTTAATCTGTGATATCTCATGAACTGAGTGGCTTCAGTCTTTGAGTAAACATACATACAACACTGAATTATTTATAAAAGAGATGCATAAAAGCCATAAACCTATTATAAGTGGCCAAGCATGTGAATCCTAGCAGCTACCAAAGAACAGATACAGATTTTAAAATAATAAATAAATTGCAGTAAATAGAAAATACTGGGCTCAACCTGCAGTATTTAGTTGAAAATGACTGAAGACATTTCTGTAACACAACCACTAGATGTCGTCCTGCTCTTCAATAACGACTCACCGTAATACAACTTCATTTTTGAGCCCGCTGCGTTTTGAAATGTACTTTGGTCAGTTTATGCTTGCCACGCGTTTGACTTACAGAGTCGATCACTACTTGTTACCCTGCTGGACAGGAACTTCTGCAGTTAGTTTAGCTGCTGTTCTAGAAATGTCACATCAAAGAATAAGTTAAAACTAACGGGAAACGAACAAGGTGTAAAGTCAAATGTCAAGATCTGCCGGAAAAAAATGTTCTGCAAGCCCGCGCCTGTCGCGGCGCGTTTTTTTTTCTAGAAGCGTTTGCTCGGATGCAAAAAGTTGAAATTGTGAACAAGAACAAGTTCCGTTTAGGTTTTCATCATTAAAGTTAACGTTGTCGTCCCAATTAATATAATGGAAGAGCATTGCAATTTTCTCAAAACCAGGACAAGACAGTAGCTCTGACAGGGCAAAACGTGTATTATAAAAGATTAAAAGATAAATAGATAAGTAATAAATATAGCTACAACCTGCTGTTCGGTGCACCCTTGTATGTATAAGAGCTAAAGAACATACATACCATAAAAGTCTAAACCACATGCTGAAAAACTTATACAAGAAGCAAACAAACGTGCATGTAAAAAAAAAAAAAGGAAAAAGCGGCTTTGTACTGAAAAATGGTAATAAAGAACTACTGTGCAGTGATCCTTGTGCAGAGGAGCTGAAAATAAGTTTTTGAAATATAAACAAACAGTCTTTCTTATTTCCCCCCTTGATCATGGAAAATATAAATTAATTGATATTTTCTTACTTTTTAATAATCAGTAATGCCCTGTTAAAGTTATCACTATCACTGATGGGTCCCTAACATTGTTAAAACATTACAAATACAAATAATGAGTTCAAGTAAATATTCTGTATATAGAACGGACATAAAGCACTGAAATAAGAGTTTTCATAATGCACATAAAAGTGTTGGTTATAGCTGACATTATAGATTAACATGCAAGCAACAATTTAATTATACAGTAGAATCATGTGACGCTGATATTGTATATGCTGTCGAGTAGTTTTATTTATAGAAATATGTCATATTTTATAAGGTAATCAAATGATTTTTGTGCAAAATCTTATTTTTCAAGTTACCACACATGCATGGATAAATGTAATATAGCAGAGTAAGTCATAGAATAACATCTTCTAAAATAGTTTAAAGATATAAAGTAACAGAAATACACAGGTAATAAAATGCAAAATTGTACTTTGGTAAATAGTTAAATAGCTTTTTTTTTTTTTAAACTAACAGTTTAAATGTTTTGGAAGTTTTTTGTCCCCACGTTGAACATTCAACGTGTTGAATTCATAGACTATGGTTGAATTTCTGTTTTCTAACTTTCACTGTGCTCTTATTTTGAAACTGCCGGACCGGACATTATGTCTGTCAGCGGCTCGAGGCTCAGATTTTCCTCCGCAGCTTCACTTCACTCTCATTCACAGCAGACTGTCCCAACCAGCCAGCACTGTAAACGGTAAGAGTTGATAAAACACTCGGTAAACTCTTTTAATAATCAGTTTTAGCCTGTAAACAAACTGCTGTGGCTAAATTAAAAAGAGTTTCAACACTTGATACCGAAATAATGACTAACTTAGTGCACGGACGTGACTTTATAAAGGGAGCGTTTTGTTTAACTTACCATTTTTGCCTTTTTTTGATCAGGTTTTTGCGTTTTGTCGCACTATTAATGCCTCAAAGGAGTTATTGGTAAGTTATTGGAAAGTTAACCGCCTTCAGTGAGGGGTGCTGCGGCTCGGTAGTTGTGAAGTTCCGGGTGTTGAGCCTGGTTTTGGCTGCTCGTGTTGACCGTTAGCTAGCAAAAATGTCATCCACTGAGCTAAATAACACCTAAAATAAACCGATGCTATGATTAGTGAAGCAAAAGTTCACTCAAATGAATCGTTTCATCAACTTTTTGAACGTGTCCGACCGTCATGTGCCGTTTGAGGAACAGTTTCTGCCACTTCCTGGAACTCAGCTTTCAGTTTGAATTGGCTCACACAGAAAACCAGCCTCCATTTTGGCTTTTTGACGGATCTCACAGTCAAGTGCAGCTACATCTCATTTAATCGATATCAAATTAGCTTCCAGTCACTCTGTACTTCTGTGTGATAGGTAAGCCGTGTGCTTGGCTGAATTGCTGACTTCTCTAAGAGATCACCCAGCCCGTGAATCCTCCCTTTCCTTCCTCTCTCTGTGTGTGAGAGATTAATAGCCTGGAGGAATCTGTGTTTTTCCCTTGTAGAAGCTGGGAGAACTTGTCTAATTGTACGTTTATGTTATGGACTTCTCATTTGCTTCACCTCAGCTTGAAAACGTGCAACCTTGCAGGGGTGGCCGGATGTCTTGTTTTGCAGCTTTCTTTTTCCTCTGACCTGAGGAGCTAGAATTAAACACTAAAGCTTCAATATGTAACATTTTTAATATGTTTTTTCCTGTAAAGCATGTGTTCAGCAGCTCGCATTAGGCAGAACAGGGTCTTAACCAACTGCCTGAGTTGTAGAAGGCTGTCCAAATGTGCTTAATCTTGTCGTTTAATGCACTTTTTAAACTAAGTCAAGTAAAATACTCAATCTGCGGGCTACAGTTTCACAGCGCAGCAATTAATGTGGTTTTGTCTATTTCATATTATCACCGTCCGTTTTTCTCTGTGCTGAACACTTTTCAGTGGTCATTCTAAGCCAACCATAACGAATCATGTCAGTGGCCTCTTCTCTTTTAGCAGAGTTTCTCAGGGGAATAGATGCAGGGATGCTCGCCAGCCCCTCCACACAGACCACTGTGTGCTAGTATCAGTATGTCCTCCTCGCATTGTGTGGTCCTCCTCAGCCAGAGTGAGGCCTTCCTCAGCTTCAACAGCCGCCTTGAGAAGCTGCTTCACTCGGCAATGACGACCCTTGGTGTTCAGGAATGTCTATCAACACCATTCATTCAAATTTTATCTTTTTTTTTTGCTCCAGTATTTTGCTCGTTAATTACTTTTGGTTGGCCCTCATGTTCACACAGTCTATTGTATAACATCGCATTGTTCCTTTTCCTGAAGAAAACCATCATGCAGCCGTAATCCCACATTGTGTAGAGCACGTTAACTCCATCGAGACTGTTACCCAGGGAGGCAGGCTGAATCTGGGCATGTTGCTTGAAACTCCTGTCAAGCAGTGGAATAAGCCCTGACCTTTCAGCTGGCACCTTGGCTCTCCCATTCACTCACAGCTTCCTGCTGCTGTACGCAGGGATTTTTCACTGGCTATTTTTAAAGCTTCCTATTTTTTTTGGTTCTTCCTGGGATAGAGTCATGTTTTGTTTCTTTATCCCTTACGGCCTCCCCTCGGTGTTGCTTGTTTTATTTATGACCAGATTAATCTTCATTATGGAAATATTAATTTCTGTGAAACCCTACAGACTTTCTCTTGGTTGTTAAACAGCTCTTTTGGCCACTAGATTTCATTTAAGCGATAAACACAAACTCAAAGCGCATTTACTAGCTGCTCCGTCCTTAATTTTCATCTCACTGCATTCCTGTTGTTTTTGTTTTTTTTGTTTTTTTTTTTCACGTCCTTGTATATTTCTGTTAAGGTTAGGTTCCTCTGCATTGCATCAACTCTACCAAGAACCCTTGGTGCAACACTTCCTCAAAGTGTTTGTATGTTTAACACTACATCCTCAGCTTGATGGGACCAGCTGGATTTGATCTACCAATATAACATCTAGCCAATTCATTTGCAGTTATATTTTTACAGTGTCTTTCAAAATTATTAGTTGAGGTTATCATTATAGATAAACATTAAGTTAATGAGTTGTGCTTCAACTTTGCAGTGGTGTGGTTTAGCGCACTAAAGGATATGATTCATCAAGGTCTCGTTTCAAAGAGGAAGTGTGCAGTAATGTCTTGACAGACAAAAAAGGGCATAGTAGCAGCCAGACATGCAAGACATCCTCTCTTCACTTACTGTGCTGCTATTTAATTGCAATTCCATCAAGTATAAAGGAAAAGTCATTATCCAGATGGCCAATATAAATACGTGTTCACATTGTTTTTGGTGCGGCTCAAACTTTGATTCTATATAATTTTTTAAGTTGAAAAATCTATTGTGTTTCTTACTCCATTTTCTACTCGGATAACTGAGGAAAAACTTAAATATATACAAAGATGATAGTAGAAGAAAAATGTAAAATGACTTGATGCAAATACTATCTGATTTACATCAAATTCTCATCAGTTGTGTGCGTGAAAAGTTTTTCAGTGTGTTTCAAAGGTACTGAATACAGGATGTGGGCATTTCGACAGCTCAGGTTGCCAAATCATTTATTCAAAACAACTTAAGGTGGGCAAAGGAGTGAAAATGTAGATGTGAAGAAAATGAGCACTGCCCCTGTACCTGATAAGCTCTTACTAAAGCAGTGGGACAGAGAACAGGAGTGTAGCAATATCACGTGGGTAAAAAGGACAAATCCAAAGGTCTCAGGATCACTGAGTGTTGCATGAAAGAGACTCCTAACAGAGACCAGAGAGGATCAAAGCAGCTGTAGATCTGTGAGCGATGCCTTCAATAGAGAGTTGAAGCTGAGAGCTAAATGTCACTTCACAAAGGTTTCACACTTACTTTTAGTGAAGCTTGAGTCATGTCCTGCTCTCGTCTCTGAGGGAAATGTGCACTTTGTTCAATGTAACAGTAATTCGGGGTGTAAAGTATCAGCTGTAAGACTTCTTGATTTAATCAGTAAAGCAGCTGTGGTTGAACTACAGAACTCCTGTTCTGGTCTGTCTGGTTGCCATATGCTTACTGCCTTATCACTAGAGTAACTTGCTAGTTAAAATACTTTTGTGATGCCAGTGTTGGGAAGAACAGAGAATGCCTTCTTTGTATTGAAGTGGCTGAGCAGGGATACATTCAGGGTTTTCAGTTTGCAAATATTTGTTTCTTCTGTTTTACACTTTGATGTGTTTTTTGTTGGTTCTCCTCATGTGTTGCCACTGGCCTGAACACATAGCATCTATTACATTACAAATGGCTCGAGACAGAGCTTAGAAGATTATTTCAAATCTTTATCTCCTTTATATTGACTTAAACTCTGGTTAGGTGGTACTGGTCTTTAACTTCTAATTTTGACTCATATAGTTTCATAGTTTATTGTGAAATGATGACTTTTGAGTTTATTGTTGGTGATGTCAATATTTAAACCAGGAAAATATCACTACAAATTTTGATGTGATGTCCAAACATGTAAATGTAAAATTTGTATATTTGCTATTTGTTTGTTTTTACCATGTTTTGCTAATTTTAGATTTTTCATTTTACTGAAAATTGGATTTGCGTCAGTTAAGTGTAATGCAACCTAAAACATAAGGTACAAACATTTCTCAGAACTGTATTGATATATATCACAATATTGTGATAACCAAAACTCCCCAAAGTTATCGAGTTTCCTGTGTCACTATGTCAGTGTTGTAGTGATACACAGTACCTCCCAGTTCTACACTGATTTTGCAGCCCTGACTGTGCAGTCCACTCAAAGCCTGTATCATCTCTCAGGGATTCCCTGGTCCCTGATCAGTTATCTTCAGTAACATCTCGATGGCACTAATGACTCTTTTCAAGAGAATCCTCTCAGCACTGACACCTCCGAACACTTTTCCTCTCCTGTCCCTGAATGCCTTGTTAACCATAATCCCACCTTTCGATAATCGTATTGCTTAGACTTGTTGCTTAGGAACAGGCCTAATCTCAAGCCTCAGTGGCTGCGGAGCCTTGTGTTTCTGTAAATTTGTACTGCTTAGTCCAGCCAAGCAAACCGATTATCCTCCTGTAAAAGAGAGCTGCATGCAGGACTGTGCAGGTGAAGGTTAGCAGACTGAGGTGAAAAAGTTCAACAGCACATCCAGTGTTTGTTTGCCTGATCTCATGACCTCAGTGTTGCTTCCCAGCAGGCTTAACAATGACAAGGCTTTTTCCTGTCAGATTAGTATGTAGCCACAACTGGCATTGTTGTAGCCGGAAAAAAATGTGTATCATTATGAGGGTGGTGATGTCAGTATTGTTAAAAGTAATCTATTTTGTGGAGCCAGTTGGCCTTTAATTTGCTGAATCAACAATTTCATACTTGATTAAGATGGCATCTCTAAGTGATGTGGTTGTCTGCAGACATTGCACAACACACTTGGAAGCAATTGTTAGTGTTGATGTTGGTAAGTGTGGTGTTGTTGACAGTGGAAGACCTCAGGGAAACTGCACTGGCTTATACACGCTAAGAAATTATGCTCATACAGCATGAAGCAATACAATGAATCAGCATAGTTTTCTGCATTAATTTTGGTAATCATATTTCTGATCAGCCAATGTATTGATACACCTAGAGACAAGTTTTAGAAATTTTTCCTACCTTTTTTCAACAAAATCCTTAAAGAAGCGAACGTTCTCAAATATTTGATGCTGTCTAAACACAAGTTGCCATACAGTAATGTTTCTTAACATTATAATTAAATGTTCCTAAATAATTAAAGTTAATCACAGTTGAAGAACAAATCGTAGCATGTTGGAGAAGGTTTGTCTGAGGTTTTTAACTCGCCCTCGATTTGCCTTTACAAAGTAATTACAAGTTACATTAAACCTGGTAGGGCTGCAGCTATCGACACTTCTCACCATCAGTTAATCTACTCTTCGTTTCCTCGCGCGATCGTCGAATCAAAAACAAATACTTTAAAGGGACTTTGCTGAAAATAGACTTCCTGTAGTAGAAACTCAATGCAACAAAAGTAAATACATGTGATCAATGGCGCGCATGTTAGAAAACCTGTGACCAATGGAACAAAACTGAGTTCCCTTGTGATTTCCAATTAGACCAACTGCATGAAATGACTTGTCAGCACCAGAACATTCTTGATTTTAGAGCAATGGGTTGTGTCTTCCTGCATGTCTGCATCATGACTTCACATGTAAAAGAATTGCCAGAGGAACTGATATATTTGGTTGTGAGATAAAAGAAAGGGGAAAAAAAGGATACAGGAAGATCATTGCAGTAATCAGGAAGTATTAAACGAGCCATAGTACGTCTAATCAGGGTCTCAGTGGGAGTCTTTTCAGTCCACCACTTGCACAGTCTCACTTTGAAAAACGGTTGTGCAAGCACTTTAGACCTTGCACAGATATTATCAATAGAAATCAGTTTTTTTGACAGCTCAGAGTGTTAAGGACATTGCATGGCACCACACCCTGTGAGCAGCATCTAAGAAACAGCCCTTGTTCTCTCTTCGGCACAATACTGCAAAATTAAACTTTGTTAAAGAACATGAAAAGAGGCCTTCTGAATTTTTAAAGCACATTGTTTGATCAGATGAAACCAAGATGAATTTTTTTCGGCAGTAACCTGACCGTGACTACCACAGTGAATGCATCGTCTGACAGTGAAGAACGGAGGTGGGAGTTTAGTGATATGGGGCTGCAAGAGTGCAAAAACAATTTATAGATAGCATAAGGAGTACCAAAATACTGAGTAAAGAGTCACCAGATCTTTGACAGACAGACACTCCAGCATGATAATGATCCAAAGCAAATTACACAAGAGTTTATTAAGAATAGTTAAAGCTATGACCCAGCCAAATATGTTGCCTGACTGGAATCTAGTAGAACACCTTTGGAGTTTTTTTTGTTTGTTTGTTTGTTTGTTTTTAAGAGGAAGGTCGTGCAACACAACCCTTCCAGCAAAGAACAGCTGAAAAAATAGTCTCTGAACTATGATGGTAAATCTCTCCAGAAATTTGAGCAACACTGGAGTAATGAGTCTGTCATGAAAAATGAAGTATTGAGGTGAGAAAAAAGATGTGAATTTGAGTAATGAAATGTTTGCATTGCATCGACTTCCTACTGCGTAACTCTAAACGGTTAGATTTTAATTTTGCATAAGAGCAAGTACCCTGCTGTTGAACTTACAAGTACTGCAGTTTCTGTGAGGTGATACACTCTTAATACTGCACAGTGATGGACTGACTTCTATTGTACACTGTACAAACATGCAGAAATTCGTATTATGGGGCTATAAAAGAGGAAGTTTTGACTTTGAGTGCTTCTCCAAACAGTTTTCAGATGAGCAACATGTTGGTTTTGTTTGACTGAGTGCTTACTCCTGTGTGACAATTTCGGCATACTGCAGCTCACCACAAGGCAGTCACAAGGAGTACAAGAGTCGAGCAAAGGAAGCGAGAGAAACAACCTGTTTCTTGATACTTGAAGAACGATATGACGGCATCACTGTGCTATCTGGTCATGTTTTCCTTTCTCTCATTCGCTCCAATCACTAAACACTCTAAACACAACTGACCAGCCAAAACACACTACTGGCAGAGAAGGAATTTGTGCTTTTATTGGGAACACAGAGGCCCCATTTGGGGAAAAAAAAAACTGTGCTGTGTTGTCAGTCCTGCTTGGCTAATACCCAACTGTATATGGAGGCACAATAGAGCAGAGTTAGACACACAGACAGAGCAACAAACCGGTTTTTGTGTCGTCTGTTTACAGCAGTGTGATTTATAAGGGTTGGTCAAATTGAGCAGTGTGTCAGGGTGTATTTTTTGTGTTGAGCAGGTGAAGTCGGCCTCAGGAGGCATCAGTGGTTCTATTAGTCATCTGGAGGCTTTGTTGTGTGTTTGAATTTGACTGATTTGTTGACTTGCCTGTTCTGATTTATTGTGACATTTTACTTGTAACAGGGAAAAAGCTGACTATGAATTGTGAATTCAATGTGAATGATTTACAGTACCTTTTATGACAAGTATAAGAGCTGAATAAAGAAGCAATTAACATTCCAATCTTCCTTTTTCACTTAGGATGGTTCCTTATGTAGACTTGATCACATTGTTTTTAACGCTGTAGCATTGATCTTGTTTGTTTTCAAGAGTACACTTTAAATTTTAATTGTGATATGGTCTTTTCTGTGTTGTGACACCGGAGATTCATGCTTGGTCAAATTCTCTGTAATGCAGCAGGAAGCGAAGTTCTTTCAGCATGCAAATGTCGAAAACATTCAGGATGAGAAGTTTGAGGGCATAGCTGTTTGTTCGCTGAGAGGAATGTTTTGTCACAGGAAAAAAAAGGGAGGTCAGATTAATAAATAAACTGAATGTGACTGACCCCAAGAATGTTGCTTATGTGACATTCCTCTGTAGTATCACTCCTCGTAATTTATTAAAAACATTTAGGCTATTTTGATTTCCCCTGGTGGATCAAAACTACCAACACTGTCTCAACAAGGACTTACTTTGCATTTTGACTTTGAGAACATCTCTGAGACCAATCAAGTGATTCATGTGTCGTCAGTTCTGTGAGAACTGCAGGTGGAACAAGACAAACAGGCAAGTTTTATAGGCATACTGTCATCCAGCTGCTTGTTGCAGGTGTTGATTAGTTTTGCCTTGCACATGTGCACCAGATGTTATAAATGGATAACTTTGTTTTTCCGCCGTATTATTATTTTATCTCCAAGCACCTGTATATTGTCAGTAAATGACAGTGATCTCCTCACTTTACTGTGATATCGCCTGCTCAGAATCGGTGCCCTTGCATTTAATCAGCAGTGACTGTAGTGTGACAGTGCAGCTGGGTGTAAGTGGCCATGCTAGCTCTGCTGTTTTTCACTTGTTCGCCTGCTGAAGCCTGACAGCAGCTTTTGGTGGAGGAGGGGGGGACAAGAGAAGCCTGGACCTCAGATAATCATCAGCTTTTTAGACCACCGGCTTCTGTTGTGTGTCACTGCTGTGGCTTTAGGGAAACTGGCTCCACATAGGGTAGATTGTGAGGACTAGAGTGCCCTGGCTTTTGTCTGATAGTGTGTGCACTTGTAAAGCCACACTACATAACAGTCTCCTGACGTATTTCAACAAGAGCTGTTTGCTGTGAAGTATATGTTAGCTGTTGAAGAACCTATACACAGCACGGTCTGTGGACAAATGTGGAAGTTGCTGTGAAGTGCCACTATGCTTTATTGTGTATTGTAGTGCTATAGGTTTGTTGCAAATCACACATAAAATTTTGGAATTGACTGTGATTTATTTGTTTATACATGAACTGCTGGTTTAGACTACCAGCACCCTCAGGTCAGAGTTCAATCCGTAATAATCTTCCAGCAACCGGATGTCTAATATCCAAGGACTGTTTTGCTTCACATGAAGATTTAATTAAAGCGAGAGTAAGAACGGAAGGAATCTGCCATCAATCCTTATTACTTTATGTTCCTGTCATCTAAGCCTTCCTCTCTGCTGTCACTTTCTTGCTGTGATTAGCACATCATGGCAGAGCAGGAACCCACACCAGAGGAGCTGGCAGCGATTGCAGCAGCCAATGAAGAGAGTGACTCTGTAGTCAACTACAAACCTCCCGCCCAGAAGAGCTTACAGGAGATCCAGGAGCTGGACAAAGATGACGAAAGTCTGCGCAAGTACAAGGAGGCGCTGCTGGGCAATGCTTCTGCTGTTACTGCAGGTTGGTTATAGTTGTTCATAATCCTTACCAACTTCTAAAACGAAGTGTAACCCTCATTCTAGCCGTTACCAAAAACGCATAAATAAGCAGACATTTATGCATTTTGATTTCATTAATCAGTGCAGTGATCTTGTTGTAGG
The DNA here is from genome assembly GCF_022539595.1 of Amphiprion ocellaris. Lineage (NCBI taxonomy): Eukaryota > Metazoa > Chordata > Actinopteri > Pomacentridae > Amphiprion > Amphiprion ocellaris. Next base: position 26,315,137 of record NC_072784.1, on the reverse strand, counting down.
TTATTTCTGTAGAAGTGAAATGTGTCTTTGTGTATCCTTCACATTTACTAAAAGCCTTTCAAAGTTGTTGTTCTGTGTGTTTGTGCTGTCAATAGAGAAGGATGTCGAACCTCATTTATTTGTTGTGAAAACAATTCAGCTACTCTGAGTATTGAAAACTATGAAGTCACAAAGTTGTCATCAAATGAGCAAACAGTAATTATCTTGTTTTTAATTAAACTTATTTTGGTATTTTAACAGTATGACATTTGGTGAGATAGAAAAAAAGGTTATTGTTTTGTTCTTCGCAAAGTAATGTGTTCAACAATTAGTCAGCAAAAAATAATTAGTAGTAAAGAAGACCGATATTCTGACCCAATACACATTTGCAGAATAACATATCTTTCTTTAATCATTAAACAATTAAAACTAAAAAAAAAATTGAAAAATGCTGGATGTCTAATCCAGTAGTCAGTCATGCAGATAATCAGTCAATCCCTAGTTAACAAAACTACAGATTTTATATCTCATACAGTATGTTGGTAATAATAAAGATACATTTTTTGAAAATATTTTATTTGCATATATAGGTCCTTGTCATTTCAAAAGCCTTAAATAACTGAACATAATGCAATATGGAGAAGTTGGACCAGAAAGCTAATAAAATGAAACGGAGCTTGCTTCCTTTTTTCAGTCACAAAATAAACACATGATAACAGGCTATTTTATGAACTTGTTGACTCAGATATTTTGCAAGATAAACTTTTGTTTTAAGACTCAAATATTGAACCACTTTCATTTACTGAAAAGTGGAAAGTGTGAAACAGTCCAAATCCTTATATATAAACCAGATCAGGCTCCTATCTGCAGTTTTTCAGACCTCCTACTAATATCCATGTTAGTCCACAAATGTCTCAGAGATATATAGGCAGCATTTAACACTCACCTTTTTTCAATTGTTTTTTTTTTCAAACAAAATATAAAGTAAAACAGAAAACATACTGAAGTTTTTTATTGTTGAGGGTAAAACATTACACAAGGTACTGTATAATGTAATCCCATACAGTAAACTCTTGTGTGTAAAAAGGTGACATACTCATTAAAACAAAAAAGCACAGTTGATGAGAGAGATTTTTTTTTTGCAGAATTATAATCTGTTCACATTTCTCTCTGGTGCTTTACTTAAATTACTTAAATGATCTTCTGGTCATCATTTTTGATTTGTTGACTTTTTTCTCCTGGTCTTAGATCCCAGCGTCCCCAACGTCCAGGTGACACGAATGACTCTGCTATGTGAGACGGCGCCACAACCTCTGGTCCTTGACCTGCAGGGTAAGTAAGATATTGCAGTTTGCTCTGTGTGAGGTGGGAGGCTGGACAAAACTCACCAGAAGATGTTAGAGAGAAAATAAGTCATGTACAGTTGTCATCTGAAATATTTTTCACTTCTGTGCACAGAGAGGAAAGCCTCTCTCAGGCAACTGTCATACAAACACAATGAAAGAATTGTCTCCTAGTAATATTAATTGTAAACAGTAATCACTGCCATCCTTGTGTGCATATATGGTCCAAATGACCTGCTGGGTCATTAGTCTAATTACTAATGACAAGACTCCTGTGTTTGTGGGTTAATAAGCAATTTCCTGGTGACTCTCCTGCCTCCCTCCCCCTAGTGGTCACACTGAGCTACAGCAGAACATAAGAGCTGTACTCGCTACTAGTGAGTTTCCTGGTGGTCAGTATTGTTACTGCAAGGTTGTGAAACTCAAAATTCATAAAAACACTCTTTGTTAATTATCCTTCAGTGCACTTTTATAACACATCTCAAAAGGCCTGGGAAGTGTTCGAGCTAATGTTATGTTGCATCTCTTGACTCTCACTTGACTTTTCCTTTTTCTACTGTATTGCTTTTCCACAATAGGAGATCTGGAGAACTTCAAGAAGAACCCATTTGTGCTGAAGGAGGGAGTTGAATACAGAATAAAGATTAACTTCAAGGTAAGAGAGTATAATCTTTGTCAATTCCAGCAGTTGTTGCTGGTACTCTTGGACATTTTTCTGCAGTTGTAATAAACTAATCGCTGAAATGGGAAAGTGTTCAGTGGGATATAATGAATGTTGCCTTTTGCAGGTCAACAAAGAGATTGTGTCGGGCCTGAAGTACAGTCAGCAATCATTCAGGAAAGGAGTTAAAGGTAAGGATGTACCAGTGACTCGATTTATCCTCAATTTGCAGTTCCTCGGGTGGTTTTTGACATAGAAATCGCCATTTACGAGTTCAGATTCAGAAAACTTTATTTGTCCCCAGGGGGCAATTAAAAAGGGTAAAAAGAGTATCTTCTCTGACTGTCTACAATGTGTTATCACTCATTGTTGATCTGTGAAACGAGACCAAGACCTACTGGGACCCTAAGCAATAGGCCAGCACTTTTTTCTACTCTTTCTTTTTCTTTATTTGCTGTTGCCTTGTTTACATATTTGTGCTAAGCTAACCAGCTGATCATCACTGTGACTCGATATTTAATGTACATATACAGCAGCGCTAACAAATGATAATAAATATCCAAAAATCCCCAGATAGTAAATGATAAAGCTGCAGGCCATACTGTATGTTTAGATTTGTGGAGAACTTTGTTAGCTGTACTTGTTGTTGCCTATTGGCAGTGTGTGCTTTGAGAATAAATAGAATAAGAAAATGCTATTGCAAGTGCATGGGCCAGACATGGCCATCGAACAGGCCGGTGGGATCTGGCACTGCACCATGTAGTTCCTAAAGCACCTCCTCTTTTTGCATTCTTCATATGGGATGGAAATAAAGTAACGTTGGTTCAGCACGTCAATCAAAGCAAGAAGCCCTATTCCGCTATTTATTAGAATAAATTGTAAGTGGAACTTGACTGATTTTTGTCTTCATTTGATAAATTTGCTTTTAGCAGCAGAAAATGTAGCATGAACTTTCTGTAATGTGGAGGTAATAATGTGCGTATTATCCTCAAGAAGTCTCCTACAACCCTTTTTCTTTCCCCTCTTTCTGACGTCCAGTTGACAAGTCTGACTACATGGTTGGTAGCTACGGCCCCAGACCAAACGAGGAATACGAGTTCCTCACCACCATGGAGGAATCGCCCAAAGGGATGCTGGCCCGCGGCACCTACAACATCAAGTCCAAGTTCACCGATGACGACAAACACGACCACCTCTCCTGGGAGTGGAGCCTCACTATCAAGAAAGACTGGAAAGACTGATTCACCGCTCGCTCGCTCATTCCATTAACGTCTTCCTCTGCTTTGTCCCACTTCTTGTTCTCGCTGTCATTCCGTGATTTCTCTCTGGATCATGTGTTGTTTTAGGCTTTTGCTCTCTCCGTCCATCAGCCCCCTGCTCTTGCAGTTTCATTTTCTCTTTCCAAATTCCAATCATGGCATCATTCCTCCTTTAATTCGTTCACACCCACAGTTCTGATAAGTATTATATCCTAAAAAAAAATGGAGAAAGCAAACAGTGTCCACAATCCAGATTTTCTGGTGCTGGTTTGTTTATAAAAGAAAAAATGAGAAAAAAAATAGTATCTGTGAACTTGTCTTGAAAAAGCGATGTGATTTCCTATTCCCCACGCCACTCTCTTTTCTTCCTCCCTTTTCATTCCTCTTGATTTTTCAGATTGTTTTGTACAATTACCATAATCTGCCTTGGAAAGCATTGTGCAGGAAGCAGTAATGCTGCATGCACACGGTCGCTGTAGGGTCATTGAGCAATCTTTGCTGGACACAACTCTTGGACGCAGCCCTCCTAAAGCCTTTGAGCAGATTATTTGTACTTGGGTTGTGTTAAATTATTTGGAATTCAGGCCACCTCTTTTTTTTCAAATAGTTTAGCACCCTGCAGACTCTGCTGAGAGAAAAGGGGAAACCATTACCTCTAAGCCTTTGCGACCCCTTGATTTAGTTGTGGCTGTTCCCGTCCTGATCAGGGTATTTTAACAGTTTTATTTCTAGCAGCCATGTGGCCTTAATAACAACCATTAGAAAGAAAGAACCTAGTTGAGCCATTTGCCTTCACAATAAATTCTATATTTGCCAGACCATCATGTGAGCCTGTTTAACAAAACTTGTAATACCTGGACAAGGAATCAGGACTAAGGACTTATTCCTTATGTCTTTATTTCAGCTTTGATGATTTGTAAAAGCCATGACATCAGCTCCACTTGTAAACACCTTCTTCATTTTGTTGTCTTAAAATCTATTAAATTACCTTTCAACATCATTCACAACAACTTGAAATATGAGAATCCAGGTTGTACTTATGGTTTTCTACCACCAAATGTGTCCTCTCTTGTCCATGAGGACATATTTTTCAGTGTGTCTGAGGTGTTTCCTCAGCTCATTGACCTGATCACAGGAACTGTTAAAGTGATCCCCTTGTATTACTCTAAGTTAAAGATTAGCACTGCTGACTGTGCCTCCACTCTTACAACCACATGCTGCTTCTGCTGACTCTCCGGCGCTCTGTGCTCAACATCGCTGAGGTGAAATTTTGTCTGTAATTGACTTTTGAACCAGTACAGAGACAGTCCTCAACCAGACAACGATGGTTAACACATCCTGCCATGGTAAAGTGTTTTATCTCTTGTCTTTTTTTTTATACACTCCATAAGTATGTGAATAATGTCTGTCTGTTTGGCTTCATTCAACTCTCGTGTCATGGACTGATGTTTTTCTCTGTGGCTTGGTGAGACTCGATGTGTGCTACCTGTATCAGTTTACTGAGCTCCTGTGTTCACATTAAAGTGTTCAGATTGGGAAAATGTGTGCATTATGTTTTATTCAGACTTTTAATAACCAAACAGAAGGTTGTCACTGTTTAACCTGCTTCATCCCTGAGCACACACATATTATGTTATCTGGGTTATTTAGTGAGTTGTGTAGCTGCCCTTTTGTGCACAGAAAAGAAGTGTGATTTGACAAAGCCCAAAGTCAACAGTAAAGTGAGTTATTCTCTCTTTACCTGCCTTAAATGCCTTATTTGAAGTACATGCTTGTTTTCTGTTAGTTATGTCACCACATTTGTGTAAAACCTGACTGGTGGCTAGGTTGGCACGCTATCAAACAAGGAATAAGGAGTTGCATCTGTGTCTGCCATTCTTTCCTCACTGAAGTATGGAAAAGTAAAAGGGCCATGAATCCCCTCAAACTAAAATAACAGTTTTCACACTGTCAGAATCTAAATATTATTTCTTTGTACACTGCTTTGGTGACACACAGTAGTATTACAAATTTTGTGGTGTCAAATGTGCCTAAAACACTTAGTAGCTGAATTTTACACAGCACTGTAGATAGATGCATTAAAACACTGCATTTTTACACCATCAATGGCTGCTTTTAACAGCGTCACATTAAAGAGCGGAATTTAAAAGCGCTTGTTACACTGTTCAACATTCTAGGAAATTTTAAAAAATGCATCCTGGCAGTTTTTTTTTTTTTTTCAAACAAACTTGTTTGAAAAATGACAATTTATTGCCTTTTTGGCTTCAGATACTGCTATGCCTCTTTACCTGTCATAGACCTCAAGAGACAGGAGCTTAAACAGAGTATTTTAGACAGAGGGTTAAAAGAGATCCTTCAACAGCGGACAGTATGAGAAAATAATGAGTTTTTGGAACATTGAAGCATGTAGCGGATCCCAAAAATAAAATTACAAACCTGCCAATGTGCATAATATGGGCACTTTAAATAATTTTTAACAAAATGGTTGATAGGTTTGTCATTTTAATCAACAGAAAGCATTTAAATACTACATGAACAACTTTGACGATGTGACACCACAGTGTAGAACTGATTATTTCATCATGTATGCAAAGATCAAACAAATCCTTGAAACTGAAATGCAGATCATTCAGTCCCACAGAGCCTTAAACCCACACTACCACGGAGACGTTGGCACCTATTCACTGGTGACCAACGCAACCATGCGACACACAAATCATCTAGCACTTACACACAGTAATCTTCGGCAGCTGTCAGAAAAGATTTGTGCCATCCAACGATTCAGAAACAGTCTAAATATCACCTCAAGCTGTTTAGAAGCTTGTGTGCTTTATTTTTTTACCTGCTTTTAAAGACACACTTTGCATTTAGCGTTACTTCAACAGATACATGCTTCAAATGTTTTCAGTTTCAAAGCCAATGAAAGATTTGCTGTTTTTTTTTTTTTTTTTTTTTTTAGATTACTTATTTGGCTTAATCAGTGTTTCGCATAAATACAAATTAAACAACAGTTAATTCCTGCATCAGTACATCTCAGTTACAAACACTACATGGCGACAAACCTTCCGCTCTGATTATTCGTCAGTTACAGTCACTCAGTAAAGGCATTTCATCCACACCATCTCCCCTCAGTGTGGTGAAACATTTGGCAGTTTCATATTAATCCGCCCACAGCTTCCTTCCAAGAGGGCAAAACAGGCATCCACCACCAACTGCATGACTTCAGGCATCCACCCTTAAAGTTAAGATGGGGCAAGAGTTAAATAAGAAGTTTTGGAAAACAGTGAGGTAAATTAAGATAAATCAGTCTTGTGAAACTGTTTTCAGGTTGTGTAGTTTCAGTAGCTCTGGCTCATTTGTGAGTTTTTCTGCTCTTAGTGGAGTTCATGTCGCTCTTGGTCTTCTGCAGTCGGGAGAAGATTTCTTTGAACAAAGCCTTGTATTCGGGTGTGTTCTGGCTCAGCCGTTTGTCTACCTGCTCCACCTGCCTGCTGATCCCCTCCAGGGCCTCCGGGGTGGAGGGAGTCTGGGGGGGTGTTGGAGGAGTGGCCACGGCCCCGGAGGTAGAAGGTCCAGCAGCAGCCATGCAGTACTCCTTCATGGAGGGGTCTCTGGAGACGGGCCTGGAGGTCTGCACCCCGGCGTGGCACAAACTCTCCTCGTGACGCCGGCACTTGCCCAGCAGCTCCTCGTACTTCTCCAGCAGGGCGTGGTACTGCTCGTCAACCTCCCGCAGGATGGACATGCCCCGTTTGCGAACTCCGTTGGCATGGAGGGCGTAGCTGCCCTGCCGTCTGCCCGAGGCATCGCGGGCCGAGATGGCATTCAGAGCGGTGTCGCTGCAGCTCTTCCTCACTGGGCCTCCTTGCTGGCCAGCTCCTCCAGCCTCTCCTCCTTCACCTCCCTCCTCCAGACCCGCCACCTCCTCTGGGGTGTCCGTCTCAGGGCCATTAGTGAGCAGCGTCTCCAGGCCAACTTCCATGTCTCCGATCAGACACATCCTGGACTTCCTGAGCTGTTGCATCTCATGGAGCTCAGCTTCGAGCTCCTGAACCCGCAGCTGGCAGCCCTCAGCACCTAACAGACGCTGTTCCAGACGCTCGAACTCCTGCAGCACGGCGGCACATTCCCGCTCAGCGCCCTCCCGCTTCGACCGCTCTGTGGCCATGGCTGAGTGCAGCGATGAAACGATGTCCCTCAGGCGGTCATTTTCCTCATCCAGTGGTCGTCTCTCAGCCAGGTCTACACTACCCGGATTGGCCAGCAGGAAACCATCCTCATACCTAAAAATAAAGTGTCACATCACTAAATGAGGTAGATTTCATTTAAATACTGCTTAAACTTCAACAATCATACAATCAGTACTTTCTTTGTAGCTGATAAAGCCCAGATTATACCAGTAATTGTAATCCAATAATGACTTGAGATCTTTTTAATCACCCCACCAGGCATCCTGCAGAATAATCAGTTCAGCAGCAACATATGCAGCTACTATTAGCGCCATACTAATCTGCATGGGCCAGTTAGAATGCCAACAAAACCTCTGATGAGTGTTGGTGAGCTGTACTGTAGATTATAAATTAACTCTGGGCGACCTGGGCGCAGTGCAGAGCTCCTTGAGGCAGGGGAAGGAGTGGACAGTCTTTCGACGTTCCTTCTTCTCCCTGTGGACCCTCAACTCCTCCAGAGTCCTGAGCTCCTCGACCCGAGTCGTGAGACTGTCCACCTGACCGTGCAACGTCTCCATGGTGCCAGTCAACCTGCACACAAACAAACACAGCAATGTCTGTTCAGGGCCTGTTATGTCACTAATAAGGCGACTCCACTCTTTCCTTCACCAGCATACCGTTCTTTAAAAGCTGCAGTAAGTCGCTGTTACAAAACAAAGAATGTGACCGTGGATATTTAGAAACAACAGAGGCGGCCATTGAAAAACATGTTTTAGCCTTTAGTCCTGTAACATGACTTGTAAATAACTTTAATCTCTTATTATGATTATGAAATTTCTAAAGGGAGCAAACGTGTAACAAGTTCAGGTAGAGCGAGCTAACAGCAAAAACACAAACTACTTCCTGAAATTTGGAGCTTCTTGTTCGTTTATGCTTATGTGACTTCCCTGTAAGGACTTACAGCATGTGATGATGACGAGGGTGATCATTGTTGTAACATAGGCCTCAGTGGAGAGGATTATGATTAATTGTCACAGTCTGTCACCTGTCTATTTTCTGCTGTGAGGCTTTGCTCTCCAGCACCAGCTTCTCGTTGGTGATTTCCAGCTCTCTGGCAGTCACATCCAGCTGTTCGTACACCTTTGCATGCTGCTCGTTCATCTCCCTCAACATTTCCAGCTGCTTGGACAGGTACTGCAAAGGAAATCACATCATATCATGTTAAAAATGAGTGACTACATCCATCTTCAATTGTTCAACTAGAGAAGCGATTCCAACCAAAGGTACTGATAGCCCAGGAAAAATGAAAACATGCAGTTGTATGATTATAAACTTCACCAAAAGACCTGAAACTGACAGTTCAGTTGCAATAAAATAATTTATATAATTAAACGTTAACACTAAATGACATCCAAATTTGAAAGAAATTCAAGTTTAGAGCCCAACCATTACATCAGTCGGCCAATATTACAGGCTGATATTACAGCTTTAACAGTATTAGCATATACACTGCCTGTCCAGAAAAAAAAACAAAAAAAAATGTCGCCACCTGGATTTAACAAAACAAAGAGGTAAGAGCCTTCCATTGAATAATTACTGCAGTGATGAATATGTTTCAGCTGCAACAACTTACTGAACCCTAGCTGACGCAGTGAGTAACTTCTCATTTCTTAAACGGCCATGTTGGAAGACATATCCTGTGGTCATAGAAAGGATGTTAATCTGTTTGAGAAGGGTCAAATTATTGGCCTGCTTCAAGCAAAGAAAACAACTAAGGAGATTTCTGAAACTATCAAAATGGGGTTAAGAACCATCCAACACATTATTAAAACCTGAAGGATAGTGGTAAACGGAGTCCTGAAGAGTCCAGATTTACCCTGTTCCAGAGTGATGGGAGCATCAGGGTAAGAAGAGAGGCAGATGAAGTGATGCCCTCATCATGGCTAGTATCTACCAGCCTGTGGGGGTTAGAGTTATGATCTGGGGTTGGTCAGGTTCAGCAACGTTATGTTCCCAAAGAATAAGGTCAGCTGACTACCTGAAGATAATGAATGACCAGGTCTTTCTATCAATGGAGTTTATCTTCCCTGATGTTCATGGACATGTTCCAAGATGATGATGCCAGGATTCATGGGGCCCACATTGTCAGTTAGTGGATCAGGGAGCATGAGATGTCATTTTCACACATGGATTGACCTTCCACTGAGTCCAGCCCTCAGCCCCATTGAGGATCTTTGGGATGTTCTGGAGAGGATTTTGCGTAGCGGTCCGACTATCCCATCATCAATACAAGATCTTGGTAGAAAATTAATGCAACTCTGGACAGAAACAAATGCTGTGACTTTGCAGAAGCTTAACGAAATGATACCAAGGCAAACGTGCCGTTTTCAAAGCTAAAGGTAGTCCAATGAAATATGAGACTGTGCAACATTTTTTGGACGGGCAGTGTATGCGATTCAATATGCACAGATATGAAAGGTTTTTTTTAACTTTTTTACAGAGCATAATGCAGAAAAAATGGTTGGGTCCTCATGAAATTTGTCAAGCAGAGTTCTTTTATTCATAACACCTACAGCTCTGACTGCAGGACATGTAGCAGAGTATATATCAAAGCTGCATAAATGGTGGTGCGGAGTCAAAGGGTGTCTTCATGGTAAGTTGCTGAATAGGTTGTTAAATACACTCCATTTATCCATCTACCTATTTGGGATTTTCCTGCAGATAGAAATTTGTGGTGCCCCCAGACAGGCTTCAGCCAGCAGTATTGTTCAGGCTCGACTCAGGTTCGGGGAATGTCAGTCCATAAAAATAAGAGAAATCCACTGATATATAATGAAAATCGACATCGAGCATTTGCCTCTATTGGAGTTGAATCCCCATGAAAAAGAGTCTATCAAGTGTATGCAATTTGTGTGTTCAGTTCTAGCAACTGGAACACATCACAGGCATTTGCATTATTTTCCTACATGCATTCATGACTGTAGCATTGTTTTAAGTAGTTTTTGTTTCATGTGATCCCACCAGTGGTTTCCTGTGTCTTGGCAAGGCTTCTCGCTAAAAGGGAGTCAAGTCTTTGAGCTGTGATAAGGCGTCACATTCAGTAATTTTCCTTTCATGTTCACACGGCTCTGGTGCTTCTCTTTCTTCCAAACGCTTTACAGTAATTACTTCAAAACAAAATCAGAAGGTGATGCCACATAGATCAACAGGATGTGTGTGTGTAAGATCTGTATGGATTCCAACATCTGGGACAAACATACCTCAATCTCTTGCACTTGTTCCTCATTGTTGATGTACATCTGCTGCAGTGAGTCCTCCAGCTCTTTGTTTCGTTCTAGGAGAGTCTTGCCGAGCTCTGCAGCCAAATGTAGGTCTAAAAGAAGCCAACAGAAGAAGAACATTTACAATAACAGCAGAAAGAGGTGAGTTCAGGGCACACGAGTTCATTCTCACATCATTTGAGGATTTCTTGTTCTAAGAGCAGTCAAGCTTCAAATGAGGCTTTTGGACAAAATTAATTTAATTATTCAGTTAAGTCAGGATGTAACACAAACTCCTGTGCTGTGAAATACATTTCCATCCATCAGTTATCTATACAATCATCACTAGGGTCACGAGGACCTATTCTAGCTGACTTAGGGCGAAGACAGGGACACCCTAGACAGGTCTAGACCAGTAGCAGCAAACCAGTCTATCGTAGGATCGCTACATATAGAGACAAACAATCACACTCACATCCTACAGACAATTAAGAATCACCAATTAACCTTAGCATGTTTTTGGGAGTAAGCTGGAGAACCCAGAGAAAACCCACGCATGCACCGGGAGAACATGCAAAGTCCACGCAGAAAGATCCCAGGAAGGCCAGGATGCAAATTGGGGATCTTCTAGCTGCAAGGCGACAGTGCTAACCACCAAGCCACTATGCAGAACCAGCCAGCCAGCTGAGCTATCTGGGCTAATGAAATACACTTTATAATTGTAAAAAACATTCCCAGTGTTGAACCTAGCAGACATAACTTCAATACTTTCCTCCTCTATGTGTTCTGTCTGCTGGAGTTCACATCATGTCAATACAAACCTGCATCCATGTGCACAGCAGGAGCCTGAGCAGTGAAAACACTGCAGACAACACCTCCACAGTGGCTGATATCTTACAACACAGCTTGAAGCATAAATTATTCATCTCCCCTGGTGAACAAAAAGTGAGCTGGACTGAAAACAAGGAGGAGGAGGAGGAGGAGAATCCTGCTGGCTCTGCATACTTGGAGCTCCTATCAACACAGCAGTGGAGGAGTGGAAAGACGAGAAGAAACAGAGAGTCACTGACATCCATTACTGGTCATGAATGGAGTGTTTTATCACCACACTGTATTGTGTGAACAGTGACAGGAACACGCATGCATCATTGCACAGGATTAGTTGTGATTTACACTGTATTCACATGCAAACTGCTATATTTGCAAGAATCCCTCTGTGTTATCTAATGTATTTAACAAGCTTCATTAGTTCACACTGCGCTCATCTCTGTTGCCTCCGATGCTGCTGAGGGAGGCAGGGACAGGCTGCCGTTTCTTTGCTTTCAACAATGCACAACTGATAACAGAAGAGCTGCACAGTGATAATGAGCACAGCGAGCCTTCAGCCCCCAGGTCCAACTCAGTCACGGCACCGTTTCTGCTCCAGAGCCCGGCACATGCCGAGTCTGACTTATGTAATTTCTGAATTATGTGCGAGGATGAGAGAAGCAAGAGGCGGTGCTGGGGAGAAGGAAAAAAAAAAAAAAACACGAATCGCACATCTAATAACTGGAAATGTACTGATGATCCAGATCGAGAAGACGGCCTGTACATTTGCTCGTGTGTTGCTGCTCTCTACACGTGATGCTCTGAGATCACAAGGCCCTCACATGTCAGATGAAGCACCACAACATGCCATCTGCACAGGTGGACTTGAGAATGTCTTGAGTAAAATGATAACTGACTATGAGTGCACGCTGGATGATGCTTGTTTGGCAATTGTGCTCCCAATCCGACCCCAAAGCCTGAAAGCTCTGATCCCAGACTAAGGAGGTCTCGTCTGGGGCTCCCTAATCAGATCAGTGGAGGGCTTTAAGTCTAGATGCTGAATAACACCGAGATGAAAAACTGACAGCACACACACATAAACACACAGTCAAATCCACCTGCCGCCCTCCTCTCTGACTGTGCTATGATGAGACGCAAAGCTGCTTTAATTCTCTGGGTCAGCAGGTAATCAGGAGATGGGGTGACGCTCAGGCCAGCGCTACAGAAGGACACTCATCCAGAGAGAGCACTCAGCTGTCCTCTGAGATGCACCGTCCATCAAAGTGCATCCATTTAAGTCATTACTGGGAGTCTGATAACACAGCAAAGCAGCCAACACTACATTTCTGATACATTTCCTGGTTGGACATGCAAGCTAAGACCTTTTACACACTCTGAGCTCTCTTTTTTTTGGTTCAAACACTTTAAAATCTGCAAAATTCTGCACTGTTCTTCCCAGAAAAATCTTCCTTTTGGCAGCCACACACAACCTAAACAGGAAATGCATGACTACTGCTTTCATGTTTCTATAGTTTTGCAGAGAGAATACACTTTATTGGATAGATTTGGTGAGAAAACCTGTCTGGACAGAGGAGATGAGTGTCTGGATGACTAGCTGTGACCCTGCATGGATCAGAAGATGAAACAGAGGCAACATTCACTCAGCAAGACAGCAGCACTATTCCGGGAAGCACCACTGACATGATGAGAATAATGGGAGAGCAAACTGAGAATTAGAGGCTCACAAATGTCATGAACTCGTGCATGAAACAGCCTAACAAGGAGTGCAGCCTCCTCCCTGCTCCATCCACCCTCTTGTTGTCTCGGTGCATGCGGATGGGTCTTTGTTACATCCTCTGATCATCCACACAAACCAAAGACATTAAAGCCGAAGCCTCACCTTGCTCCAGGTCCCTCTGGTCGTACCAAGGCTCCTCTTCCTCCGTGACAAACTCCTCCATCCTTCCTGCGCGGAGCATCGATGCTGCTCAACTTGTTTCTGAGCCGGAGATTGTGATGATGAGCAAACACACAAACACACACAGCGGCGGCGCCTCCTGCCCCCGAGAAGCGAATGTGCTCAGAGAGACAATCCCTGCAGCATCGCCGCACCTGCTTCTTCTTCTTCCATCCGCAGAAACCAGCGACGCCGCATCAGAGCTGCAGCCGGGAATAAAAACCAGCGAAGCGGCCGCTGCAGGAGGATGCCAGCGCTTCCCGTGTGTCTCCTCGGTGCTGGATGTGCAGCAGGGCCTCGCAGACGCAGACTGGCAGCTCGTTTACAGCCCAGTGGCCAAATGCTGCTGCTGCTACGTTCAGAGGCTGTGGGAAATGCAGGCTACAAACAAAAAACGTGTGCTGCAGCTTTGCCTTTTGCAGGTTGCTCTTTTCCTGATCCCTAAAAGCAGCAGAATGCTGGTTTTACTTCATTGCTGCAGACTAAATTTGGTGTATTTGTGCATGCAAGCTACATGGAGAATTATTTTTTTAAAACCACAGATGCTCCATTTTCTCTGCTGTAGTTTGAAAGTGCATAAATTTAAAGTGTAGTTTCTCATGATTTTTATTTATTTGACTTGGAGCATTTGCTTTTTACTTGACATGTAACACTTACTGTTTAAGTTATTTTTATTAAAAAAAAATTACCTGCACCAAAATTCCAAGTCAGATTCCTCATATGTGAAGCTATTTGGCAATAAAAAGGATTCAGATTTAAATTCTGATGTGGAAAATAATGTAATAGTGGCCCTTTATAGTCACTGGTTAAAGGAGTGATTGTGCACTGGTCACAAAATCTGATTATTCTCCTGTAAAGCCACACCTGAGCAGGTTTTTGGATGAACTCTTGGGTCATTCCAGAATTGGAGCACATTTTACGTCCCGCCCATCTAATTTCAAATAATCCATGTACAAAGTACTAAAACATGCTGTTGTTGTGTAAATGTACTTGTACTGAGATCAAATCTTTTTTTTTTAAAAAATGGAGAAAAGAATGTTTGAAAATATTTTTAAAAATACCAATGAAATCTGAAGTTCCCCCTAAAATGTCATTTTATCTTATGCCATCCCCCTGATGACCAAAACTCAAATATAACAGTTCAAATGAAACTTAAACCTCCTCTTTTTTGGTATTATTTTTCCATCGATGTCTCTTGTAATTGTGGGATTTTTTTAATCAACATAATATTTTAAATAGCAATTATGTATGTCACAATCTACCTCATTCAACCCTGTTATGCACATTGTCAGGAGAAGACAAATTCTTTTAACTTCTTTCCATCAGTAAGTTTGTCCTCTTGGTCAGTAGTAACAGCTAGCTGAATATCTAGCTTCTACTGCTGAGAAAAAGCTAATTTCAGCATGGATTATCAACTAGAGTAGGGTTAGCAAACAACAAATATAACATGTAATCAGTGAATGGTACCATTGATGTCTAAGGTGAGCCAGTCAAGCCTTTGCTAGTTTATCACCTATTATTGATGAATATGTAGTAGAAAACTGTAGAAGAGAAGGCTAACTTTTCAAAAATTTTGACGCCCAAATGTCCTCCAATTCTGGAATGACCCTTTTATGAATTTGTCACTTGAAAAACTTAATTCCGTTCTTTCTTTTTTAACCTGATCCATATAAATTAGCATTCTAACTTTAAAAATAAGACAGTTTGGATGCTGCATTTCTATTTTTCATAGTGTAATAATTTATATGTATTTTTAAAAACCTTTAAAAGTGGGTTACATACAGTCAGACTGCTGTTATTGTTTCTTCCATATCATCTCCACTTTTTAAAAATTATGCCTGCTGATGAGAAGATAGCTCACTGTGGAATGTGAAGAAAGCTAGCACGGCTTCTAATTGAACCCTCAGAAGCTTGAAGATGTTACAACTGTCACGTTTTCCTCAGTTAATGCAACTGACCTCCGATAAAATCGCACTTCTGTACGGCGTCAGTGCAGGACGCTGTAAATTACGAGGAGCTCCTGAAGGCAGCACCACTGGAGGTGACGTCACCATTTACTTACACTATCAGGGACGTCTCCCCCTTCTCCTCCCCCTTCTCCTCCCCTCCTCACCCACAGCCCTCAGTCGGTTTAAATGCCCAAATGACAAAAGACATAAATTGGCCACACAATAAGGGACGTCTCACTGTGTGGCTGCTTCTTTCTCGCCAGCTTTCACTTTATTGTAAACAATTAGGAGCCAAGAGTTCATCAGCTGCAACTCTGCATCCATCAGTGCTTCAAGTTCTCTACGGAGACAGAAACCGTAGGCTTTCAGTCCTAACAGGCACTAAGAACTAACATAAGGAACATTTCCATTACTGGAATCCCGCGTTAAAAATAGGAAGAAAAAAAAGTCCCTCTCAGCCCCGATTCTCTCACTGCTAAGAGACAACAGAAACAACTGAAATGAGCTAGTTTTAAATACAAGAAAAATCTAAATGGACAGTTTTAGATCAGACAGTATCATGGTTTTTTTTTTTTTTTTTTTTGTTCTTGGTTCCAGCAGCCAAAAACACAACATGTAGCAGCAATGTAAAAAACAAACAAAAAAACAACCTCTCAGGTCCTCAAAACACAGAAAATCATGTGTTTTTGTATGTCGTCCCCCCCCACCCACCCACCCACCCACCCACCCACCCACCCAAATTTACTTCAATTCAAATTATGCAACCATCTATGCGCACACACATCACTGTTAGCGACAACGTGTTTTGGCTTTGGGGTTGGAAATATCAGTTGGTCCACCAAAGTGCATTGTAATTTGGCATGCATGGTGCCCAGAGGATAAATCTTACGGACTTCCTACTATTTTTTCCTCTAGTTACCATCATTAAGTCACGTTAGGACACTAAAATACACCTTTTTTTCTGCAGATTTTTTTGCCTTCTCACAGCAGGAAAAACACAGAGAAAGCTAATTTCATCAAGTTCAATTAAGATTCCCAGTAAGCTGTGGCACTGAGCCAGACTGTACAATATGAGGACTGTGGAAGCAGCACACCTATATGGAATTTTCCTGCCATGACAAGCCAAAACGACTGCTGTGAAAAAGGGTCTGTTGGCATAATGCTCAAAGCTCCACTGTGCAGCCTCACTGCGCTCAGCTTACAGAAAATCAGCTGATCTGAAACATGATTTGCAGCAAATATAAGTGCAGACTGGCTTGAAAAATTCCCTATATCCTCATATTTTACCAAAATGAAGTCTGATTTTTGCAACATAAAGCAAACACAATTTGTAATAAATGGGTCAAAACATAAAGAACACTGGTTACATTCAGCGTGCGCTTTGCTCTGCCCTCTCAGGCTATAACAGTCCCAGTTTTATTGCTCAGCTGTTGACATAAGCAACAGCCACCAGCCTGAAAAAAGCAGAACTTTCAGCAGCACAAACCTGGTCAAAGCCTGACATCATTGGAACTAAAGCTTAGGCACTGACAAAGAGGAAGGCTTTGATCCTGGAAATGGCTACATTTCCCCTTTTCCCATCATTTATTTTTCTCTGTGGTTTTACGGCTGTGTGGTCTTTTCAGGTGCTTCCAGTCTGCTTCGCTCTCACAGCGCTGGACGCTGCTGAAGAACTTCTTGATAAGAGCCTTGGCTTCTGCTTTAACTGTAAACAGAGACTACAGTTAGTTTGTTATGAAGCAAAGTTGTGGCATTTTATATTATTACTATTATTTATGTTATCACCAAGAAATGCAGTGGAGTTGTGTGACAATCGGTCTACGTTTGTCTGTCTGTCTGTTCACAACATTACTCAAAAACAGACTAACTGATTTGGATGAAATGTTCGGGGAAGATTAGAAATGATACAGAGGCCAAGTGATTAGATTTTGACAGTGATGTGGCTTATAGCCTGGAATCCACGGATTTGTTATAGATTTCTGTATTGCAAGACGGTAAATATATTTTTCTTGAGAGGTCATCGTCCTTGAATAGCTGTCCATCTGTTTTATTGTTTTACAGTTTATTGTTATTCATGTATCTGTTCTATACAACTTTTAAAATTTCATACAGCTGCTACCTTGGCCAGGTCTCCCTTGTAAAAGAGATATATAACCTCAATGAGACTTCCTGAATAAATAAAGGTTAAATAAATAATGACAAGTGAACACTACATCAGCTGCCTGCTGACTATCACATGATTGCAATCCTCCTAAAAATCGACCGCTGCAGATTTATTGGGACTTATCAGTCGGAAATGATACAAGGAACAATTGATTAAATTGTGGGGGTGTTTTTGAGTCCCATCAATTCCCGCCTCCCGCTACATATTCAGGTCATGTGATTTGGTATCCGTACATTACGTACTGTGCACAGCGCAAGGTAATTTTTTATTCAAGAGTTCATCCATCAGAAATGATACAACGACTGAGCAGCCTTGGTGGAGTACTGCGCTCTGAGTGCTTTTCTTTCATTATTTATCCCTATTTTACCTTGGCTTTTTCCTCGACTCCTCCCTTCTGCAAGGAGATGAGACAAGTAGCGAGCAAAAGATTTAAACAGCTCCTATAAAGAATCAAGAGAAAAGCTCAGTAAACATCATTTCATTTCCTAATGCTGCTTTACTGCAAACATACACACCTTGGTTGCAAACTTTCCCTGTTTATAAAAGGGGTCCAGATAGCGGACCACAATATCAGCTGCTTCCTTCAGCATCACAGGCTTCGGCGGTACGTTGACCGGATGCAGGGCTCTCTCCTGCACACTGGGGTTGAAGGTTACTCTCCTGCTGTGTCCATCAGTGGGGCGACTGCGCTTCGCCGGAGGAGACAAATCCCTTTTTTCTTTGATGTCATCCGTCCCCTGTACACAAATGCATCATCATCAGAGCTTGAGCAAGAAAAACACGTTGAAATTCAACAGGCAACAGGCACCTACCTCTTGAATTTCAGGTGGTTTAGCTTCCTCTTTGGGTTTGTTTTGTCTGTGTGAGAGGAAAAGTGCAGTTAGAATTCGTAAAAGAATTTTCCAGCAAAGTTGTGATAAAACTGAGAGTGCATTACTCTGTGATGGATGTTGTATCCTGCTCAGATGTGTTCAAAATCTCAGCTGTTTTCTTCTCTTTATTATCATCAGGTATCACTATTACCGCAGTTTTGCTTTCTGCTTGGATCACATCCTGGCTGCTCTCTACGGCTTCCACAGAGGCAGGCGAGTGCTGCTCCCGGCTAATGTTTTCTTGAGCGATCTCACTGGGAGTGTGAGAAAAAGTAGCATCGAGTTCCTCTGGCATGTCGGCGTCCTCCTGGATTTTCTCTGTTGTTTGTTTCTTTGTGAAGTACTGAGAAATGTTGCGTGAACTCTTTGCCGCTTCCGCCAGCTTCTGCTGCTTCTTGCTCATGGCTTTTCCTCCTTTAGTTGGGTTATCCAGGGAGGCAGAGACGGCCTTTGCTCTGGCTTTAATGGATGACGATGCAGCCGATGATGTGTCCATGTTTGTCTCTTTTAGTCTCTCCCTTTTTGCCTTCATATCTCCTGAGCTGTCATTGAAAAACCTGCCGCTTTCCTTCTCTTTGTTAGACTCCGTGTCTAACATGGAGGACTTCAGCAGATCCTTGGCAGTGATGAAAGGATTGGAGGAGCCTCTCTGACCTGCACCTATTCTCTTACGCTTCAGCTAGAGGAATATCAGAAAAAAGAAAAGCATGTTTTCCTCTGAATCTATAAAAATCTGCAATAAATGCTTGACTTTTCCTTTTTCTAAAACTGTGACAAGATAGGTGAGATGCGTAACAAATCAGTCTTACTGAGTACATCTCTGATGCAGAAGTGAACCCCACCATCTCATGAGTAAATGAGGAAGAAGATGCGACTTCTGCCTCAGTTTCTCTGGAATCAGAGGTTCTGGTTTTATTGCTTTCTACTTTTTCTACCTTTGTTGAAGCAGGTGCAGCTTTCTTCATCTCAGATACCTTCACAAGAACATATAAGTTAAGCATAACTTGCCCGCTGTTGTTGTAAACACACATAAAAGTTTGCAGTTACCTTCTTTAAAACAGCAGCTTTATACAAGTTGGAGGATTTGCTGTTTTTGAAAACCTCGTGCTCAATATCCACCGCTAAGGACAGACTGTCATAGCTGAGAGATGGAGGACAGATGAGAGAGAGAGTGCATCAAATGTGAGGAAAGTTATTTTAATCACGTATGAGCACTATGGTAGAAAAGTGTGTCTGCACAGTTACTTGAATGCATCTTCTGCCCCCTGCTGGCCGTACAGAGACTCCTGCAGGAGTTGCAGGCAGTGCTCTCTGGCCTGAAATGTAACATTGAGTTAATGAACGCCTCAAAAACTAAATAAAATAAAACAACAGAGTGTTCACATACCAGAAGAATAATAAAGAAATGATAAAAATCAGTTAACAAGGCACCTATTTCAAGCAGCAATGCACTGCAAATTCAGTGCTTTTACTGTACAAAATGCTCTTGCTTGTAAAGCACAAACGAGTAGTCTTTTCTTTTTCTCTTCTAGTACTGTATATACACTGTTTTCTACATCAATAGCATTCATATCTCATGACCCATGAGTTCTTATAGAAGTGTTAATGGATGTTGCAGCTATGAGGAATGTGTTAGTCTTGTACCTTTACTGTGAGTTTGGGGATCTTCTGGCTGCTGGCCTCTCTGAGCGGACAGTCAGCATCTACACAGCAGGACACACTGGTTACACAGCAGCAAAGATCAGACTGGAGATTATTATTAATGATTGATCGACTGATGTTACCTGGTGGAATAAAGTCTTCCCCCTGACTGTCGCTGCCCTAAAGAAACATGAGCACAGACAGAAGTTAGTACATCAGATACTGTGATATACTGTATTCTGTGGCAACATGTTATACTTTGTCTACACTTTCTCCATTTCTGCAGCATTAATACTCCCCTCCTGACATGTGATTCCATGTTAAGATTCACTTTAAAAAAAAAAACCTTCGTAGCTAAATTAACACATTAAAATATACCTTTAAAGTTTGAATCAGATTCTTTTTTGTAATTTTCCCATTTAAAGAGAGCAGCTTGAATTAGGTCAGTTAATATTGATTCCAATGGTGATCAGTTTTCACACAGGAATTAAGACAACCTTAAATATTCTTCTGTCCATCCATATGCACAATACGGCCCTGTCAAACTTTATCAAAGAAATAGCCACATATAGCATCTGTCAAGTCTGTAAGAAGTCAGTATTGATATATATTTGGGTGTAAACATTCTCTTGATCGACATAAATGAGCCATTTACATGAAGTTCTGAGTGGCAGGGTACAGGTATGTACTTAGTTTCCATCTCTGTCATCACTTTTTTGTTGTTTGTGTTCTGTTTCTACAATTTTACAACCGTGCCGTTCCTTCTTTTTTTATGCGACGTTGTAAACTGTTTGGCCAGGCTGCACTTGGACCTGCTGAGAAACAGTGTTACTTACAGGTTGTGCCAGCTCCACTGAACATGTGGGAGCGATTTAACAAAAGAAGTATTTAGAGGGGCCCCATCAGCTCCTGCTGCCAACAGCTGGCATACAGATGTACAGAGGTGCAACACAAACATCCAAACAGTCCTAAATACACATAAATATGAGTATATATACTACCGTTCAAAAGTTTGGGGTCACTTAGAAACGTCTTTATTTTTGTAGAGCAACTTTAACTCATTTAGAGCAACTTTAACTAATATAGAGGAACTTTACTATAGAGCAACTTCAACTCATTTAGAGTAACTTTAAATAAAATCGAGCAAATTTAACTCATTAAGCACAACTTTAACTCCTTTAGAGCAACTTCAACTAATATAGAGGAACCGCATCTATTATAGAGCAACTTTAATATAGAACAACTTCATACAGAGCAACTTAAATATTGAGCAACTTTAACTAATAATATCAACTTTAGCAAATACAGGGCAACTTTAGCTAATAAAGAACAATTTTAACAAATGTAGAGCAACTTTAATATAGAGCAACTTTAACTAATAATATCAACTTTAACTAATGTAGAGCAACTTTAAGTCACGTACACTGCTAGTCAAAAATATAGGGTCACTTAGAAATGTCCTTATTTTTGAAAGAAAAGCAGTTTTTTTTCAAGGAAGATACCATTAAATTAATCAGAAATAGAGTCTAGACATTGTTAATTGACTATTCTAGCTGGAAACAGCTGATTTTTAATGGAATATCTCCATAGAGGTACAGAGGAACATTTCCAGCAACCATCACTCCTGTGTTCTAATGCTACATTGTGTTAGCTAATGGTGTTGAAAGGCTAATTGGTGATTAGAAAACCCTTGTGCAGTTATGTTAGCACATGAATAAACAGATGAGTTTTCATGGAAAACATGAAATTCTCTGGATAACCCCAAATTTTTGAACGGTAGTATATATTTCTGAAGTGTTTGAGTTGATTAAATAGTAAATAGTCTGCACATTTAACCTCAGCTAGGGTTGAACCGCCAACCCTGCTCTTAGTGATCGTCTCACAGCCGCCAATAATTATCATGCTTCACCTTCCGCAGCTTCATCTGCTTCTTGAAGAGGTCAGAAAACTCCTTCTTCCTCTTTGTGCCGTCATCTTCATTCCCTTCTCCCCCTTCATCATACCTACAAGGCGGGACATCAGTGTTCATCTACAGCATCATCAGTATTTCATAGTACACTGCAAGAATGTGAAATCAAAATTAAACACATCAACATGTCAGACATTAAACTTTTCCTGCCTTTCAAATCCGTATCCCTTCTTCCCTCCTTCGTAAAGATCCGCCTGGAACCCGAATGGTCCTTTGGGCGTGTTGCTCGGAGCTGCAAGTGTGTTGGTTCTGAGGGCAGCAGCTCTGGCCAGCTGAGCTTGCACGACTTTGGGGTTGCTGCAGAAGTCGCAGGCACCGGCACAGTTTGGCGTCTTGTCACCAAAAAACTTGGAAATGGTGGCATGGCGGCAACTGATGGAAGAAGAGAGACAGTTTTTTTTGTAAAAACTGTAGCAGAGACCCTACAGCTTAGAATAAATCTTATTTCAGCACACACAGAACATCTTTATATCATACACAGGCCATCCAGTGCATCATTGATCTATGAGCTGTTACGTAACTGTCAAACACTAACACAATCAATGTGTTTGTTATGAAATAAGCGCCACGCTTTGTCTCTTGAAATAAAGAAATACAGTTGTCCGACAATTACAACACTAACAGACGTACTATTACCTTCAAATCTCTACAGATGACGTCCAGCGACAAAGCATGGATTAGAGGAAACTAAATCTCAACTGAGAGCAACTCTTATTTTCCTACAATTTCATGCTTTCTTGCAAATCCAACTCCTATTTATTCTAACAGGACACCTCCTCCTCTACAGCATGTTTTCTAATAAAATCCCAGCTGCAGATGTGATTTTTTTCCCATCCTTTTCTTTTTATAAAAAGGCCACTCTTGTATCAGATCCAGTCTTATGTAACAGCCAATATTCACACAACCACACACAGACACACACACACGGGGTCTATTTCGGAAACATCCCATTAGACGAGCCACTTCAACAACATACTAACTACGCTGCTGGAAATGGAAATGCTGCCACCTTCTCCCTCGTGAAACGGAGAGTAGCAGCCTCACCGAAGGAGGTGGGGAAAGACGAGGAGGCACACAAAGACTCTGTGAAGCAACAGTCACTCCCAGGCAGGACTGTCAAACAGAGCAGCCTTTGAGGCACACAAAGAAAAGTAAGGCGTACAGTCAACGGCTCAGCAGAAAACCACTCAGTGAGAGACTATTGAACACCACTGAGAACCTGAGGAGCAGAAAAGGGGAGAGCAGAAGAGGTGAGCAAAGCAAGGACAGATTAAGAGCAGTGTGGACAGAAGAGCAGTGAATGGGATTTCTTCTCCTCTCACTCCTCCACGTGCAGCCTGTCATCAGGATCTATGGATTTATCCATCCTAACTCTAATCTCGACCTGACTGCTAATCTCAGGCAGCGTCCTCCTCCTCCTCCTCCTCTGGACGACGTGTCCCATAAACAAACTAACCCACTGCCAGATAAGACACTCTGCAGGGAGCTCCTTCAGGGAAGAAATGACTTGTTCATCAGCGTCTCCTCCTCCTCATCGGCTGGTTTTCTAGTTTCTCACAGTTAGCCTAGGCTTGGCCGAGTGTCAGTAAACAAGCAAAAACTCTCACAGGTAAGAGCCTTTCAGTGTTTCGTGAGAGACGAGGCACCTTAGAAACACTCCAGGCTTGGCAAGAATGCGAAGAATGTGTTTAAAAATATAGACCTTTTTAAGTACAAACGTACGTTGGGAAATTAAAGTAGTCTGTTCAAAAAGAAGGAGATAGAGAAACCCTGTAGCTAGACAAATGGTATTTTAACTAGCTGGATGTCAGTGGAGTCTTTTAATGTTTGCACAGGATCTGTGACTGATAATGTTCGTCATTAAAGCTAACACGGAGTCAAAGAAGTAATGGGAAAAAGCGAGTGTTGGCAGAGACAACAGAAATGTCATAATAAAAGACAAACAGACATATATTTTTGTCTTTAATATTAAAAAAAATGGATAAATTGATGGTCACATACTATTTTATTTTCCTGCATGTTTTTAAAATCTCGTTTTCCTGTGAATTCTGCTGCATTTTCTGATAAATTACAAACTTAACTGAATTAGTGCTTGTAAAGTCGACACACAGTGGCTGTTACAGGGCACAAAATAACACAAAGACACTCAGTATCACTCAGTTGTTGCTGTAGTACGCATTTAATATTACTGTATGCAACAATCCTGCAATAAATCTGGTTCTCCTGAAGGTCATAATAATTGCTTTGTATTTAAACAGTTTCATATTTGCTGACTGAAAAGGTGTTTTTATGACATAAAGGAGACAACAGCAACACAAATTTTTGGGACAACATCATTTTGGGACATTTGCTTCTTCCAGTCGATTAGCTGAACATTGCTAATAATACAAAAGGGAAAACAACCAACTAACGCCATGTTTAATGCTCTCTAATTAGCACATTAGCACGAGAGACGTAAAAATAACAATTTAGCATTTTAAAATGAGTTATGGACTATTTCTTGGCTGAGAAAAGTAAACTGTGCTACATGCACATTAGCCTTTGGTTTTACTCCTATTTGGTAAATGCTGTTGACAAGGAAGATGCAAAACCTGGTTACTCACACACCTGTATACATAACAGCAATTGTATTTATATAGCATCTTTAAAAACCAAGGCCTTTGACAAAGCAAAAACAGAAAATGAGAGCTGACCAAGCAGATCACTAAATGAAAGCTCTGTGTCTTTAATTTGGATATCTAGTCGCTCAATAAAAGTGGCATGATCATAGTCATTACAGAATCCACATTTCCTGTAATTTGCATGCAGCTGTATCCTGGCTTCTCACCAGCTCAGCTACTAGATTACTTATCCACAAAGAATGCTCAGAAACCAGGTTTACCGTGTTTACAGGCCATAATATCCCGACTTCTATCAGATCACTCCAGGTGACACATCCAAGTTTCTCAATATCTGGGTGAGACCTTATCCAGGCTTCTCAAACCAGGATCAGATGTTTAAAACTAGAATATTCCAAAGATGTGTTTACAACCAGGACACTAGTGTGTGTGCAGAAGCAAATATTAGATTTCTCTGCTGACAAGTTGTCCTCCAATAACCCTTCTAATACCGCTGGTAGGTGTTATCCAGGTTACTGTTTCCTCATGTTTACTGTTTCCAAGCTACATACACAAGAGCTACATGACAGTGATGTTTATCGTGTGTTAGTTTATAAAGTTTTAAAATGCACAATAAACAACACAAGCAAACCTAGGAATGCTTCAGGCTGTCACACCCAATTCAGCAATTCAGCAAGAGCACAATAACAGAGTCTGCTGTAAATCAAGTATAACTTGACACTCCACCACCACCACCCATCACAGTCTGTACATATGGAGAACAAGGATACAGGTGTCAGGAGAGCCATCTGCTAATCAGTTCAGCTTACAGGGACCCTGACAGGAGGAGGGGTAAACCTGCTAGTTATGCTGATCAACTTAAACCAGCAGCACCTCCCCCTGCACCATAACAACAGATTCACTCTCACTTTGCGAGACATGTTCACTCCCAGGCTGCGAAACTCTCTGCCTCTTTCTCACTTAAACCACGGGTTGAGAAACTGCTGAGCTGCACTTCATCACGTTCACAGACTAACAGCTAAAAGTTGTGTGCTTGCGTCACCCACGACCGGAGTTATATCCTAGTGACCACAAACGCAGCCTTGTAAATGAGACACTGTGTTAACCGAATTGAAACACGATCTTTTCACTTCAAGTGCATCCAACTTCTCTCTGTCTCGCTAGGATGGATGCCAGAGAAGAGACACTGAACCTCCTGAACAGGGTGTGGGACAAGCTGCAAGGTCTGCCCAACGCCAACCCCATAGAGCTGGGAGCTTTCTTCATCCTGCTCTCCTTCATCCGTGAGTCTCAACTCTTTGTTATTCAGCATTTCTTGTTGCTTAAGAAAGAGCTGGTCATGATACTGTTCATTTGCTCTCCCACAGTCATGGTCCTGCTCATGATAGTTCTGACCTGCGTGAGCTGCTGCTGCTGTCGCAAGATCAAACTAAAGGGACCCAGCGTTTGAGTAAATGTGCTTCAAGCAGAAAAAAGCAATTACACAGACAATCTCAAATCTGGCAACTCAGCACAGTAGATGGTGCAAAACGTCCTTGAAACACACACATTGTGCCCTGCAAAGTGAATGAAAACTTATTCTCAAGAGTCCTGCGCATGTAGGACACATGTATAAACAAGGTGTGTTCGATGACACTTAACAGGCCCAACCCTTGGACAGCAAAGCACATGACAAACACAGCGACACAGAGAAGGATGTCCTGAAAAGCTGCCAAACACACCTGCAAAAGCTGCCAGAATCTACTTTCCTAGAAGCATCCCTGCATAACGACGACACCTCTGGCCTGAGGAGAAGTCAGGGCCAACCCCGAGTGTCTTTAATAACGCAGGCAATGCTTGGAACATACAGGATTAAAGATGAGTAGGACTCATTTAAAAACTGCAAGCTGCACAGCGAGATATGAGAGGAAAGGCCAAATTGGTTTGTTAATGCTTTTCTGAACACAACTATGTGTCATTCTTAAGGAATGAGAATTAGCCGTCAGACATGGAGTTAGGTAAGAACCTCCTAAGGGGAAAACCCCTTTTCAAACCTGAAAATGTTGTTTGATGTGTAAAAAAGCATAAAAAGAGAGCAACTGTGCCCTCTGCTGTACAGAACCTGAAAGGGACTATTGTGTTTCAAAGCACTGTATATACTGTGTGTAAGTGTTTATATCTCAGACTGCATGTTAGAAATGTGCAACAGGAGGCGACGCTATATAATGACGTGATGCTTTTGACTTGTATGTAAATGAAAAAAGAAACTTCAACAGTATGTGTGCGCTTACCCTTCTCTCTCACAAAATGACACCATGGCTTCAAAATCAGTGATGGCTGCTTTGTCGCTCTCCTTTGCAGAGCCACGTTTTCGCTGTAGACAAAGTTAAGATTTACCTTAAAAATAACGAGAGTTCTTTACATTTTCAGTGCTTTGTTGTTAATCTGACCTGTCTCCGGTTGACGTCCTGGCAGATGAAGAAATTAATTTGTGCCTTATCCTTCGCGGAGTAGTATGTTCGACAGGAGGAGGGCAGGCCGTCTCTACCTGCTCGCCCAGACTCTTGGTAGTAGCTGGTTAGAGACTTAGCAAGGTTCCAGTGAGCTACAAATCTGCAAAAAACATCACCATGCACAATCCTAATTTACAAAAATATTCTGGCACATTCAAAACAATGCACTAAAAAACTCGGGTTTGTCTGTTTACCTGACATTAGCTTTATCTACTCCCATGCCAAAGCTGATGGTCGCAACAATAACCAGCACCCTGCCCTGCATCCACTCATTCTGAACCTCCGTGCGATCTCCAGCTTTCAGACCTAAAACAGCAGAAAACTCGAGCCCAGATCCAGGTGTTTTTCAACACCTACACACACTAGAAAGCATCTTACCTGCATGATAAGCCTTAGACAAAATCCCAAGCTTGGTCAGCTGGTAGGCCACTGTCTCACAGCCTTCCCTTGTCCGACAGTACACGATCCCACAGCCCTGTTTGCAAACATCACACACAAGATCTAATGAGGAAAACAGCATCTAAAACACTTGTTTGTCCAGCTGAATGCTGTAGATTAAACTGTTTGCATTTTGTCACCATGGCTGAGCAGACAGCTCAGTGAATTTTCTGCTTTAAAAAACTGTATCGCTGTGGCAACTGAATGTATGGGATTTTAGGGCTCAAACCTTGCCAGAAGTAAAGCGTGACATCTGCCAAAGTTACACATTCAAGAAGCCTCACACTAAAACTGCTCCTTTTTTGAA
This sequence comes from Amphiprion ocellaris, assembly GCF_022539595.1. NCBI lineage: Eukaryota > Metazoa > Chordata > Actinopteri > Pomacentridae > Amphiprion > Amphiprion ocellaris. The sequence continues at coordinate 26,287,252 of NC_072784.1, read as the reverse complement.
AACAAATATTCACAGCAAGGTTCTTCTCAGGATGTCAAGTATGGATCCTAAAATGAATAGATTGAGCGAGCTGAGACATACTTTTAGAGGTGTTTAACAGTGTACAAAAAAATACAATCAATATGACATCTTACTGTGGCTAACAAGAAATTGCAATGAAGAAATTAGGATATTAAGTTATATTATGGCCCTTAAAAATACACAGTTTTTAAACCTTTATATTATTTTGCTCAAATCTACAAACTTTAAAGGACTTTGATTGCATGACATACAATACTATAAAAACCTTAAGCCATACTTGGCTTTTTTATTCAGACATTTCTGTTTCCAAAGATTTACAACACCTCCCAGAGTACACGTTCAAGACACCACATATGAACACCGCTCCTCCTTCAAAGCAAACTTTCGCAATAGGGTTCTACCTCAGCATTTCAAGTATGGATCCTATCCTATGAATATGAATAGATTCAGAGAGCTGAGACATACTTTTCGAACTTTTAGCCGTCCATTCTCTATACACCACTTACTCCTCATTAGATTCAAGGGGGACTGGAGCCCAACTCTGCTGATTTGGGGCGAAGGCAGGGGACACCGAGAACAGGTCGCCAGTCTATCATAGGACTACACTTAAAGACAAACAATCACACTCACATTCACACCTACAGACAATTTAGAGTTACCAATTAACCTGAGTATGTTTTTGGATTGTGGGAGGAAGCCGGAGAACCTGGAGAAAACCCAGGGAGAACATGCAAACTTCTTGCAGAAAGATCCCAGGCCCAGCCCCGAGATGAAAGCCGGCGATCTTCTAGCTGTCACTGCCCTGGCTCGGAGCCACTGTGCAGCCCTTTTCGAGCTACTAGTATAGTTCATACACCAGTCAGCCACAACATTAAGACCACTGACACATGAAGTGAATAACATTGATCATCTTGTTATAATGCATCGTTCTGCTGGGAAACCTCGAGTCCTGACATGCATGTGGATGTTTGACATGTACCACCCACCGAAACATTGCAGGTCAAGCAATCCCCCAACCCTCCATGGCAACAGCAGTCATTAATGCCCGTTTCCACCCAAAGCAGGACAATGCACCCTGACACATCGCAAAAACTGCTCAGAAGTGGCCCGAGGAAGATGACAGAGCTAAGGCTCCACACTTCCCAGATCCCAATCTTATTGAGCATCTGTGGGATGTCCCAGGATAAGCCTGATCTAGGTAGGTCCCACCCTGCAACCCACAGGACCCACAGAATTCACTGCCTCCATCCCGGTGACACAGGACATCCCCAGAGGTCCTGTGTCCATGCCCCACTGGGGCCAGAGAAGTTTTAGCAGCATAAAGGGGACCAACGCAATATCAGGCAGGTGGTCATGATGTTTTCCCTGATTTATGTATATACTTTGTACAGTATAGTTTACCAGTATAAGGGGAAAATACAATAATATGCAATCCTATAGCAGCTAGCAAGAAATTGCAAGGGAGAACTAAGATATTAGGATGTTGAGGTATTGTGGCTCTAAAGAAAACCAGAGTTTTTAAGCCTTTATATTATCTTCCTCAAATGTAGAAACACTGAGACACAATATTGTGAAAACCTTAACCTTGGTGGTAAAATTCTATTCAGATTTGTGTTCCCAAAGACACACAACACCTCAGAGTCCAGTTTTACAAACCTGTCCATTAGACCCACTGTCCAGCATCAGTGCCTTCTTAATAAAGGCATGGAGGTGGACGTAGGGGTTCGGCAGCAGTTCCCTGAAGATCACATCATAGTGCAGGTTATTGCGGAAAACAGGTGTGATAAAAGACAGTGGCAAGCGCAGCTTCAGGGACTGAATAATGTCCTCTTGTACATTCTTGGGTGCTGTTGCCGTCAAAGCCAAACAGGGAACTCCAGGCAAACGAGCTCGCAGCTCACCCAGTTTGAGATAGTCTGGCCTGAAATCATGACCCCACTGAGACACGCAGTGAGCCTCGTCCACGGCCAGGTGGGACAGCAGGCTGCGGGAACACAGGTCTGTCAGGCACGGCTGGAAAGAAGGAGAGGCCACCATCTCTGGGGTGATATAGAGAAGCTTTAACTTGGGGCTGCTACTCCCCAAGTCGGCCAGGATCAGACGTCGCTCAACTGCTGGGAGCTTGGAGTTGATGGAGCAGGCAGGGATGTTATGATCCCTCAGGTGATCCACTTGGTCCTGGGGAGAAACACGGGGAGGGATTAACATGTAAATGATCATGCACACATGTCTAGTGCATGTCTGAAGGGTGTACATAGGAGCAGAAGGATCAGAGACAGAGACTGACCCGAATGAGGGCGATTAACGGGGATATAACCAGAGTGATGCCCTCAGCCAGCACTGCAGGCAGCTGGTAGCAGAGAGACTTTCCTGCTCCAGTGGGCATACACACAAACACATCCCTGTCACCTGCAGACGAAGCACAGACAGCACCAAGTCACACTCTGACCAACACTACCTGGAAGTGTTATTTCAGCCTCGTGTTTCATAAAAACGCCAGTTAAGTTCTGTAGTTGCTGTTAGTCAGCTAACGTCTAATTAGCGAAGAGATAAACAGCCTTTAAACTCCCTGTTCGCGGACTTACCTCTGACAACCGCTTTGACAACATCTTCCTGTAGTTTGGACTTAAAGCTGTCGAACCCAAAGTGGGTTTTTAAAGCTTGTTTTAAACTTGTTGTCATCGTTTTTCTGTCTGTTAAGAAGTCATATAAACCTCTTTGGCACCGTCGCACTCCGATGACGTCATTACACGAAAATCTGAACTCGAAAATAGCGGTTTAAAAAAATCTGAACTTAGTGATTCCTTGCCATTTATTAATATTTATTCAATATTTATTCTATTTGTGTTACTATAATGAAAAAAGTTGCTACGTCCACATTTTTCATGAACGTATTCGAGCTCTATGATTGGTACAGCTGGTACACGCCTTTCACCCGTGATTTCACAGAAACTATTAACTTTATTATGCAATTAAATGATAGCTTGTAAGCCAGAGGCACAGCACAGAAATATTCACATTTTAACCTGATAACTGCACAACTTTCAAGTTATTTTAGAGTTAAAATGAATCCAACATGTGAGACATTGTACACATGAGGGTTTATCCCACATTAATATTACACTGGATACAAGCTGCTAAACCAGTAATTCTTAAAGTGTAATTTACGACAATTTACTGAGCTATAATTTCATATAAATGTATGCACTGTAATAGTACCACTAGTAGCATTCTAATGGTTATTTGGGCAACTGATCCTTTGATTAGTCCAGAAGATAGGATGCAGGTGCTAGTGAGGAGGAAAAGTTCATTCATAAAGTCCCACAAGACAATGCTCCAAATAAATAACTAATAATGATCAGAGCAAATCTTGTAACTGAGTTGCTGATATAGAAAAAAAAAAACATTTTGAAAAATCGCATTGTCCATGTTTGGGCTAATGACAGCTTATCCAACAGGAGATGCTCTTCCACCTCCTCCTGCTTCTCCTGGCCGTCTGGACGGTGACACTAAAATTTTGTAGTTTTTCACAAGGAATTTGATGATGTGGTGTATCACACTAAACGCTGACAAGTAGGGAGTTTTTAAAGAAATATAGATGATGAAAGAAAGAAAGTGATGCAGTCAAAATCAATAGGAACCAAGTGCTACAAATCAAATAAACAGCATGTGTAGCAAATCCAGGGAATTTTAACTGAATAAAAAGTAATAGAAACAAAATATGTAAAGGAAGGTGCAGGTCTATATAGAATATGGTGTAAATAAATAAATACGACTTATTTTTGATTATAGTGCATCTGCAATTATATTGGAAGAATGCATTTAAAACATCTGTTCTCATGTAATAATTCAGTATAGCTGTTTCAAATGCTATAAAAAGAACATTAAAGATGCTGTGAACAGACTGCCAGCTGAGATGAAGATTTAGGTCACTTCTGAAAGTGTAGAGGTAACCAGACAGCTTCTGAGGTCTCTGGGTTATAAAGCCCTCAGGGGAAGTCGAAGGTTTGGACATGCGCTTGTTTTCATAATGCTGGTTCTGGAAATAAACTGTGGCTTAATCTGATGCCTGACAGCAAATACCATTTTTCTGTAGTGCTTAAAACACACACGACAAAAGGAGATTAGCACTCAGATCTAAACTACTCTCGCTTCAGCGCTCTATTAAGTTTTCTCTTTCAATCTTAAGAGTGCTTTCTCTCTGTGCCACCAGAGTGTGATGATATAGATCGCTAATGACTTATGCATTTAATTCCTGTTATAATTACTACTCTAGAAATAAACAGACCCCAAATTAACACATGGATTTGGTTTATTTATTATTCACATAAGTGCATTGTCATTGCAGGATTAATATTGCACGGTACATAACATTAACACTTTTGGTTACCTTTCAAAGATAATAAAATACATTATGTATGTCAGCAAAGGGGAACACTATAAGTCTATAGTGAGAAAGTGCAACAATCACATTAAAGCAGCAGCAGCATACAGAGTGGCCACATAGTGGAGCTATTCAATAGCATAATGATGGTCTTTTACATCAGGATTCCTCTGTGATTCTGGTTTGTTTTACTTTATAATGATGTCTACTTGGTTTTTAAAGGAGTAGGTGACAGAGAAGCTCAACCCCAGAGGCAGGACGTGGAGCAGAGACACTGGGTTTTGGCTGCTGGAGACCTGATCACTAGATCCTTGATGATCTCCACGGTACCAAACAGGGGGAACAGCTTGTCAGCGAAGATCTCGTTGTAGGTGTAAATGTGGAGGTGTCTGTCCACGTCGTAGAAGGACAGCTGGCCGTTGTCGTAGTCGAGGTAGATGCCCACCTTGCGGGGGATGAGGCCGGGCGGCAGGGCGGTGAAGGGCACCGTCAGCGCCTTCAGCTCAGTGCCCCTCTCCAGCCGCAGGGTCAGGTAACCCGTATCTGTGTTCAGGGACTTGAAGCCTTTCCTCAGGGCCGACTCCTTGGCCACGCCCAGCCGCCAGTCCCGCTCTCCCACCTCCACCTCCCAGTAGTGGCGGCCGGAGTCGAGGCCCTCCACTCCGACGGCGCACCACCAGCCGTCGAAGCGCTGGTGGTAGTTGGGAACATCCTTCCTCTCGAAGCCGCAGCGCATCCTCTTCTCATCAGTGATGAGCAGATCGGGGTTGGCCGTGTCCAGATCCAGAGTTACCTCCACTGAGAGAAAGAAACAAGGTTTGAGCTACTAGACAGGTTGATTACCTCGATTAAAACATTGATGAAAGTCAATGTTGTACCTGCAGCATCTGCGATCCAGTCCCACACTGCAGAAAAACAAAGACATGTTTGTCTGATGGTGCAAATGCATCAACATATTTTACGGAATCACAATGCTGTGTTGGGAATCAATCAATAAATTTTTTTAGTGCTTTTCAACAAACCAAATGCAATTCAAAGTGCTTTCAAACAACTGACAAAAGACAGAATGTTAAAAATAGATTTAACTGTGCAACAAAAGAGCAAAAGTGAATCGGAAAAAGAGAAAAGTTGCATAGTTCAGACAACAAATGATAAATAAAAGATATGTTCTTTGTTAATTGCATGGTCCCTGATCAAATAAATGAAGAAATTAAAAAATTAAATAAATAATATAATAACAATAAATACATTAATGATTACACACAGTAAACTGATTATAATGAATATATTAATGTAAAAAGTTATTAATTTTTAAAAAACAAATTAAATGATGACTAAATGTAATAAATAAGTATGCAATACTAAAATTATCAAATTATGAAACATGACATAAATACCAGCCTGTATATGAAAATTTGTTTTGAGAATACTGAGAAAAATACAAGAATATTGAAGCTAACAAAACTTAAATTCACCCAGGATTTTGAACTAAAAATAAATATAAATAAGTAAGTATAAATAGTGTCTATTTTTTGCTCTCTTAAATATGTATATTGGAAAATTTATGTAAGTAAACATGTAAATATGTATTGCATACTTTCATTATTATATTTTTCCTGGGCACAGTGAATTCTTTGGTCATGAGTTTTATCTTCTGTCACATCATATTCTAACTTTAGGTGCAACTGTCATTTTTGTTTGTATTTATTATCCGTTTTTCGTGCACATGCATGTTTGCTTGTATGCAGAAAAGTTGGATTTTTTTTTTTTCTTGTCTGTTTTGCCTTGATAGACTTGGTTGTGCACATTATCCACCGTCATGGTATGGATGTTCACTGTTGATTATGACGGCAAGCTGCCAAGATGTAACTGAAACCCAGTGAAGTGCTTCTATTTCATAAATAATTTACTTCCTGATTCTCAGTGTGGATGCTGACTTTCAGTATAAAACTCACCTGGTTGGGGAATGTATGATATGGCACCTGGAGGGAGATAATAACCTCATGAGAAAGAGATGTTTTCCAAATATACAACAAAACTGATTAATTTCTGATGTACAAACCGGACTTCTGAGTCTTCTGCTTCCACAAGAGCCACTGCTGCGGTATGGTGTCCTGCAGGAGAAGAAGGCGTCACTGATCAACTGCAGATAACACAAAACGACTGAAACTGTGAGACTTATAGCAGACTCCTACCTTATCAGGTCGCTGTAACATTAAAGTCCACATCACCAGCTCCATAGCAGTCAGCAGGTTGGGAACACGACCCCAACGCCAAGCTGACTGCAGGTCCTCCAGAACCTTTGCCACAGGTTCTCCGGGCCACACGCTTTGCTGCAGGATGATCGATGTGAATAAAAGGTGCGTAGCTTGAAGGAACAGATTAAGGTGAAATGTTTGTTTGAGCGTCCCACCTCAGGCTGAGCTCTCAGGTCCTTGATCCAGCTGAGGATCACAGCTTTGGCCTGCAGCAGGTCCTGTTCATTAATCAGATCGGGATGTTTGTCCCCGGCCACCTCTGGCCAGCCGTCAGTCTGCATGGGCCTCTTCTGCACACAGACAGATTATATTATTTAGTGAATGTACCACTAAACCTTACATTCTGCTCCTGTACTTCCTCCTGGAAATTCCTCAGATGAGCACCTTGCTCTCCAGCATAGAGGCCCACTGCAGGATGAAGCTCCTGCAGAGAGAAGTTGGCCAGGTGTCATCTTGGTTCCAGATGTGCTCCAGAACTGCTGATCTCTGCCAAAGAGAGAACAGAATATGGGATTAGTGGAGGCAAAAACAGGAACAAAGACTTAAAATGCCTCCCTGATAATTAATTAAAACACTAAAAACTCATCTCTGTGTATCAAGATTACACATTTACAACTTTTTTCCATGACAATAACCACTTAATGCCTTGAAATGACTTAATCGCTGCAACTCAGCACACCAGCTTACATACGACTCTGCTCAAACACTCTAACTACTCTATGCTACACAGTAATTTGTAGTATCTGATTAATTCAGTCATAGAAGTTTGAAAAAGAACCTGAACATGTGTGTCATTGGTACACTGCAGCCCTGGCACTGACTGCTTTTTTTGCTCATGATATAAAAACACCATATTAACATTTTGACAAGATTAAACACTAGATTTTTACCATAGAGGGCTTTTAAGAGACTCATGACTTCTCATTTTTAACCTAAAAACTGTAATTTCACTGTTGAGCAAGTTAAGTTTAATATATTCTTCACTTGGCTGACGTTAAATGCTTCAACAAAACAGTGGTTTGGTACCAATATCGTTCAATTTCCTTTGTTTTTAGGAGAAATTTGTTCATTATCTTAAAGTGTTTATAATCCCATCACTCCTGAGAAACTACACTGATATGCGATTCATGTGCAGTCCTTAGATGCTGTACCTGGCACACTCGGCTGACGTCTCGAGCCAGATCCACAACGAACAGCTGATCCTCATCCAGAGGTTCCCTCTTCTCCTTCTTTGCTCTCTTGTGCGATTCCTGTGAGAGGAAAATACAAGCAAAGGATTTTCTGTGAGAAACTATTTGGAGAGGGAGAGAGTTTTTAGAAGAAAGAAAAAAGACATTCAGAGGACATTAGTGCTGCTTCACAAGTGCTTTAGAAAGTAATAAGGTCAATCAAGAGAGGAGGCGGTCACTTAGCCTGATCAAAATGCACATCGCGCCTCTGATCCTGTCAGCAGAAAAGAACGACTCCCTCCCACCCCGACTCTCTGCCTGGATTCATCTCATCACCTTCCTGCATACAGCAGCTCTTTCTTCTCCTGGTTTAAATTAAACCAGGGGGGATAAATGCCAGCAGTCACATCACGTGCTGCTAGAAAAATGTTGTCTTGTTTCTACTTAAGCACCAAGGTGACCCAAAAACCTTCTGCCAAGAGAATAACAGGTTTGAACATTAAACACACAATGTTTTAACCGAGTGAGCAAAAAACTGTTACCTTTATCTTGGCCGTGAAGTTTTTGGCCGGCTCCACCATGAAGTGAAAACACTGCATCATTTTGGCTCACGTCCTAGAGCGAAAGAAACAAAAGGTGCTGCTTTAGACACCTAAATGTCTAATTTTACTTGTAAAAACTTGACTATTTGCAGCAATCACACAACGCATTTAGGATTATTCTGGTACATTCGAATTTCACAGCAGTTTCAGAGCAACTTTTTGGTTAAACTTTCCCACTTTTGTGAGCCTGAATGAGATATTAGTACGAGTGAACACTTTTATTACACTACTGGTGCTTCAAGGACACATTGTTGTTGTCAGTTTCCTCTGAAGAAGGCAACCTCTGAACTGGAACACTGCTCATGTTTACTTCCAAAACAGCAGTGTCATGTAAATCATTAAACACGTGATGGAAACTTCACATGGCAGCAGGATAACAGGATGACATGCAAAAAAACTGATTAGCTTGAGAGATACTGCAAAATGAGTCACAATGTTTTGTATTTCTTCCCCACGAAAATTAATATGAAAAAGCAGGTAGGATTTTTGCTTTGCATGACGCCTGCAGAATATGATTTATAGGTAGAGCACTACAACGCCTTTATTTGCTATGGTATGTTGTGACACATTTTATCAAAACATTGCAGCTCTTGTGATTCGTAGATTACAGTTCGCCATATTGCAATATCAATAATATGAATTTTTCAGCACAGGAAACACAACACCTGAGTGTGATCTCAACCACTTGTCACTGGCAAAATACACATAAATGATGCACAAACAAAGTTCAGTGAAATTATCTCGGCCACAGAGTCTTTGAGGACCTCATAGATTAGAGGCGACACCAGATGTGATGATTAACTGGAGCAGTTAAGGCTTCAGTGTGAAACGTGACAGAACCCGCATGCTGCCCGTTTCACCGTGTCCTTGGTGATCCTCTCTTTCTGACTTCCTCACTCTTTTTTTCCCTCTCCCTTGTCAGAAAATTACACCAGCTCAGTGTGTGTCTGGTTGGCAGATTGGATGACCAGTCTGAACTGGTTCTCACACAGACCCAGACTGAGGAGGAAGTGGGTGAAAACGCACTGGCACTAAACAAAGCCTGCACTTGCACGTCACCCCACTTCACTCTGAGAAATTGTGTTTCTCTGCAGTTTTATGAATCACACTGTAGGCAGTCCTGGTCAGGCCCAGTTTTAAAGCAGCTCCACCAAGCTGCAGCATTCAGGTATGAATATCCTGCACCTGAAATACAGTCAATATGATGATTTTATACGCAGCTTTACACTAAACAGAACAGATACACATTTAGTTCTGGTAACTTGTCATTCAAATTAAACTAGCTGTCTAATTATGAAGAGAGGATTCATTCATGCTGTGGGAAAACATGACCATGCAGCTTTGTGCAGTGAGGCAGCGACCCAGTTCGAGAGCAGCTGATGACTGCGCATGAAGTAAACACACACCTGCTGTGTGACTTTGCGGCAAATCTGCACTATGTCCGCAATGATATACATTCCACGCAATGCAAAATGTTTTCTCTGCTGCTGTGCATGTAACAGAGTGGCATGTTTATACATTTATACTCGTTAATGCCAAATAATCCGTTCCTGCAGTGCGTCCTGCACAACAACACGGCGGATCAAAACGCGCACTTTATGCGCAGCTCACCTTTTTCCTCAGAGTTCCGGTGAGGTTACTTGGGGTTCCTCTTCCCTTAAAAGCGAGTAGCTGCCCGGTTCAGAAGTGTTTGGCCTGTATGCTGCAGTGTCTGACCTTGTTTACATACCAGACTGTCTGTCGGGTTCTCGGGGAGCTTCGGTTTTCTTCGTCAGTGACGAAAGCAAGTCGTCAGTGGGCACAGATGGCAGCCATGTTGGTGAGGACTTAAAGGAGACTATTTCTGTGATTTCAGGCTGTAATCATGAACTCGTTAAAATTAGTTGAAAGTGCCACCATCATTTTACTTGAATATTTCCACTTTCTGCTCTTTTATATGCCTACATTACTGCAATTTAGAGGGAAGCATTGTGTTTTCACTCCACTACATTTATTTGGCAGTCATTGTTGCAAACAAAATATGCAGTTAAATTTAAAGTTGATAAAATGAGCTTGAATTCAACCACATACATTAAGTGTTCTATGGCCCATGCAGAAGTCAATGGTTGACCTTTAAATGGGATCAACTCATGAAAGGGGCCCAATTTAGAAAGTTCGTCTCTCAGTGAATATTTACCAATGGTTGGAGAGTTTGAAAGATGTGAGCTGATATCCTGAGTTAAGAAGTCACACTACCACCCCTGGTAGTGTGACTGTCATGAATCAGAGAGTTGAGGACCCAAATGCAGCCACCAACAGCAGGTATGTAAGAAACTAAAAGGGAACTTTAATCAAAAAGCCAGTGCAAAGAACAACCCACAGTCCAGATTAATCCAAAGCTTAGGGAGCTGGTAAAATTTAATGAAAAATACAAAAGGTAACCAAAGCAGAAGCAGGAAATAAAGAAACACGCAAAGTCTCAAAAAACTAAATGTACAAACAGGAGGCAGTGAAGAACTTAGTCAGGTGTACAGGAAGTCTGACACGAGGCAGGTGAACAAAGTGACGAACAGAAAGAACTGACAAACACAGGAGGGAGAGGCAAGACTATCTGAACTGACTATAGAGACTATACACAGGTGAAATGAACCAAAAGGGAAAAGTCAAAGAACAGGAAGAAAAACACAAGCAACACACAAGGAAAGGCAATGACAACACAAGAAAAGCACTCAGAGAGTGCAGTAATCCACCAGCATTGCTCAGTCGTTGTATGATTTCCGATGGATTTAATCTTTAAAAACTTTGTGGTCCGCAGTGGTCAATTTGTAGTAGGATCACAATCATGTGATCATCAGCAGGCAGCTGACGTGATGTTCACTTGTAGTCATAGTTACAGTGCCGCTGTGCCGCTGTCTTGCAATGATATGGAAATCTTTAACAAATCTGTCTATCCAGACTGTAAGTCGCATCACTGCCAAAATCTAATCAATTGGTCTTTGTGTCATTTCTGACCTTCCCTGAAAATTTCGTCTAAGTCCGTTAGTCCGTTTTTGAGTAATGTTGCTAACAGACAGACAGACAGACCGACAAACCAATGCCGATCGTCACATAATTCTGCCGCATTCCTTGGTGGAGTCATAAAAGAGGAAGTAACTGAAAAGGGAAATGACACCTACACTTAGACAAGCAGACACAAAAAGAGAGACACAGGAAAGACAGATAAAGGAATCACAAAAACTAAACAAAACTAGCATCTGACCCCCTCCTTACGACTGGATATGGTCAGTTTTCATTTCAGGTCTTTTCCTGGATGACCTCACAAATTTTAGAATAGCACTGAAATATTTTTTACTGGTGTGAGGAAATCAAAAGAAAGTGGTTTGAGGTAAATGCCACACAAAATAAGCCTGTTTGTTTGTATATTGAGTATGTTCTACTGGACTGCACAGCACTAAGTCAGTGCTAGAGAGAGGGTTGGCTATATGAGAATATATGGAGGTTTAACCAGTAATTTAACCAAAAAATATTCTTTAAAAAAGACATCAATGGTTGTCGGTAGGTTCACCTTGCTAATGTTGGAGTCTGTTGTGATTTAATTACCCTCTGACTTTGTTAATTTAAGGACTCTTCCTGCATACATATCATATTTATATTCTAAATACATGTATTTTAAATGAAAATAGACCTTGTTCTCACCCGGGTTACTTGACATGTTCAGTAAAGAGGTGACAGGACTTGATGGTATTTTAAATTTAAGCTTCAAGTTTTACTTAACCTTTATTTCACTAGGAAATTAACATTAAGAATATCTTTGCCAAATATTCTGGTAGGCTTGTGATAGAATTGTCCATCTGCTTCTTTGATCACTGCTTTTTTAATTAAATGTAACTAAAACAGAACTGAATGTAAAGTCAAAATACAGGACGTTTAGATAGTATTAAGATTATGATAACTCCCATTGTGTGCTGACATGTTACCAGACAATATACTGCCATTAAAATATCTACAACACTTAATAATTTGCCAAAAACTATATTTACATTTAGATGATGATGCCAGAAATCGACTCCTTGTGATCACAGTCTGTGGGATGTTTTGTTATGGAAATTCCAGATATTCACAGACACTCATACTTCTGTTATTTAGTCAAAGCAGATGGATGGGACTGTCTATTTCCCGCAGGCTTGTCAGGCTGCATCTGTTCACACTAACAATGAGCTTTTATTATTTGTTATTTGTTTATGCTGATGTAGATTCCTAATTTTGATATGACAGAATTTTCCTTGTAAATATATATTTTAGTCAAACCAGGAGCTAACATATTTTTTCTTTAAGATATTGCTGATTACAGTTAATTGTTATCATAAAAAAAAGATTGATATTCAGTATCTTAACTGAATAGTTCCCAATTTTTTCCCCCTCATTTCTGTGGAATATTTACCACCTGAAAAACTGGCTCTCTTAAACAGAGTAATAACAGAAGTTTTTCTGGATAGTGGAGAAACAACAAACCTATTGGGATTTAGGCTCATAAGATATTTGGGACAAACGTATCCATGGAAACGTGTTTAGCCTGTCGAGGTCATTTCACTTTGGACGGACATTAGAATTAACAATCCCCCCCAAGAGTATGCAATCTGTCATTAACAGCCTGATCTCATTTTGTCGTCAGTGCACCAGTGTCTTTGCACAAGCAGTCCATGCAATTTATAGGCCGTCTTCCTCTGTTAGTTTCTCCACCAGTGGGCTCCCATAAGACCAGTTTGGAAGCCTCCTCATCCTGATGTCTGACAAGGTAACCAGCCAGCTTTAGACGCCTCTCACAAATTTTTGTTGATACTTTAGGCAGTTTTCCCTACAGCTTGTTTCTCCAGGAGATGTTCAGGGCCATAACTAGCAATCTAGAACTGATTCTACTGTTGCAATGAAGAGACAGATTTTAATATCTCAATCGATGTTTGTTTTCCAGATGCTTATTAATTTGTGACATGCTTTCCATGCAAATGCTTTTCTGATCTGGATGTCTTGCTTTGAAGAGCTGATCCACGATCCCAGGTACCTGAAGTCCTCCACCCATGAAATCATTCCTCCTTTTCTGGTGATTAGTTGTTTGTCTGTGTTAATATTAAGTGACACAGCCTCAGTCTTTTTGTCATTTCTATGCAAACCAATATTCGTACAAGAAACTTCAACCCTGTTAAGCAATTCTTGAGCCTTTGTAATTTCCTCCTTAATCAGGGCATTTGCTAAGATGAGATCTGTAATGACAACTGGTGCAACTCGCCTGCTTCTCCTTCGCTGAACTTTGAAACCGAGTTCTTCACTTTTACCTTCCAGTGTATGCCTCATGGTGTAATCGAGTACTACTGCAACAAGAAAAGCACTCAGCAAGCGCAGTACTGACGTATAAGTCCTGATAAGTCCACAGCAGTCGATTTGTAGTAGGATCGCAATCATGTGATCATCAGCAGGCAGCTGATGTAGCGTTCTCATGTTGTCATGGTTACAGTGAGACCGTGCTGCTATCTCGCAATGATACAGAAATCTTTAACAAATCCGTGGATCCAGACTATAAGCCACATCACTGCCAAAATCTAATCAGGTGGTCCTTTGTGTTCTTTCTGACCTTCCCTGAAAATTTCATCTAAATCTGTTACTCTGTTTTTGAGTAATGTTGTGCACAGACATACTAACAGACTAACAGACGGACAAATGTATGCCGCTCGTCACAAAGCTACGCCATGTTCTTTGGCTGAGTAAATATATATGGCACAAGAGTAACTCCTTGTAACACTCTAGCAATAATATCAAAAAGTTCTGTAACACCATCAAGATCAGTAAGCTCATATAGCATTATTCTTGTCAGTTTTCCTTTTTTTGACTCCTGAGACAAATGCCTGATACTTTAACAATTCAGTACATTTCCTTTTTTGTATATTAATTTTACCTTCAAGAGCTGATGAGAGCTTGAATAAAGGAAAAAATCAAATAGAAGTTCAAGTAAGTTTAGGATAAACTACGTAGATAACACTCTACTTCTTCATTTTTCTGACTTTTCCTTTCTGTCTTTCACATGCTTACACTTAAACTCATATATCCACTTGCTCTGGGCTGTAAGATTCATAAGGTGCTGTTTTGTAATTACAACAACCCATCAACAAAGCAATAGCAGTATTTATTACATCTGTTTCCACAGAGAAATAACATGATGTCACTCAATTTTCTTTAATAAATACAACACAAGACATATGCAGGACAAAAACAAAACAACAAAAAATATAGCATGTGTACACGGTTACAAAAGTTACAGTTAATAACCTTGACTCGAAACAAAAAGCAAAAATTCACAGAGGTCCATCTGCCTCAACAGACAACAATCAACTGAAGCAAAGTGATATAAAAAAAAAAAGGAAAAAAGTGTTTTGTTATAAATGTCTTTTTTTTTTTTTTACTTTGTGAAAGGCACTCTCATTAGCACTTTTTTTTTTTTTTTTTAACTGAACCCTTCCTTCTGGAGCAGTGAGGTGCCTCTTTAGCAGGGTAAAGGAATCGATTTACAGCAGCTCATAATCAAGCAGCTCTCTTTGAAACCACACTATGAGGTTTCTCACTCAGAAACAGCAAAATAAAGAAGCAGAAAAAGACAAAAAAAAAAACATTTTCATGATTAGAATACAATCCACATCATTGTAATCAACAAAGAAATTAGTGGTTCCCTTTTTGGTTTGTTTTAGTCTCTTCATCCCTGCAGTCTTCCAGATGTACCAGCCACCTTCGTTTAGGAAGATCCACTCTATTAATCTGCACGGTTTAGTACGGTTTTTAACATTCAAATGTGTCCTTCCCTTCGAGGAGATGCAACTTCTTTTGGGTCGCTCCTCAGCTCATGATCAACATTAGCCGTTTCTGAATAAAAACAGTCCTGAGGTATGTGAATCAGCTCGTACAGACGTCATGTCATTTGGTAACTTCATCTGCATGAAATCTATGAAGTTTCTTTCACACAGGTAGAACACTGTCAGAGTCAACTGGATGAGCTGCGGCCGTCTGATTGATGGATGCTGTGTTGGTGTAGAAACTCGGAGGCGAGGAGACGTCCAGGCTGGAGGAGAGGATGTTGTACGGCAGCTCCACAGACTGACGGATGCTCTCTTCGTATGTCGGAGGAGGCTGCAGGAATTGCAGAAAAACGAGACAGGTTATTGAACAGATCAGCCTTTTAAAAATATACACTACAGTTCAAGAGGTTGTGGTCAACCAGACAATTTCATGTTTTCCATGAAAACTCATACTTTTATTCATGTGCTAACATAATTACACAAGGGTTTTCTAATCATCAATGAGCCTTTCAACACCATTAGCTAACACAATGTAGCATTAGAACACAGGAGTGATGGTTGCTGGAAATGTTCCTCTGTACCCCTATGGAGATATTCCATTAAAAATCAGCCGTTTCCAACTGGAATAGTCATTTACCACATTAGCAATGTCTAGAATGGATTTTTGATAATTGTTATCTTTCTTTCAAAAATAAGGATATTTCTAAGTGACCCTAAACTTTTGAATGGTAGTGTATATTACTCTCAAATCCTTGAACTGAATGGTTGGCATGAAGACTCATTTAGCCCAGAAAAAAAACAAGATTTAACCCTCTGAACTCCAAGCAGTTTCTGGGTGTTTTTTTTCTGCTCCTGTCAAATTTTTGGCTGCAATATAAAATCCTGCACCTCTGTGAATACAGCACAACTATGACAAGAAGTAAAGACAACTCAAAATTGTGTTTTTTTTAGTTTAGTAGTAGTAGTTTAGTATAACATTATAACAAAGTTACAATGCCATAAACCATAAAAAAAGAAAAAAATAATTTTGATTTGCCTTTTTTACACAATTAACTTGCAGCTCTGAGCTTTGTGGAGTGTTTAAGCAGCTTTCAGCTTATTGTTTTAGTTTTCAGATGTACAACTTAATTGTTCTGGGTTTTTTTTTTTAGCAAGTAGCTGCTTGAAATGAACTGCAGACAGACATAGTTAGCAACTTGCTGGTGAGTCCAGAACATTTCTGTGGTTCTGCTCATGGTTTTTTCCCCTGTTTTTCCTTGCCATTGTCGCCTTTGGGCTTGCTCTGGGGGTTCAGGCATATGGGTTCTGTAAAGCGTCTTGAGACTGTAATTGGTGTTATATAAATAAAATTGAATTGAATTGAAATTGAAAATTGAATTTCTCTGGAACATTTAGCAGCTGAAGAGCAAAATATTTGATATTTGAAGTGAGGATCAAAACAGCAAAAAGGAAAGTGAATACTTGACTCTGAATTATTGCTGAATTAAAACTATGTAAAGGAATGCTTTGCTCGCATGTTTACCAAAACTTCATAATTATAATCAGAAATACTTTTTTGATCCCTGAGGGGGAAATTGTTTACGTTACAGTTGTTTCCATTCAAAGTTAGAAATACAGTCAAGGAAATATTTTCTTCAATTTCTTGTTCATTTTAACGCCTGGTACCACTAAAGGTATATTGCCTGAAGAATACAATGAACACAACAAAAAAATGCAGCTGATTATATAACACTTTATGTCCTATTTGACATCCATCCATTATCTATACACCGCTTAATCCTCATTAGGGTTGCGGGGGGGCTGGAGCCCGACTCTGCTGACTTGGAGTGAAGGCAGAGGACACCCCAGACAGGTCACCAGTCTGTCGCAGGGCTACATATACAAACAAACAATCACACACACATTCACACCTATGCGCAATCTAGAATAATCAATTAACCTCAGCATATTTTTGGACTGTGGGAGGAAGCTGGAGTACCCGGAGAAAACCCACGCATGCACAGGGAGAACATGCAAACTCCATGCAGAAAGATCCCGAAAGGCCAGGAATGACTGGGTTTTCCAACAAGGCAATGCTCCTTGCCGTGTGTCAGTTAAAGCCTGGATGGAGGACCAGAATATTTGAACCATACCTTGGCCTGCTCAATCACCAGATCTAATTCCAATTGAAAACATGTGGAAAATCATCAAATGCAAAATGGAGCCCAAAAACTAATTAAATTTGTTTGAATTTGTGCAACAGGAATGGACTGCTGTGACAACAGAACAATGTCAGAAGCTGTGGAGAGCATGCTAAGATGCATGGCTGCAATCATCAAAAACAATGGTTATACAATCAAGTCGTAACTCCTGTGTGTGTCTTGTGACTGAAACAGACAGAAAAGAAAACATGGAATGCCTAAAAGCACTGCTTTTGGCAGTACAATGTCATAGCAATCGATGTAAAAACTGAATTGATTTTGGTTATTATGTGATTGTCAGCAGACAGCTGACGTCGTGTTCACTTGTCATAGTTGCAGTAACAGCATGCCACAGTCTCGCAATGATACCGAAATCTTTAACAAATCCTTGGATCCAGACCATAAGTTGCATCATTGCCAAAATCTAATCACTTCATCCTGTGTCATTTCGGACCTTCCCTGAAAATTTCACCCAAATCCGTCCATTTTTGAGTAATGTTGCACACAGAGAGACAGACAGACAGACAGACAAACCTACGGCGATCGTCACATAACTCCGCCGCGTTCCTTAGCAGAGTAATTGTGATGATAGTGATGGAAACTAAGGCCATACTTGGCCCTGCCACTCAGAAATTTAAACTGTGTCACTTTTAAAAAGTGGCTCATTTATGTCAACCAAGATAATTTTGTCATTCCTTGGCTGAGTAATAAGATGGTAGCCTCCAGGGAAATGGTTAAAGAAAGACAGGAAATCAGGATTTGAGTTTCATTTGGTAACGAGACACAAATAGATGACATATAGTGGATTCACTACCAACTTCACAACCCTTTGGGCTTTTGAGGAGCATTTCCTGACTTTGCTAAAGTCCAGCCAAATTTTTTGTTGTTATAAAACAATATGAGACAGTTCTAGTAATGTTTTCAGATGGATTTTTTTTTAGTTCCCAGAATGTTCTTCTTAAAGGCAGGATAAAGTTCTCTAGAGACATTTTAAAAACTTCCTTCCTTTGTTCTATGGAAGAATGTTCTACAATGCGTTGCCTCAACAACGTCTTCAAAACATCCTCAGAATACTTCAGGGAAAATGTTCTACTTTTGTTAATATGTAATATTACAGGAGCATTTCATGAGCAAAATTCTGTCATCTTAGGCCTCATAACATCGTGAAAACATTTTTTAAATGTTCTTTGTTGTGCTGGACTTTAATCTGACAACTTCCTCCAAACATCCAAAATCATCTGAATGTTCCACACATTAAAACATTATGCCTTTGTTAAATTTCAGTTTGATTATTTTAATTGAGAAATGGCCTTAAAACATCCTTTGAACATTAAGATATTTTCTTTAAAACATTATTGGAATTCATAGGTAATGTTAGCTAATGTTTTGTGATGCTGGGAGAGCCCATCTGTCTCATATGAGGGTGTGAAGTCTTTTGAAACATTAAAATAAGCAGCACACTTTAAGGCAGAAATACTGAAAGTGACATTCACAAAGTTCTTTGTGAAAATTACACGTTGGCAGACAGATAATGTTATTTGTGGTTGGTATTACGTTAAGAACATCCTGAGGCATGAAAGGCTTTGAATTTATCCCAGAGAAAAAGTAGAACTTGTTTGTATTTACATTACCAATTAATCTGTCCCCTCCTCTGCTGCTTCTTTTCAAATACATTATCTTTCTGATCACATCTGGCAGATTCACACTTCCCTGACTGAGTCCTCTTATCTTTTAATTGCTTGGGGACCCTCAGGTGACAAGAGCAACCCTAAAACCCCTGATACCTACACCTGACACACATCAGGCTGCAGAGTTTTACAACCACCTTGCCTCCGGCCGCAGGACCGACGAGGAAATCAAAAAGCCATCATCTGAAGAGTTCAACTGAGGGGTAGACGCTTTTCAGCGACTAGTAATGGGATGACTGGACAGTAGTGTGTGTGAATGTGTTTCCATATGTGTGTAGAAGATGGGCAGTCATGCTAGGGAGTGTTTAATTAAGGAAAAGGAGGGAAGGTCAGAGAAGAGAAAACAGTAGAAGACTTTGTGCAAGAATGCACAAAGCTGCATTCTTGCCCACTGTTTGCACTCAAGATGCAGGCTTTAATTATGTTTGATGTGCCTTTTTCTCATTACCTTGTTTGCTCAAGCGTTGTGTGAACCAAGAGCTCAGCGAAAGATCAACACGGTAAAACCTTGAAGCGCGGCCGACAGCACAATCCAACGGCAGGCATCAGATGAGCTGATAGCGCAGCCGGTTTATTGCTCTCTGAATCTAATCTTTGAACAGGGTCTTGTTACAATATTGTATGACAGCACAGTAATAATAGAAAGACTATTGTTATCTTAGTTTATTGTGGAGCTACAAATGATAGGCCTCAGTAATAAGCAGATGTGTTTGAGCGTCAACATTCTTTGAAACTATAAAAGGAGTAAAATATCTTCCCTGTTTCCAACCACCTGAAGTGCTTCATTGTCAAAGCGTCTGTACCAGTTGCTGTGACACACTGTTAATCCCTGATATAGCCTACCTCAGTCACAACGGGTCCATTGAGGCCGAAGCGGTCAGCAATCATCATGTGGATCTGCCTCTGGCGGTCCTTCTTTCGGACGCTCTCGTAGGAAGGGAGCCTCGGCAGGGGGGGATCCATGGTGGGGAGGCTGTAGCTGGAGGGCAGGCCGACGTAGAACAGCTGATGGACACATGACACAAACCAGAAAGGATCAAACATAAACCACTGAAACAAAAAAAAACAGTGAGCTGCAGACTTCAGAGGTGAGGGATAGACCAATTATCAGCTTGGCTGATTATCGTGGCCGATATCTGGCATTTTCACCATTATCAGTACAAGGTGGTCCTCGACTTAAGTCGGGATTTCGTTCCTACGGCGCAACGTAATGCGATTTGTGCGAAAAATCGAAACTCAAATACATAAATAGTGTTATATCTAATTTCACTTCCATGGAGATGGCTTTCCTTTTCTTTGAACCACTGCCATCAGAAGAATCTGACTTATGCTTGGGAGCCACAATGAAGGGCGAAAAGTTTAAAAACAAACAACACAAATGAAAGAAAGCAAATGTAGCACAATTCATTGTGGCATACAACCGGCGAATGTAAACAAAGCCGTCTTCCTCGTATAGCGCAGCTTGACGATGTATTCATCCGCTCCGCTCGTCAACTAGTTCACGTGCAAAATTTGTTTTAACGTCACAAACGCCATACATCAGAATGATGGAACAAGACTTTCTTAATAAATTTATGGGAGATAGCGACCCAACCACAAAACGCCATAGGTTGAGGACGCTGTAAACCGAGGACCTGATGTATCTATATTCTTATTAACCAATTACTGATAAACTAAATACTTCAGGTGTGATGCAGCCTCCTCTCTCTGTCTGTCTCTGTGGTCTTAGACTGTGGTCTTTACATTTAATGTGTCCAAATATTGGTTATTGGCCTTTCTTGATCATCAATAAACTCCCCATATCAGTCAATCCCTACCATCCAGTCAACTGTTTTGTACAGAATGTGTTAAAAGATGCCGTCTTCATCCTCTGCAGCAGCGGAGGAGAAAACTGATGCTTCGTCCGGCTTGATAACACATAATGCCGACGCACAGCTGGACTCTCACCTGAGTGTCGCTGTCATTGGCGATGTGAGTCTGTTCGAGACAAGCTGATCCCACCAGCGTCTGCCTGCTGCTGTAGTACTGAGGAGGTGCATCCTGCAAAACAAACGGGACTGATTGTAAAAGAAGACGAACCAGACATCAACTAAACTGTTTCTGTGTTACAAGAGTTATCAGTTTACATCCTAACCAGGTGATCTGTCTGCAATTAGTCAGAAATGCACTAATTTCAGCCTAATTGACCAATTTTCATGCCTTGTTTAATCACTGTGGGCACTGGCTGCTTTAGTCGTACCATAAATTATCTAATCAATAAGGCGACCACCCTCCGATTTCCGTGCCTCCTCCCAACTCCCACCCCCCTGTAAAACAAGCCCCATCAGTGTCTCACTGTATGAGGTGCAGGAATCCTGAAAAAAGGCCGCCAGGAAAACTAAGTAATTGCCTTGGGTCTAAATGAGTCTCCTTTGTGTGAAGAACAATGTGATGTCCTACTGTGTCATCAGGGTCCCTTAGCAACAATCCGCACCGTGTGATCTTTTCAGCGTCTCTCTATTCCCCTTGTAGCTGCAGCAGGTACCTCTTAACGAGCACACTCCAATACACACTACAGCCTTGTTTGTCATTTGGGTCGGCATTACAACAAAGTCAATTTGTTGCCCGACTGAAGTTTAAATCCAGCAAGAAGCTGCTTATACTGAGGAGGTTTCTTCTACCTTGGAGGCAGCAGGAAGCTACACTGGGTCAAATTTAAATAATTGATTTATCATTTTCCCAGGCCAGTTCCAACAATGACATCACTCACACTTTGGATGACGCACTCCAACGACCTTTGCCATAACCCTCACATCATTTCAGAGGCAGACGGCCAAAAAGGTGATGTCAAGGTTCACTTTCTCTCACTGGTTTGTACTTTTAAGAAACGTCCTCAGGAAAGCAAGGAAGAAAAGGAGAGTTGTGCTTTTGTTGCCTGCCATTGACTCAACCAGTGTGAAAAAGCACAACCGTGTAAAATCAGCGTTGAAGTCGGGGGAGGAACCCAGCGGCAGTGCGCTTTTTTTTTCTCACCACCGCAACCTAAAGGAGATCCATTGTCCCTCTTGTGTCCCCAACACCCACAGTGGGGTCTGAGCACTATTCATGGAGCAAACTGAAGCAGGGAAAGGTATGCGACTATGAAGTTGAAGACATGAAAAGTCCCACAGAAACACAATGGAGGAGAGTTTGTGTGCGTTTCCCTCATGGGGGGAATGATCTCCACTTTCTCTCACTACTTTCTCAACACAATTAAATGCAGGAACCATAAAAACTATCTCATAACTACTCTGTTTACAGTCTGTCACGTGTAGTTTATTGCCCTGACCTGGCAGTACAGTATGCCAGCCAGCGTTGTCTTATCAGTTGTAACTGGAGGTCAGCATGTCCAGTTTGTACCAGCGCAACGGTCTGTTCTTTCCTTAAATGGGAGAACAGAACTTCTACATTAAAACCACAGAGCTTCCTGGCTGTTACAGGAGCAGAGCTATGAGTTGTGTATCTGCAATCCAAAGATAACACTCGAACCTCACTCCTGGGACTAATGGTGGTGAGACAAGAGTCAGGAAGAGGAAACAGACAGAATGGGCATCCAATGATAAGTTACCACTCTGGACTGTTTACATTTCCTCTTCACCTCATCCTGCATCACCGCCTGCAGCCTTACAGTAGCAGCTATGTGGAATAGATGGAGAGATATGCACTGTTAGAGGTGGAGCAGCTATAAAAAAAATGACTGATAGTGATGTGAAATGTCAAAACTCAAAAAAACTCAAAAAGACCTCAAAAAACACGTACAAAAAAATCAGGCCGGCTTGCTCCACTTGCCAAAATTTGATTTGCAGTGATTTAATTATATCGAGGCATCAATATGCGTGCTGAGTGCTAATTGTGTCCAATTCCATTAGAGTTAGTGTGGCACTCTGAGATATTTCTGGAGGGCAGCTAGTTCAGCTGATGCAAATCCATTTGCCGGACCATGATCATATCAAGTTTATTCTAGTCCTTTTTCCACAGCCATGCAAATTCATTCTGACACTTCTTAATGGCGCTGCAATGGGTGGCGTCTCTAAGCATGCAGGTCACTTTTTTAAAAAAAAAAAAACTCAGCACAAAAGACACTTTTTGTTTTTCTCTCTATAAGGGACTTACCATATCTGCATGTGGCCCCTGATAGGAGCGCAGCTTGCAGCACTGAGGATCCTTGCGGTAAATAATGGACAGCAGCACCACAATAACCACAAAGAACACCAGAGAAGAAACTGTTTGAAAGCAGGAGAGACGGACAAAGTCACTTCATCACACCTAATCAGGCACTTTGTCTCTTCTCAAGTTGTCCACTTAAGCAGAACAACTTAATTTGTAAAAGAACAACGTCACACACATACTTTTCATTGTGTAAACGTTTGGTTAAGTTTTTTTTTTTTTTTTAATGGGATAGGAGTAGTTTTGATTGACAGTTTATCTCTGTTATTTGAACACTTGAAGGTGTAATTTCCTTCTTTTGCTTTAACTGTCAAGAACAAACCTGATAATTTTAATTAACTGTACGCATGAAAAAATGTATCTACAACCCTTATCACAGTGCTGCAGTATGAACAGATGAAAGGCAAAAATACCCAGCAAGCAGTATTCAGACAGATGTTTCTCTCTGAATAATATAGTTAAAATTATATTTTTCCCTGACAGTTTTAAGGTTTTACTTACAGGAGGCAGCCAGCACTGTGAGCTGGTCCGAGGTCAGCTGTGAGGAGGGGATGTCTGGACTTGTAGTTGTGGACATTTCCTCTGTGCAAACTGTTAATGTTCCCTTCAGAAATCCTCCAGAGCTCACCAGCCTCAGCGCGAAGGCTCTCATCATCTTAGAACTGCAAGAAAAGGAGCCCAGCTCT
Organism: Amphiprion ocellaris; assembly: GCF_022539595.1. Taxonomy (NCBI): domain Eukaryota; kingdom Metazoa; phylum Chordata; class Actinopteri; family Pomacentridae; genus Amphiprion; species Amphiprion ocellaris. Next base: position 26,263,261 of record NC_072784.1, on the reverse strand, counting down.
GCCGCTCCTCTTCATTGTCTGACAGTCCACATGCGCTCTGCAAGTCTAAACTCTCTCCACTCGGTAAACGGCGCATAAAAAGGCGCACTGACGCCCCTCTCCAAGCGGCGTGACGTCGCAGCAGGGTTTGGTTTGTGGACTTGGCACCGGCCGGACGCACACTTATCACCGAGGCTAATTGACATGGATTTTTTTAATTGGTTCCCTCCATGTGCAGAAGAGAGTCCAGACGCAGAGAGGCTTCATAAAACAGCTATGTCAGGCTCGATATGTGTACAGAAACTACAAGCAGACAGCCGCTGCTTCCTCCACCGTCTAATTAATGGCATCCAGAGCATGAGGTTAACTCACTGGATGCCTGAACTGGAGTCCCGTTACCCTGGAGACTGCAGGGGTCCCGTCCGGAGAGCGTTTCTATGCACACAAAGAGCCAAAATGTAGCATTAGTATTCATGGATGGCAACTATGAGAAACATGACTTTAAAAAACTGTTGCACATTTTAAATATTTTGGTTTCCCTATCCTAAAATTTGGAGAAAGGTGTGATCAAATGATCTGATGAATTCAGATCTAAGCTGGGGGAAAAAAAACACGGTGAAAAATTGGAGCCAAGGGTGCCAAAAAATTAGTTAAAAAATAGCAATTTACTGTGATCTTTAAAAACAGTACAAACAATTTATAAAAATAACTGGAAATATTTGTAAAAGTATAATATTGTAGCTGTTTTTTGACACTTCAAAGTCTTTACTGTTGTTTTATATTAGATATGCAAATTCACACTATTTTTGTAATTTTGCTGATATTTTCAGGTATTAACAAAAATGTAAAACATGAATGTTTGGCAGTATTATTATTTTTTAAAATAGTGTACATTTAGTGGTGTAAAAGTAAAAAGTAGTGTAAATTATATTGCTATTTCGTGGATTCAGATAACGTTACAAAAATTAAACAAACATTAAAAAAAATACATGACTATCTGACAGCAAGGGCGCCAGAAAAATATTTTAAAAAGTAAAAAATTTGTAGCATTCTGTAACATTCAATCACAGCAAATATCTGTGAAATAAATAAATTTTACCTGATTTATTTACAGCTCTGGGTCATCAATCTTGTTTTACAATAGACATGTAAATTCAGTCTATTTTTATAATTTTATTGTTATTTCATGAATTCAAATGATGCTTTTAAAAAAACAAATCAAAACAAAAACAAACAAAAAACATTTTAAAAAATAAATATCTGGCAGCAGTGGTGCCAGAAAAATATTTATAAAAAGTTCAAAAATACATGTGAAATAATTATATTTTACCTGAAATAATTATACTTTAACTTATTTAAATACAGTAAAACTGTATAATTTTACAGTCATACATTATCATGCATTTGTAAACTGTTTGGTGCAAACATCATCAGTTTTTATATGTTTTTGTCATTGAAGTTAATAATTTTTCTATGATTTTACTAGATATCAATTTAATAAAACACAGGCAATCAGTAAACTAACAGCGATACATTAATGAGCATTTTTGAATCCTGAATATATATAGTTGTTCTTTAAATAATAGCAAATACCTGGAAAAAACTGTATATTTGCTGATTTAAATATCTTTTAAAAATAGTATCAGTTAAAGTCCAACATTTAATAAGAATGACTTACTACTTATAAAAACACTGATTCTTGATGTAGACATTATTTACAGTTTTGGTCTGTTTTTGTTGTTTGTTTTTTCATTAAACACATAAATAATACTTATTTCTGAGATATTATTATGTGTAATTTTTTTTAAATTAATAAAATAACAGTAAATTGTTCAAAGAAATTATAGTTACATTTATTCACAATCTATCCTACACTGAACAAACATATGAAAACATCATGCAAATGATCCTCAAATCATAAAAAAAAAAAAGTTCAAATGGTACTGCTAGTCACAAAGTGGTTAGTTTAGACAACTGTGCACAAAAGGTCTCCGAGCTGTTAAACTGGTGACAAATTCTCAACCATTGAGTTAATCAGCACCCTGACAGGTGAGGCTTTTTAGAACAATGATCTAACAGTGTGACCAGCACACAGACTTTCCTTTGACCAGTAACTTCAAAATGCCAGCTTAAAATGCAGCTTTGTTTATATGATAAGAATGAGACAGACAAGAACTGACTGTTAGCTGCTGTTTGTCAGTTAGGTTCATTGCCCTTACTTGTATATCCACAACTCCAACATTTGTGATCTTAGATATCATTTCAGACAGAAAGGTGCAACAGGAAATCTGCCACATGATGCTCTGGATGTCTGACAACACAATCCTGTCCCCAGAAATGTCGTCCAACTTCTCCAAACCCTTTGGAAGGAATAAAGCAACACTCCACAAGCAGCATCGACGACCTCATTAACTCTCTGAGTCGCCCATGTGTGACTCGTTACTGACTTGTGATTTCTGGTCTAAGACCTCACTGTCTGTTATCTTTTCCAGAACATTCTTTCATTGTTTCATGATGTCCACTCTGTTGTAATATGGAGCAACTTTAAGTCCTTTTAGAGTAATCTTAACTAATATAGAGCAACTTTAACTAATGTAGAGTAACTTTTACTGATCTTGAGCAACTCTAACTCATTAAGGGCAACTTTAACTGATAATATCAACTTTAACTAATTTAGGGCAACTTTAATTCATGCACATTACTGTTCAAAAGTTTGGAGGATAGAAATATTGTTATTTTTGAAAGAAACATTTTTTTTCCCAACAAAGATAACATTAAATTAATCAGAAATCCAGTCTATTGTTAATGTGGTAAATGACTATTCTAGCTGGAAACAGCTGATTTTTAATGGAATATCTCCATAGGGGTACAGAGGAACATTTCCAGCAACCATCACTCCTGTGTTCTAATGCTACATTATGTTAGCTAATGGTGTTGAAAGGCTCATTGATGATTTGAAAACCCTTGTGCAGTTATGTTAGCACATGAATGAAAGTGTGAGTTTTCATGGAAAGCATTAAATTGTCTGGGAGACCCCGACCTTTTGAATAGCAGTGTAAAAACAGGGAATAATGTGCAAGAGCTCTAAGTCAGTCATATGCGCTATATCTGGCTTTATATAATCATATATCATAAAGCTAGCAGAGAGAAATTAACTCTGCATACTGAGTATTACCAATTGTTAAAAGACGAATGTAACTATAATTTGGTCTGATGAGAAACAAAACTTCAGCAAAATTATCAGGCCTGAACACAGGTGAGAAGCATAGAGCAGGGTCATATAGAGCATTTTATGAAGTTACACTGAAAAACAAAAACAAAACTGTTGTACCCCAACAGCTGGGGTGTGGAAAAAAAAAATACTGGAAAATTAGGTTAAAATTGAGTTCTCATAAAAATAATGTTTTTGTTTTACATGATGCATTACATAAATATGATAAAAGCTGTATTTCGAATAAAGTATAAGAGACTACAAGGGAATGTTTCATGATAAAAACAAGTTTTGTTGACATATAGGAAATTACACAATTCCTGCAAAACTAAAGAGGCCTGTTACATTAGAAGAGATCAAGGAGTTTGCTGAGGTGAACAAATTCCATGATATCAACACATTCTGTCATTTGTCATAAAAAAATGCTGATACAATCACGGTGTGGATCTTTTCTGGAGACAAACTTTATGTTGGGTCTTCCTCTAATTTGCCATCCATCTGTCTTGCATATGCCACTTATCGATAGGTCTGTAGAAGTAGGCTACATGGGGAATTGCAGAACTGAAGCAAAAATAAAATTTATAAAGCCCACTATAAGAGAATGTCACCTTGTAAGGATTGAATATGAAGGTATATTACATTTTTGCTTCCCAAAACATATACATGAAGGGCAAATACTATGGAGCAGAGATGGGCAAGATCCTTGGATTTTTAGCATGAGAAGGTGAAAACAATCACCAAGGAGGGATGAAAAACACATTATTTGTTTTAACTAAATTATCTTGGGGCTTGGTTGGGAACCTCCACCTTAAATGATGGACCCTTTTCATGACCTTTACCAAGAGGAGGTGACCAAATAGCATGATCCCAACACAGCAGAAAGATGCAGTAAAAATGAGCAAATATTGTACTTTAATTGTGTTATATGATATTAAAGCCAATAGAACTGCATTGTGGATAAATTCTGCAGACAAACTCTCAGTTGGTTTATCCTATAGGTCCATTCAAGAATCTAGGTCTGTAAAATTGCAGAATTGCAGCAAAAATGGAGACATTTACTGTAATAGGATTTAGATGTTTAGGTACTAAATAAAAGGAGCACTACATTTTTCCCTGTGTTATTATGATCTGTGGAACTGAGTTGACTAGGATTTGTGAGTTCTTCAACTTGAGGAATTCTTAGCCTGAAAAGGTGAAAACGTTTTCAAGTAGGGACCAAAGGCACCTTATTCCTTGGATCAAAGCCATCTGGCCTTCAGTTGGGAACCTCCAGGAAAGATGTACTGAAAGCAAGCAGATATTGTACTTTAACTAGATTGTATATGATATTAAAGCCAATAGAACTGCAGTGTGGATGAATTCTGCAGACAAACTTTCGGTTGGTTTATCCTATAGGTCTGTTCAAGAACCCAGGTCTGCAAAGTTGCAGCAAAAAATTAAGGATTTAAATTTTTAGGGGCTAAATAAACGGAACACTACATTTTTGCTTGTGTTATTATGACCTTTAATTTGAAGGCTCAACAGCACCTTATTTTCTTGGAACAAAATCATCTTGGGTTTGGTTGGGAATTGCCACCTTAAATGTTTGGCCTTTAAATCGCCAAGAGATGGTGACCAACTTCTTTGATCTCAACACAGCAGAAAGATACACTTAATATGAGAAAATATTGTATTTTAACTTTGTTGTATATGATATTAAAGCAAACATGACTGCATTGTAGGTAAATTTTGCAGACAAACTTTTGGTGGGTTTATCCTATAGGTCTGTTGAAGCCCCTAGGTCTGTACCTACTTGCATATATAGAAAATTGCAGAATTGCAGCAAAATAAAGACATTTAGTGTAACAGGATTTAGATTTTTAGGGGCTAAATAAAAGGAACACAACATTTGGGCTTGTGTTATTATGACATTTAATTTGAGGGATCAACAGTGCATTATTTCTCGGAACAAAACCGTCTTGGGGCTCGTTTGGGAACTTCCACCTTACATGTTCGGCTATTACATGGTCTTAACCAAGAGAAGGTGACCGAATTCTTTGATTCCAACACAATGGAAAGATGCACTGAAAATGAGAAAATATTATACTTTAACTGTGTCGTATATGATATAAATCGCAGAGTGGATTTTCTTTAGAGCCGAACTTTCCACCAACCTGAGGACGAGGATGTGAGCGACCCCACGCGGGCGCGCAGTTCAGAATGCGCCCTGCACGCGCTCAGGAGTACCGGAGTCGGAAAAATGGTGGCCAGTGCTCGAGTGCAGAAGCTCCTCCGACGGTACAAACTAGCGATCGCGGCCGCGTTAACTATCCTCCTGATCCAAGGGCTTGTAGTATGGAGTCTGAGAAGTCTGGAGGAAGGCGAGGCGGAGGTAAGGAACGGTCTCTGCCGTTACTTCTGCCATGACAGTGTTTTCGCCTGGGTTTTAATTGTAGAGCTAGCCGTTAGCGCTTAGCTTAGCTTTCTGTGTGTTATTATACAGCGGCGGTAGCTGGTGTTAGCCGTTAGCAGTTGGAGAAGAGCGCTACTCCGAAACATTTTAGTCCAACCAGACCAGCCCCGTCCTGCCTGTCGATCTGTCTGTCTGTCACTGGCCACAACACCTCTGACAAAATCCACTGAGCTACATGTTCACAACTAACCAATTAGTGCTACTGATGGGATTAGTTCACTGCTAGTCAACTTGTTTAAGAAGCAGCAGTGGCGATTGTCACTGTTTCATTTGGAGAAAATGTGATGAAGTAGGAAACAGAAAAGCTACACATCCACGAAAAGGAGAATGTGAGTATATGAGAGGACAGGAAGTATTACAACTTTGTGAAAGCACTTATTAAATAGTTCATCATATTGAGCTGGACTATTTAATTTAGAAATCCAGGATCAGCTCTGCCTCATTTTTTTCTGTGTTGTTCTTATTTATATCCAGCAGTGGCCTTTAACAGTGTGAACCTAATGTCTCTGTGACCTTCACTGTGCTTTGAATCATACCAAAACACCCAGGGAGAATATCCCAGCAGTAAAGGCTAAAGTTAACCAGCAAGCTGCCTTCCACTACATACCACTGAAACAATTTATTTAACAGTTGCCAAGTCCTCTGTGGGAATTTTATCTCTGCGTCTCCCTCGCACACCTGGAGCGCAGTACCTTGAGGCAGCGCCTGCTCCAGTTTTGCCTCTAAGTAAGGTGAGGTGAGCTGCTAACAGATGTGACCTGTGAATCACTACACGAATCATTTTTGAGGCACACCAATGCTGATGGAGCCACAGGAATGCAAGCTGAAACCTGAGGCGGGAACGGCAGTGCTGCCTCTGTATCGTGATGTGACAAGCGTGCTGCATAATATTCCCTTCAACGTGGAGAGGTTGAAAATCTGCGCCTGGAGGGTTTGAGGCAGGCAGCAGATGTACAGTGGCTTAAGTGGGGAAAAGATGTTTGACCCTTGCCTCAGAGACAGTGATTATATTCTGTAGACAGCAGCCTCCCTGGAAATTATGTGCTGCAACCCTCAAGGCAACGAGTAAACTCAAATTATAACTCTCAAGTCTCTGGCCCTTTTTTTATTCAGTTGATATAACCGAAGCCACCCAAATAAGGTAATCTGTTTCCTTTAAGTGTGTGGTTAAGAGAACTGGGACATGGCAGGAAATGTGACATGTGATTCATCATTTTGCAGAAGTGATTTAAAGAGTCATTTTGATTCATATCACCTGTTTGCAGTAGAAGCCCCTAGGCTTTCTGTTGCCTCATCAGGTGTATTCAAGCTTAAACTTGCCTCAGCACAGATACAGAGAAATGTCTGGAGGGTAGTGCGGTTAACTGTAGCTCATCTGAGACTATGAAGGAGCAGAAGCGTAGACCTTTAAAATGTCAACTGCACATAGTACTTGCTGTCCAGTGGCTCGGACAAAATCATATTGGTTGTAACGAAGAAGATGTGCAGCAGGATTTAGTCCCAATGTGGGGAACAAACCAAACTAAATAACTACACAGATTGCTCACTCTAATAAAAACAATCACATTTCCACATTATTTTTTTCTTCGTCTTCATTCCCTGCTTCAGAAATGTGACAGTACCGCTCAGTGCACATGGCAGTCTGATATGCAACTGTGTTGGCAGACATCTTTGCAAATGTCAGCATGAGGTCTGTGTGTTTGCAGACTCACAGATGTAGAATCAAATTTCAGACTTGAGAATGCATACTAATAGTCATTTCACCTCTGAACAGTTCCTCCACACTCGGCGATCTCCACGTTATCGTGCATCTGCTCTAATCAGTGGCTTGCTGTGCTTGTGTGAACACAGTCACACGTGTTACATTAAAGCCTTCGCGCAGAAGAGTGAGACGATTGTGAGGACAGAAGAGGACGACTCTGTCATCCTTGTATCACCCTCTGCTTACCCGCGTTCTCCTGCAGAGCTGAGTGCTTGCTGCTGCCTCCCGCTTCAGCAGATGGCAACGCTGATATGGTTTCACTCGACTTTAATTGGAAAGTAAAGAGGCTGCCTTGCTTGCCTTTGAATCAATACATTTTTGACATGATGGTGTTAATTAAAAGCTGTGAAAATGACTGATAAGGCAAATTGAACCATTAGCTCCTACTGCATGCTTGGCTTCTGCATGAGAACATTTCCCCTGGCAGCCGCAAACTAAACAGTTTCCTTATGGATGTTAGCTGACAAAATGCTCAGTGATCCCTGTGTTTTTAATAATGTTGCATCACTAAAAAGACGTTGTTTGATGTTACAAACAAAAGTTTGTATCATTAATTCCAAAAATTTAAACAGTTTTCTTGCTACAGTTTCCATTTGAGGAGAAAGTCAGAATAGCCATCGCATTCAAGTAAAATGACGTTCACCGTACTCATGCTTAACAGAACTACAGAGACAACACTCCTATTTTCTTTTTTAAGCAGGCCTTTTTCAGCACAGATTGGGTTTACACGCACAAAAAATAGGGTTGTTGGGAGAAGTCACTTTGGGACAGGCACCTGATTACTAATACATATATTAATACATACATGCACTGCAATTACTTGTCAAGCCCGAAACAGGTGCAGATGGTCAGCAAAGAGTTTTCTTCCTACCACTTATTCCTACTTACTAAGTTCATGTGCAGTTGTAGTTGAACTTCGGGTATTTTGGCGAAAAGAGCAAAGCTGTCAAATTGACACTTCTACATGTGGAGTCTTTCCAATGCACAACCAAGTGAAACCAAATTTGTAATGTTAAGAGATTGGATTTCTTCAGCAGAAGCCAAACTGAGTGTCTCTTTAGCCCTGTCTGAAAGAGTGAGAAACGTCAAATTTATACAGAAAGATAACCAGGTTGCTTAAGTGCACTCCTTGAAAGAGTTGCACTGCGCTGACTGGTATGTTTCTGCGCTTCACAATGCCTCTTACTGTAATGGCTTTAAGAGCACAGTTGGCAATCAGTACTTGACTTTGCTGTATTGGTTGGCAGCTAGTGTATTGGCCGTGCATTATCTGGCTCCTTGTCCAACCACGCAGTCCTTTCTGTTCCCACCATCTCTGGGCTGTCGGCATGCCAGCGGTGTGAAGCGAGCAAACCCACATTCTGCAGTATCGTCTGACAGAGGCGGGGAGCTCTCAGCCCACTCGCTGTTCCTCTTCCTCTTCTCCAAGTGCATATTTTGAAGGGCCTTTTGTGTGATCCAGTAATCTACTGTGCCAAAGCTGTGATGCTGTTTGGCTAGAAGACTTAAAAATGGCTTAAAAGTGTTTTTTTCAAAGCCTGCCTTCCATTTTTGGAGGTGTGATTTGTACTCCGTTGAAACTCATTCTCTCTGTGCTCCTGCTTTGAAAGCAAATGTTATGCTTGAGAAACGAAGAAACACAGATTTGTGTGATGGTGGCTCATAATTTGGTCATTTTATATTAATACAGTACCTTTGTGTGCAAAAACAGCAACATAAAACCAATATTTACATACATTTTAGGTGGTGGCACAATACTCAGACTGATGTATATTTGAAATTGTGACACGATTTTCCTGTTGGAGAGAAAACACAGCTCAGCACATCCCTTGGAGCACATCTTGCCATTATAGTGCTCATTTTCAGTGAAGCAATTTATGTGAAAAATACTTTATGGACTTTCAGTTTAGGGATGTTACAGCCAAAGATTCCAACAATGGGATACTTGAGTGATTTTATTACACAAAGCGGTAATAAGAGGAGCATGTCTTGACATTTTAGGGAGTCTAGAAAGTCTCAAAGGGCATTTTTTTTTTTTTTTTAAAAAGCTGCAACTGACACACACTCTAATACACACAATATAAAGCACAGAGTGAAGATAGTATGTTGTGATGTTGCTTTTAATCATAGTAATTGCAGTAATCATAACAAGGAAAAAAATATGATTATTCCCATTTTGAAATAAAGAGGTTGTACACATATGTCTGTTAAGTTTAGTATTGTGCAGTTTCAGTTTCAGATAACTGGCCTATCACAGAAAAACCATGAGTTTATCTCATCTTTCCACTACAATGCCAACAAATTTGCCACATTGTACACAAAAACAAACATACTAAGTAGGTGCCTGATAACGATTTGTCTGATTTTTAAGCTCCACTGCTCTGTGTGTATGCAGTGTTTGTGAACATGTGACCTTACGTGTACTTGTGTATGCATTTTTTTTTTTGTGCAATCTTTGCCAGAGGGAGCAGACGGAGGTTTGTTGAGGTCTGAGCAGTGAATCACTGGATTCATAATGTGTGACTATCCACTTTTTGCAGATTAGCTCCACAAAAAGGCAGAGGCTCAGCTAAAAATAACCCACATGAGAGACATGAAAAAAACAAAAGCATGTAAACACATCCTTCCCTCTGGGACTGTCTCTGCTGTTGTCTTAGTGGAAGTCTTTGTTTACCTTATGTCATTTTTGGATTATGAATCAGCGCCTCCTCTCAGTAGTGTTTGTCCAAGATGTTCTTATGGAACGACTGGCAACAGATATGGGTTTACAATGCATGACTGTCTGCTTCTCTGCTCTCTTTCCTCAGAGAAAAACGAGACGATCTAAGCTGCCTGACCACAACAGTCAGGACCCCAAGAGAGACGGTGCACTCTGGGAGAAACAAAATTCTTTATCGGGGAAGAACAAGGGCAGATGGAGCGCCAGGTTGGAGAAGATGGGGGGCACAGCAGCCAGCGCATTGAGGAGAGGGAACAGCCGCCGAGGAGGAAAGCCCAGCATCAGGCTGAAGAGTCCCCAAGCTCGGGGGATGACGGGGGCGGGACTAGATGGTGTTGTCCTCCATGATCTGTCCAGCAGCCGTAACTTCAGTGATGCCCGCGGCGGCGCAGATGGGGCAGCTAAGTTACCAGCTGTTGCGATACCAGGGGAGCCGGGCAGTGTGGACGGAGCGCACCAAGCCCCCAACAGTGACTTTGTACCGAAATGTGATATCATAGGCAAGGACGCGCTGTCTGCCCTCCATCGTGCCGGGTCACAGCAGTGCAGACAGGAGATCGCCAACATCGTGTGCCAGCATCAGGCCGGGCAACTCATGCCAGACGCGCTTCCTCAGTTCTGCCCACAGCTCGGTGAGAACGCTTTAAAATTTCCACAGAAATTTAATCAATTCATTTCTCATTGCCAAATTATTTTGACTATTCCATTAAATTTCTTTCTTGTGTTACCTAAAGCTACCTCAGGCAGTTTTAATATGTGTCTTGATCCGTGTTTTGATACATCAAGTAAAATATTGTTTGAATGCAAAGCTAAAAACTGAAACATTTTTTTAGGATGAGCAGTAACAAGTGAATTCATCCTTTTTTTTCTTCACATAATTTTGATATCACCCACATCAGATAGTATAGGCAGTCAGTCATCTCTGACTTTATAAATGGGAACTTGTGTATAACTGTAGTATAGTGCAGGAGTTGCTCGGGGCTAAAACACTCAACCTACGCCTTTGGCTTGGTTTTGCATTTCAAGCAACACAGTTGGCAGCATTTATGTGTGGGAAGCTTTGTTGAATGGAAAGATAAATGAACAAACATGAACCTTCTTTTCAATCCTATATAGTTTAAACCTAAATGTATTATCTTATAAGCTGTTGAAGCTGTTTTCCTTTTCTAAATCCATCCTTAATGTCCTCTTCGTCCAGGTATATCACATCCGGTTCAGGCCGTTGGTGAGCTGGACAACAGCCTGTCCAAGGTGGAGAACCCTGTCAGGGTGGCTTTTGTTCTGATGGTCCACGGTCGTGCTGTACGGCAGCTCAAGCGTCTCATCAAAGCCATATACCACCGTGATCACTATTACTACATCCACGTGGACAAGGTAATCAGACTCTCCAGTCTCTCCACTCACATACAGAAGCCACGTCCTTGTTATGCTGACTGAACAGGATTGCCACTAATGCTTTGGCTAAACACTGAGCAGAGTATTTGGAACCTTGTTGGGTACTGGATGTAGTCTCCTGATTAAGTGGTTAATCAATATGCTGTCAAATTAATTGGAGTTACTTTCTTAAGAAGAAAAGCACTAAATCAACAGCTGCCCAGCATTAATCTTTTATTTTTGGCAGTGGGAGGAACAGATTAGCTGTGAACACCCACATGCTTTTACAGCTTTGAACTTACATGAACTAATGAAGGCTATTAGTCCTGATGTATTTAACAATTACTGAATATTTACTTGGAGTTAAATCCAATCTAACTGACAAAAAAGGCACTGTCAAAGAAGTTGTCAGTGTGACATCATTTTGTTAAAACTGATTGCCACAAAGTGTACATTTTGTAAACAGCAGTTTGCATGTCACAACTCAACCACCAAAATGGCACAACATCTATGCACAGTAGGCTAGCTTGTCTGAGTTATGTATTTCTCAATTATTCTTATGCCGCCATCATGAGCTGCTATCAATATGGTCACTTGCACGCTGGTCTACTTCAGGTCTGTTATCATTTCAGTTTAAAATATTGCAGTTAAGCATTTAATATTCTGCAAGTTCTAGCTTTTTTTGTTTATTTACAATTGATTTAGGCTATAAAAAAAAAGGCCAGCAGGTAGAGTGAACTCATTGTACTCTGGTGATTTAGTTAATCTAGAGATAAAGGGCAGGTTTGTTTCCCCGCGATCAATCGATTATTTGAAGAGTAGACAGGATTTCAGTAGAGCTCTGGGCTACACTGAACTCAAAAATGGTTTTACCGGTTAAGTCTTCATGCATTATGAGGGTTAAATTTATTCCACGGGTCTCACAGTGTGGTAAAGGGGATTAGCCTGGATTGAGTAAAGGGTGGTTGTTCTTAGGGGCTGGATTTACTGGAAGAGGAGTCTGCTATCATGTGCAGCTGGAAGGAAAAAGACAAATGTACGACTGGTGATTGTGAGTTAAAGACCTCAGGTGTGCTGAGCAAAGACAGCAGAGAAGCAGGTGCCTGTTGTCAGTGCACCTGTGTAGCCGGAAAGGTTGTCGAGTCGTGGGGAGCTGCTCTGTTCTTCTGCCAAGGGATGGTGGAGCAGCTCACTGGAGGCAGTGATGAATAAAAAGTCAGTGGGACAAATCACACACAGACCAAACCAACCTCATCCATCTCTGAGGCTAAAGCCTGTTTGAGAGATGAGGGTCAGGTTGTACTGGACTCTGTCTACCAGCTCCTCTGCACTCCCTCACACAAGCTTCTTTTATCTCTCCTGTCTACAAATGAGGAGTGAGTTTAGATTACGCATTTTCTCTGCTCTTTTCTAATTAATGAATACAACCAGGGTGGGCCTAGATTCTTGGAAAAAGTCCTTATACCAAATTGTCCACTCATTTTGCTCTGTAATAAATACACAGGACAGAATCAGTACACACCGTTTGTGCTTCACCAAACACCATTGGACTTTATGGCCCTGAACAATTAATTTTCAAGTTTCTGTTTTTCTTAAACTGCCCATTTATCGCTTCAGAAACTTTACTAGCTGTGTTTATTTGGCAACAGGCTGCTTGTTAATTAGTTGGTAATTAATCTAATTTAACTCCAAGGGCAGACGCTTGCAGTCGTCACAGATGCTTATTCGCATGATTTTAATGTCTTTGCATAAAGCTGGACTTCAACTGTGCTGCGCTGTAACTTTTTTCATCTCATCCTCTATTCCGTCCTAATGTTTAATCCCTGCTCTGCAGTTCACTCCAGACTATCTTTTAAGCTTAGTTCTTTTATTTTTGTCGTGAGTCACTCAAAGAAGGAAAAACAGGCAAAAACAACAGACTTTAGATTTTTGTCCCTCTATCATCATAATGATCCACAGTACAAAGCACCATGTGGCTGCTGTTCTTCTCAGATCAAACGCTCTTTCAACATGAGCCAGCTTTATGCGATGGTTTTGGCACAGTGGCAAGATCTGCGGGAACAAAGCTAAAACTAGATTATGCTTTCGATGCAGAAACAACTCTTCCACATTTAGCTGTTTAACTGACCTTTAACTTCAAAATCCCACAGCGATCCGGCTACATGCATCGAGAGGTCCTGCAGATAGCCCAGCAGTTCCCAAATATACGAGCCACTCCCTGGAGGATGGTCACCATCTGGGGAGGAGCCAGCCTTCTGAAGGCCTACCTACGCAGCATGCAGGACCTGCTCTCCATGCTGGATTGGAAATGGGATTTTTTCATCAATCTCAGTGCCACGGACTTCCCCACTAGGTTGGTTAACAGTGAAAACTCCTCAGTTATCCAACACAAAAAATGTTGTTTTTTTACTAGTTGTATTTAAGCTTTGTTGCTGGTTTGTAACTATTGAAATGTTACGCATGTTTTGTTTGAACCACTTAATCTTAACTAAACTTACTTCATGTGTTTTTTTGTCCTTGCTTCTTACAAATTTTTGGAGCTGAATAGAGATTTGTGTCTCTTTCTGACCTACAATCACAGTGACTTTTACAGAAACAGTAGAAAGTGGCAGCTATAGCTTTGCAGGATAAAAAGAGCAGTCTCATAGCAGCATTAGATTGTTAGACTGTTTTGATCACTGAATCACAGAGTTGGCAGTAAATGGTCTTCTTTCTTGCTCTTTGAACCTCTATCAAAGCAGCTGCTCGTCTACCTGAACCTTCCCAGAGGGTAATAGCTTGGATGCAAACAGACAAGCCTGCGCTTTCTAAATCCTCCCTAAAGCAGCTAATTTCAGTCAGCACTTTACCCAAACTAGTGTTTTATTCCCTAAACTCTTCAGGACATCTTTTTTTTCTCTCTTGGCCTCACCTTTCTTCCTTTCACTTCTCACTAAAATGCCCTCCTGCAGGACCAATGATGAACTGGTGGCGTTCCTGTCGCTGCACAGAGACAAAAACTTTCTCAAGTCCCATGGGAGAGAGAATGCACGGTGAGCTCTAAGATAAACAACCTGCCAAAACCCGCATGTGGATGGCATTTGGTTAAATTCAATCTGACGCTTGTTAATGTTTAGTCCAAACTTTTGAAGATGTGTTTTCCAGCAATGAATTCACATTTAGCAGAAATTTGCAGTGGCAGTGCAAAATGATGGATTGACAAAACATGACTCTGTAAATCCTGTAGAGATAAATCAGTCTGCATTGGCAATGGCACCACATGTGGTTTATATTAGTGCAGACACACATAATAAAGAGATCTGTTCGAGCTATTCATGTGCCGTTGTTAAACACAGTGAGGCAGCTCAGACAAAAATAATGTGTTTGATCCTTTATTTTGATGAATGCTGCAAATAGCGCCACAGTGTCTTTTCTATCCGTCACTTGCAACGTGTCTTCTGTGCTCAAGGTTCATTAAGAAGCAGGGTCTTGACCGTCTCTTCCACGAGTGCGACAACCACATGTGGCGTCTTGGCGAGCGCAACATCCCAGAAGGCTTAGAGGTCTCAGGTGGCTCTGATTGGTTTGCTCTCACCCGCCGCTTCGTGGAGTACGTCATCAACTCCCAGGATGACCTGGTGTCGGGGCTGAAGCAGTTCTATTCCTACGCTCTGCTCCCTGCTGAGGTAAGCGAGCCTTAGGCGTTGTGTTTATCTCCTGCTGTTGTGACAGACAGTTTCATATACAAGTCTGTCTGCGGCTCGTCCTCCCCTGCCAAGTCAGAAGAGCCTAGCAGCGAAGATAATGTAATACTTTAAGCTTTGCGGCACAGTGTGCAGCAGAAGTGCCAGATGAGAGGAGGGTTCACTACAGTTTATCTGACTGTGTAGTTTAGCCTCAAAGAAGGAGCCGCGGTCTGTTCAATGCAATAGAGCTGTGACCTTTTGTAATTTACAGTCTGTGGTTAGAAACTGTTTGTGCATGTCAGTGACAGTTTACAGTGACTTGACTTTGAAACAACACATCCTTTGTTTTATTGCACAGCTTAGAAGAAATATTGTACTTAGCCCTGTCCTTTCTTCCCAGTCCTTCTTCCACACAGTGCTTGGAAACAGCCATATGTGTGACACCCTGGTGGACAATAACCTGCGAGTCACCAACTGGAACCGTAAGCTGGGCTGTAAATGCCAGTATAAACACATTGTTGACTGGTGTGGCTGCTCTCCCAATGATTTTAAACCACAAGACCTCATTCGGATCCAGGTCAGTGCGCCAGAGGAGGGCAGTGTAGCACAACAACTTATCTGTTTCACTCTATTTTTTTGGCTTGGTTTATAGAATCCCAGTCTCCCATGTTTTATCACCACTCGTCTGATTCAGCTCTTTTCCTTTCTCATTCGCAGCAATTAACTCGTCCAACATTCTTTGCCCGTAAGTTTGAGTCAGCAGTGAACCAGGAGGCCATAGACATCCTGGACACTCACCTGTATGGCCAGTATGCTCCAGGAACTGTTGCTATCAAGGCATATTGGGAGAGTCTGTTTGAACAGTTGGATGGTGTGGGCTCTCTCAGTGACGTGGCTCTCACTGCATACACTTCTTTCTTTCGCCTTGGCCTGAAAAGTCTGGTGACTACTCAGAGCAATGTAGAGGCCTGCAGGTGAACTGTCTGTTTATTATTATTTTTTTTTAATACTGTAACTGATACAGCAGCTTTATGACATTGCTTATTTTGTGTCATTTATTTTCTCACTGCAGGTTTGAACCAGTCGGCTTCCCTCTCTCCATACATTTGTACTTTTATGATGAGCGTTTCCAAGGGTACCTGGTTCGTCAAGAAGTCCAGGCTGTTGGGTCAAAAGCAAGGGAGACGATAGAGATGTGGGCAGTGCCTCAAGCAACACTTGTCCTTGAGACAAACCTTAAAGAATATGAAAGACTCAAGAACCTGGAAGTAAGCACTCTTTAAGCTGGAGCCTTTTCTTTTCTGCACAAACTCACTTTTTTGAACAAGATCAAGGTACCCCAAGAAAGCTGCTATATGAGAAGATCCTCTGCCTGATATGTTAAAATTGGGGTTGCATTATCAGGGCATAATCTGACCAACTCTGAACTTTGAAGTTTAATTAGTTTTAAAAATATATTTTAATATTGTAAGGAAAGCATTTTCACTCATCTCAAATAAAATATGAAAGTCAAAGACACGGGTGTCATATACACTTTTATTCTGCTGGTTTATGTTATAAAAACCATTATTTCAGGACTAACACAGATTGTGTGTGTGGGTTGTTTTTTTTTTCTTTCTCCATAACAGATCGGTACAGATTGGGATCCCAAGGAAAGGATTTTCCGTAACTTTGGTGGGGTGATTGGCCCTTTGGATGAACCACTGGCAGTCCAGAAGTGGGCTCGTGGTCCAAATCTCACAGCCACTATTGTGTGGATCGACCCAGCTCTGGTGGTCGCAGCATCTTATGACATTACTGTGGATGTGGATGCAGAGTACACCCAGTACAAACCGCCATTGCAGCACCCTCTGCGGCCTGGTACATGGACAGTACGGGTGTTAAAACAATGGGAGCGTATTGCAGAAGTTCGCTTCCTTGTCATGCCATTAACCTTCAACAATAAAGAGCCACTACGCAAAGGTGAGACAGCACTGATGTATCAGAACTTGATTTTCAACTAGTTTTCATTTGGCACTAGTAAGAATAAGACTGGTGCTGTTCTTTGTTTTTCTTACTGTGAGAAAGTCCCATGAAACAACCAAATCAACAAGGTACTACATTGTCCCTCAGTGCTTGTTGGGGCTTTCAGGTTCAGTTTAGGTGTGACCAGCAATTATTGTCAGCACTAGGAAGGTATGAAAACTAAACATGTCACCTAGTGCAGTTATGTTCCTAAACTGAGGTTTATGGCAAAATAAGTCATTGCAGTTATTGGGATTAGTATTGGCTGAAGTCTTCATAACTGTAGGTCTAATACTTACGATTTGCTAAATCTGAAAAGTTTTGTTGATTGTTTGGAAACTAATTTCTTCCCGTGACTTGTCTTTATCTGCAAATATCAATGTTCCTTCCAGAGGAGGACAACTGGCTCCATGCAGGACCTCCCAGTAACTTATACCTGGAGCAGAGCTTCCAGCAGCTGAACTCTGTGCTGAAGCTTCCTCCCCAGGAGCCCGCCATGCAGCTGGCCCAGCGTAACGCCCAGCTGGTGGGTCAACCACTAGAAACATGGGTAGACAGCCTCGTGGGGATGTACTGGGTTATAGGTGACCTGTGCACCATGCAGACTTCCTCTTGCCTGGCCTTGGCGTCTTGCTCCAAGACTGCCTGGAGCTCCCTGTCCCCAGACCCGAAGTCCGAACTGGGCCCAGTCAAAAGTGATGGGCGGATCAGGTAGCCCCAAGAGAAGAGGAGCTTTGGACTCTATCACATACACAGGAAGACTGCAGGCGAGCTGGACCTACATTGGAGACTTCTAGAAGAACCTGTGTGAACCAGATGTCGTCTGTGAGGTCGGCTAAGAGATCAAGGGCACATAAACATCCACAAGGCATCTTCCTGTACCGAGGAGTCTAACATCCTCAGTGAAATGGTAAAACAGACTTGAGGGTATGACTGCTGGAAATTTGCACATGTGTACTGTGAGCGCATAAATCCTTGTGTCATTGTTTGCTGATTGGGTACATGAATGCCAGATATATTGTTGTTTTCAGCTGGCACACAGGCTTCCAGTCGGGGTCTGTCTGGGTCGGAGTCTGTTACTAAGCCTCCGCACATGTTTGAACTCTGTTTGCAGTTTTCCTCTGCTTTGAAAGAATCAGGAAGCAGGTGTCAAAACTCAGCAGCAGGCTCTGTGCTGTGTTCTATCTTCATTTCAAGGGAGAGTGGAACGTCTGAATCATATTATTGTGCTTATTTTGAAGCATTATTTTGTAAGCATGTGGAACAGACAGATGAAGTGCACTTTACTGTAAGACTGTGACACACAGGTCACTTGGTTACAGTGTGAGGAGTAGATTGTTAATAAGTCATGGATGAGGTCACATCTCTTTGTCGATTACCAGTAGGCAAATACCTGCACCTCAGTCCCTATTGCACAGACACATCAGTAAATACTTGGGCTGTAACTTGGGTAAGCAAAGAAGGTGAGGGTCTTAGGTATAGAGTCTTATTTTGTATTCTGTTTACTGTGACGTATCACTTTTGAACATGTCATTGTTTTATGCATTTGTTGTGTCTCTTAGTTTCCTGAACTGGCTGTAAAGTGTTAAATAGTTTTTCTGTTGTTGCAGAAAAGCCACTCGGTGTTGTTTTTCTGGTCAGAGGATGTGCCTAGACAGCTATCAACAGTACGGATTAAAAAGTCCTCTGAAATATTTGACAAAACAACCTCAACTCAAAACATGCACAGTTTCTTGATAACTGGGCAAACATCACTTGCTGATAGTGATGTGCAACATGCTTTAAAACTCCATAACAAAGAGAAAGCGGACCTTGAGCTGAGATTGTTTTATTTGTGCTGTATCCACCGTAAAGAATCAACTCTCACGCTGAGAGTATATGAATTTTGTGTTGTATTTGACTCTACTCTGAGTACAGCCAGTTTAGCAAGGTTAAGAAAATGTGGATACAAATTTAAAGGAAAAGTTTTGGAAAATATATTTTTTCACTTTTTTGCAGTTGGATGGCAAGGTTGAAACCATTCTCATGTTAGCTTAGCCTGGCATTTAGAAGAAAAATCCACCCACTAGCACCTTTAAACCTCACTTGTTTGGTTTATCTTCACAAAAATGAAGCAAATGAAATAAATAATTTTTTGTGGGTTGATGGGTCAGGACTGTTGACTCCCAGGTCTCATAACCTCCCATAAAATGATAATTGGTCGGTTTTATTAATGGTAAAAAATGTTGTACAGACTAAACAAGATGAAACTTGTTTAGTGAGCCTTACAGGTAGTGCAGGTGGATATTGTTACCTTTACTACAGATCTTGCTCTTCTACACTTAGTACTATGCTAAACTAACCAGCACTTGGTGGTTGCTTTTTTCCCCACAAGTTACATGTGTGACAGTGGTATCGATCTTCTCTTGGCAAGAAAGCAAATATATTTCCTAAAATGCCAAACTTCTCCTTTAAATGCAAGGCTTTTCGATTGCAGACTATTATACCTCCTGTGTATCTGTTCATATGCAATATTGTCTCGCCCTGTGTGTTTGTGTGATCTGTTTGCCCTCACAGGTCAATTATTGTTTAATTTCTTAAGGTTCAATTCATTTAAACTTTTTGCGTCCACCAACCAAAAACAGTACACTGCATGTTTGTGTTCATATTTTAGTGTGATCCAGAGAATCTAAGCTGCCTTCATGTCAAAAAGATGAATTGTTTACTACGGGATAATAGCTTCCAGAGATGTGCAATTAATGCCTTGAATAGTGAAACCCCCAAATCTGTGTTTTAGTTTGTATTTTTACTTATTTTTATGTTCTTAAATAACAGTTGGCCACCATATGAGTTTTCAAGTGACCTTGTTTAGGTTGCACAGGACAGTTGCTTCAGTGAAGCCCTAGTTTAATTGGGATGAGAGAGCAGAATAATGGGTGTAACAGATGTTATTTTTCTATCCTGTCTGAGACGAATTATGTATGTTGTCCGTTCATCTCTTAGCACTCTAAACTATTAGAACTGCTGTCTAATTGTGTTACAGTCAACAGTCCACCTGTTGGGTGTCATTTGAAGCAGACCTTCTGTGTTTTGGGAGGATGGGAGGTTGAGGTTTCCGTCCGTGCTGCTGTGATAAGCGGCAGCAGTCTGGCTGGTGAGTCATCCAGGGGCTCTGTGGCTCTTATCTGAGTCGGGGGCTTTAGCCTGTCACTGTAAAAGCCTCTGGTAAAGCTCATCGCGTGGACATCCTGACTGATGACTCAATAAAAACACTTAGATTAAGGTTTTATTTACTTTTCTCTTTCTTGTCTTTGCCATGTTTGCATTTGAATCTAGTTTAATTACAGTGCTTATTCTTGGGTTTTTTGAATTGCAAATTAACAGCTTTTGACACATTTAGAAAGGTTTTCACTTTAAAAGCAGATGATGGGATGTATTTACGAGGGGGAGAGGCGCTCTCCAAGGTGCTGACCGCCTCTTTCTCTTCCTTGTAGAAAAGCTCGACATGGTTCACTTCATAAATACTGTAAGCTACATTTTCATGTTAGTCTCTGACAAGAACATATAAATATGTAGGTTTCTGCATGCTCACCTTCACAGAGGTTTGGCACCATATATAAACCACACAGAAAAAACAGATGCGTGGATGGAGGAGTGGAGGTAGGGGCTGCACACAAGAGGTGGAGAGGGAAGTTTTAAGGTTTACTTCATCTACAGAATCTCGCCTGTCTGTAGCCTAAAATCTGTAGAGATTTAAACTGAACAGGATGTATGACATCTGTGAAACAAAGAAGCAGGAGGACATGATGATGGTTTCCTCGGACAGCGCGTATGGGTCGTCAGCGGTGGACTCGGACACAGAGGATGGACAGACGCCAACATCCACCAGCTTCCCGTATAACGAAGAGCTAACACATAAGGTACATTCATGACTCTATTTATCATTCGGGAAACTGTTGCAGAAAACTTTGTAAAAGTAATTTTTATATATGAACGTGTGTATGGTTTAAGTAAGTCAATGTGCCTTATTTAGTAACTGTAGTCCATGCACTGAAGTTCCACAAATATTCAAAAAAGAAAAAAAAATATTTGAATTGAAACCCACAATTTGTAAAATTATGTAAGAAATTGTTACAACCCATTGCCCCGAAATTATAAGTTAAATTGTCCTATTTCAAAGGTCTGTTTTTAAAAAATATTTTAACGTGTCAAGGTGTATTTAATAATTATGCATTTGTGGGAACCACTGCTGTAAACCAATAATATGAAAGTACAGTCTAATTTAATCCAGTGCATTGTCTCTGTTATAAAATGGGCACCTCAGTTAGCAAAACGATTGACACAAATGACAGCTGTTTCAGAACTGTTTTTCAAAAAGAATGAGACAGCAGTGCATTAATTTTGCTGTATATGGATAAACAGTATTTTTAGATTGTGGAGATTTCTGCCCATCAGCAGAGGTTTAAAGGTGTTTCTCTAAAAAATTTTCTCCGTATTTTGTTGACATTTTCACTTTAAAATCCTTGCCTGAAGCTGTTTTATTGCTGTTATTGATACGCCACATAATCCTGTCTCTGTGTGACCACATGCCAAGTCATTCCTCCCTTAGATGCACAAATACACTTGTACACATAACACAGTAAGAGAATACATTAATTATCTGGTAGAAGAAGTTGGCAGACAAAAGAAGTTGGTTTTATGAGAACAAATCTGCAGTTAACATGCAAGATTTGGTTTTGCTTATTTTCCTTATTGTTAAGGAAGTAAAGTTTTGCTTTTTGTAAGACTCAGATTGTGGCTTTTACTGCTACTCTCATAATGCGATCCCTCTCTATGTTTCAAGAGCCTCAATAATTCAATTACTGAATATTCGTGACTCGAGTATTGCATTGTGACGAGCAGAGAACAAGTTCCTGCTTCAACACTAATTAAATTCATGGTTGTTTTTGTCATTTTGCCCAGTTTTAGCCTGCCAGAAACTACAGCGCACACTAGATACTGAAGTCTCCAACTCTTTGCAGGCTGAAATGAGCCAGTTGGATCCCAGCTTCTTAAATATCCTGTAAAATTTTAAGTCCTACATGAAAATGTGCAACAAAAAACTGCTTCAAGGGGAAACTAGAGAATACACGCTGTAACATGCAAAAACCAGCAGTTCAGTCTGTTTTTCAACTGCTCAGAAGAAAAATAGGATGATGTGCTCGACTGAGTTTTTGGATGGAGGTTCTGTGACGGCTTAATGTACAGTTGTCAGCATGTACAAACAGTTGCAGCATAATTACATTGTCATCTACTGGTTGGGAAAGATGATGTTTTTAGGCGGATACAGACAGAAATTCTGAATGAATGCTGTTAAAAATATAAAATGTGTAAACATGGAATAGCAAAGAATTAAAATTCATTTGACGAACATGAGGAAAAGTACCAAAAATAAAACATCCTGGTTATGTTGGATCCTTTATAATTATACTGTAAATGAGAGTCTTGGATTATGGCACATCCCTGATAAACTCATCATCTCATGTTGCCATGGAGACATCATCTGCATCTCCACCCCTCTTGCCACGGCAAACCCCCACCTCCATCCAGACATGCCATCCGCTCCCATGTGCTTTGTGGAGACAGGCTTCCTCTGTGTTGTTATTCTCCTCTAGCAACAGTCCTGATGATGTTTACATGTCAACATCAAAATTTGATGTAAGAGGCATGAAATAGTAATATGTTGATTTCACATTGTCCAACTAAACACTGCACAACTTCCCTTTCCCACAGAACCTCGCCTCCAGTTTGCATCATTTGTATTTTAACAACAATTTCTGCTTGTTCTTACTCCCACTGTGGAGCAACGTCAGCAGTCGACCTCCACAAATACTTCTTTTAATATCTGTTGCTTGGAAATAAAAAGCCTCATTTGCAAGGATTGTTCATATTCTGCATGTTAAGTTTGATCAGTCACTGTCTATTTGCTGGATTTTTGAAGCTTTTTCTGTATTTGCAGTGTGGAGATTTATGCTTTACTCAGCGTTTTAGAAGGCTGCATCCTCAAAGAGCGAGTGAGCAAAATCCACCACGATAGCCTCATCCTGTATATCTGCTCAAACTGTCACCGAGTTGGGTTTTTAACGGGAGAGCAAATCGAATGTGCAGAACATGAATGTCAGCGATTAAAGTAAACGCAGTGCAAGCGGCAGAGAGCTGCAGGCTGTCACTCTACACACTATGTGGGCTCTTTGAGACTGCAGATAAGAGGCAGGCAGCAGAGTTGGGCCTGCAAATGGAGGCAGAGTTATGTGTGCGCCGGGGAGGAGGGTGTTGAGGTGATAAATGTCAACAAAAGAGGCAAACATCTGCTGCCAAGGAGCTCCAGGCTGGGTACACCACAGCCCCCAGTCACACAGTGAGAGATCCGTGGCAACAGGGCCAGTCGAAGCTCACATCCAGAGCTGAGGTGGCAAATCAGCTGATCCCTGCTGGAGGCACGGATGACCCTCAGTCATGAGCGCCGATGGTTGTCACACCAGCACTGACTGTTGTTTTCATTTGGACGCCACCCCAAAATGTATTTTACTTACTGTTACCTCACTTATATGCTGAATGTGCATAGCTTTGGAGGCTGATGAAAGTGTGCAGCTAAGCATTCATTTCAGCAAATTCTGTGATACAACAACTATTTTGGAAGCCATTTGTGGTCCAACTTCAGTAATATGATGTGCAAACCTCCAGGTTACATACAGTGAGAACAGGGTTGACTATAACAGTTTACCATAATCAGGATTATGTGATTGGATTACAAAAATCCAACAATGAATAATTATATTCAGCCCTGAACATATTTCAGAAATTTATAATCGCATTGTATTTACATTGTTTACACCTTTAAAATATGAAAATTTCAAAATGATACTGATTTTTATGATACTGCAAATCCAAGTTTGTTACTTCTTTCAGGCTGCAAATATTGTTCATGACTTACCCTAATATTTGTTTTTGTTTTATGGCACATGTAAATCTGCCTAGAGCTTGCTGTCCTCAAAAACTGAGTGACTGTGCAAGAAAGAGACTAGTGAGGGAGGCCACCAAGACACCTGAGACTCCTCTGAGGGTCTAACAGGCTTTAGATGCTAAGGATTCACTGTTGCTAGTTCCTGACCAATCAAAGCCTTAAAGCAGAGTGGCAAAGAGAAACCCGCTGTTGAAAAAATTCTCATATTAAATCTCGACTACAGTTCACTAGAAGGCACATGGAAGACTCTGAAGTAAACATGAAGGAGGTTGTTTGATCTGATAAAACCAAAATTGAGCTTTTTGACCATCAGACCAGACACTATGTTTGGCATACAGCAAACACTGCACATCATCACAAACACACCATCACCCACCAAAGCAAAGTGGTGGCAGCATCATGATGTGAAGCACGATGGTGGCAGCATCATGATATAAAGCACGGTAATGGCAACATCATGATGTGAAGCACGGTGGTGGCAGCATCATGATATAAAGCACGGTAATGGCAACATCATGATGTGAAGCATGGTGGTGGCAGCATCATGATGTGAAACATGGTGGCAGCATCATGATGTGAAACATGGTGGCAGCATCATGATGTGAAACATGGTGGTGACGGCATCATGATGTGAAGCATGGTGGTGGAGGCATCATGATGTGAAACATGGTGGTGGTGGCATCATGATGTGAAACATGGTGGTGGAGGCATCATGATGTGAAACATGGTGGTGGTGGCATCATGATGTGAAGCATGGTGGTGGAGGCATCATGACGTGAAGCATTGTGGTAGCAGCATTTTGATGTGAAGCATGGTGGTGGCAGTATCATGATGTGAAGCATTGTGGTAGCAGCATTATGATGTGAAGCATGGTGGTGGCAGTATCATGATGTGAAGCATTGTGGTAGCAGCATTATGATGTGAAGCATGGTGGTGGCAGTATCATGAAGGGAAGCATGGTGGTGGCAGCATCATGATGTGAAACATGGTGGTGGCAGCATCATGATGGGAAGCATGGTGGTGGCAGCATCATGATGGGAAGCATGGTGGTGGCAGCATCATGATGGGAAGCATGGTGGTGGCATGCAGGTAAAATGATTGGAGCAGTGCATCCTGAAGGACAGCCTGATGCTGCCTGCAAGAGAACTGTGATTTGGGAGAAGATTTGTGAATTGGGTAAAATTACAGTGTTCAGAAGAGCAAGACAGGCAGCATATAGTACTTGAGTTAACGTACTTTCCACCACTGCTGGTGAACGTGTGAGTGGTGGAAGAAGTTATAAGTGCTTGTGTATATAAGCAAAAGTAACAATAACAAAACCACAGTGTAAAAATACAAGTTAAAAATACTGCATTCAAATGTTTACATATGTAGGAGTGCTAAAGTATTGACATCGAAATGTGCTTAAAGTACCATTTCAGAGTCACAGTATAAGTGGTTTAAAATTGCTGATGTATTTGTCATTTTAATCTTGCTTGTGGCAAACGTAAAGCTGATTTTAATACAGCTTTGTCTTCATCTTACAATAACACATAATGTAGTTGGTGATTACATTTTTAGCATTAATTAGAATATGCAGATAAATCAAAGTTATCAAATATTTGCAGTGGAAGGACAGATGTACCATTTCACTCTGGATTGTTGAGGAGGAAGCATCAAAAACAAGCCACATAGAAGTCTACTTGAGACTTAGTTGTTTTACACCACTGAAATTGAGAAGCAGAAGAGAGATGGTGGGGGTCCGTCTCCTCCCGAAGGTACAAGAACATCAGTCCAAAATATCATAGGATTTCAGGCCTAAATCCAGGCACACTTTCCCTTTATCGCTCCCAGGTCACCCATCCACATTGTCCTTCTCTCTTGAAGATACTGATCCGACCTCCAGCTGTCACAAAGCATCACAGAGGACAGAGCTATAAACTGAGCAGCAGATGAACACATACAGTAGCCTACACTATGTCCAGGCCTCAGGCAGCAGTGGATCGCTGATGTCGCCTCCCTTTCTTTGTGCTCCTCTCTGCAGACGATCCTAGTGGGCGACAGTGGAGTGGGCAAGACCTCTTTGGTGGTTCAGTACGACCAGGGCAAGTTCATCGCAGGGTCCTTCACCGCCACCGTCGGCATTGGCTTCACTGTGAGTCCACACGCTTCCTCTCCTCCACACACCCTGGATTTGTTTGGGCTCACTCATCTTTCTCCCTTTGCTCACACTTTCCCCTCATCTGTTTTCTCTCCCTCACTCCCTCTCATTATGCTGTTGATTTCACCCGGGTAAGAAGGACATGTCACCATGATGGGCTGTTTGTGCAGAAGTTGTGACATAACAGCTGAGCAAATCTTCTCTGTTTCCGCGCCGTGGAGTGTTTGACTTCCTCAGTGTGTCAGTGAAGTGAATCAGTGCTGCTCTCCAGTGTGGGATGTTGCATTTTCTCACGGCATTCATTACAATCCGTAACACTCTGATTGGGGGGGAGGGTTGCTTGATAGAGGGTATGTTATTATTATGCTTAATGATGCCAATGCTATGATTAAATTACTGTGAAGAGACCACAACTAATGAATGTCATGGCAGTGGGCTGTTTGCTGCTGGATATGTGCAACAAAGCCATTTTAAACAAGACTGATTTTATGCTTTGTGACAAGTTTTGGGTGAGGTTTAGGGTGTGTGGCCAGTGGAGGCCAAAACAGGAGAGATGCAAAACCCCATTTTGATTTTTTCTGCTGCTACCCTGATAACTTTGGGTGTGTGTCATTGGTATTAGTGCAGCAAAGAGGAGCCAGAAATCTGTGTGAAGGTATAAAATTGACTTTGCCATTTCATATTAGCATAAGTTTGCATAAGTGCATGATTCAAGGTTCAAAAACCCTGCAGCAAAATGCACTGTGAAAAAAAGAAGTGCTGTATATGTCTGATGGGTTTAAAGTCAATGGGAAGACGGCGCCAGCAAAAATGCCTTCATAATGTTTCTATTGGTGTCTTCAGGTGTCACTTGGATAGCGTCTGGTGGAGATGATCAAAATGAAGTTCCTTGAATGCACACAAGGGCGTAATTTCTCCTGCCTTCATCCTCGCTGTTTCATGAGTTGTGCTTAGCCAGCTGGAATACATTTTCACCTTCTATATTTAAGGCTTTTTCTGCCTCTTTGCTCATTCTGAGATACTTAAGATGTAACTCCTACTCACTGCTTCCTTACAATAAATAATAAAGCAGAAAAACAGGCAGATACAAGAACACACAGCATATCTGGGAGTTAATTTGCTGTTGTGTGTGAGTGACAGTTTGGTTGATATCATCTGAAATGCTGAATTGACTCACCTTGTTCACAGCGCATCTTTGAGCTCGAACATCTCTGTGACCCTTCTCAGGATGAAATCACTCACTCAGCTTCATACACAAATACATGTTGTGCCATTATTCATGCCAGAGGGTGAGATGTTGCCTGCAGATGCCGCTGACAGGGAGTGATGAGTTCATGTATGAACAAGCAATTGCATGGCGGTTATATAACATAAATGATCTCTGACCATGTCTCATTGCTCTTGTCTCCGCACAGAGTGGAGACGCTCATTCTGTTGAATTGGACACTAGGGGGAGACAAACACTGCAGCATTTTCAGACTTACTTGGGGAAAGGACTCTGTGAAACCATTTTAGACATGTATGACATGCTAATTAAATGGTGGTATTTATAGAATCATCTCAACAAAAGAGTCTTGGATGGTTGTTAATTTGTCTGTTGTGAAGAGGGATAATTTAGGAAAATGGGTTGATGAGGAAAATAACCAAGGATTGGAAACACTTTATGATGATATAAAATGGTTTTGAGGGCATCTCAGCAAGATAGAATTAAAGGACGCGTAATTTGTGGCAAAAGATGTTTGGTTAAGGTTTGCGCATAGATTGTGGAACATCTTTACGCACGGATGTTGTGTTTTGTTTTTACCTCGATGAACAGTTTATCCGTATTTATGATCAAATTAATGTCATTTATTATTGAAATTGATGGGTCATAGCTCATGGTGCTGCCACCTGTCCGGGTGTGTGACTCTTTGATGAACCTCTCAATGAGCACCACCTGTGGCAGATGAATCAGCCGTAAGCGCCACTGACCCCTGCAGCCACCGAGGGGACGGTGTCACCACGAAAGACGCGCACTTGCTCTTCCACTCCTAAGAAAATTCATGCCGGAGCTGTCGACGTCCTTGCACAGCTACTCAGTTAATCATCTGCCCACGCCAGGATGCACCGCTCCGCTCTGCAGATTCAGAGAAATGTTTCCGCCTGTTTGTCATTACTGCTTTCTTGACTGCTGGATGTAGACGCCGAGTCGCCGCCGAAGCCGCCGCTGCTGCTTCCGTTCAAGTTTTGATCATCGCCTCAGTCTTTTGACAGTGTCAGCAAGGTGTGATTTCAGATTTTTCTCCTTGGAAAGCGCCCGGTGATAATTTTTGTGTCCACGACCAACGCAGTATGCGAGCAGAGGGGCTGGAGGTTGGCGGACACCGGGACTGAGTGCTCGGCGGAGATCTCAGACACCGTGCGCGTCTTTCTTGGACACATCTCGGGAGATAACTGAGTGTTGGGCTCTCACAGTTTTTCTTGGCATTGCAATGTCCACGAGAAAGGCATCGTTGACGGACAAGCAGACTAAAAACGGCACATCAAAATATGTGTTGGAGAGATGCGCTTCTATTAACGAGTATTATGATATTGCTTTCAAGGTGTGTATTTCCTTTTTCGTCTTGTGTGTTGGGTTTCTTTTTGTTCTTTGTGGTTCTTCTGGTGGAACAGGTGTGTAAAATTGACACTGTAGGTTTGGCACTGAATCCAACTGGGTGTTCCTGCAGCAGCAACAACATGGTTATTGACTCTTCACATCTGGAGAATGTGCAGCGCTCCCTGCTAATCTCAAGTGAAAACCATTAAGTACCAGTTGATTGGTGTGTCTTTATTCATTCTGCTTGTTAAACAGGCCATGTTCACTGTTTGTACACTGACAACAAAGCCAGTCATCGACCTGATGGTTTAATTTTATCACTGTCAAGTCTCTCTGAGCCTGTAAATCTCTTTGTCTGCCTTGACTGATGCAAATATTTGCCATGGGTGGAACTTGTTGCTCCTTGCAAACCTTTCAGTTGAATATTTGTTTTTTTTTAAAAAGCTGCACATGCACACATCTAACTGTTGATTAAAGACACACTGACAAATGGAAAAGTTACATAGAAGTTTTAATTGTATTATTACCTCCATTTCCACTTCATGTTTTATGCAGCTATAGGACTCTGAGCTGTAATATTTTCATCACATGCTGCTGAATTGATTGTGTAATTGCACATCCTGTTGTTGTAATTGTATTGATTAGTTTTGGAGAAGGGATGCATGCTGAAAAACGATGAGAGTAAAATTACAGAGTTGGCTGCAAACATCTTGAATCCCCTCTCCAGTGCTGGCAGAGTGTCACATGTTGGTGGCAGATAAGTCGACAGTGGATCACAACACTGTCTGTACTGAACTTTAGCTGTATTTGCCACCATTTCTTTTAAAAAACAGAGCCGACATATAACAGCTTACCAAAGAGACAATATGGTCATCAAATATTATGATCCCATTTGTGAAATATTCTGTTCTTGTTTGCAAAATGATTTATGCAACACATCTGTCAGTTTTCTTTATATCTTCAGGGTGTTTTTAATGTTTATCCACCTTCATGTATAGAGTCAGTCTTGTCTCTGACCAGCTGTAACCTGTTCTTCTCTGGTGTTGGGTTTGCTCCAGGTGATGCTGCTGGGAGATTCGGCCGTGGGGAAGACGTGCGTGTTGGTGCGCTTTAAAGACGGGGCATTTCTGGGAGGCAACTTTATAGCCACCGTTGGAATAGACTTTAGGGTGAGAGAGATGCTGCAGAGCCGTCCTAGTCTCACTGAATGAGTCATTGTGATGTTCATTATTTCTGTGTGAGCCATTAATGGCTTGTTGTTTGTGTCATATTCCTGCCGAGGAAATATTTTACATTTGAAAAACAACCTAATGATATTTACAAAACACCAAGAGATCCATTTGCACAGAGTGACATTGGGCCAATTATCACATAATTTCCACGATGAACACTTCATCATTCCGCGATGATGGCACCCGATGTACGAATCCTCTCACCAATCAGTCAAGTTCACAGACCACTTGTGCTGCTAGGCGCTGTGGATGGCCTCATAAATGTCTTGGCAGATTCCTGCCCACGTCTCTGTCTCCTAGAAAGATTGGCTGCAGCTCTGTTCAGTCCTGGAGGAGTCACCCTGCTGACAGACATCCACCTCATATGTGCACACACACATACCCACACAGTGACTGTTGCTGAATTTTAAGCAAATGTCTACTGTATATCTCCCTTTTACTGGTGCAAACAGGCTGTCGGGAACAAGTGGACACGCTCCCCCCTCAACCTTCCCTTTTCCTCCAATCAAAGCAAAACACTCACGCTAATGACAAGTCAAGTAAGAGTGCCTGGTTTGAGGAGGAAATTGTGTTGCATTAGCCAAAGTGAGGCAGTGCGTTCGTTGAATGGCAGTGACGGAACATAATGGATGTCTGACAGATATATGGACACTCTCTATTCAGTGGCATGAACATTCCACTTTCTCTCCACTTAAGCTAAAGCAACAGGTTACACAACAGCTAGAACAAATTCATAAAATGCATTTAAAAGACAAGTAACACTGAATCACACATGCATTCATTAAAAAAAACCATGATGGATTCAGTGTCACACTGTTCATTCAGAATGGCTGGTGATAATGGAAGCAATTACCCTTTGTGTTTGTTTATGAAAAGGAGGCGAAAGCTTCAGAGTAATCTGAGATAACAGTTGAGTCAATATGCTGAGGTTGTTGTCTGTGCATAGATAGGCAGGCAGGCTGTTGTGGCAGCTTGTAACATGGCCGGTCTATTTTCAGCATGCTTCCTTGTAGCAGTTACTCAGCATGCAGGCTCCTCTCGCGTCATAATTGGGGGAAAAATGGAAACCCATGGCAACTAATGCAGGGGTTGAACCATGTCCATTCTGCCAAGGCGGAGGATTCAGCAGGTGGCAGCTCGAGCTGCCAGTGATGGCTTGGTACATGTCGCAGTGGTTTCTGTTGTTACTGTGCAGGTTTTTCTGCATTTCTTTGAAGGCCTGTTTGCGCTTTTGTGGCGGAAGGGCAGGGGCTGTTTGTCATGACCTGTCACTAATGCAAAGTTATGAAATGATTCAGGAAGTGCATTCGCTAGTTTCACTTCCTCTCCCTGTTTGGTGGTTTCTGCTGTGCAAAGTTGAAATATAATTGTGACCTGGTTTGTTGCTGCATGTGGCAATAACAAAAAAAACCCCAAAACAGTCCATGAAACAGTTCACATGGCACATGGATGTTACCTTACTGTTACTTTCACCATTCTCTTATACCCTCAGATTTTTTTTTGTTTTGTTTTCCTCTTTCTGCACATACAACAGTCACATGATTGAGTCTTTTTTTTAGCTCAGGTTCCTAAACTATTTCAGACGTATCTTTGCTCCAGGAAATCAGAGGGCACCCCTACAGGGCTGCAGGAAATTAACGGGGGAGTCAGTTGTTATGCTGCCAGTCGTCTTTCTCACTGTTGTATAATTAAGTCTAATCCCAGGACCTTGTTGTTGTGTGGGTGTTGCAAATTACTTTCTCCACCAGCATTCAAAGACACTTTTAGTTGCTTTGTGTCTTTTGCCACACACTGAGTCTCTGAGCTTTTTTAGTCTGCTGTGATGTTCATCATTCTTGTCTGTGCCATTTTCACAGCACTCCAGCCTCTGAAGCATATGGTGAATTGTCTCTCACAGCTCTTCTTGTTTCCATAGAATAAAGTGGTAGATGTCGACAACTTTAAAGTCAAACTCCAGGTGAGTGCATGCGCCTTTTTTTTTAAGACAATGCCTACATTTTAGATCAATGTCATGTTTCTGGCAGCTGTTGGTTAAAATTGTCTGTGAGGTAATTTTATAAAATGGTTAATCCAGATAGGGCTGTACAGTGGCGTAGTGGTTAGCGCTTTCGCCTTGCAGCGAGAAGGTCCCTGGTTCGCGTCCCGGCTTTCCCGGGATCTTTCTGCATGGAGTTTGCATGTTCTCCCTGTGCATGCGTGGGTTCTCTCCGGGTACTCCGGCTTCCTCCCACAGTCCAAAAACATGCTGAGGTTAATTGATTACTCTAAATTGCCCATAGGTGTGAATGCGAGAGTGATTGTGTGTCCTTGTATGTAGCCCTGTGACAGACTGGTGACCTGTCTAGGGTGTCCCCTGCCTTCGCCCGAGTCAGCTGGGATAGACTCCAGCACCCCCCGCGACCCTAGTGAGGATTAAGCGGTGTATAGATAATGGATGGATGGTTAATCCAGATATGCTTTAAATTTCACCACCATCGTCGCCGTTGCCAATCCAGTTATAGCCTGATATTGTGGCAGCATGAAGTACTCTGCAGGGTTATGTGCCAACAGCATGCTGTTAATCTAAGGCACATACACATCTATCATCATGACCTGTTCATTCAACACTGAGTGGGAGATGACAAAATTAGATTCCTCTGTTAGCTTGAGTAAATCCTCAGCTTCTCCTGCCTTGCACGAGCCTTGCACCTGAAAAAATCCTATGATTAATTCCAAGACCGACGCTGCCACCATGAGTCGATGCTGTCCTGCAGAGAGAAGTTACTACAGGAAATCTGCAGATGTAAGAACAGGGTTGCAGCAGAAGGATAGGATGTAATAAATTCAGTTTTCTAATTTCCTGGATCAATTAATTTATGCACTGACACTGTTAGTTGGCTAGTTAGGCTACTTTTTTTTTTTTTAAACTAGGCTGACTGTTTCTATTCTATACGGTACAGATTTAAGGAACAAATTGATTGATTTTTTTTGTGCAGGGGGAAATGGTAAGAAAGCAAGTAAGCTAGCTGTTTGACTGATTTGTAGCTGTTTTGTTAGAAATAGCCTGATAGCTACTGTGTGGCATAATTTTTTAAATATGTTTAAGCAAAAGTTTAACAAGTCATATTCGGGTGCTTGTGGCCTAATTTTTGTTTTATAGGGTGGCATAATGCTACACAGTGACTGAGAATGTTGCTGTTAAGCTAGGCTAAGTAGCAAAACTAGCAGAACTGTTATGTGTGATAACAAACTGAATTACCAAGATTTAAGTTCATTTTGATTTCTACGTTTCATTTACAGGAAACAACTGAAGCATTAAAAAAAACAAAACAAAGAACACTAACTTTTTACTGTAGTGGCAAATATTGAGCTTTTTTGGTTTGCTTAGAAATAGCCTGATAGCTAGTGTGTGACAAAACTTTTTTATATGTTTAAGCAAAAGTCAACAAGTCATATTCTTGTGTTAAGTAAATTTTGACTAACTTTGTAGCGTCATTTTGGTTTTATAGGGTGGGATAACGCTACACCGTGACTGAGGATGTTACTGCTAAGCTAGGCTAAGTAGCAGAACTAGCAGGACTATTATTTATGTGTGATAAACTGAATTGCCAAGATTTAAGTTCATTTCAATTACAGGAAACAACTGAAGCATTAGAAAACAAAACAAAGAACAGTCACATTTTACTGTAGCAGCAAGCTTTAGGCTAACT
Organism: Amphiprion ocellaris; assembly: GCF_022539595.1. Classification (NCBI taxonomy): domain Eukaryota; kingdom Metazoa; phylum Chordata; class Actinopteri; family Pomacentridae; genus Amphiprion; species Amphiprion ocellaris. Next base: position 26,229,474 of record NC_072784.1, on the reverse strand, counting down.
AAATTTAGCTTTTTTTGGTTTACCTATTTAGTTTCTTGTCTGTTATTAGTAATAGAAGAGGGGTAAAAAGGGTGAACAATCCCAATTCGGGTTGTACCTAGATTTTGACTAAATGTGATGCATAATTGGAGCTTTATAGGGCAGAATAATGCAGGATTTTTTTCAAAGTGATTCAAGATGTTCAGTTTTCTGAAGTAGCCACTAAGCTAAGCTAAAGGCTGAACTAGCAAGGCTAATTGTTAATGTAGGATGACAAAATGAAGTAGTTCATTAAACTTAATATTTTATATATTTATTTATTCATTCATTCAAATAACAGGAAACCAATCGAGTGTTAAAAACAAAACAAACACATCAAGAACAAAGACTTTAGCAGCAAGTTTCAGTCTAATTAAATGTAGCTCTTTTGGTTTGCATTTTTGGTTTGTTTTTTGCCTGTTATTAATATTATATTTAAAAACAGTAGTCATTATGATGTCAAGAACATTTTTGACTAAATATGTACCTTAATTTTGGCTTTATAGGGCAAATAAATGCAGGATTTGCTACTGGGTGATTCAAGAAGCTCAGTTTTCTGAACTAGAAGCTAAGCTAGGCCAGCTAGCTTAATTAGCAAGATGTAGGTTCAATACTTTGTATATCTTTTAATTACATGAAAAGAAAACAAAAAATGTATTTATTTAGTTTTTTGTATGTTAGTATTAAACACACAAAAATGTGAACACGTCAGATTCTGGCATGAATTAAATGTTGACTAAAATAAGTTGCTGCGCTTCAGCCTTGTAGAGCTGTATAATTTTATGTTTCTGCTTTAGTATTGTGGATTTACTGATCGTTCAGGATGTTTTTCCATGTTGACTGCTGTGTAATTATGTGGTTTGCTGTGCAGATCTGGGATACAGCCGGCCAAGAGAGATTCCGCAGTGTAACGCACGCCTACTACAGAGATGCCCAGGGTAACCTTTGCTTTTTATATTCCACTTCCTCATGCTCCCTGTGTGGGAAGGTCTAGTGTAGGTAAAGGAGCAACCTGGTTCAAACATATACTCTTTATTTATGTGAACAGAAAGCATGTCTTCATGTATGAATGAGTGACACCTGCGCTTCTGTTTCCTTTTACAGCTTTACTTTTGCTTTATGATATCACCAGCAAGCCATCGTTTGACAATATCAGGGTAAGACTGTTTTTAAATTACATTTCTACTTTCACTCTACCTCTTTGCGTCAGCTCTCTTCATTTTCACTTCCTCCTTCTAAACCCTCACAGGCTTATACTTTGTCTATTTACATGCAAAGTATAATGGAGGCCGCTAACATTTTCTCACAGACCTTTTTAGAAATGACATGATGTCGTCGTTTGCTTGGCTACACAGCCACTAGTTTCTGTAATGAAAAGCAATAAAAGTGTTGCAGGATAAGAGTGACTTGGTGTCATTGTGATTTATTGGAGGACTTTAATAATGCACACCTCAGGGGAGAAAAAGAAAAATGCCTTCAAGTGGTGGTATTTGTTTTGTTAATCCACCAATCCCTCCTTCTCATCCCCTCCTCTATCCATCCGTCTTCTCTTCTTTTGAAGGCTTGGCTGACTGAAATACACGAGTATGCCCAGAAGGATGTGGTCATCATGTTGCTCGGCAACAAGGTGAGCATAGCTTCCTTTTTGTCGTTACATAAAAGATCGGGAGGATAACTGGTCCCTTAGCACAATTTTTAACACTCTTATCGCGCTCCGGCAGACGTGAATGCTTAAAAGCCAGAAAATTCTTCAACTGTGCTACATGTGCAAGACTGCAAAGTCTCCCTTGCTTACTTTGACATTTACAAGTGAAACATTAAACATTATCTTAATTGTGTTTGTGTGTCTTCACAGAATTGTGATTTTAATGCGTGCATTTGTATGTGAAAATAGAGTTGGTCTGTTTAAAGAAGTGCTGCTTTTGAATGCACACATGTATGTATTATTTTTAATCCATCACCTCGTTTTATTTCATCATTCTGACTGGGAAGAATAAATTCAAAACACTGTCTCGCTAACTGCTGTTTATTTGCTTCAAGCCCTCGATGCATGAGACATTTTCTGTACAGTGCTGCTGGTGATGAAGAGAGAAATGTTCATGTCTCATTGCAACCAGCAGTCACTGCTAATATATCTAAAAGCTCCCTCTGGTGGCTGAGAGAGGACTCACTTGTCTCAGGGGTCGTAGATGTCACGTAGCAGCAGCTCAGATCATTTGCTGTGAACGCAGCAGGCCTGGCAGCATCCGTCTGTGGGAGTGCTGCTCTTCTGCTTTAGGTGGAGTTTCTGACATCTCATAAGTATGAAGGAGCTGTGGGTCTGCAGCTGGCGGCAGATAACAGGATGTGCAGGCCTGACACAGTGGTGCATCACAGTAGCTAATGGCATGTCCAATCTGTGACCCCTCGCCTCTGCTTTGTCTTCCTGCTGCTGTCTTACAGTCAGACATGGCTGCAGAGAGGGTTGTGAAGACGGAGGAAGGAGAGAAGCTGGCGAAGGTAATGGAGGATGTCGTCAAGTCGTTATTTTCTCCACAATAGACACTCCTTGCGCTTCTAATGTTTTTCCATCTTAGGAATATGGAGTACCGTTTATGGAGACCAGTGCGAAGACGGGAGTCAATGTGGATCTGGCTTTTCACGCTATTGCAAAGTAAGTCTTTAAACTGTTGCACTTGATTTTTTTATATTAACAATGGATGAAATGAGGGCTGCACAGTGGTGTAGTGGTTAGCACTGTCGCCTTGCAGCTAGAAGATCCCCAGTTTGCGTCCCGGCTTTCCCGGGATCTTTCTGCATGGAGTTTGCATGTTCTTCCTGTGCATGTGTGGGTTTTCTCCAGGTACTCCGGCTTCCTCCCACAGTCCATAAACATGCTCAGGTTAATTGGTAACTCTAAATTGTCCATAGGTGTGAATGCAAGTGTGATTGTTTGTCTCTATATGTAGCCCTGCGACAGACTGGTGACCTGTCTAGGGTGTCTCCTGCCTTCACTGCCTTCAATCAGCTGGGATAGACTCCAGCCCCCCTTAATGAGGATGGAACAGTGTATAGATAATGGATGGATGAAATGACCAGAAGAAATGTAAAAGGAGTCAACTGTAACGATGAACCCACATTAGGCTACACAGCTGCCATCCAACTCTATAGTTCCTCTCAGGACTGCTGAGTATCTTTCAGCTGATAGTTTGCAGTTTTACTGTTTTGACACTCATAACCGTGTTGTACTAAAACTTGTTTCTGTGACAACAATTTCAGATTATGATACACTGCCAGTCAAAAGTTTGGACACACCTTCTCATTTAATACTTTTTATTTATTTGTACAGTATTATTTTTCTACATTGTAGATTCATACTGAAGATGAACACTTTTTTGTTTACAACATAATTCCTTATGTGTTCTTTTATAGTTTTGATGTCTTCAGTATTAATCTACAATGTAGAAAATAATTAAATAAAAATCATTGAATGAGAGGGTGTGTCCAAACTTTTGACTGGTAGTGTATATCATTGGTATTCACAACTTGTTGCACTGCCCTCAATAAAGATCAGTTAGTACAGGTTTAAGAGATGCTACGATTTCTCATATCTTGAACATTTTATGCTTTATTTGCAATGCTATTCCGTGTTCCATAAAACATTTGATAATTGGATATGGATTTTTTTTAGGAGAGAGTGATCATTCATAAAACGTAGGCTTTGTGTACTTTTGATTTGCTGCTAGGAGAAATAATGCTACACATTAAATTATATTTTTTAACTGCCGGGGTTAGAGTTTGGTGTTTAAAAAAAACAAAAAAAAAAAAAAAATCTGAACTTGATTAACATGCATGGAGCAAATTCCTGCAGCCAAAATTTAGAGGAAAGTCTTTTCAGAAGAGTGTTCACTTTTATTGCAGTTACCCATGGTTTTAGAATAATGTTTATTAATCAGATATGAGTGGAATGTCAGAGTGTGCCTTGTAGTGTAATTTATGTTGTACTGTGATTGAAAGTACTGATGCAGTAGGTTACAGGCAGAAATGGGCTTAGCTTACTCAAATGTGTCTTTCCCACCCAATCAAAAGTTCAGTCAATGTAAAAATAGCACAGAAAATATCAGTAAGTTTTTAACTGGGTGCGCAGGCTGCAGCCCATCTCCAAATTCACCCACTGCATAGTGTTTCCCAGAACATGCAAAACAAGTAAAAGGACAAACAGGGTCCCACAGTTCCAGGGAAATCACTCACTCAAACTCATTAACTGCTCAAGTTTATGTATGAATCGGAGCGAATGTTCTATGTGTGCGTTCAGCTTTAAGTTTTAGCTTTTATCATGCTTATTTATGTCAAAACGCATCTGCCCTCAAACCAGCAACACTCTGATGACTCATCCACTTCACTAACCTTCTGCCCAAGTTGCCCACCTCGTATTTCCACCTGCCCACCATCATCTAGCAGCCAGAACTGGCTCTGATGTGTCACAATATGTGCATCCCACAAAAGACTGCATGAAAATGTTAAATGCAATCAACTACAGGAGAGAAAAGCCTGAAAGAGTAAGATGTGATGTTTTCACTTTTGGAGACATTATGAGTCATCTGTACATCTTTATTCAATTCCTCATAGCTTTTTTTTTTTTTTAATGCGAAACCGAATTCATGCAGATTTTACTTGGGGATAATATAAAGAAGTCATTTTCTCATTTCTACAGTCGTCCACAAGTGATTCTCACAGCAAACATTTTACACTTCAATAGCTGCGTCTCCCTTTCAAAAAAAAAAAAAACTCTCTCCAGTGAGATTTATCAATAAATTGCATTAAATCGTGCAACTTTCTCCATTTTGTAATAGAAAAGTTAAAAGCAAATGAATTCAATTTAGTATGGCTCAGGCCCCTGGAGTAATAAACGTTGAGAATCGAGCTAGGGGAGTTTGTGTTTTAATCTGCTTTGTGCACACAGACGCCTTCTTGTAAACACTGAGTTTAGTCTGGTGTTATTTTCTGGATTGTGTATTTTTATACTTTTCTCTGACTTTGCGTTGATGCTATCAAGCCCCCGTCTCACTCCTGCAGCTAATACACGCTAATTGTTTTTAGCTAATTTGGTGTTTGTTCCTGTTGTCTTGTTATAATGGGATTGTGCGACTGAGGCTCCCTGTGGATCCCAAACATCAACTGTGTAATTTGTGTTTTTGACTGACTGCCTTCTGCACACACCTTTTTTACTGAACAGCAGAAGCTGCTTATAAAGCACCTTCCCAGAGCTGCAGAACAAGCAAGAGGAGCACTCAGAGTGCACCAAAGCTGTTCATTCTGCCATATGGCATCATCACAAATGCAGCATTTTTTAAAATGCAGCATTTCTTAGTTATTGATTATCAGAAATCACGACAACATAGAATGTAGCCATTGTAATATAGATGTACCCACAAATAAATGACCTTGCACTGAGCACAGGTGTGTAATGCATGTGTACATTATGTACGGATACCGTATCGCATGACCTAAATATGTAACAGGCTGCGGGAATTGATGGGACTCGGAAACACCCCCACAATTTAGTCAACTGTTCCTTGTATAATTTCCAACGGATAAGTCCACAGCAGTTGATTTGTAGAGATCTCAATCATGTGATGTCAACAGGCAGCTGACGTGATGTTCACTTGTTGTCATAGTTACAGTGACGCCATGCCGCTATCTCCCAGTGATACAGAAATCTTTTTAAAATTTGTGGATCCAGACTATAAGCTGCATCACTGCCAAACTCTAATCATTTGGTTCTTGTGTCATTTCTGACCTTCCCTGAATATTTTATCCAAATCCGTTAGTCCGTTCTTGAGTAATATTGTGAACGGACACACAGACGGACAAACCAACGGTGATTGTCGCATAACTCCGCCGAGGCTCTGCCCTTACTGCCTAAAATGACACTGAAAAAGAAATTGAGACATTACATGGCATGAGAGCTTAAAAGAACAGTACACGCACAACTATAAGCTGCAGCCAAAGACAAAAACTAAACCTTCAACTGAGATGCCATTTTGATTTCCGTGACAAAGGAATGGAATCTAAGTATTACTACGAACTAGTAATGATGTAGGGGATATATTATCTTCGTGTGGTGGCAGGTTTAAGTGGAAGTAAATGATATCATGCCAGCAGCATTTTGATAAAATCTATGAACACGGCAGTTCTGCTTTTTTTTTTTCCCTCTTCCTTTCTCATATTTCTTGATTTGCTCGCCCTGTCTGTGCTCCATCCCACTCATCCACCCCCTCTCTATCTAACTTCCAGTGTCTCCCTCTCTTTCTCTGCCAGGGAGCTGAAGCACAGAGCAACGCAGCAGCCCAATGAGCCCAAGTTCCAGATTCATGACTACATTGAGTCTCAGAAGCACAAGACCGGCTGCTGTGGCCTCATGTAGCTGATGCTGAACACCGGGCAGAGAGAGACACGCATAGAAAAAGAAAGATAGGGGTGGGGGGAATGAGGTAAAATCGTCTGCTGTCTCTTTTATGAAAGCCAATCCCAGCACCAAACCCTGAGAAGCAGACGCCCTCGTCTTCTCCACTGAGCTTTTTTGGCTGAATGAAATCTGGACTGACTGCCATCCCTTAATCTGAAATGTGAATTTAAATCTTTTATGTCATGCGTAGAAATGTTTGTGGTCTTTGTGGTGACAGTTGTATCAAACTACAAGTCAGGAGCTACAATCTGAAATGCTATACCCATCTGCAGGGACTAAAAAAAAAATTTGAAAATGTTTTAAAAAAAGACACATTTATTGTTCTACTCTTGATGAACTGCAGGTTTCTATGAGCCATCAGTATGACCGTCGACATGGATATAGCATTTTGCCATGCAGCTCTTAGTTTGTTTCATCCTAGTTTTACCAGGCTGTGAAATGAACCCCTTTTGGCCTTACAGTCTTTAATCCTTGAGAATTTAGTGTGTTTGAGAAGTGGACTTGAGTCTCACAGTCAGATTGTAGCTAAAATGATCCCGTCTGTTCACGTGTACTGCTGTTAGATAGAATAAAGCCAACGTTTTGAGGGCGCTCACCCACTGTGTGTCTGTCTGTACATTCAATTCAGGGCAAGTGAAACTTCATCCAAAGTACTGTACATGTAACTGTGCTGGAGGATCATCCTGCTGTTGCAACAGGCTACATTCAAAGAGATTATTTTTTACTGCCTTCATGTCTCTGCTTATAGATTCCTCGGCATGCCCTTTTTACCGTTACCTTACAATTCACACTGCAACAGCACAGCACTCCCAGACATTCCTTTAATGATGGATGTTGTTGTCTAGACTGTACCTGAGCTGTATTTGTTCACGCACCGCATTGTGCAACTTGTTCTTTGTACAATGTTCATTATGAATGTTTGCTTGTCAAACTTGCTCAATGTCATGTTTGTCCTTCTTCACAGTGATCACAAAGTGCCACGAAAAAGTGCTTTGTTATCATACTATATATATAAAAAAAGGTATATTTTGTAATGTACGTGGTGTCGTTTTATTGTCTTGTCTGTGTTTATCTGTGTGTGTTGGGGTTTTTAGAGGAGAAGGGAGGGAGTCGGTGATGGGTGACAGGATGCGCTGAGGTTAATAAGCCACTGTGTGGCAGCAGCTGCCCTGTTTATTCTCCAGTGTGAACCACTTGAAAAAGTAAAGTGCTGTATCAATTAGACGAGTAATAAATGTTGATGCTGCACTTTAGAGTGTATTTTATGCCATTATATAAGCACTCTGCTGTTGATAAGGATGCAGAATGTCTCTATCATGGGGTTTTTGTTCATACTGTGCTTGCAGTGAGGTTGCATTAATGTGCTGGGGGAAGTTGGAGGACATAATATACTTTGAGCATATTCATGATTCACTGTACACCTGAACACTGCTCGCCTTCTCTCCCACTCACGTCCATCTACAGTATGAGTCACTCTGCAGACTCACTGAGGAGTCTGTGCTCTTTCTGTCCTTCACTGTGAAAAAAAAACAAAAAAACATTCATTATTTGGATAAACTGAACTCCTGCTGTCTGTGTTCCACAGTGGGGAGATTCTCTTTCTGTCTTATCAGGTCTGGAAGTCTTCTCAGCTCACAACTCAAACCCTGCACAAGGTTTTAGCAGCTTCCTATCAGGATTTATTTTGACTGTGGTGTCGTTCATATCTTTGAGGGGCCAGATGGGCTGTGGGGTGACTGGATCCAGAAGACTGTGGAGTTTAAAACTGACGGTGATAAGAATCGTTGATGGGAAGGCAGATAACCAGAAGTGAATCTCTAGTTAGATGAAAGGAGGAATAAAAATGAATTCAATTTGATTTGATCATAAATACGTCCATAATTAACCACAACAAAGTCCTACTTCATTGCTGGAGCTAATTAAATTGGGGAAAATCACATTATTTCAGGCAGTATGCTTATGTAGGAATCAAGAATGTTGCAACTAAATAAACAATTAAAAATGTATTCTACAATTTTATTAATTAGATTAAAGAAACTGAACAGGATGATTTTTTTTTCTTTTTAAAAGCAAGAGAATGGAAAAAATAAGAAAAACAGCAAACATGCACTGGGATAAATGGTGTTTTTATGGCAGATTAGAGAAAATCTGCCAGGAAAAATAAATCATATAATATGTAAAAAATAAATAAATAAATAAATAAATAAAAGTTTTAGACTGTTTTTTAAATGAATTAACTGTCAGGTGACAGAGTTTCCAAGTTATTTGAAATGTAAAAGTAACTAAGAAAAATAACACCAAACAAATGTTGAGTTACATAAAAAAAACATGCCAAAACTGTAAATAATGTCAACATGAAGAAAATGTAATTCATTCTTTTTGCAATGTTTGGAGGTAAAATTACCTTTTTAAAAAAAATTTATGTAAATCAGAGAAGAAAAAAGTTATTTAACAGATATTTGTCATTATTTAAAATAAGAATTTTGCAGAATAAGGACTGAAAAATCATAAATTTTTAAAAACTTGTATTACAGATTTTTCCTGTTTTGTTAAATTACAGATCATATTTAGTAAAATCAATTTAAAAATACTGTCTGTAAATAACAACAAAATATGCATGAAAATACAAACAGTAGTTTCTTTTTTACAATGTGTAACTGTAAAATTTGTTTTAATATATTGTATTTAACTCAGAGAAGAAAAAGCTATTTAACAGATATTTGTCATTATTTATAATAAAAATTATGTATAGTAAGGACTGAAAAATCATATATATATTTAAAAGCTGTTATATTACTGATTTTTCCTGTTTTGTTAACTTACAGATAACATTCAGTAAAATCATAGAAAAACATATATGCTGTCTGTAAATAACAACAAATGTACAAAACTACAAATAGTAATTTGTTATTTTACCATGTGTAGCTGTTAAATTTGTTTTATTTTACTGTATTGAAATCAGGGAAGAATAAAGCTATTTAAACTACAAATTATGCATAGCAAGGATTGAAAAATCGTATACATTTTTTTAAAAACTCTTAGATTACAGATTTTCCTGTTTTATTAAATTACAGATAATATTTAGTAAAATCAGAGAAAAAATTATATGCTGTCTGTAAATAACAAAAAACATACGAAAATACAAATAGTAATTTATTATTTTGCAATGTGTAACTTTAAAATTTGTTTTATTTTACTGTATTTCAATCAGAGAAGAAAAAAGCTATTTAACAGATATGTGTCATTATCTAAAATAAAAATTATGCACAGTAAGGACTGAAATATCATATATATTTTTTTAAACTGTTAAACTACAGATTTTTACTGATTTGTTAAATTATAGATGATATTTAATAAAATCACAAAAAATGAGATGCTGTCTGTAACAACAAAAAAACGCATGAAAATACAAATTATTATTTTAAAATATGTAACTGTAAAATCAGCTTTGTTTTACTGTATTTAAATCAGCTAATATCTATTTTAATCAGTTTTTTTTATCAGCTATATCTATTTTCCAGACATTTGCCTGTTATTTTCACAGCTTTAATATTACAGTTTTCATCATTTTTAACATATTTTTGTCTTCTTTGCTTCCAGATTTTTGGTTTGTTTCTCTGCAGTTTTTTTTCTTTTTGTAGTGTGTGTGACTGACAGACTTTGATGAACCCTGCAGTGTTTGGTATCTTAATGATGATAATAATTAAATGTGTTTAATTATAATCATAAAGTTGTAGAAAAAGTTTTTTTTTTTCTTTAAAAAAACCTAAGTTAATTGGGGGGCGGACACAATTTTTAAAAAATCATTTGGACGAGAGAAGTTTTCACAACAAGATTTCAACGTGTCTATGTTTACTGTGTGTGTTTGTGGGTTGATCAGGACTTATTTTTCATCTTCCTCCTCCTCCTCATCATTTATCTTCCTGGACAGCCTCGGTTAGCAGGAGTTCCTCCCAGCTCTGAACAGCAGCCGGCGGGGCTGTTCGTGGACGCACCTCCCTCTTCCTGAGTGGCTTTTCCACTTTAGGAGCAGCTCTGAAAGGCAGAAACGGCTCAGAGTTTAATCAGCCTCAGCTCAGTCTCCGGGACAGGACCCTCCGAGCTCACAGGAGACCCACGGAGGAGGATCGGACCGCACCGGACCGGGTGCACAAGTGGACCCGAGTGGCGCCAACACCAGGACGCACCGTTTCCCACGGGCTGATCTCCCCAGCAGGGCGGGGGTTGGTGTGTTTTTTTTCTGCAGGGGGACCTTTCATCCACACCCCCTCCTCAGCAGCATCCTGAGGAGCTTCTCTGCTCATTTCCACTGTGACCGAGCAACAGGTTGAGCAGCGCCGCCGAGAGAAGCAACCATGCCGAGCAAGAGCCAGGTTCTGCGGCCGCGGCTGTGCACGCTGGAGAAGGGCGACAACGGCTACGGCTTCCACCTCCACGGGGAGAAAGGTAAGACCGGCCAGTTCATCCGCCTGGTGGAGCCCGACAGTCCGGCTGAGACCTCCGGGCTCCGCGCCGGTGACCGCCTGGTGTTCGTGAACGGGGAGGACGTGGAGAACGAGAGCCACCAGCAGGTCGTGTCCCGGATACGAGCCACCGAGGGCCGGCTGGAGCTCATCGTGGTGGACCCGGACACGGAGCAGCTGCTGAAGAAGCACAACATCAAGTGTCTGAAGGGCTTCGTCACCGACGGCGTCCCGTTACCGTTCGACGAGGAGGAGGAAGAGGAGGAGGAGGCGGCGGAGAAGGAGGTGGTGGTGGTGAAGGCACCGGAGGAGGAGGAGGAGGAAGAACAGGAGGAAGAACAGGAGGAAGAGGCGGCGAAGGAGGTGCCGGAGGATGCGGAGCTGGACGGGACAGACAGCGGGGATGAGCGGCACGCCAAGCGGGAGGAGGTGGAGGAGGAGCAGGAGGAGACAGCCCGGGAGTCCATGCCGGTCCCGGACAGTAACGGAGAGATCCACGGACACGTCGAGAAGAAGCTGAGCATCAGCTCCGAGAAGGTGAGTGGAAGTTAGTGAAGGTGGAAAGTTTCTGCATCAACTCACTTTCCGAAGTCTTTCCTTGATTCACAAACTTGTTTTTGTATTTTTTCTACACAAATCAAAGTCTCACCCTCTCAGTCTTTGTTGTACATATTTAAAGGCACAAACACAACAACACAGCATTTTAATGGGATTTTCATGAATTTATGGCATCATGATTTTCTCTGCTGATGACGTTATTTTGTCTAAAGGAACCTAGATGGAGACAAGATGATGCATACACACTTGTTTTGTATTTTATGCTTCTTTTTCTCACAAATTCATTCCACAAGTCTCACCCTTGCAGGCCTTTTGTTCATATTTTGGACACAACCACAAAAACATAACATTTTAATGAGATTTTCATTCATTTATGGGATTAAGATTGTCTCTGGTGATGGTTTTATTTTGTCTAAAGGGGCCTAGATGGAGATAAGATGATGCATATCCAACTGTTTTAGTATTTTGTATTACGTATTGCACATATTCTTGTAGCAAGCATGTCTGATAATTGCGCAGCACTTAAATGTGAACAGATCTGATTCAGTTTACAGTTAAACGGCTGATAGTGGCATTAATATTGTCCTGCACACCTATAATTACAGTGCAGATAGGGACTGCTGTTTTCAATGGCACCAATGAAAGGCCAACATTTTAGCATTTTAAACTATTTAAGTCTTACCCCGTCTTGCTTCTTGCACGTATTTTTGTTGCTGCTTGTCTGATCATTTGTGCACCACTTAAATGTGATCAGATTGGATTCAATTTACATTGAAAGTACTGATTGTTGCATTGAAAATGTACTTACACCTCTGTGGACACAGTGCAAACAGGGAATGCTAACAGCTCATTCTGCATACCTTTAATGGCACCAATGAAAAGCCAACAAACCAGAAATTAGACTAGACTAGAACTGGACTCAATGGAGAATTCTGACTTTTTAATGGGATTTAGAGTGATAGCATAGTTTTAATTTTTCCAGAGGGCCCTTTTTAGAGGATAGTGCATGGTTGTGGCACCTCTTTTAAACATTTTTTTCTTCAAACTGAGTGCACAAGTCTTACCCTGTCCAGGTTTTTTGTCAACATCTTTGCTGCTGTCTGTCTGATCATTTGTGCAGCAGTTAAACATAATCAGATTTGATGTGATTTACATTAAAAGTACAGATTGTTGCATTACATTTGTGGGTACAGTGCAAATAGGGAATATGAACAGCTCATTCTCTCATTCTGCATACTTTTAATGGCATCAATGAAAAGCCAACAAGCCAAAAAGTAGACTACAGAGTGTCCCTAAAGTCTGGACACATAGGAAATCTCATTAACTATATATTTTTTTGCCTCCACAGAGTAAATATGGCTGTTATATTTAATATATATTTGGTTAATTATCAAGTGTAGAATAAATTCAATATATTAAAAAATTAGTTAAAGATTCCATTTCTTGAAAATATGTATTTTTGCCTCTGTGTCCAGACTTTAGGGACACAGAACTGGACTCAGCAACAGTATACTTTGAATTTTTCCAGAGGGCCCTTTTTGGAGGATAGTGCATGGTTGTGGCACCTCTTTTAAACATTTTTTCTTCAAACTGAGTGCACAAGTCTTACCCTGTCCAGGTTTTTTTGTCAACATCTTTGCTGCTGTCTGTCTGATAATTTGTGCAGCAGTTAAACGTAATCAGATTTGATGTGATTTACATTAAAAGTACAGATTGTTGCATTACATTTGTGGGTACAGTGCAAATAGGGAATATGAACAGCTCATTCTCTCATTCTGCATACTTTTAATGGCATCAATGAAAAGCCAACAAGCCAAAAAGTAGACTACAGAGTGTCCCTAAAGTCTGGACACATAGGAAATCTCATTAACTATATATTTTTTTGCCTCCACAAAGTAAATATGGCTGTTATATTTAATATATATTTGGTTAATTATCAAGTGTAGAATAAATTCAATACATTAAAAAATTAGTTAAAGATTCCATTTCTTGAAAATATGTATTTTTGCCTCTGTGTCCAGACTTTAGGGACACAGAACTGGACTCAGCAACAGCATACTTAGAATTTTTCCAGAAGGCCCTTGTTGGAGACAGGATAGTGCATGGTTGTGGTACTTCTTTTAGTATTTTTATTTTTTTGCCCTGTCACTGTTTTCGTCCACATCTTTGCTGCTGTCTGTCTGAGAAATTGTGCAGCACTTTAAATGTGATCAGATGTGATTTGATTTACAATGTAAGTGCTGATATTGGTGTTAGAAGTGCACTGCTTTACTCTGGAACAAAATATGTGCTTTGTGTCAATATCGTGGGCAGCTGCAGCTACATGCAGAGCTGCCAGGTTGCGTTCGAGGTCAGCTGCTGCCTGTACAGCTGCTGTGGGCGTTCAGGACAAACCTGGTTCAACTTTGGCATCATAAAATCAGGGGCCAAACTGGACCATGACCTCTCCCGCTATCACTCTGTTGCTCAACTTTCCTCTTGATGTTTTACGTGTCTCAGAGTGCAATGGCTTGAAAATGTGAGGCCATCCTGCCCTCTGTTATTGCATTGACACGTTAAGCATTAAGTCAGCGACAAAGACAGGCTTGCGGGTCTGTGCCAAAGCAAAAAAAAATGTGCCTTTGTGCTGTAAAGTGTAGAAAACAACCAGAACAAATAACTTACATTGCTAAACCCTCCACAACAAAAAACAGGAAATAGTTTGGTGCTGTTTTTTTTTTTTAAAGCTCCACAAAAATGAATCCCACTAAGTGATTTTTTTCACCCCTTTGATCTTTGTCTGTTAAACATTATGGGCACATTCTCACTCTGCAGCAACTGCTTGTTGGCGTGTTTGCCCTGATTTTCCTGCTGTCACACTGTCTGTCCATGTGTGTGGAGCTCAGCGTCCCTCCAGTCTGGAACATCTGTGTCCTCCGTCCTGCATGTTTACCCCCGAGGCTGTTTGTGTCCGAGTCCCAGCGCTCATCCTCAGAACATTACTGTAGGTGGCAGCCGGCAGCGAGGAGGCAGAGAGCGACCTGCTGCTGAGGGTTTATTTTTACTTAATGTAATACCGATTGATCCGCAAACATCCGCTGTGCTGCTGCCACTGCTGCTTGTTTGTGATGATTTCCTGAAGCCGACAGGAGGTCAAACCTTAAGGTTAAAGCGATAAACAAAGCAAATTGGGCGTTTTCTTTACGATGGTGGCAAAAATGGCTACTTAGCTGTGATTTATTTACACTTTCATGCTGAGATACAAATGCATGATTGTCCCAAAAAAAACAGAGGATTCATCAACATAGTTTGACTTTAGGACCTGCTCAGAGGTGAAACAGATGAATGTTCTTGACCAGGCAATATGACCTCAATCCAACTGAGAAGCTGTTGAAAGTTGATTGAACCCCTAAAACCTCATATCTTCGTATTGAAGTTGCATATTTACTCTTCTCACCTTGACGATGCCACAGTGTGAAGATTTTGACTTTTCATAAAACGCTGTTGCTGTGGCAACGCATCGTTGCCGTGGTAACGCATCGTTGTCGTGACAAAGTACTTTTTGACATGTTAGGAATGCTCAAAAGCTCGCCAAAATTGCTTTACACATCAGAACTGGCAAAAAATGTTGATCTTTTAGGGGAATTGCACACGTGTGTGGCAAAATGACTCCATACCACCCCCTGGAAAATTTCAAACAGGAGCTACGGCCAGTACATGTCACCTACAGTTATGAAATCTGGTAACTCGTCAAGACGCACAAAAATGTGACGGACACCCATGCCCGAAACACAACAGAAAGTCAGCCATTTTTAATTATGTGTGATATTTTGGCCGGTTTTGAATAATTTTTGGACATTTTCAAAAGCTATAAGCTCAAAGAGGGTAACCTTGACATAGTTCAAATTTGGTCAGGATGTACACCAGGCATGGGTGATTATCAAAATGCTCCACAAAAAACCTGAGGGCCTGGAAATGGCAGCCAGCGGAATATCGAGATTTCGCCATGAAAAAGGAAATGCTGTGAACTACCCTGTACATGCTCCAGTCTCCCTCAAACTTTACATGTGTGATCAGACTCTGGGCATGATGGCATTCGCAGGCCAATGTACAGTCACCGTGATAGAGCCACCTGGTGGATGGACAGGAAGTGCTGTCTAAATAGCCTGTACATGCTCCAATCTGCCTGAAACCTTACACCTGTGATCAGAGTCTGGCCTTCATCAGATACATAGGCCGAAATACACTCTCAGTCACAGCGTCACCTGGTGGACATGCTTGGATTCGCTGGCCAGCAACGATGTGAGGACCCGTTCAGTGTTGCTTGCAGCTTTAACTAGAATTTCTGTCCATGAAAGTAAGCCTTAGATGTACCATTACATTCTGCATAACAGAGATTTTTCATCAATTTCTCGCTACATTTGCCTTTTCAAAGGAAAGTTAACAGCGTAATGGGGCAAAAGAGAGAAGGCAGAGAGAAATCAGACGTTTTACAAATTTTTTGATCACGTTTGGGTGCAGAGTTCCCACAAAGCAGGAATATGTTTAATGTTGCACTTTATTCAACACTAATAACAACCTCCAAATGTGCAAAAAGTGACCTAAAGAGCAAATAATGGGCATAATACTGGAGTAATCTTACTTTACATACATTTTAACTGATTGACTGTAATGTGATTATAAACAAAGAAGCCCCAAATTATTCATACTGCTGTTTCTATAATGGGCAGATCTATCCACTCTCCACTCTCTGTAGCTCGAGCACACCAGCTCACCTCTGACTTTGGTTCAAGTGCAATATTGGAGTAATTTAGCCACACGTGTTTGAACTGAAAACCAATTCCAAAGAAGAAGAATGCCACAGAAAGCACCACCTAATAAGTCAACAGGATTAGTTCCTTAAGTTTGTTATATAATTAACCCTGGAAGTCTGAATCTGTGCTTTTAAGATTGTTATTGTTGTGCAGCAGTTTAAAGTTGGAAATGCTCTGCTGTTATGTTGACTGCTGATTTCACTCATAGTTGCCATGTTTACATGAGACCTTTAATTCCTCTTTAATTCGGAATTAAAATTAATTCCGCTTTAAAGTCTCCTGGTAAACACTTAATTCTGAATTAAAAAGTTAATTCTGAATAAACTTAATTCCGAATAAACTACCTGGTTTATTCCGATGTTAATTCCAAATAAGCTAATTCTTGTGTACGTTCTATTCATGTATGCAGTTAATTCCGCTTTAGTTAATTCCGGTCATTCTGCGCATGCTTGGCTCCTCATAGCGAGACGTAGCAACGTACACAGCTTGGTCTTCTGCCTCCCTTCTCTGGTATTCTATCTCTCTTCTCCTTCTCAAGTGACGCAACAGAAGTAGTACGCCATTGTCGAGTTGCTGTTTCAAAACGACAATAAAAAGCAAAGCAAAAAGCGTGCTTATTAGTTGTTCCTCCATGTTGTTGGGGAAAAGAAATGCCGTGGCAAATGGAGTTTGTTTTCTTCTGGTAAACAGGGATATGTCACATCCACTCCCTGTCCAATCAGAATCCTTTCCAACGCCCAAGCGATAAAGCGGAATTAAGGAAGGGGATAAATGTGCAGTCCATGTAAACCTTAATTGGGAATTAATATTTCCATGTAAACGCGAAGCACAAAACTTTAATTCTGAATGAGTAAATTCCGAATTAATTCTGAATTAAAAAACTTCATGTAAACGTGGCCAGTGTGTCATCTAGCACAGAAAAAGCAACACTTAAGCACATTGACAGGCTAAAAAACAACTCAGGTTACACCAGTGAGGGTCTTTAATTTGCAGAAGAGCAGATTGAAGGCCCTAAAATCAGTCTTCATTCTTCAGTCTGATGTCATCAATTAGCTTGTGTTGTTCTACCAGCTGTTCAACACATGCAACATATAACACAGAAACTATTCTTAAAAGCAGATAAGCACTGATAAGTTGACTAATTGATGAATCGATTCCAGTGATTTTGAAGACAAGTACAGTATGCTGTCATTAGTGAACATCTAAGCACATGGGTGGCCACTTGCTGCTTCCTTCCATCCATCTTTTTTCAAAATAACGGCGTAATTGTAGCTTTTGCATATCCAGTGCATGCAGTGCTTTTTGGAATCGTGTTTCTGGTATTTAGGAGATTTTTCTTTTTTTTCCTCACATGAAAATAGCAACGGCCCACGCTCGTGCACAGCACTTGAGCAGTGCCGGGTTCTGTTGTTTGTCCTGGGAATATACAGCAATTGTTCCTGTGTTTACTCTCGATGCTCTCCACAGACGGCCTAATGGAACTGGGGCAGTACAAGTCACACTGGCACGTAACCCGCAGAGAAGAGGCATAGAGACAAACAACATCACTCCCAACAAATTAGCTTTCACTCATTTAGAAGAGGAGAGTTAAACACATGGAGCAGAAATCCAGTACGTGCTGAGCTGTGAGCCCAATTGGGAATTTCTCTTCTAAATAGGGGCACAAACTAAGATTTCACGGACCGAGGAAGTAACTTGGGGACTGAAGACACAGCAGAAAGTGTAAATTGGGCTCGAGGGATACAGTTTTAGAGTCTGCTGTGTCTCAGCGTTACAGTTTGGAGGCACCTCAGGGTGTGTTTTTCATTGACTCTACTGTTTTTGAATTTTCTTCCTACATCCTGTCCGGCATTCCTGTGCCTGAGCCCTGTCGCCCAGCCAATGACACACACACACACACACACACACACACACACACACACACACACACACACACACACACACACACACACACACAAAAAAAGCTCAAAGACACTAATGTACAACCTTGGGGAGACGCACACGGTGTTGGTTTTTGCAGTTGTACTGACGTCTGCTCTCCGCCTGTCTGGCTTCATCTTTGAAGCGACACAAAAGAGGGTTCAAAGAGCGACGCCCTCTCCGGAAGCTGAGGAGCCTCGGTTGCTACAGCTACCCTGATGGCGTGTGTGTGTGTGTGTGTGTGTGTGTGTGTGTGTGTGTGTAGGCCATATGGAGTTTGTGTGTCTGTGTGTGTGTATATATATATATATATGTGATATGTGATGAAGGTCAAAACATTCGGCGCTGGTGCAGGAAAAGAAGAACAGTCGCTGTCGTCATTGTGGCACAAAACACACAGAAAAACACATCATCGGTTCCAAAGGTCAGTGTTCTATTTACCAGGCAGTAAAATTTTTACTCTGCCATTGTGGAGTGCAGTGAAGTGTGCCGAGGAGATTCAGTCTGAGCTCGTACCGAAAGACTTGTGGGAATACGTTTGATGCTGTGGCTCAGCTGGTGTCTGTTTATGAGTGTGTGAACAGAAACAAAACAGGAGCTGAAATTATTCTTTGCTTGACCAACTGACAGAACATTTACTTGCAACAACTCTATTTTGAAAATTAACTAATCTCTGAGTCATTTTTCAAGCAAAAATCACAATTTAAATGCCTTATTTTGGCTCTGGGAAACTGTTATGGACTTGGTTATTGGTTTCTCATCCAAAAAATGATCCCACTGTGTAAAAGAAGCTGTTTACGGAAAGCGATTCAAATTGTACTTAGAGATGTTTTTGGGATCTCCCTTCATGATTGCCGGCTGCTTGCTTGCATAAGCCTGTCTTTAAACGCTAATTACAGGAGAGGATGTGCGCTCGTGTCGGGTGAAATTGACTGCGTCTAGATGAGATCTGGTACTTGGGAAAGTGTTTCCGAGAGAATGTGTAACCTCAACTGTGTGTGATTCTACAGTGTAGAATCTACACTAGATAGAAAACCACAGGGCATGGAACAGGCCAGGACGGAGACTTTATGTCGATGCCGTCGCTGTTTGTCGCTTCTCTAATCTGCACGTTCGTATAAAACCTGCTTATTACAGAGCTTGAGACTGTGTTCAGCACACATGCTTGACTTTCTAAACTTGGCTTTACATAGAAAGCAACGTGTTTTCCCTAAACAAATCATCCTGGAGCTGTTATGTGGGAGGATTCTGTCTCTATTTGTGTCCTCTCCACTGTATGCTGGATTAACAGTGCTCTTTTTAATTGTTTCCTATGGGCTGGCCATAGACCACTTGTGTTTTCACACTTAAGACGGCAAAAGACTTCTTGTGTAACAGAACTTGGCAGAAGTTATTCATTTAACATTCCATTAATGTGGCATTTTTGCCTGTGTGCTATCACATCTAAAGTTCTTATGTCAAATCTACATTCAACGGCATCTGATGTAATTCCTTGAGGAAGAGCCGCTGGATAAGGCTTTCCGTTAATAGAACAGACGTCATCTTCCAGTGATCGTTTGTCATGTATTAAAGGCAGAAGTGGCCACACCTACAGTAACTATGTGAGCCAGGATGGTTGCGGGTGTGTTTCTGGCTGTCCAGGGTAGTCTTGGCCCGAGCTCAGACCCCAGGACGTTTGTGCCGGTTTCCTGTCATTGTTGTTGGTGGAAGATTCTCCAGTTTTGTCATCTTGATCCTCCTTTCCCCTTCGGCCTGCGAGAAGAAGCCAGGCAGCTCATATCAGGGCAGTGAACTGGACTTCACTTTGCATTGAAAACAGAATATAAATGGTAACAGCCACTAGTTAAATAGTGTGTCGTCCCAGCAACAGTCAGTCAGTGATGGTTTAAAGCAAACAGAGCAACCAGTTAATAGTTTGCAGTGTTTGTCTGTCGGTTATCATTGAAGCCATTGTGACAAAGCCAGGTACTGTTCAGGCTGCGTTTAGATAATGAAGTGCGTGTCATTGTGTTTGTCTGACAGGATCAGATAGAGCCCATGATTCATTCTTCTGCCGCTTGACGTTCGCTCATATGTTTGGGCATGTGTTGGATTTGTATTTGTTCTGTGTGGGTGTTTTTGCATTGATTTTAGCACATGAAACGGTGTGTCTATGTGAGAGGGTTTGGAAGTCAGCCAATCGTACTCTTTGTTGAGTTAGAAGGTCTTGAAATTCATTGTGCTTCAACTAAAAAAATGTGTATTAATAACAGCAACATGTTTCCTTATGAATATCAGTTTATGTGCAGTCTTAATGCTACGAGGAAAATTTTGCTATGGCGATGTATCGTATTGCTGCCTCTTTTTATTGATATGCTGGTGCCAGATTTTTCTATTTTTATCAAAATATGCTGGCGATCTTAAAAAATTCCCAAAACCAGTTTGACTTACCTGAGTCACTACTTAATGTCATCTCAAGGAACCACTTATGAAATAAATGAGGGTAAAGTGAAGAGAAGTTCACTAACCTGCAGTGAAGAAAAAGAAACTTTTGAAAGAAAAATGTCAGGTTAAAACATTAAAATCGAATAATAATGATAATGCACATACAGTGTTACGACTGACACTGAAATGCAATAAATACATAATTAAGTCCTCCTTTTTCCCTGATTAGAGACATTTTTTCTTCTTCAGTTGCACAGATATCGTGATGTATAGCTGATCTGTCTTTCAGTGTGTTCAATATCGCTGCATCACAGCTTCACTGCTATCATGAGTAATGATTCTATGATTCTAATGCTAAAGCAGACATGGCTGTATTCATTTTATTGGTCTGTAGTAGCTAAATAAAGATAAATGCACTCAATAAATATGTCTTATGCAATTATAATGAAGCCAGGTCAGGAGCAGATCACTTTCAGCTATCATTTTAAGTTGGTTTAGCTTAAAAATGTGGCTCAAGTTCATGTATTAAATATAAACAGTAAGTTTTTATCATGTCTGTTTTCCTACAACTACAAATTATCTGCAGAGGTTTAACTCTCATGTTTCATTAAAAACTTACTTTGACAAAGTGTGCTGATTCTCAGCCCTTTTATTCATTCAACTAATCAAGTTAAAAGATTTCAGTTTAGAAGAATTCATGACGTAGTTGAAAACTGAAGCTTAGTTAATTCCACTGAATTCTTCTTTGATGTTTTACAGTATGCCAACATGTTAAAACAAATACACACAATATCTTCTACAGTTACATTAATAGTCTAAAGCCACATGCAGAGGCCAGATTCTGTGTTAATGTGGCTTCATTTTGTGTCACCATACACTGGCTTTCAGTACACTTTATACAGGCCTCTGTTGTCCGACAGCTTTCATTGACGTAGTTGTTTTTGTGTGTCTTATGGGTGGGAATCCCAGGGAAACTCAGAGTATAATGCTATCACATAACACTGGCCAAGATGTCGAGAGTATCATGCACGAGTCATTATGATTTAGGATTAACAAAGAAGTAAAGAAAGCATGAAACACACTGAAGACAGACAGCCGACTTCTAAAAATGTGTACCAAAATGCATTCTTTTTTATTAGAGAGCAAACAGTGGGCTGAAGACAGGAAATGAGGGGAGAGAGAAGCAAGTGGAGGCCATGAAACAAAGGTCTGTGTCTGGCCTTCAATCGGGAACATTGTCATGGTCATTGTTTTTAACCCTCAGGCCACCAGGACAAGTCAGTTTTTAATACCAACACATGCTCACATGCACTATTGTTTAAATGTCACACTGTGATAAACTGTCTGGCAGGATGCCAGTTTAAATGTCTGCAGTAAAGGACGGATCCATGTGTATCGCAGCAGAACAGCACGTTGTTGTATCGATCAGGGTCGTAATAAATATTTAACGTTGACAGCGTATCATGATATGTTGCGGTTTACAGTCTCACTGTCCAAACAACGGCGCCACTGTCCCCTCCGCCGAGGCCACTGTGGCCCAGGTCAGGGGTGGAACCTGAAGCCTTTATGTGTGGGTGGTGGGTGGCTGCTCACTGGATCCCATGAGATGCTGGATGGAGACTCTACAATGCCACATTCCATTTCCCGCCCCGTTCTGCCAAAGGTTCACCACCCCGGCCGGACAATGAGCCGGGGTGCCGCGCCCTGGCCGGGGGTGGGGTGGGGGGAAATGACTCGCTGCTTACCCTGAAATAGACTCAACTCCCCCCAACATCCACCTCACTTCCCACCGAGCAACGCAGAGACCCTGAATATAGATATATACAGCAGAGACACAGCAAATGAATGCATGCTGTTGATGTGCATATTTACACAACCCAGTTTAAAGTGTTAATTTAGCCAGAAAAGGTTAATTAAGATCTTTTTTACAAGGCAGCAGCATAATTTAAGATGTACATACATATTAAAATTTAAACAAAAAAAGCACTCGGAGACCGCCAAGATTGTCCAGTCGTACCATTTCGGACAGATGAAATCTTTAATAAAAAAGATTACCTTGCGGTGAGCACAGGTGTGTGTTATGCATGTGTACGTTATGTATGGATACCAAATCGCATGATCTAAATATGTAGCGGGCAGTGGAAATTGATGGGACTCAGAAACACCTCCACAATTAATCAGTTGTTCCTTGTATCATTTCCGACAGATAAGTCCCGATAAGTCCGCAGCGGTCAATTTTTAGTAGGATTGCAATCATGTGATCATCAGCAGGCAGCTGATGTAGTGTTCACTTGTTGTCATAGTTACAGTGATGCTATCTCGAAATGATACAGAAATCTTCAACAAATCCGTGGATCCAGACTACAAGCCGCATCAATGCCAAAATGTAATCACTTGATCCTTGTGTCATTTCTGACCATCCCTGAAAATTTCATCTAAATTTGATTATCCGTTTTTGAGTAATGTTGAGAACAGACAGACAAACAGACAGATAAACGTGCGCTGATCGTCACAGAACTTTGAATAAATATGAGATTATTACAGTTCTCCACTAAAAGCAGCTTCAACAGTGCAACACAGCCTAAAGGAATGTTTTAAGTAGTAAATCTTATTCTCTTGCACCTCCTAATGCCTTTGCCATTATTGTTGCCCTCCACCTACATGAAATGTAGAAAATCACTATATGCATACAGTAAATATGCTGCATTGAGTTATAAAAGTACAGTGTTCGTTAATAGACACTGATTATAGAATGGCACGCTGATGTTTTTGCTTTTACAGTTGTCACTTCTACTTCTATGTAACAATGACGATGTACTGAGCCTTCATTGTTTTGTTGCCCAACTCCTATTTTTTCTACATTTTCTTCCCCTCTCTCTGTTGATGAATGTTCTACACCAGGAGTGTCAAACATAAGGCCTGCGGGCCAAAACCGGCCCGCTAAAGGGCCCAATCCAGCCTGTGGAATGACTTTGCAAAGTCTAAAAATTACAGAGGTGAAAATGAACCCTTACTATGAAAATATTTAAAGACACTGAACATTGTGCAATATAATGTGATTCAGCAGCTTCAGTAGTACAGAACTTGGTTTGGTGGAACTCTTGATGATGTGTTGCCACAACTTTTATGCATTTTTTTCTGCATAAATTTTATACATTTACAAGGCAAGGGGACAGCTTAACCTTTTCCTTCTTACTCCACAGATGTGTAAATGGGTGTAAATTTTAAAACATTTCCAGATCTTGACAAGTTGTAAAATATTATGTTGTTGAGTTCCAGATACCAGTGACCAAATGTTTTGTGCCTCTGTAGACACACTGTGATCTGTAGTTGTAATACACAAATGATAAACAGAGGCATAATATTGTTGAAATTGCACTTATCTTCAAAAATTTCAGGTTGTTCATAATTAAATGTCTACATTTTCAGAATGTGCTTTTTTGCACTAAAACAGAGGAAACATTTGGAATTGACGTTATTTATTGGTTATAATGCTCTGATTTTAGTAGTCCGTCCCACTTGAGATTAAATTGGGCTGTATGTGGAACTAAAATGAGTTTGACAACCCTATTCTAGACATTAATCTGTGCAGTGTGTTGTGTTGTGTGTTAAAGGAGGGAGAGAAACTTGTGTTGGAGTTTGTTCAACTCGTGCGGCGTTCAGGTCTGTAGGGGTGGAGGGTCAAGGACAGGAAGACTGGCAGAGGAGATAAAACTTGTTGACTTCTTGGTTTGTGATAGGACCAAACCGTGAGGCTTAGGGCTGGGCTGATCTAATGCAATCGTGATTTTTAAAAATGAAAGCTGTATGGTGAGACTCTAGCTCCATTTTCAAAGTGATGGTTTGGCCTCTTTGGTAATCAAGACCACTCCATTTGGACTTATCAGTGTCCGAATCCCTGCTGTGATGACGGACGTTACTTTTCTGTTTTCAGGCCTTCCCCCTAAAGAGCCTATTGTAACGGGAACCCTCGGCAGAACCTTTCTTTGGTGTCTTTTGTAGAGCCAGTTAGTCCCATCCTCAGATGGAAGTAGGGGGGACAGTAGGGTGCTTTGTTCAACCCCTGTGCTTGCCTCGCAGCTGGTTCAGGGGTCCAGCTTGAAACCCAACACCCCCGTCCTGCCTGAGAGAGTGGTGCGCTCCATGCACTCAACAGGACAAAACTTGTGCTGTGGTTAAAAAGGAACCAGGTTTACATCAAACATTTATTAAGTCTGCCCTTGAGGCTGTTAATCTTCGTCAAAAAACTACACATGACAATCACAAGGGCCCCGAGGCTGGAGATTCGTCATGTCACTGAGTAACCATGGTGCCTGGCAGTGTGTCGCTTTAGTGGTTATACTTTATGCTGATCAAAGAGGCCAAACTCATGGGAGAGCTGCCGTCTCCTATTAGAGCGACAGAAGAAGCAGGGATGAAAGAGGGGCTGCTTGAGATGACATATCAGCATTCAGAGCTCAGCTGAGTGTGACAGGTCGCAGCTGATGATTCGCAGGACGCTGTGAGTTTGTTGGATATCATCAGCAGTCGAAAGCAGCTGTTTGAACAAAATAGGAACCGTGGAAATACGTCAGAGAGGCATTTATGTAATAGGAAATTTAAGCATGTGACCTTTTATTAATTTTTCTACCCTGCTTAAGTGAAACAAAAAGAGCGGTTGAGTCAGTGGGCCAAGTGTGAGGAAAATATGAAGTACCTGGCAGCCTCAGTGGCAGAGCTGCAGCTACTGGCACATCTAACACACATTAAGTCCCACACACACACACACACACACACACACACACACACACACACACACACACACACACACACACACACACAGAAACACACAAACACACACACAAATTGCTCCCTGCATGCCAGACAGCGAATGGCTTGCAGCTCCAGCTCTCCGATGTCGAACATTATCAGCAGAGAAACTGGCAGATGCAGATCTCCAGTGGGCGAGTTGGAGGGTGATAAACATGATGGATAATGGTTATGGAGGCTTGTTGCTCCCTGAAAGGAAGCAAATTAATCAGTCTGGCTTTTCACTCAACTGTTGGTACCTCCAGGGCAAAAAATGAAATCCTGAGCACCTGTTGATGTTTAATCACCTTTATTCGGAGTGGGGCATCATGGCAATGTGGATGGCGAGCCCTGACTTGGAAATGTCTCTGCACAGGGCTCCTTTGCAACCTGAAAAAGTATGGATTTAGGAATAAATGTAAGTCAGACTTTCTACAAATATATTAATCATGCAAGATATTTTTACTGGTGTTTGTAGCAGGCAGCCAGTGCTGCATAACCTCTTTGTGAAAACTTGATGTTGTTTGAAGCAAGTCAAGAAGTCTGTCTTGCCCTGGATTCCTACGCAGAGCCGAGTACGTCACTGCCTGCAAAACAGTTCTGCCCCAAGAGCCTCATAACTGCACCAAAACAGGACATCCACCACCAAATTAGTCTGACAAAAAATCTTTTGAATTGCACACACACACGCACACGCACACACACACACACACACACACACACACACACACACACACACACACACACACACACACACACACACACACACACACACACACACACACACACACACACACACACACACACACACACACACACACACATTCACACACACACACACACACACATCAAATCAAATAAAATCAAATCAAATCAAATCAAATGCCTGTATTGTCATTGGACATATGTACAATGAAATTTTGAATGCCTCTCCTTCGTGGGATAAAACGATAACAGGTAAGATAAAAAAAAATGTACATATATATATATATATATATATATATATATATATATATATATATATAGATAGATAGATAGATAGATAGATAGATAGATAGATAGATAGATAGATAGATAGATAGATAGATAGAGATATTACTGTTTATTACTGATTAAACTGTCAAACAATAGAAAAAATACCCGTATAAATTCCCACTATCCAAAATGAGGTAACTTGGTTTGTCTAATCAAAAGTCAAGAACCCAAAGATGCTCAGTTTATTATCATGTATCACAAAAAAATCCATCAAATATTTGTTATTTTTGTTTTAAAAAGACCAAAAGGATTATTATATCATTAGAAAACTTCCTAATTAATAAATCTAGCTGTCTCCTAAAGGTCACACGATAAGTATGAAGGACCTTGAGATTAGTAACTGGTCAGAAAAAATACATTTAGATTCTGATACACAAATCTGTAATGGATTTTCTGATTTTCTTTGCCTTTTTTGTAATCTAATAGATAATTTGATCTCTGATTTATTTAAATTCCTTGTTAGTGGAGCTGATAAAGAGCTCAAATGTGACAAGAGGCTTCACGTCAGTGTTTCAGTGTTTTTATGTAAAATCCTAATCTCTCTAGTAATTATAGCTGCTAGATAACTGCAGTGCTGTCCAAAGCACATACAGTGTGTAACTACATGCACAGTACTAATGACTGTAACAGTAAAAGCATGAAGTAGTGCAAAATAAAAACTATTTCCAAATTCTACTTAAATACACACTACTGTTCAAAAGTTTGGGGTCACACAGACAGTTTCATGTTTTCCATGAAAACTCACACTTTTATTCATGTGCTAACATAACTGCACAATCATCAATTAGCCTTTCAACACTATTAGCTAACACAATGTAGCATTAGAACACAGGAGTGATGGTTGCTGGAAATGTTCCTCTGTACCCCTATGGAGATATTCCATTAAAAATCAGCTGTTTCCAGCTAGAATAGTCATTTACCACTTTAACAATGTCTAGACTGTATTTCTGATTAATTTATGTTATCTTCATTGGAAAAAACTGCTTTTCTTTCAAAAATAAGGACATTTCTAAGTGACCCCAAACTAGTGGTAGTGATAAGATGATTGAATGCAATATCTTTTCTGTGTGAGGGAACCATACACTGTAAAAAAAAGTTTAAACAGGGCAATATTTCAAAAAAGTATTAATGTATAATAGTATTGTAAAATATAGCAAAATAACCACCCCCATTTCATTGAGAAAATTTTTTTAGCTTTATTTTTCATTAGCACATGTATTATCTCAAATGTTTATATTGATACAAACTGATGAATTGCAATAAATTTGCAAATGTTTTTAAGTCTCTTCTGTCAAAAATAAAATCCTTTTTTTTCTCTTCACTTTTTTCATTTTAGGGTTGTTTGAAGTTACAGGTTTTAGAATGTTATTTTATATTGAACACGAAGATTCACTTTCTAATATGGGAATTTTGATGTATTTTTTAAAAAAAATGGGAGAAAAATTTTTAAACTCATTTTTTAATGGTTTTTCAAAGTTATGGGTTTTCAGTTTTATTTTACATTACTTGACAATTTGCTTTCCAGTATGGGAATTTCATTGGAATTTTTGTGTATTTTTTTGATAATATGGGGGGAAAACTCGTATGCACCAGAAACTCAATTATTTCTTTTTTTTGTGAACTCATTTAATTTGTCATTTCTAAATTTGGCTAAAAAAATATGGAGGAAACAACAATATATTCTTTGTTGTTCAAAATGTTAATGTTAAGGGAAAGCAATAGTATAATGTAGTGCATGTAGCATGTTTCCTCTTTGGACAGAGATGTTGTTGTAGTTTGAATAAAACCAAACACAACTGTAGGAACTTTGTCTACACCAACTGAATTGTTGAATTGTAATAACTTCCTTTTGAGTCATGGTGATATTTTGCTCTCGTGTCATCATTGGTTTAACATTTAAATTTGCTCATGACTTTAGTTTATGACTAAACAGTGCAAAACTAATAATGTTCCCCTGAAGCTCAGCTCAGCTTATATTGTCTGCATTTTATGCTTTTGCTACATGGCTAAATGCTATGATAATAAAACAGAAAAACGGCAGCAGTTTGCAATTTCATCTCTTGTCATGTGTACCAATTAGGTTTAATTTTCATTTATATAGACGTCTTGCATAGTAGAAAAAAATGATTCGTGGACTTTTTTTTACACATCTGTGACCTTCTGTGCAAGATATAAAAGTGAGATTTTCAGCAGCATCGTTTTGTCAGATGCCTGTGAGTTGAACTTTGCTTCTGTATCTTATCTCCTAGTTATCACAGCTTCCTGAGGAAAATCCAGAAATGAGTCTTCACCAGGGTCACACCAGTCTGGGTGGAGGGATTGTAAACTCTTAAAAACACTCAGACCAACTGTGCCGGAGCAGCTCTGAGTTCTGTGTGACTCAGAAGTGTGTTTGAGGAATATTAAAATGGGACCTGGTGTTGTTTGGGAGTGATTGGTATTCAGAGCAAATGCTTATTTTTTAGTTGCCAAACTCTTTGCAGTGGAGATAGAAACTATTCTCACATGTCTGTTTCCTAAAAGAAGGTGTTTCTGGGTGAAAAGCTGCAGCTCACTCTCAGCTGAAAGTGAAAATATTATGCAATTCTGCTTTCTGCATGATAAAAAAAATCTTTTATCGGCACTGCCCAGTGTTACTTAACACTGTGTCACCCAGGTCACTGTTACTGCTAAGAGTAGGAGATCCAGTGAGTTTAACGTTAACAGATTCATGAAATTAATTGTAAAAGTCATTCAAGGTCAGATCGACCACAAATTACAAAAGTGTTTTAGTGCTGAAAAATACAATCCAACTCATGATACATCCCCAGTGAATAACAGTGATATTGCAATAACCAGTGCACTAAAAGATAGTTACTCCGCCAAGGAACGGAGTGGAGTTACATGACGATAGGTGTACTTTTGTCTCTCTGTCCATCCGTCTGTCTGTTTGTCTGTCTGTCTGTGCGCAACATTATTCAAAAATGGACCAACAGATTTGGATGAAATTTTTAAGGAAAGTTCAGAAATGACACAAGGACCAAGTGATAACATTTTGGCAGTGATGCAGCTTAGAGTCTGGATCCACGGATTTGTTTAAGATTTCTGTACTGCGAGATAGCAGCATAGAGTTTGCATGTTCTCCCTGCGCATGCATGGATTTTTTCCGCGTACTCCAACTTGTTTGTCTGTATATGTAGCTCTGCAACAGACTGACGACCTGTCTAGGGTGTCCCCTGCCTTCACTCTAAGTCAGCTGGGATAGACTCCAGCCCCCCATGACCCTAATGAGGATTAAGCGGTGTATAGATAATGGATGGATGGAGATAGCGGCACGGCGTCACTGTAACTATGGCTGCAAGTGAACACTACGTCAGCTGCCTGCTGACAATTGCATGATTGTGGTCCTACTACAAATCCACCGCTGCAGACTTATCGGGACTTATCTGTCAGAAATGATCCAGGGGCTGAGCAGCCTTGGTGGAGTACTGCCCTCTCTGAGTGCTGTTCTTGTTTTACACTTGTAACGCTAGCATGGCTAGCGGCTTGTCCACACACCACGTTAAACAGTCCTTGTTTGGTTCAGGTGAAAAAAGAGAAACATGCAGAAATATACATTATTAAGATCATATGGACTTAAAACATTACCAATTTTAAACGTTTTCCTTTTTTTTTTTTTTTTTTTTTACATTAGCTTGTTTTATATTAGATTATTGTTCCCCTCTTTGTGTTGGATAAACTCAGACATCCTGTTGGAATCTGTCAGGTTTCCAGACTTTGTCAGGCTGTTTTTTCCTTTAAAAATAAAACTGTAGTATTAAAGAGGGTTCAGAAACTGATTAAACTTGTTTTATCTGTATCATTATTCATGATTCTGAGTGTGACGAGGTGTGCATCTAATCAAAGTGTTTCACTTACTGCCTTCATTTTTTAGCTGCCAAACACAGCAACATAATCTGTTTATCATCCCTTTATGGACACTAAAGGCTCCTTTTGCTCATTTTTAATTCACTCCATCCTCTACATGCAACCTAATTAAAGTTTTTTGTACCATGGCGGTGTGTGTGAGTGCATATGTGTTGCTGTGCATTTACTTGCATGTCTTTGTGTATTGATTTTTTTTTCATGTTAGGAAGTTACGCCAATGCAGAGGGAAGCATATTGAGGGAAGATGTGTCAACAGTTCCTGTTCAACACTTCCCTCCTCACAGGGAAAGTTTGTGTCACTGAGAGTGTGTGTTCTCGAAACACTGTTTTGTGTTGTTTCTTTTTTTCAGAGAGGGCAGGGCAAAAGGAATATTTCACACAATAGGAGATTACAGAGTGATCTTAAAGTGATGCAGAAATATTGATGATGGTGAGGAGTGTGAAACAAGGCATGCACGGAACTGAGCTTATTTTATAAATGCCCAAAGTCCCCACAAAGATTTACAAAGATTTGCTGGAATTTTATTAGATTGATGAGCAGTAACAAAAAAAAAATAGACACTAAGCATAATATAAATCTTGTAATGAGTGTTTTTACAGTGTTCAAAGTATTGAAGTATAAACAAAATCAAGAATCCTGTAGTCACTCAAGTTCTCTGCAGATTTATGCAGCAAAAAAAAAAAAAAACAAACGTCTAGTATGCTAGAAAATCTCTGTCTGTTCCCGTTGATTTCTACTACAAGATGTATTTCTTGAGAATTCTGGACTTCCACGGCCCTTCTGTAGAGTCTCTGTAACCAAACAAAATCTGAAAAAGCAGCATCAGTAGATAATTTTATCGACTTTGCTTCCATAGATCATGTACTCGCACATGCTTTAGGGTTTGGGAAAGTCTCTAAACTAAACAAAGTGTCAGAGGAGGCACAGAAATGTTCCTGAACTGACCTGACCTCAAGACTGAGCCTGTCTGTAGCGAATACTTAGCACAGTGTGAATGAGAGCAGATAAGGCAGCTGAATATATCACAGTCACAGCTGATTGCTTGAGGAGGAGTTATGATATGAGCTGGGAGTTTACGGAACGTCCCATGAATGTTCTCTCTGGTGCACGCAGCATATCAGCAGTTCATTTTCTGACTGTGACGTTATGAAGAACTTAGATCGCATTTGATGTTGCAGAAACACACACATGCGTGTGTCTTCGGTTCCCATTCAGGCTTGTGTGTGTTCAGCAGATTCCACAGATTTCAGACCCGCGTGGAGATTCTTCGGCCCTCCACTCCTCTCCGGCACAAACCCTGCTCTGTTGTCGCTGCCAGGGCCTCCCTCACCCTCTCTCTCTGAACACCAACCAGAGCGACAGATGAGTGTCAGGGAGTGTGATGCCAAGACTGCAGGGTGTCTGGGTCAGTGTTGCATCTCTGGAGTTTCAAAACTGTGCACGTGGTGATCTGACTTGCTCTGAATCATACTCGGTAGCTTGCTGTGACAGACTGAGAACTCCTTGTTCTTTCAAAAATGCAATCGCATTCACAGCCTTCATGCAGATAAGGCTTCGCTGTGGCATCTCACAGCTCACAGTTAACTCTGTTAGGTGGTTTCAGGCTTTCAGACGAAGGAAAGTCAGTAATAAGAAACGCTCAAACACTCACACAGCTAAGCTAACCGTCAAGGATCAGCAGAGACTCTAGAAGGCTCAACAGAGACTCTTTTTCCTAAGTAATCTGAAGAAATTTGGATTATCCCCCAAACTCCCTAGCAACTTCTACAGATGCAAAGTGGAGAGTGTCCTGACCATTTCCATCACGGTATGGTATTGGAACTGCAGAAGTAAGGACAGGAAGGCTCTCCAGCTTGTAATTAAGACTGCACAATTCATCTGTGGAGCAGCCTTCCCCCCACTACAGGACATTTACATTGACTGGGTCACAAAGAGAGCACACAGCATCATCAAGGACCACACCTACCCACAGCACACGCTGTTCACACTTCTGCCGTCTGGCAGACGCTACATGAGTGTGAAAGCAAGGACCACTGGACTAAAAAACAGTTTCTATCCACAAGCCATCAGGCTACTAAATCACTGACTCACCTACAATATCTTATAAATAGCAATATTTTGCAACATATCTCCTGCCTTTGCACATATCAATGTTTGCACATATCAACGCCTGTTCACATATGACAGTATTGTATTGTTTACATATGACAGTATAGCACAAATTGCTAACATTTGCACAAAAAAATTTTTTTATTTTATTTCGTTTTTGTTATATTGTGTTTTATGTCATTTTATTTTATTTCTTCAATTGTGTGAAGGGAATTCGCAAAATAAGAATTTCATTATTCAGGGTAACCACAGTGTTTCTGCTGTGTATATGACAATAAAGTTCTTGGATCATTAATCTTAAATCCAACAGAATCAAAGATATAAAAATCAGCCTCCACTTCTCTGTTTGGTCTGTACTTTCACATTTAAAGGGCTCTTTGAGGAAGGGTGTTTTAG
This sequence comes from Amphiprion ocellaris, assembly GCF_022539595.1. Taxonomy (NCBI): domain Eukaryota; kingdom Metazoa; phylum Chordata; class Actinopteri; family Pomacentridae; genus Amphiprion; species Amphiprion ocellaris. Next base: position 26,196,615 of record NC_072784.1, on the reverse strand, counting down.
TCTGTTCTCGTTTGGGTGTGACACTTCAAAAAGAGCCATTTTTGTATAATGACTTACCACCATGATGAAACTGCAGCTGCAGGGCTCTTATCAGAAAACATCTAATCAGCTGTTCAGCTACTCAGCAGGCTCTTGACAGACAAAGATGCTCAATGTGCATCACTGATGAGAACAGGTTACAAAACTGCCTGCATTTCAGATATCATATCTGAAGAAGAGTGTGGCATGACAGTGTTAGCTATCATAGAGCCTTTGGATGAGAAGCTTTGGGGCGTTGTTCATCTAGGTTTTGTTAATACTCCTGATCTGCATCTTGAACTTGGGCGTGATCCAAGACAAACAGATTAAATCCTTTGATAAGGGCTCTTTTTGTTTTACCTCTAAGATTAAAAGAATCCTTTCTTTGACAGATACACACATAGTCCTTCATGCTTTTCATTCATCCAGATTGGACTACTGCAACTCTACTGCAGATTGCATTTAACTGGTAACTTTACCTTATTATTCCTATTTTAGCTTTGCTTTTCTGGTTGTCTGGTCATTTCAGAATTGATTATAAGGTTTTATTGTTTGTGTTTAAGTCTTAAGCTTCAACAATCCTTTCCATTTATTCCAAAATCTGGGTTATAAACAAATAGGAATTGTGCATTTTCTTTTACTGCCTCTAACCTTTGGAACAGTGGACATCTTTACACCAGACTTTTAAATTCTTGGTTAAGACATTTTAAAGACTCTTGCTCAAGAGTTTGTTAATAATTTCGTGGTAGGGTGCAAAACATTTCTGGTTGCAAGTCACTCAACTGGTTTTGCACTTTTGTTTCTTTGTGGATTAAACAAATAAGATATAGCAGGTTAAATATTGAGCTTTAGAGTGGCTTGTTGTGCAGCCAGGCGGTTTCAGTGGTGTTCCGTGATCATGCAAAGACTGATACTGGATTTTCAGGGCTGATAGAGATTTTTAGGGAGTAAAAACTAACAATATCAATATATTTGCTGATATTCTTTAAACATATACACATAGTCATTGTTTCTTAACTTTCCAGTAATCTATTTCACAAACTAGTTACTGTGAAGACAGTTGGACTTTAACTGTGACGTGTGCTCTGTTACATGTGCTGCAGACTGTGGCGAAAATGTTGTAAACACTGGAGTTGGAGTCGCAATCTGAGGGAGTAACTTACACGCCGAGTGGAAATTTCCTAATTTATTTGAAATAGTCTTTTCAGCTTAGTCATGGCAGCATATTTATGCAACAGTAAAGCTTTTCTGCCTCAAGACACAAATGGTTTGTAGGAGAATGAGCATCTTTATTCATTATTTGTCCACAATTTTAATCTGTTGGCTGGAAATGCATCTGAAAGTACACCATAAAAGTGAAACTGCAAGTTTCTTGGACTCATCAATTTAATTTCTGCCTCCTTTTTGGTGTGCTGAGTCCATAAGTACACTTGTACTAATAAACAGTAGTGCAGTTTGGGCAGTGTGCTGTTGTCACATGACATGATTTCTAGGAAATGAAGTTCCCTGTTTTGGAACCATCACTGTGCTCACATCACAGTGTTCTTTTTTCATCCCCTAACTAGTTGCATAATGTTAACTTTAACTGTTTTCCTTGTTTTTCTGAAAAAGTTTAATTGGAAATAGCATATTTTCCTTGGTATCAGTCATTCCTGGAAACAGGACCAAAGGCAAAACTTTTTTCAGGTGTTTTATTGAGAGAAAAGTTATTTTTGTTGGAGGTGGGATGTTGTCAGCTGAGAACAATCATCTTACGTAGCACAGCAAAGTGACAGTCAGTGCCGCTGTCAAGTTGTATTATGAGAGAAAATGTTGAGTCAGGCTGGCTCAGTTTATTAAAATGTCCACAGTTCATTTATGTTTTAAGTGCTTTTAATCCACATGGCCGCTGCCAGTGTTTTCTGTAGAAAGTGACTCATTCACACTGACTTATTTATAGGAGCTTCATTGTCTTGGAGTGCTCAGTTGACCGAGGGTGGGAGCTCTGATGTGGAGGGAGTGTCGGGTCAGATCTGGTCACACTGACAGAGATTATCCCGACCTGACTGTCCCTCCAGAGCTAGATGTGGCTCTATACACTGAGTTAACCTCTTGATGACAAACCCACTAAAGTTCCCCCTCTGCTAAATAAAGAAACCGCTTCATCCATACAGCGGAAGGGAGGTTCTGGGATCGAGCTTGAGTTTTTTCCTGAATGACAATACAGCTCTAACTCTTCCTGCCATCCCAGAGCAGGCCAGGGTGAGGGGAGGCGGTCAGAGGTCGACGCCCAGCTTCCATTGTCCTTCATGGAGCCTGAAGCGAGCTGGGCTGCGAAACCCACCGGAACCGGTCCCTTCCTCAGAGCTCCCCCTCCTCAAATTCTCCACAAACCTTCCCAGCAGACTTCCAATCACATGCCTCCAAGACCCGCTTCCTTCCTGGCGAACAGTCGGAGTCACATGGACTCAGCGAGCAGCTTCGGTTTACTCATGATTGTTAAAAATACAGTGCACAACACAGCAGCATGCCGCAGCTGGCTGCATGTTCAGCCTCGGCTTCATTTTCATGGTTAACGACTCGCAGGAGCTCTCCGTGATCTTTGTGCCTGTCGTTCTTCCTGACCAGACACCCATGGTGGAGGTATTTTTTAAGAAAGCTAACATTATGGTGTACTCCATACAGATTATTAACTTTTTCTTTTTCTGCTGCCTCTTCCAGGAGGTGTCCACTGAGCTGAGACCTCGTCTCTGTGTGATCCAGCGAGGCCCCAACGGATATGGCTTCAACCTGCACAGCGAGCGGGCGCGGCCAGGCCAGTACATCCGAGCTGTGGATGAAGACTCTCCAGCGGAGAGGGAAGGCCTGCAGCCCAAAGACAGGATAGTGCAGGTACTTTCATAACACTGAGAAGCTGTAATTCTTCATGCTGTATAATGAGGAACATTATTTAGCTTAATAATAACACTTACTTTAAGATCATTTTCCAGTTGAGAAACAACATGCATGGTGTATTAGTAGCTACAGCAGAGAAGATACAAAAAAACAAATCTGCCTGGACCGATGAATTTGAAAAACCAGGACAAGTGGTACAAAAATTACCCTTTTTCGTGACGGTTTAGATTTGAACTGAAAGACAGGCAAACAGTAAATTTACGTGTCTATTAAAATAAATGTTCATGCTATTTTTGCAGTTTTTTTTAATTGAAATAATTTACGATTGGATGCTCAGCTGAGTTTTATCTAATTATTTTTCTAAAAAGATTCCCAGAAGAAGTTCCCCTGTACAGAAAGTGGAAAAATACACAACTCTTGACCTTTTTTTCCTTCTTTTCACAGTCAATGAATATTTACCAAACAGGTTCACAAATTAAATATTTGTCTTTTGGGATCAAAAGATTATCTGCCAACCTGGAAGCTCCTTGAACAAAATGGCATAAAAAGTACCATGACATTTATGAGAACATAACTTTACCCAATAATATGCCCGCTGCTGGTGTATCCTGATTAGTCTGCCGTACTTCCGCTCTAGACAGCCTCTAGTGATTTTCTTTACTTGTGTAAAAATAGAGAATAATGGCGTGGCGTGTAATCAGGCCTCCTGCAATGTTAAAATAGAAAGTCTTTGTTGTCTCTGTTCATGCCTGTCCTGTGATGCAAGAATTAATTTTACAGGTATAAAGTATGAAGTAATCAAGTAATAATGATGTACACAAAGACTGTTAAAATCTTTGCATACATTGTTTTCATTATTGACATCTGTAGCCAAATATGTAAGAAAAAATGACTGATACCTAATTTAACATGGGAAATAACTGATACAAAGTTCTATGTACGAAGTACATCATATCCACTTGATAAAACTTAGAGACAAGTAAATAGTCCACCTTTAATTGATCGATTGGACTAATTTGAAACAATGCAGCACATCTGAGGGTTTAAACTTTTATGTCAGTGCTTTTACAGATTCATGCACTTTTAATGCTCCATTATGTTACACAGTGAATATTGAACCAATGCCTGACTTTTTAACTCTGTAATACAGTGCACCTGACTCAAAAACCCTCACAGTTCTACAAACAGCCCAGCAAACCTAACAGCTAACTGGATGATTCGCTAGTTTCAGTGCAGAGAGCCAAAAATGTTGCTTAAGAAATACTAGAAAAGCACTCAGAGAGCGCAGTACTGCACCAAGGCTGTCCATTCCCCCATATGGCATTGTCAGAAATGCAGCATTTTTTTGTAGCAAGGCAGCATTTGTTTATTAGTTACTGATTATCAGAAATCTCAGCTACATAGAATGTGGCCATTTAATATAGATGTACAAAGAAGCAAATGGACCTTGCGCTGAGCAGAGTCGTGTGTTATGCATGTGTACAATATGTACGAATACCGAATCGTGTGACCTAAATATGTGGGTGGCAGGAATTGATGGGACTCGGAAACACCCTAACAATTTAATGAATTGCTCCTTGTATCATTTCTGATAGGTCTGCAGCGGTGGATTTGTCATAGGATCACAATCGTGATCGTCAGCAGGCAGCTAGCGTTCACTTGTTGTCATAGTTACAGTGACACCGTGCTGCTATCTCGCAATGGGAAATCCTTAACAAATCTTTGGATCCAGACCATAAGCTGCATCACTGCCAAAATCTAATCATTTGGTCTTTGTGTCATTTCTGATCTTCCCTGAAAGTTTCATCCAAATCTGTTAGTCTGTTTTTGAGTAATGTTGTGAATAGACAGACAAACCAACATGGATCATCACATAACTCCACCGCGTTCCTTGACAGAGAAAATAGACAAGTCTCTCTTATCCAGTCCAGCCTTGTTGTATTTCTTTAAACCAATCATCTCGGGTGCAGCTAAGCGAAGGATGCAGCTTCAGTGTCTCTTTACAATTGTGATGAGTGGAATTGTTTTGGTTGCACTGTCATTAAAACAGATTATCAATGGATAAAACTAGAAGGGAATGTTTTACTGCATGATCCAAATCCTCAGCAAAACTTGAAATTTGCCACCTTAGTAAAGTGAATTTTGAACCCACAGATAGTGAAGTGGGAGAACAAAGGCTTCTACCTGCAGCCTACATCCAGTGAGTCAGACTAAAATCAATCTTTCTTTGGTTTCTGACTCATAAAAGTCATTGCTGCATCCAATAGTAATAGAAAAGTGATCTGCGTTGCATTGCTTTTTAGTTGGGAATTCTTTATTTTCCACAAAGTCAGTCATTGTCAGTGCTGCCACTAGTTAGCTAACAAAACCGATCTAGGACCTCCAAGGCAACCAGCCAGCACTAGAACAAAGTAGAACTTCACTAATCTGTAAAATAGTAATTTAGATTTTTAATCAAGTTTCACAGACAGTGTTAAATCTGAAACCGAAACTCGATTTTTCCCAAATTGCTCATCCCTAGTGACATACAATCCAGCAGGTTTTATAAATACTGTTCTCAGAGGTGAAGAAGTAGTTTCCCAAAGTTAACTGTGAGCTAAGAGGAATATGATGTGAACAACACACATGACAGCCTCTGTGTGGGGTCTTAAATCCATCAGAAGTAACAGCCTCACACTGGGATGCAGAGATTGTGTGTGTGTGTGTGTGTGTGTGTGTGTGTGTGTGTGTGTGTGTGTGTGTGTGTGTGTGTGTGTGTGTGTGTGTGTGTGTGTGTGTGTGTGTGTATTAGCAAACAATATCACTCAATATGCTGTCATAAAAACAATAACATTACCAAAGTATTAAATAAAAAATTGAAAAAGAAAAAAATACTATTGATTGTCTGGACTAAAGAAATGAATAAGATGATAAAAGGAGAAACAGAATGGCAACAAAAAGAAGAAATTATAGAGTGTGCCACGTCTATAATAGGTTGTGTCAAGATAATTGCCATATTCAGTGATGTTTTAATTATGTGTCACTCATCTTCTGACATGCAGTCACTTATTACATTCCTCCGCTAATAGAATCAATTCCTTTTTTGCTGTTGTCTTGCAGTCTAGAAGTTTAGAATAAACAAATCAAACATTTCAAAGTGTTCCTCTCTTATACCATTGGGTTTACCACATTTACACCACCGTTCAAAAGTTTGGGGTCACATAGAAATGTCCTTTTTTTTGAAAGAAAGCATTTTTTTTTCAGTGAAGATAACATTAAATTCATCAGAAATCCAGTCTAGACATTGTTAATGTGGTAAATGACTATTCTATCAAGAAAGGGCTGATTTTTAATGGAATATCTCCATAGGGGTACAGAGGAACATTTCCAGCAACCATCACTCCTGTGTTCTAATGCTACATTGTGTTAGTTAATGGTGTTGAAAGGCTCATTGATGATTAGAAAACCCTTGTGAAATTACGTTAACACATTAATAAAAGTGTGAGTTTTCATGAAAGACATGAAATTGCCTGGGTGACCCCAAACATTTGAATGGTAGTGTAAAAACAGGGAATAATGTGCAAGATCTCTAAGTTAGCTATACCATATATCTAGCTTTGGACGAAGCTTTCTCAATTGGATTAATATATCATAAAGACAGCAGGGAAGAATTATCTCCGCATACTGAGTATTATCCATCTTTAGAAGAGAAGGATGTAACTATAATTTGGTCTGATGAGAAACAAAACTTCATTAAAATTTTCAGGCCTGAACACAAGTGAGAAGTATGGAGCAGAGACAAAAATAATAAAACTGTAAAATCCCCACAGCACATGAATAAAAGTGTGAGTTTTCATGGAAAACATGAAATTGCCTGGGTGACCCCAAACTTTTGAACAGTTGTGTATTTGCATCTCTGATAATAAAGAGATATTTTGACAATGAATATTACTGGTTTAGAGCCTGATAGCAAAGAAATTTGTTTTGAATTTTGCTGTTGATTCCTGCTAAGTTCTGCTTACGCGTCTTTTATTAATGTGATGACGTCGTTGACTCTGATTTGCAGCGATGGTATGGGATTGTTATCTAATCAGCAAGCCTCAGGACCAGCTGACAGAAGAGACTTTTTGGTGTTACGGCTTGAGGGTTTGTAGTTTCTGAAATCTCAGTGTCTTGGATGCTTGATTTGAGATGGAACCACAATTTAACCTTAATAATCAGTGGGTAGCGGCCTTAGTCTGCCCTGAATGCTTTGGTTGGTATTTTCCTTTGGGTGTTTATTATAGCCCTGCAGAATATAGACCACTATGTGATGCTTCTGAAGCCCTAATCACTTGGGTTTAATGATGCTGTCAGATATTATAGGCCAAACTCTAACTGGTATTTCTGTCTTGTTAAACGTTCTCCTAATTGCATAAAATGTTCTGCTTGCTTTTTGTTTCACTGCATTCACTGTCAACAACTGCACGTGTGTAAATGCAAAAACAAATAAGATTACATGCGCAGGAGAAAAAAGCCACCGACACACAATGAACGCCTCTGACTCATTCAGTGTAATACTTTTTATAACACACGGTGAAATCAGTGTTGCTTTGTCCTCCACCTCCTCTCCCTCCCCGACAGAAAGTGAACAGACAGCATGAGAAAAAGAGTAAAATGAAGGAGGAGAAAGAAAAGAATATACAGAAGGATTAGAGGGACTGCAGGGTCTGTGTGGGAGCCTGGAAAGGGGTTTCCAGTCCCCGAGAGGGCCCCAGACGTCCACACCACCCACTGAGGAGCGGTGCTTTGTGAGGAGTGGACAGCCATTGTTACTGCTGTTACTGGCCGAGCAGCTATTGTCCAGCTTCCTCTGTAGGACTGGCTTAGACGTGCAGGTCCACCCTATGACCTAAACACACACACACACACACACACACACACACACACACACACACACACACACACCCTTTGAGACATTTCTCACATGCTTTCCCATGGAGATTTTACACCAGAACACTCGGCTGGTCTCAGTAGAGCCACCTGACAGAGTTAAATGGCAGCAGATGTAAATATGAGGAGTAACGAAAAGGGCGGTTGAGGACTTTGTGAAGATTGTTTTGCAAGTCGTTGAAAGTATGCGAGCGTGCGTTTGTGTGTGGACACACAGGATTTCCTCCCCCGGAGCCTCTGGCAGACAAAGTGATAATATTGAGAAAGAAACCCTGACAGTGATAAAACAGTTTGCTCACTCCGGTGTGGGAACAAAGACAGGCAGCCCAGAAAGAGAAACAATAGTGACTGAAGGATTTCCAGTCATGCCGCACAGTTTAAAAGATGTAAAAATAATATGTCCTCCTCCCTTCTCAGGTGAACGGCGTGTCGGTGGAGGGGAAGACGCATTCAGAAGTAGTTGCTGCCATTAAAGCCGGCGGCCATGAGACCCGGCTGCTGGTGGTCGACCCCGAAACGGACGCCTTCTTCAAGAGGTGCCGAGTGACCCCCACCTCCGAACACCTGAGCGGTGAGAGGATGAATTCAGCCTCTACTGTGAGGGATGGAGTGAATGACTGCAATTAGGTTGTAAAGTCTGACTCCGGGTTCATGGTCAGTCAGTGTTCACAGACACGTTAGAGACACCAGACGTACCCTCATCTCCAGTAAACAGCAGTAAATTAAAAGTCAGTCACACATTCTTGGCTCTGCTTTTCTCTCTCCTCCTTTATTTCTTTCTGTCTTTCTTTCTCTCGATCTATTCCTGCTTTCTTTCTCTGCCAAGGATCACAGACAGACACAGAGAGCCACTTCCTGCCCCCCCCCACCTTCATCCTAATATTGATGCCCTGCAGGGGAAAGTTAATCTTTTAGACATAAATAGACCACATCAGAGTCAGACTGCACTGACTGAACGTATTGTTTTTAAGGTTTAAAGGCTTAGCTGTGGAGCTCACTCACCAAAGTTTTGCACTGAAATTTGATACTTAAAAACAACTATAAATTGCAAAAGTTACAAGATGCATCTGAAAGTGCCGGCAAGAGGACGTGGTTTTATTAGTTTTTTCTTTTTATCTTAACAACAAGGTCAGGGAATACTAGATGGCATTTAACCCTCTGAACTCTGGGATTAAAAGGCTTGTTGTCTTAAAGAAATGGCCAAAATTAGACCATTTATCAGATTTCGAAACTGTCAAAACAAAAAGAATCATCAAATCTTTTGCTTTTCCATCAGGGAAATGAACCACATATAAGCTTAAATTCACTTTATTCTACACTATCAGTCAAAGTTGGGACACACCTTCTCTTTCAGTGGTTTTTATTTAGTTATTTTCTACATTGTAGATTAATACTGAAGACATCAAACTATAAAAGAATAAATATAGAATTATGTTGTAAACAAAAAAGTATTAATCTTCAGTATGAATCTACAATGTAGAAAATAATACAAATAAATTGAAGTATTGAATGAGAAGGTGTGTCCAAACTTTTGACTGGTAGCGTATATGTCTTGTTTTAAAAATTTGCTAAAACACATTGTTTACACTAACTTCATTCTATAAAAAACAAACAATTCTGCTTTCCTCAACTGTGAACGTATTAATGACTCAGCTGCAATCAACAGTTATGCCGAAAATACAGAGAATTTTCAGCAGAACTTGGTTAAACTGCAGGCTGTGTTGACACAAAGTAGTTAGTAGACAGGTATGGACATAGGTTGTATGGTATAGATATACAATTTTCCAGTGTTGTGGGAAAAAAATATTGCACATGTTGATTCCTGGTTCAATTGTTGCAGAATAAATAATCAAAGGAAATCAACTTTACTTTTTTCTTAGCTTTATTTAGGATAAATGGCATTACAACTATATTCCCTCTGTCTCTAGCCATGGTTGTGCTGTTTCCGTAGAGGTGCAGGACCTTGTACTGCAGTGAAAAATGGTCACACGGTGACTAAAAATGCCCAGAAACTGCCTGGAGTTCAGAGGGTTAAGTCTGATCTCGGTGTCCCTGCTGAGGCCCCCAGGGGGAGCCCTCATACAGCCTCTGATCTGGCTGCTCCCCTCACAGTGCAGCAGCTGGTCCTCAGGAAGGTGGGACGTAGGGGTTCGGTGGAGCGTCTAAGCACCAAGAGGCTCCTCATATAGATACGATTCTGCCATCCGTCGGCATGGCAACAACAGGGGTATGAAGGGAGGAAGCTGTATCCGTGTCATAGTCAGAATAAGGAAAATTATTCACTAATTATACTTGTTTATGATCTGTAATGTTTTTCCAAGTGATTTTAATGAATTAGCTGAACAGTGGCGAAAGAAATATCCATATCATTCATTCCAAATGTAAAAGTACTCAGTTAAAAACAAAATTATGTATTAAAAATCAGAATTAAGTAAAAGTACGTAAATATAGTCTTCAAAATGCACCCAAAGTATTTGCAGGTTGAGCAGTAAAATTGCTGCTGTTGCTGATATACAGTACTTGGATATATGACATTACTGCATTGGAAGTAGTGATACATCATTGTGTAGCGGCAAAGCTAATATTAATGAGGGCTGCAAATAAAGTTTATTACTGATTAAACTGTCAAACAATAGAAAAAATACCCGTATAAATTCCCACTATCCAAAATGAGGTCCTAAGGTAACTTGGTTTGTCTAATCAAAAGTCAAGAACCCAGAGATGCTCAGTTTATTATCATGTATCCCAAAAAATATCCATCAAATATTTGTTATTTTTGTTTTAAAAAGACCAAAAGGATTATTATATCATTAGAAAACTTCCTAATTAATAAGTCTAGCTGTCTCCTAAAGGTCACACGATAAGTATGAAGGACCTTGAGATTAGTAACTGGTCAGAAAAAATACATTTAGATTCTGATACACAAATCTGTAATGGATTTTCTGATTTTCTTTGCCTTTTTTGTAATCTAATAGATAATTTGATCTCTTATTTATTTAAATTCCTTGTTAGTGGAGCTGATAAATATCTCAAATGTGACAAGAGGCTTCACGTCAGTGTTTCAGTGTTTTTATGTAAAATCCTAATCTCTCTAGTAATTATAGCTGCTAGATAACTGCAGTGCTGTCCAAAGCACTTACAGTGTGTAACTGCATGCACAGTACTAATGACTGTAACAGTAAAAGCATGAAGTAGTGCAAAATAAAAACTATTTCCAAATTCTACTTAAATACACACTACTGTTCAAAAGTTTGGGGTCACCCAGACAGTTTCATGTTTTCCATGAAAACTCACACTTTTATTCATGTGCTAACATAATTGCACAATCATCAATGAGCCTTTCAACACCATTAGCTAACACAATGTAGCATTAGAACACAGGAGTGATGGTTGCTGGAAATGTTCCTCTGTACCCCTATGGAGATATTCCATTAAAAATCAGCTGTTTCCAGCTAGAATAGTCATTTACCACATTAACAATGTCTAGACTGTATTTATCATTCATTTAAAGTTATCTTCATCGAAAAACTGCTTTTCTTTCAAAAATAAGGACATTTCCAAGTGACCCCAAACTTTTGAACGATAGTGTAGCTCTTGGGTAACTGTAGTTGGCTTTTTCCTCCACTGTAGTTGAATGCATTGACTCTTAAACCAGCAGTGTTTGAGTCCAGGATTACAAATAATAACGCTCTACAGGGGAGATTCCACAGAGGAGTTTCCCAGGTAACTGCCTGCACTTCACATGCTGCCCACTCACAGGGCACCTGCACACACTGACTCTTCACATCCAGACACACACAGCATCTCTGCGATCAGCCAGGCCGGCCAGAACCTTTGTTTGGTTTCCAAGGTGCTCTCTCCAAGTGGCCTCTCAGGCTTGAGCTGGAGCTGTATTAGGACCTGGAGAGGCTCCTCTCAGAGTCAGGGACACAAACACAACAAAGAACCGAGGACTCACAGCTCAGATTAACTCTGAAGGACCAGCTGATATCTGCAATAATTAGCTCAGAACACTTTTTTGGCTGTGCAGAGGATCAGAGGGATGGAAGGTAGGCTGCAGGCACCGCATATCTAAATGTGGTTTAATATCGCTTGTAGTTATATGAGAATGTCAGTGCATTTCTATGTCAAACAAGATGGAAAAATGTTCCACTTTAGCTATTTGAATGGTTTATTGGAGGAGGAGGGAGAGGTAGAGTGGACCAGGAGCTTCTCATAGAAGATGACCCACACATGCATAATAGATAATGTGCTCATACCTGTGCTATGTAATAGAGTAGGTGTTGGTGGAATGAAAGGTGAGCTGCAGGAAGACTCTTGATCCAGCAGAGGGGATCTCTCTGCTCCAGTGGTGCCTCGCTGGGACTGAAGGACATAAAGTACTATGATGACAATAGGACCAGCGAGTCAGTGAGGAAGAAAGGCAGGGAGAGCTGTATTTCTGGAGACCATGAGTGATTGTTGTGTGATTTCCTTGTGAACAGGTCCGCTGCCAGAGCCTGTCATTAACGGAGGGATGGAGGAGAAGGTAAGACTCACCAGCAGCAGCAGGTCTATCACACAGAGGGACACTTGGAAGTCTGCAGAGACATCATTTGGTTTGAAAATCTGCTCCAGAGCAAAGCCAAAAGTAGGACTTGAACTTTGAAGCGAGGGGAGATTTGTCAGTCTCCCGCAGAGGCCACTTCCCTCCTTGCCGAAGCAGCATCGATAGCTCAGTCTTAAAAGTTCTGCCCTGCAGCTCCTCGTGTGGCGCAGTCGTACAACCCAGCAGGGATCTTATTTTTTTCAGGTGTGGTGTGCCACATCAGAGCTATTAATCACAGACACGTACTGAACACACTTTCCTGTGATTGTCTAAACATTCTGGTGCTCATTGTGTGGCGCTGCATAGAAAACTCCACCCAGCTCCATTAACTTGTGAATTATTTAACAGAGAGTTTACACAGAAATAGTTCATAGTGTAGCGTGTAATTGGCATATTAAAATGGAACAGCTTCATGATAATCGTGTAGAGGGATTTGAGTTTAATCCCAACGAGACACAACAGCTTCCAGAAGGAGTAAAGGAGCAGTTTGACATATTGAGAAATACTTTCCGGTGGAGAGTTAGGTGAGAAGATGGATTCCACTTTCGTGTCTGTGAAAGTTCTCATTGTTAGTTGTATCGCAGGAATGCTTTCTAAAAGGCCTCTCAGGTTACCGGAGTGTCTCGTTCCCCTGCGAATACTTTTATGTAAATCAGCGTTGATGGGTTGAGATAATGGCAGCCTGGATGTGAACAAACTAAAAGAAAGTACTGTGTTTACAGTGCGTGCCGGCCTCGCTCTTGGGCACCCGGCCAGATATGCAAAGTGAAGCCTGACCCGGACTTCCCGTTACTCGGGGAACTGTATGTGCACCAGCAGAGTTACATGTTCCACGTATTGTTGCGTAACAAGCGCAAAAGGTTGGAGGAGCGAGAGGTCAGGAAGAAGTCAGGTGGGAGACTGTAGGGAGGGTTCAAAATCTTAACTGCAATCAGGTTTTCAAGGTTTATGTTTGTGATACTGCAAGTAATTGAAATTCCTCATCCTGCAACCTTATCAGCTCATTCAAACTGCTGCACATTGCTGGGGAGAAAAATTAATGAGTGACGAGTAGTTCAGCCAGCAGGAAAAACAAGGTAGAGTTACTTGGATTTCACAAATCTCTTGCAAAACAAAGTTTAGATTCCATGACCTTTTCCACAGATATTCTCCACAAGAAATACCTCTGTTTAGTGATTCCTTGATCATTAAACAGACTTAACTGCAGAAATCTTTCATTTCTTTGGCCTTTTTATACATTTATTTGTGGAGATAGGCAGTAAGGGAAGGCATTTTTATGTGTACAGCAAATTTCAACAGCAAGACAGTTCAAAGTGCTTTATACAAAACATAAAATGCAGCAAGCCAATGTGTAAAAGGAACATATAGCAATATAAAACAGACATTTCAACACAATTAAGAGTTATGTAGTCAATAAAAAATAAGATAGAAAGGAATTAGTGCACCTTAAAATATTCAAGAGCCTCAGATTTGGTTTGATGAAAGGCAGAAACAAACAGAAAAAGTCTTCAGGCGTGATTTGAAAGACCTACAGTTTTCTGGGAGTTTGTTCCAGATCTGTGGTGCATAAAAACTGAAAGCTGCCAGAAAGTAGACCTGGAAGGTCTGAATGGTTCAACAGCAAATCACAAATATATTTTGCCTCTGAAACATTAAATGCAGAATCAAATCATGAAACTCACTGTTGAACTGAAGCTACTTGAAGACATGTTTAACAGTAAAAAACCCTCCATCACATTTTATTTCTACTGTTCCTGAACAATCTTTTGTTTTTGTGAAGCCCATTATATGTCTGAAAGGCTGGTTTGAAAATAGTTAATCTATAAATGCCACTTTTTTAAATGTACACTTGTGTTTAACAGGAAAAAAAGCAACTCAAATACAAGTCTGCCCCCTTGTGGTGAAGTCTATAGCTGCATGAAGGCTAGATAAGGCTCATAGTAATGAAGTAAGGAAGTAATGCTGATAAGTTTGTCTCTGCAGGTGAATGGTAGAGTGGCCAAAGAGGCAGAGAGGGACTCAAAGCTGTCCGTCAGTCCTTCTCCATCCAACGCCTCGTCCAACGCCTCGCTCACAACCCCGCCAGCAAACACCCCGCCTGAGGTACGACGCACAAAATACACCACAGCAGCATGTTCTCGCCAAAATCTGTTCTCCATCAGCATTTTGTTGTCCTTGTTTCTTCAGGGTCCGATCACAGATGCCATCCCAGCTCTCAATATGACACTGCAGCAGGTCAAAGAGCTCGCCCACCAGAAACGCTCCAACAAGAGAGCCCCGCCAATGGACTGGACCAAGAAAAATGAACTCTTCAGCAACCTATAGGGCTCCTCACCTCACCTGACACACACACACACACACTTTTATTTTTTAGGGATTCTTACCAGAAGACATCAAAAAGATCATTTTGTTAATCACCATGACGGCGAAAGAGAAGTTTAACTAAAGGCGCCAGACAAGCCATTGTGTAAAATATATGATTTTTCTTATTATTATTATTGTTATTACTCCATGTGTTATTATAAGCCAGATATTAAACGGTATAATGTGCTACTAACATGAAAGATACATTGGCCAATGAAAGAGAACTGGACCGTGTTGAAAATGTTCATACTAACATTTAAAACACTGAAGTGTCTTCTGTTAGAGTGACAACATTAAGAAAAAGACAGCCAGACAATCAATTCATTTATCTCTATTTTGCTTTATGATCAGTTTTTCACTATTAAACATCTGACAGAAGAGTTAAATTCACTTTCATTGCTTTTATTTCATTTGTGTAGTAATCTTCTCTTATTAAATTTTTGAGAAATATCACATTAGAGCTCTATTTGTTGTATTTTTGAAGAAATATATGATTCCAAAATAAACAATGTCGCTTCCTTTATAAACTGATTTCTAATATGAATCTCTGATCTCTGTTTTGGGAAATACTTGCTGATGGCTTTAAACTGGAAATAACTGTATTTTAATGTATGTATATATATAAATATATATCATATATCATGTATATTTTTACACTTTTGACATAAATTCGTCTCTGAAATGAAGGTTAAAGCCCATGCTGCCACTCATCTGCGCTTTGTCTGGTCCACACTTTATTGAATGTGAACTACAGTATATTGTGACTAACTTATCCCACTTTTTATCAGCTATCATTGCTGCTGTGAATGGCTCCTCAGTTCACATATTTAGAATACTGAATATTTTTATTGCTCCAACAGAAATGAGAATTTATGAGATTTTTACATGTTTCTGTTGATGTCTTAAAAACGATAACTGTGTAACTTTTAAATCACCAGAAGGAATGTCTGTGCTTGGGTAGATTGTATGCATTTGTCCAGTATTGACAACAGTGATCATTTTAAAACCGAATGGCTGAATCTATGAAGAGTTTTTTGTAGTTACTGTTAGCAGTAAACGATTTCTATACTGTAATGTCAGTCTTGAACATTATCCTGTTATTTGAGAATTAATAAAACTATTCTCCAGTGCTCGCATGGTGTTTTCTGTGCATTATACACTCACCGGCCACTTTATTAGGTACACCTGTTCAACAGGTGCCAATCACTTGGCTGCAACTCATTTAGGCATGTAGACGTGATCAAGACAACTTGCTGAAGTTCAAACCGAGCATCAAAATGGAGAAGAAAGGGGATTTAAGTGACTTTGAACGTGGCATGCTTGTTGGTGCCAGATGGAGAATGGGCAGACTGGTTGGAGATGAGAGAAAGGCAACGCTAACTCAAATAAATACTGGTTACAACCAAGAAATGCAGAATACCATCTCTGAATGCACAACTTTGAAGAAGATGGGCTACAGCAGCAGAAGACCACACTGGGTGCCACTCCTGTCAGCTAAGAACAGGAAACTGAGCTATAATTGGCACAGGTTCACCAAAATTGGACAATAGAAGATTGGAAAAACATTGCCTGGTCTGATGAATCTCCATTTCAGCTGTGATATTCAAATGGTCAGAATCTGGCATAAAGAACATGAAAGCATGGATCCATCCTGCCTTGTATCAACAGTTCAGGCTGCTGCTGGTGGTGTAATGGGTCCCTTAATACCGACTGAGCATCATTTAAACGCCACAGCCTACCTGAGCATTGCTGCTCACCATGTCCATCCCTTTATGACCACAGTGTACCCATCTTCTGATGGCTACTTCCAGCAGGATAATGCACCATGTCACAAAGCTCAAATCGTCTCAAACTGGTTTGTTGGACATGACAGAGTTCACTGTACTCCAAGGGCTTCCACAGTGTAATGGAAAATTTGCTTTGTGTCCTTAGTATAACCTCTGTTCCAGTTAACCTTAGTATAACCTTTCAGTGTAACCTTCACTCCAGTTAACCTTTGAACTCATAGGTTTTAATTTTAGGTATAGCTTCTGCTTTCTGTCAGGTGAAGATAAGGTCATCATGCCCCCCGATGTAGCGGTTCCCCATCGACCACTGCTAAAGCAGGAACTTCACTAGATGTGTAAACCACAAACTCAGACTTGATGCCAAGAACTGTGTACCCGGTACCAGGAACTGTGCAAAGGTGTCAGAACAAACAATGACTTAAGTGTAGCCTGCCAAGCAACAGCATGAGTTTGATATCATTCACATTTTTGTGTAGGAGAACGTCTGTACTATGCATTGGACAGAGAACCTCACCAACAGCTTGCGAGCTGTGTGTTTGACCTTCTCCCTCTTGCAAGATAATAAATAACTCAAAAACAGATCCAGTCAGATAGAAGCTTTTGTTTCTTACCTTGAGCCTGGTTAAACAGAAAACTCCAAAACAACAGTCACCAGATCTCAATCCAATAGAACCTTTGGGATGCAGTGGAGTGGGAGATTCACATCATGAATCAAATCTGCAGCAACTGTGTGATACTATCATATCAGCATGGACCAAAATCTCTAAGGAGGAAAATAAAGGCATACTACAGTTTATATTACTCATCTCTCTGCTTCCTCAACCACTTACATTCTTCCTGTCAGCCATTTCTGTCATGCACAAAGCTTTGTTGGTTTTGTGGAGTTTGGAGCAGTTGCTCCTGACCACATTTTGTCCTGTTAATAGTAGACAGAGAGATGAGGATGAAGTATTGTATTGAGGTTATCTTGGCTTGTGACCCACCCTCAGGTTAAATTCACTCCTTAGATGTGTAAATATCTTGATCAGCAACAATAAAACAAGTGACAGGTAAAGTGTATGATTTTAGATTACACCGTGATGTTCTGCTGGATAAATTGGCTCCTGGTATTTATGTGGATGTTGGTTTGATATGCATCCACATTGTTTAAGACTAAACACACCCCAAAATAGCAACAGCACTAAGTGATGGCAATAGCATCACCCAGAAAAACAGTGCACCTCACCAGACCACAAAAACTACTCAGGAAAAGCTCAAGGAACCTGACAAAAAGCCTACAACATTAAAGCAGCATCCATATTCCCCAAACGTTACACACTACGGGAAATCCATATCCAGTAGGTCCTGTTTCCATGCCACAGTGGGTTAAAGCAGTTTTGCTATCTACATATGCAGGGATGGAAATAATGTGCTGAAGCTTTAATTGTTTTATTAATCAATAATTCACCAAATGCAGAGAATTATCTAAAAAAAAAAATATGTTTATTATACTAATGTGTTTTAAATATTCAAACATTAATCAACATGGCCATCCATCCATCCATCCATCCATCCATCCAGTATCTATACACCGCTTGATCCTCATTAGGGTCGTGGGAGGCTGGAGTCTATCCCAGCTGGCTTGGGGTGAAGGCAGGGGACACCCTAGACAGGTCACCAGTCTGTCACAGGGCTACATACAGAGACAAACAATCACTCTCACATTCACACCTACGGACAATTTAGAATAATCAATTAACCTCAGCATATTTTTGGACTGTGGGAGGAAGCCGGAGTACCCGGAGAGAACCCACGCATGCACAGGGAGAACATGCAAACTCCATGCAGAAAGATCCCGGGAAAGCCGGGACGCGAACCAGGGACCTTCTTGCTGCAAGGCGAAAGTGCTAACCATCCATCCATCCATCCATTATCTATACACCGCTTATTCCTCACTAGGGTCGCGGGGGGTGCTGGAGCCTATCCCAGCTGACTCGGGCGAAGGCAGGGGACACCCTAGACAGGTCGCCAGTCTGTCGCAGGGCCACATACAAAGACAAACAATCACTCTCACATTCACACCTACGGGCAATTTAGAGTAATCAATTAACCTCAGCATATTTTTGGACTATGGGAGGAAGCCGGAGTACCCGGAGAAAACCCACGCATGCACAGGGAGAACATGCAAACTCCATGCAGAAAGATCCCGGGAAAGCCGGGACGCGAACCAGGGACCTTCTTGCTGCAAGGCGAAAGTGCTAACCAGTTCAATTCAATTTTAGTTATGTAGCATCAATTGACAACATATGTCATTTCATGGGATTTAACATTGTAAGGTGAAGACCTTACAAATTTAGAACAGAGAAGCCAACAATCCAGAGTTCTCTTTGGATTCTGACAGTGGGAAGGAACCAAAACATAACACAAAGTGCCATCATAATTGATGCAACAAACGTCCAGTGCAAGAGCTTTGTACTTTACTGTGTGTGCATGTTTCTGCATATGGTTTTAAGATGTCAAAATTAAACAATGGACCATATGATTATTTGTAGTTATTATTCTGCAGACAATCATCATCCTGTTTCTATGAGTTTCATGGCATTTGACAGCATCTTTCAGCTCACGGCTTTCATTTTTTATACTTCAATTTTACAGTTTTTGATTCACTCAGCTAATTTCCATAATTCTACAGTTTCGTGTAGCAGATGCTTTTATCCAAAGCAACGTACATCTGAGAGTTGATACAACACAAGCAAGGATCTAGTCAGGAGAAAACAACAGGGATAAGAGCCATAAAACAAGCTCAAGTGTGATCCTAGGATGGTGGTGCCTACAGGCAGCGCAGACGTAATAGGAAATCTTGTATTTATTTATGTTTGCTTTCTTACAGTACAAAGTACAAAGGTGTTCAATGAAGAGCTGGGTTTTTGAGAGAGATTCTGCAGATTGAACAGTTTGGTGACTCGTTCCACCACCAGGGAACCACAGAGAAGAAGAGTCTTGCTATCGACCTGCCCCCTTGTGGTGGTTTTATCAGGAGCCTTTTGTTGGCCAAACATAGCGAGTGGGAGGGAGTTCGAGTTTTCATTGTAGTTTTAAATGCAGGTGTTAGGGTTCTGAATTTTATATGGTCAGCAACTGGAAGCCAGTGAAATGGTGACATGCTGTTTTTGGCTGACTGAACACTAGATGTGCTGCTGCATTCTGGATCATCTGCAGAAGTTTGACCGTGCATGAGGGGAGGCCTGCCACGAAGGAGTTGCAGTAGTTGATGCATGATATTACCAGAGCTGGGACCAGGAGTTGTGCAGCATGTTCAGACAGGAAGGGTCTGAGCTTCCTGATGTTGTACGGGGAGAATCGACAGGACCAAGCAACAGAGGCCACATGAGCCTTAAAAGTTAGTTGGTCATCGATCATGACACCCAAGTTTCTGACAGACTTTGTGGATTTGAGTTGGGTTGATTCATAAATCTGCCATCTTTCAAGTGAATTATTTATCTAAACATCAGCCAAACTGAGTCATTCCTGAAACAATTCCCACTCACTGAAGTTTGCTGAACTTCCCCGTCCAGTTTGACACTTGTGATTCTGTTCTCTTCGCATTTTGCTCATCCGTTCTCAGACTGCGTTGATGTTTATTTATCACATGACTGGTACAGTAGCTGGGTGTCAGTGCTGCTCTTCTGTCCTCCAACATGTCACTCTGTCTCCAGCAGCTGTCTCTTACTAATGGCCTCGACCTTCCTCCTCCTCCACTCTCCTTGTAGCTCCGCCATCATTATCACAGCTCACTGTCACACTCTGTCCATCTCTGAGGGGTCATTAACCTAATTGGACTTCATGGCATTGATGGACATCAGGATGAAATGAGGGGAAATGGTGACTCGGTATAGAAATATAATATTAAAGATGATGGTTGTCGTAATTGCTTATTATGAGATCTCTGTCAAAGATGCAACAGCAGTGTGATTATTAATAGAAGTGGAAGGATTATGTTCAGAATAGTTGTAATAGCTTGAAAGATAGAGATAACGATTCCACTGGAGTAAAGAACATTTTTATATCATGGAAGCAATTAGACACCTTTACTGTGCACAGAAAAAAGAGAGTAATCATCTTTAATAATGCATATACTGTAACTTAACTCTAATGGTAAAATTTACACTAATTACAATAACAGAAAACTTTGTGTGTGGCTGGTAAAGCAAACGTATGTGCTTTCTTGTGGGGATTGGATTAGTGCCACTAAAAAAGCATAAAATCAGAATCAGCTTTCTGTTTCTGTACCAGTCAAACAAACAAGATATTATGCGTTAAATACACATCCTGGCAGGTACGTTTAGTCACGTTTGCATAGATCCAGGTTGGCTGTTCTCCTGCTTTGGGGTACTGTGCTAAGTTTTTAGATATTGCTGCGTATTAACAAAAAATATGGGAACAGTTGTCATCGTGCCATGTAACTCTCTGCTGAAAAGATGAGGAGCATTTTTCCTGGTAATGCTATATATACATTTCTTGCATATGCAGTATTTGAAGGCTATTTGGGCATTTGAACTCTCTGAATTTAAAAAAAAATACTTAAACAGATATTATTAATTCTATTATACTATATATTAATAAATTACCTCTATCAAGTTAGCAGCTGATTTTTGTCAAAACTGATAGTTAAAAAAAGCACCTAGCCAGGTAAATGTTTCCACTGTATTATTTCTTATCTTTTTCATTATAAAGTATTATCTCCAAGCCCAAGATAAATTATTAGAGTCATTGTTATTCAAACTAACAAAGTGCCTTCAGTGCTTCACAGAAGATTTGTACAACTTTAAGGCAGAACTCAGTTAGTTACAAACTGTTCAGAGCAGGGGTGTCAAACGTAAGGCCTGTGGGCCACAACCGGCCCACCAGAGGGTCTAATCTGGCCAGCGGGATGACTTTCCAAAGTTAAAAATTACAGAGGTGAAAATGAATACTTACTGATTTGGTACAACCCTATTGTTGATGCATCTTTTTATGTATAAATTTTATACATTTACAAGGCAGGGGCAACTTAACCTCTTCCTTAAAAGTTCTCACTTTAGTTTGTGTGGTGTGATGTGTCAGTTCAGGTGGTCAGGGTTACTACACAGATGTGGAAATGAATGTAAATTTAAAATAACTTCTTGATCTTAAAAAGTTGTAAAACGCTACATTGTTCAGTTGCAGATACCTGTGACTAAATGCTTTGTACCTTTGTAGGTACACTATGATCCGGAAGTCGTAATGCATATATGATGAAATGAGGCACAATGCTGTTAAAATTTCACTTGTTTTTCTATTAAAAATTCAGGTTGTTCACAATATTTTGGAAAAGATAGTTCATTAAATGTGAACATTTTCAGAATGTACTTTTTTGCACTAAAACAAAGGGAAACATTGGGAGTTGTCATTATTGATAGGATATTTTGTTATGATTTACTAGTCCGACAAACTTAATATCAAATTGGGCTATATGTGGAACTAAAATGAGTTTGACATCCCTGGTTTAGAGACTCGTGACTCCTTTGTGAGCTGCAGAAATTCTGTTAAACTGCCACAAGCTGTAGTCAGCGATTGGTCTGATGCAGTTCCTTCAGTGGCCACATCAGGCTCCAAAAAATCAGTCCTCAGACCCTCATGTTAAAATGTCTAATTTTACAACACAAAATAAACATGTTTATTGTGTGGTGAAAAAACAGCTTTGGTCTTTAAAGCAAATTTCCCTCTTCATGACAACCACAGATTGTTTGAATTTTTATATAACTCACTTGTTTAAATTGAAAAGCTTAAAGTTATGTATAATTAAGAGCATAACTGCTTTGAGTGGCAGCCTTGTAGGCAATGTAGGTGCCTGGTTTTATTTAGAAAGAAGATGAACTACTTCTCTGATTTTAATCTTGTTTTTGTTGTTGTTGTTTTGTTTTGTTTTTTTTAACTGAGATGAAGCTTATATATAAGTTCAATAAGTATAGTTGGTTCATTTACACTGTCTCCATATTTTTTTGTAAATATGGGCTCTTCCTTCTGCTCTGTTCTCTTCAACGGTTCCATTTTCCCAAGTTGTTGAAATCACTCCTCTCTCAGTCTGACCTTCATTGATCTATTTGCACATGTTCAACAAGCCTGAGCATGTCAGCCAGAATTTATCAGCCATCCGCCAACTTCACTCTTCAAGTCATGTTCTCATCCGCTTCCTTCATCTGGGACTTCACCAGCGTCTAACTGCCTGATGAAACATGATAGTATTCCTGCAAAAAGTTTCATTATCTACTTTAATATGAGCTCTCTCCTTGTTGACCTGTCTATTGTGAGACTAATAGAAATGCAACACTAGACAGTCGGAGCACATTTTCAAGAGAAAACAATTGAATTTCCTCATTAGCCACTGATGACTGAGCTTTCTCTGCTCCAGAAACTCCTTGCATACTTTAAAGCAGTGTGTTTTCAAGAACTCATCACACATTTCAGAATATTTTTACTGATGCTGTCAAACACGCCAAATAAATTGCCAAACTTGGCATCAGTGCAGCCCTGTTTTAGGCTGAATGCACATTTTCTCCACAAACTTTTCATTAATTTCACATCTGGATTGCAAATGTTTTAACACCTCACCAGACCGTTACATTCAGATTTTCATCTTCCAACGTTTACCTCCACTCCCTGAGATTTCCTCCCAAGACATAGCAACACAACTTCACTCCTCTCCTGCCGCATTAACACCCCAAGCTCAAGATAACGATGACGATATGAAGGAGGACAGGGGGCGATGGTGACGCCGATAATTAAGATGATGAAGGGCAGGTGTGGGTCGAGCGCTGGACCTTCACAGCTTAGGTGCAAACACGGCCGGTTGCTAGACAACCGTGTCCACCAGGGGGTCCTTGTAAGGCCTGGAGCTGGGGTGAGACAAGGGGTCGGCACAACTCTACCTTCAAACCCCACAGGTGGCTAAAAATAGACCCAGGGTGTGAGTTTGTGTGAAAGCACAGTGGAGAAAAGCTACATGGAATATGTGAGGAGGAGGATGGAGGAGAAGGTTTAGGGAAAGCGATACAAGGCAGTGAGCGAAAGCAAATTGTGACGCATGAAGCCCAGCAGCGCGTAAGGCTGCTGTAATACGAGCTTTTTCCTATGTGTCTTCTCTGAGAAAGCTTCATCCCCTTCTGCCTTACTTTCCTCATGGCACACACTCACACTCCTTTTATAAAAATACCCAAGGACAATCCTCACTATTAATAGGAAGTGTTGTCAACTGGCTCTGGAGAAATGGGACCTTCTGTTCAGCTAACTATTTTTGCAGTCCTTTGTAGTTGTGACCCCTTACACTGCCAATTACATCTATTTTCCAGACTTTTAAATACAGTATAACACAGTTCCCATGTACTACATTCACAAATTGCCCTTTTATAGTAAATTTCAACAAAATATATCAAAACAAACCTGAAAAACTGCATTTTTCTCCATTTACAAAAACAACTAATACAATCTAGTATTGCAATATTTAATTTTTGTTTTATTTTTCTAAAATGGACATTGCCATTGTTTTCTGCCTCAGAGAATAGTTCCAGAGCAGCAGTGATGGACTCAGTGTTATATTATTTACTTGGCTCCTCTTTCAGCACTCGGCTCTTTTGGTTGCAGCTCTGCAGCGGTAATCAAGCACCACGCATACTGCAGGTGATTTACAGGCCTCGGGTTCGACATCCGCTGGTCCTGCCCCCAGCTACCCCCCAGCTCTGACTGCAAATACAATAAATAAACTGCAATTAAACACTGAAATACAATAGCAATAAGAAGAACTCTGTTTTACAGTTCTACACCTGTACTGCATGGCACTAACTTTGTGTCTTTGCTGGGTTTTATTCTCTCATTTCTGATCTCTGGCTACTAAACTCACTGACCTCCTCAGTGTTTATTGTTATGCATTGTTTGCCTGTTTTCTAAGCTGTCTTTTTCTCTGTCCTCTTTACTCTCAACCTAACCAGTCATAACAGATGTCCTCCTTCCCTGTGACTTGTTCTGCTGACGGTTTGTTACTGTTTATGAGGGATTTGTTCTTCTCACTGTTGCCAAAGAGCTGCTCCAAGAGAATACTTGGATTTGGAAGTGCCTTGAGATGATTTATGTTGTGAAATGATGCAGGTGCTACTTATCTCACATTGATGATTTGTATGTACACACATTCTTTGAGCTGTTATTATACCTGGGGAAATTGCTTTAACATGACAAAAATAATATTTTGCCTCTATTACTTCAAACAAGATTCACTTGTCATTGTCATGATTTGTGTAATATGCACAGACTGTGTTTAAGCTCACTACACCACGAAAAATACCACTCTGCACCAAGAAAAAGAGTCACAAATGTGTGTATAAATCAGTTTTTAGTCAAGAAAGAACAAGAGGACACTACTTGAAGCAAAGAAATATTTAACATGAGCCAGAAAAGAGAAGAAAAATTATTTCTGAAGAAAAACTGTTGTATTGGAATGGAAAGAAATTATGCCAGCAGATAAACCCAATATGATAAAAGCTTCATACACAGAAAGAATTCCAAGTTGCACATAGGTTGACTCAGGCTTGTCTCAGCGTCTTTGTTAACATTCATAAGTTGTTTTTTTATAGTGTGTTTTTTATGCTAGAAGACATTTCATGAGTGAAATAAACAGCCAGCATCATGACGGAGCAATTCAACCCTGAGACTGAGTATGATGATAGTCTCAAAAATACGGATTGAGACATTTAAAGTTTTATACGTAACCAAACCAAAGGAAGTAATCCTTTCAGCTTGCAGACTGGGTATTTCTGTATCTTCTTCGGAATCAGTTTTAGACGTGTATGGCTCAGTTACTCCAATATTGCAACTTGTCATTATGCAGAGCAGTTTTACAGTGTCTAAGCAGAGTGAGCTGATGGACTTGAACTCCAGCAAGTTGCAAAGACAGTGTGTATAGGCATGGACTGCATAGATCTAGAGCACAGTTACATCTAAGTCATTTAAGGCAGGAAGACACTATTTTCATTGAAAAAAAAACTTCTAAATCTTTAAATTTGAAGTGAGTTTTTAACAGTTAGGGGTTCAGGGGATTAAAGTCTTTCTCTAGGTGACTTTTTAATGTTTCCACCAGACTAATTTTAAAACTAAGATGTCTGCGAAGGTGTCACAAAAATGCCCTTGGCGGCTAAATTCATGGTATACCAAAGGCTTCAGGCAAATATGTGACACCCTCACATGTTAATGATGCACACGAAAGACCGGTAATAAAGAAACAGCACTGTTGTTGTGTTTCAGTTTGCAGTTTAGTATTGCAAGTATATTAAGAAAAAGCCAGCTGCTTACTAATCTGGCTCAGGAAAATGGAAGCAAAATTTATTATTACCGGTACTTATTATTTTTCAAGTTTAGGAGAATTTTTTTCAGCGATTGTTTTGCAAAAACTAATGTAGATATTGCTTTCTGGTTATAATAAAAAATATATATTGTGCAATTGATGGTTACTATTGTGGTGTTTGCATGTGTGTGTGAGTGTGTGTGTGTGTGTGTGTGTGTGTGTGTGTGTGTGTGTGTGTGTGTGTGTGTGTGTGTGTGTGTGTGTGTGTGTGTGTGTGTACACCAGGAATAGGGCTCGGGTTGGGACAGCACTTAAAGCTTAGCACCATTCCAGCTAAACACCTGTCGCACACACACACACACACACACACACACACACACACACACACACACACACACACACACACACACACACACACACACACACACACACACACACACACACACACACACACCCTTGCATGTGCACTCACACTTGTCTGATGCATTCCATACACTCTGTCTGTCTGTCTGTCTGTCTGTCCATCTGTCTGTCTCACACTCACACTTGAACATACTGTGACATGCTCAGAAATGTTGACGCTTGTGTCTGCAAGGTCACATTTGGACATTAGCTCCCGCGGCTGCTTATTATTATTGTCTTTTTTAAATTATTATTCCAGCTTGCATCCACGGCTCTAACATCTTTTGTCAGACATCTTTTGAAGATGTTTTGTGCAGCATGTGTGTAGTGTAGTGTGTACATGAGTGTATTTGGTGCGTATTTAATCGATAGCAGCTTTCCCAGGGGCTGTACCTGCTTTCAATATCCGAGCTCATCTGAAGAGTGCAAACAAAGAGACTGCTCAATAAAACACAAGAAAAGGAAGTGATAAACTCTGAGTGCATCTTCATAGTGGATTCCCTTCACCTTGCTCTAAACTCATCTGTCACCCTGTCATCGCTGCAGCCCCTCCAACTCTGTGCACCCAGTCGTTCTCAGCTGGGCCCGTGCTCAGGCCCCTATATGGAGGGGCCATCCGGCAGGGGAGCCACAGGGTTAAATATACTCTGAAGCTCCGAGAATGCCAAACTCCTCCAACTAACCTGCCAGAGAAAGATGCACTGTGGAGCAGAGGGGCACACAGTGGGCACTCCTGCTTGTTGTCTCATTAGCATAAGCATTTTCTGATTGTTGCAGTCACAACTGGATAGAAAATGCTCTACTCTTTCTCTCATAGAAAATATAAGAAACAGTAAGTACATTAATCAGGAAAACCCAGGGAAAAGCTAATATAAGTGCTCAATTTTCCTCATTATAACTTCAATACACAAGTTTAAGGGGAGGCTCAGTAAATGGAAGAGCCACACAGAAAAGCTTAAAAATGTTATTTGTTTAAACAGATAGTTGAGAGATACAGTAGTGTTGAGGACTTTTACTGTTTTTCTCACTTTCGGCAAGTCAGAAATATTTTGTGTAGTCTGAAGTTATGTCAATAAACAGCAATATTAGACTATCTTGTTGAGTTGAGGAAAACTAAGTCAGTAAAATAAAGGGGAGCGAGGGGTGCTTTTTGTCTGCAGAATTAAAAAAAAACTCCGGAATATACCAATCCTAGCATGAGGTGCAGATGAAAGCATATGGAGGCAAGTACAAAGGTTTCCAATTGCAATCATTTCCTCAAGTTTTCCCAATGCAGCTTCAATTTAGAAGCCCAGAATCTTTGTGGCAACAGTACCTTTATCATCGATGCATTTACTTCCACTCATCACTCGTCCAGTCACAATGGTAGCAGCAGCCCAAGCATTGCATTACAAATATCCCTCTCCACAGTGACACATTCCAGCTGTTTCTGGGGGATTCCGAGGTGTTCCCAGGCCACATGATATATATAATCCCACCAGCGAGTTTAGGGTACCCTTTGCATGTACCCAAAATGTAAACCATCCTAATAAGATGCCGGAACCACCTTAGCTAGCTCATTTTTACATAAAGACACAGCAACACTACTCCGAGCTCTTTATCAGTGCATCAGTAAACAAGAAAAGTGCTCAGAGAGTGCAGTACTCTGCTAAGGCTGCTCAGTCGCTGTATGATTTCTGATGGATGAAATCTTTAAACAATCCGTGGTCCGCAGCGGTCGATTTGTATTAGGATCGCAATCATGTGATTGTCAGCAGGCAGCTGACGTAGTGTTCACTTGTAGTCATAGCTACAGTGACACTGTGTCGCTATCTTGCAATGACACAGAAATCTTTACCAAATCCATGGATCCAGACTATAAGCCACATCCCTGCCAAAATCTAATCAGTTGGTCCTTGTGTCATTTCTGACCTTCCCTGAAAATGTCATTGAAATCTGTTAGTCCATTTTTGAGGAATGTTGCGAACAGACAGACAGACAGAGAGACAAACAAACGCCGATGGTCACATAACTCCACTGCGTTCTTTGCCGGAGTAATAAACTGATAAACGGAGCTCAAACTCAGTGTTTAATATCTGCGTAAGTATACAAATGAATGTGTAGCATATTTAATGTGTCGTGCATAATTTTTCTAAACATTTGTTGTTACTAACCAACAAATCCCAGCTTATTACAACTCGTAATTTATGGAGACACTCTCACTCATTTCAAAGCAACATAAATATTGACTTAACAGCGCCCTCTAGAGGCTGTCGTAATAATGGCAGGATGAAAGCAGTAAGTCAGGTGATGCTGCCATGCAGCCATAAAGCCGTAGCGACAAGGTTGGGGTGGATGGATGGGTTGACAAAACTTTGGTCTCTGAAAAGGTATTTATTGTTGTTACTAACCAGTAGTTATTTCTGTTTCTTTTAATTGTGTTTAATCTGTTTTCTTTTATTGTAACCATGACAACAAAGGCCCTCTACCTATGATTTTACCCCTACCTTGCTGATTATACACCATTTGAAAGGACAAAGCCTCATTATCCAAACAATGTAAACCATTTTGAGATAACAATACCACAGCAATAGCAGCAGCAGCAATAACAATAGTTACTTACTTTGTGATTAAGGGGCGTACACAGCATCGCAGCAGTTTCTTAACCCTTTTTTAAAGAACAACATCCAAGAAGAAATTCTGATGCCTTTATTTTTTTATTTGCTGGTTTAAACATTAGAACATATAACTTGAGATTCAAATGAGTGCAATAAGATTATAAAAATATCCAAGATGTCTCAGTTCGTTCATCGTAAAATGAAATCTATAGTAGCTAAAACCAACAATGTCACAGAAAGGGATAATCTCAGCAGCAGCTACAGATCTATTACTTTGGAAATCTTGGCATCTGGGCTGCAATTAAGAATGAGACTAAGTGTGAACAGCACTTGTCTGCACACCATGAGCTGAAACAGAAGGCGTCATCCAAAGACTCTGTGACTGAAGAGGTGAGAGACATTGGTGTAATTATCTGAGAGAATTAATGGACATTCTGACACAAACTTGACATTAGACGTTTCCATGTGATGTAGTTTGAAATTACACCCAACCCAGATGAGAGCAATCATACGTCCAAGAGATTTGACGGTGTAACACAAGCAGTGCTGTAGCTGCTTCTGACCTAATAATTGATGACATCAGCCTTGTTCCTGACTGGACAGGCTTCTGCAAACAAAACCACAACACACATCCTGGAGGCAGAGTGCAAAGTTTGTATATATAGTTTTGTGTTTGACTTGATTGCTTGGCTCAGCCTCACTGCAAAGCCGATCTTCTGAGGAGGAAGTGGCTCTTTATCAGTTTCCAGTTTCTCCTTGGACCAGAGAGGAGGGTCAACGGGGGCTCAATCAGAGATTTGGTGACATAACAGAGGAACATGAGAGCCTGGAGTGTGTCCTCACTTCATGTTCTCAGGGACGCACTTACTTAAAGGAGCCTGGCTTTGATTTATTGCCAGGGGTAGTTTTTAAAGGCACGTGGCAGCAAAGTGAGGAGGCTGGAGCAGGAGAGGCAGGAATCATGGGCTGGTGAAACAGAATAGGGAGATTTCAGGCGAGACATTATTGAGATGGCAAAAGATGGGAGCAACTATGATACAGCAGTCACTGTGAGAAAAGCTAACGGTGTCTGGTTTTGCATTTTCAGATCACGTTTGCAATCACAAAAACATTGTGAGTGAAATGAACACACATAGTTGCATCCACATAGTAACTGATTACTGTTCAGGTTAGACAGACACACTGTTCACACCATGTTAACAGGCATGCCGCATTAGCTTAATTATTGTAAAACCCCTGACTGCTTGACTGTTAATGTCTATGTTTCACTTGCAAATTACAACATTTATCAGCAGGAGACTGTAAATTGCGCACTGTCACTTAATAAAACCACCACTTTCCAACTGTACCAACTGGATTCAGCAATTAAAGGAATGACACTGAACAAGGTGGGGCATTTGGCAGCCAAAAAGTTTCCCTCAGATGGTGGTAGAGACCAAACATTGAGCAAATAGAATGAATATGGGATGCACAAGTCCTAATGTTGGACCATATTGACTGGCAATAAGCAATAAGTAACGAAAAATACACAGAAAGTTTGCCATATTGAACTAAAAGGTCAAATTTGTGCTGTGTTCGATTTCTTTCTTCTGCCCCAAATACAAAAGGAAAAGGTTTAGGTGACCAATTTAGTGGTTTAATCAGCAGAAAAAGCTGCATTAAACAAATAAATCTAATTTTTGTTTAGTTTATTTTACTGGTTTGCTCTTGTATTGCACAATTTTCATGTCTGCATGCTAAGTATGAAGGTTTGACAGCAGGTCGTTAGTTTAAGTATGCATAAGGACTGAAAACAAGGGAGAAGACACTATTTAAATGCAAAAAAGGTCACATTTTAAACTCACTAATGAGCACAAAATATCTTGTTTTTTTATACTGTGCAATAATCTCAGTGTAAAAATGAAAATGCAAGTTTTAATGTGAGGTTATGGTACAAAAATAAATAAAACAGCTAATTGTTGATTGTAGTCTTTGGTTTTTGCATGGCTCTAGACATGAAACCGATCTTTTGATCTAACTGTCAGCAAGGAAGCAAAAAGACATATTTCCCAAAAATGCAAAGCAGTTCCTTTAATTACTAATTAATACCCAGACTGCAGGCTAACAGCAAGACATTCAGGTTACTACAGTGCATATGAAAGCCTTGCAAACTCATCCCCCACCTTGAGGTAACCTTCAAGCCTCGGCGCAGCATCTAGGGGGGTCCTCGCCTGCAGGGTGTCACATTCTCAAACCTCCCTGAAAGAACACCGAAATTCTGCCATTGTGTCATAGCTGCCTGCCCACATGCCCAGCACACTATTTATATCAGAGGAGCACAACTGCTGCTATAGGTACAGTTACAGTGAGGCACTTCAAACCCCAGCTGCCCGGCCTTAGCTAATAATACAATGCAGTATACTACCTACACACACAAACACACTGCTGCCTGCTCTGCTGCTACTTTTGGCCCTCATCATCCTCCCTCAAAGTGCTTCCTGTATCTATCCCAGTGATGAGCAGCCACAGGCAGGCAGCGCTGACATACCCACCTCCCACACCGAGCCGCCTGCCAACAAGCCCTCACACACACCGGTTACATCATGATCGCATCTGTCCACATCCCAGCTACTAATCATTATGCACATAATCATTTCTTGAGAAAGGAGAATGTGGAAAACACTCCACTGTCCAAAAAACCCCCAAACAAACAAATGGATACGGAAGGAAAGTTAAGAAACAGTCACAAATCTGAAGTTGTTACCTTCTCTAACTTTTCTAATGTTATTTTATTGTGCATACTGCAGCTATTAGGACTAATATTTTTTCTCATTATTTATGCTTCTGCTTTTGAAAATCTTTGCATTATATTTTGATTATGATTATTTGTCTTTTATTTTGTCCAGAGCTTACATTGCATGAAGGCTGGCTTTAAGACTTAGTAAAGAGCTGCAACACTTAGTCAATTAATTGATTAATCAAGTGACAGGGAATAAAACTATTTTGTTTATCTAAAAATGCTCTTATTTACTTTCAAAACAAAACTGACACAGATTTGCTGTTTTTAACTTCTTATATATAAGGATTTGTTGCTTTTCTTTGTCTCACATGATCATTAATAGAAACTCTTTGCATTTTTGATTGTAAGACCAAACAAGATATTCTGTGACATCACTTTAATGGAGATTTTCCCTATTTTTGATCAAATTGTTGACAAAACATTAAACTAAGTCAAAAAATAAATTACACATTAATCAGTAATGAAAAGAAATTGTTAGTTGCAACCCTAGATAGGTGTACATTGATTAAAAAGCAGTATTACAACTTAAACATTAAAATCTGCAAAATGATTTCATTTCTTATTGTATTCATGCCTCCTATCTTCATATAAGTAAATTCATAATTGCTGCATTAACTAAATGTTG
The DNA here is from genome assembly GCF_022539595.1 of Amphiprion ocellaris. Taxonomy (NCBI): domain Eukaryota; kingdom Metazoa; phylum Chordata; class Actinopteri; family Pomacentridae; genus Amphiprion; species Amphiprion ocellaris. The sequence goes on along the minus strand of NC_072784.1, from coordinate 26,164,342 downwards.
AGATAACAGTTATTTAAACGTTGGTGTGAGGTTTTGGACAGACTGCGGAGCGGTGAGGGGTCGACACTGGAGGACGTCCTGCTTTAGCAGTTCTGCGTCCTCGCCTTCATATCCCATGACTTAAATATCCTTAAGTCAACAATCGTGACAGAAAAACATGACACATGTCGGCCCGCTGTGAGTGACTGCACCTTGAAAACATGAACTTACATGCGGAAACTGTCAGCAGCTGGATTAGCAGCTCCAGCATGAAAGAACAACTAAATAGAAGTGATGACAAAAGTCAGCTGACTAAGGATAATAGTTTGTTAATGGAGGAATGATTTCAGTTGTTTATGTCAAGGTTAGGAAAGTATCATGTCATGATTAAGCTTTGTCAGTACAGCACTGTGCAGATGACTGACCAGGCTCAAAACTGCTTTAACTTGGCAAAATGCTTATTTTGTAGTTCAGAACGTACACAACACACAAGGAATTTGGTTTCAAAAAAAAAAAAGTAATTAAAAAAATAGCAGAGAACTCCACCAAGACTGCTCAGTCGTTGTAATTTCTGACAGATAAGTTCTTTCTTAGTAGAATCGCAATCATGTGATCGTCAGCAGGTAGCTGACATAGTGTTCACTTCATAGTTAGAGCAATGCCATGCCGCTGTCTCGCAGTGATACAGAAATCTTTAACAAATCTGTGAATCCAGACTATAAGCCGCATCACTGCCAAAATCACATCAGTTGGTCCTCGTGTCATTTCTGACCTTCCCTGAAGGTCATCCAAATCCATTAGTCCATTTTTGAGTAATGTTGCGAACAGACAGACAGACAAACAGACAGAGAAATGTACGCTGATTGTCACATAACTCTGTTGCATTCCTTGGTGGAGTAATAATAGTAGTAGTAATGAAAATAAATTTTAAAATCATATACAGATATTTACACATCTCAGAGAGACTATATAAACACAGTAGTGCAAAATGACAATTGCTAGAGTGATAATACAGCGAGAAAACTCAAGTATTTTTTACAAAGATGTCAATTATATTTTTAGCTAACATTTCCACCTTATGGTTGTTTAGTTGTAGTTTACATCTATGTCTATCCAGATTTATATAATCCGTACTACCATTCAAAAGTTTGGGTTCACCTAGACAGTTTCATGTCTTCCATGAAACTTGCACTTTTATTCATGTACTAACACAATTGTACAAGGGTTTTCTAATCATCATTATGCCTTTCAACACGATTAGCTAACACAATGTAGCATTAGAACACAGGCGTGATGGTTGCTGGAAATGTTCCTCTGTACCCCTATGGAGATATTCCTGATTAATTTAGTATAATCTTCATTGAAAAAACTGCTTTTCTTCCAAAAAAAAAAGGATATTTCTAAGCGACCCCAATCTTTTGAAATGTAGTTTACGTGACTTTGACTTTGAAGTGCATCAGCTTATGCAGAGAGACAAAGAAACAGTCAAATTCTTGTATGTGTCCACATGTTTTGCTAATAAAGCTAATTCCTTTTTAAAATAAATATATACATGACAGTCCACAATGCTTCAAATGAATGAATATTACTGCAAAGAAATTCCAAATTCTAACATGTGGATACCTAGCACAGATCTTTATCTACACAGCCAATGGACAAATTAATAGCATCACCAATTCAGTATCCAACCAAATGTGAAATATGGTCACAGTTCCTCCTTGATGTTGAGTAACTGCAACAAAAAAAAGTAGTTTTTTGCAGAACTTTATGATGCTGCAGAGAAGTTGACCTTTGACCTTTTGGCTAAAAAATCTAATCAATTCATCTTGTTTTGCTATTAAACAGTATGAAATGTTAACATAATTAATGCATACATTCTGCCATAAACATACTGTGTGAGGTCATAGTGACCTTGACCTTTGACCTTTGAGCATCAAGCTTTAATCCCTTCGTCCTTGTGTCCGAGTGAACGTTGGTGCCAAATGTGAAGACATTCCCTCGAGGCATTCACGAGACATCACGAGATTAGACGTGCGGACAACCTGAAAACAAAGTGCCTGCAGCCGCGTCTGTCACTGTAATCTGTCGCTGCGATCTCATCACACACAGCCAGCTCAAATGGTTTTACATGCAGGACACACACCTAATCATTCTTTCCAAGTAATGATACCAAACCGGTGTTTTAGGAATTGCCTTCTCACTGTGCAAGAACACCAGTACCAGTGTGTGTGTGTGTGTGTGTGTGTGTGTGTGTGTGTGTGCGTGTGTGTGTGTGTGCAGGCGGTGCAGCATTATCACTGCTGTGTTTTATTAGCATTAGAGCACAGTGCTTAGAATGAGCCACGGTAACCTGATCCCAAAGGGAGATTGAGCTAAATGTCAGTGAGCCACCTTGAGCTTTGCACTGCTACAGCCGGACCCACAACACCACCCACCGCGGGTCAGCAGGGAAACACACAGCAGAGTGGCTTTAAACTCAGACCACGGCCTTGAGGGGGAGTCGGACAGAAGCAGGAGTGGGAAAGGTTGAGGCGGAAAGAGGGACATTAAAGCAACAGAGAGTGCACCTGTGCAAGATGCACGGCTATTTAGCCCCAGAAATTATTTTTGTTGGATGCTAAGAAAACAAAATGCTACAAAAGTGTTTTAAAACACTACATAAATTTACAAAAACAACAAATTTTGTCACCTTTTATTGACAATATAATCTAAAAACTAAAAATTCCAACATTTTCTTTGTTTCTCAGCTGATTATAGTTGAAGATGTAGGCTGTTAAATATATAAATGTTAGCTTATGTGTGCAAGCAATCAAGCCAAAAAAGTTATCTTCAAACTATTCAGTTCCCCTCAGCTCTTAAGAGCACTTCAGAGTCTTTTACGTCATTGTTTAGCAGTATGGTGGCTCATTTCCATCAAAACTGTCTGTACATACTGTATCTGCTCAGCACCAAGCAGAAGTCAGACAAAATTAGAAACTGGTGTGACAATTTACAGTCAGATTTGTGATCTGTCCTACAGTGATGCACATAACTATACTAGTGTATATTTAATATTTGAAACACTTGTTATTGAAAAGGATTGTGGACTGTGGAAATAACAGTAAATGGGGTCATAATGAGAGATTTAGCACATAAAGAGCTAAATATGTCAGTCAGCAACTGTTTGCTAATTAATTTGCCATATCAAGCTAAAAGGTTGTGCAAATGTTGTGTTCACCGGTTGTTTCTGCTGCACTAAAAACATGTGTATTGTACATTTTAAGTCTCTCTAGGTATTGATTTGACCCCTGAAATCTCTGTGTTTTACAATCATATATAGAGTTTTTTTCCCATGTAAATAATGTCTTCTATCCTTAAAATGGCTTTAATTTATGAATTTAGATTCATGAAATCCCCCCATCCTGAACAGCTTTGCTCAAAGCGTAAAATTACTCAACAAAATGACAAGTTGTATTATTGGAGTAATTCAGCCTTGCATTATTTGAAGTGGAGATTCTAATATATATATATATATATATATATATATATATATATATATATATATATATATATATATATATATATATATATATATATATATATGAGAAGTCCTATCCTGTAAGTGGACAGGATTATTACGTGTTAAACTCTGGCTGGTGTTTTTAACGCTGTTGTTGTTACACTGCAGGTCCAAGACAGAAATGCTCAGTCATGATATTAACTCCTTATTTTGCTCATGATGTGTTTTCTAACATGAAAAACACCATTTGGACATTTAATCAAAGTTTTTTTTTTTTTTTTTTAAAAGAAAGAAAGAAGAAAAAAAGGACTTTCATCACAAGGCATTTTTAAAGAGTCAGTTTGCAGCCGTTAACATTTCCAGCAGGGTTCCCCTTTGTTTATACTTACTTATGTGTTTCCAGCATGAACATACACATGTATTTTCACACCTTTTGCTCTGACATCTGGTGCGGTCTGATGTGACGACAAGGTAACTGAGACCAGGCACATTGGGACTATGGATGCATTACAAGAGCTTGATGCTGGACTTAAATATGGCACCTGCCCACTCGAATGAGCCAAAATAATCTTTCTAGCTTCCATGTTCTGCTCCCTGACTATATCTATGGTTGGGATTGGAGCTATAGTCTAACAGAACATGGCCTGAGGACTAAGGTGGTATTCAGAATGGGGCTCATTGTTATAAATTTGATTTTACATGGCATCACACAAAATGATGGAACATAAACATGCAGCAACACATGCAGCTCTTTGTTAGAATATTCCCCTGTCAGTGCATTACCGCTGATATTATAGCATACAGGTGGTGGGGGGTAACATAAAAAATCCAATAATTAGCTGTAGTAATTGTTTTCTGGTAATATATCATCAGTAAAAGTGAAAGTGACAAGTTCTCCACTGCAATAAATTGTGCATAAATGAACTGGACTTCTTCCTTCTCCCAACACTACTCCTTATTTTCTTCTGTTTTCTGTGTTTGTCTGCAGGTGTGCTTGTGCAAAAATGAAAAAATCTGTTTATATCACTGTCAAACCTTCAGGGAACTACACAGCAACCTTCCTTCAATCTCCCATAAATTGAAGAGGAGAGTAGAATTGGACCTTCATCCTAACTTCACTGTTGTTGTTCTTTCTTTGACATTCTTATTATATCAAAAGTCCTCAGATGTTTTAATTATGAATATGTATAAATGAACCATTCTAAGTCAAAATTACAAATTCCTACTTTGAGCCAAATCAGTGTCATAAAAATATATTAAAAGCATCAAAAGTAAAAGTACTCATGGCAGATAATCAATGTTGGGATCATTACTCCCCAAACAGTAATGTATCACACATTATTTGATATTTTTTTAAAACAGAGATGAATTTCTTTCCTTATCCTGTAGAAAGTAGGTCATTACATTAAATTACTTTTGCGTGACTCTGCAACATCGTCTTCCACGCATTATCAGATTATAAATCCAGTCTCAAAATAAGAGAAGTAAATGATTAGTAACTGCATTGTGTAATTGAAGAGTAGTAATGTGTTGCAGTTACTGCATCACAGGCAAATGTATTGCATCGTGATTTCAGTAATTTATCTGCAAGAATGCAAAGAATATATTATATATTGTTAGATTGTTTGTGATTTATGAATATATAAGTAATATTTTACTGCTGTGGAGGCTAGTTTATCAGTTTATCCACAGCTGTGTATTTTACTCCAACATATGGTCCTGTCTCCTCAAGTCTGTGAGCCAAGTAATAATAGGAAAGAAGAGAAGAAAAAGTTTAATTTAATTTTAGGAAAACTTTTTGCTTTTTGGACCTTTATTTTAAAGTGCAAAGGAAAAATGCAACAGGTTATACTCATCAGAAACATGATTGTTTGTTTGTAAAGGGTCATAAGCCAAAGGTTGGAAATAACTTATTAGATCTTTTTGTTTTTAAAATTTTGACAACTACAACTATCAATGAAAGGCAAGAAAATAAAGCATTTCAGAAATTTATTTAGATTAAAGTGCCATAAAGTAGAAATCCAGTAAAGTACTTCCAATGTTTACTTAAGTGTTTTCGTAAATGAGCTTCTTCTGGAAAGTCTTTGTTGTTTTCAGAATTTTAAAAAATCCCTAATAAAACATTCTGTCAGATGCATCAAAATGAGTATTAAAAATGTTCAGTCTGGAACATTGGTTCAGCAGAGCTGCACCTCAGACAGAAAACTTCCTTATTTTGTGCATGCACACCTTTTAAAATCCTTCTGTGACATTTCTTTTATTCCTCTGCTGAGTGGGCGAATGTACAGACATGTGAACCCACATGTGCCCATCAGTGTCGTCTCATTCAGGAAGCCTCCCTGCTTTGTCCCGGCCATGCACGCTCTCTTATCCACATCTTATTTCCAGCTTGCTGGGCAGCAGACCCCTCTGCAGTTGTTGCCCACCCCTCCTCACCTCCCTCTCTGCCTATTCTTTACCACAGGGCCATCCCTGCCCACCGATTTGTGACGTCCTCATCCAATGAGGGCTGAGTGCATGGGGGGGCAACGCACCAATGAGGCCACTTTTTCAGCTGTATAAAACTTTTCGGGACAGTTTGCTGGGTTGCACTTTCTGTCAGTCCGGGGCTCCGAGAGGAGAGAACAGCCCAGAGAGAGAGAGAGAGAGAGAGAGGGGGCAGAGAGAGAGCAAGTGTGAACACAGGGGGGTTGCCAGTTTCTTATCCCAATCCCACACTTCAAGAAAGTGGTGGGTTGAACACAGTTTCACTGAGTTGCAGTATTCAGTAGGCCTGGCTGGGCCGCTCAGATTGATATTTCTGTGGGGTTTTTTTCTGTGTCCTGAAGCCTCTCCGTTTCAGCAAGGATGGAGAACGCACACACCAAAGAATCACCGGACGTTCTGTCCTACTTTGGCGTCACTGAAGACACCGGCCTGACACCTGAGCAGGTGAAGAAGAACCTGGACAAGTATGGCCACAACGGTGAGAAGGATGGATGACTAGAAGGAGCGGTTGGATGGAGAGTAGCAATGAATGGACTGATGAATAGTGGGATGGGAAGGAAGACATTACACTGGTTTTGGAGCGAGATGAGGAGGAAAACACAGAGTACCTGAGGGTTTGACAAGTTAAAATGTCAGAAACAGACACTGAGAAAGAGGAGGTGAAGGAGCAGAAGTAGACTGACAGATGAAGCAGCGCTCTGTGTGATGATGGTCTCATTAAGGGAAACTATCTAAGAGACACAAAGAGGGAGTTATGTTTGTGCAGCAGGTGCAGCAGTGTCTCCGGTTTCTGACAACTGCTACTGGTTTCAGTTTTGATTGATAATTTGCATTTTGAGAATATTTAAGCCCGAGAGTTCATCCTTGACTCAAGGTCATCTTATAATCTCTTGTCTCAGGGCCTTCCTCAGAGTTTGCTCAGTTGTCACAACTCACTGATCTTTGTATAGAAGCTGTCTGCAGAAAGAGGCAGTGAAATGCAAACTCCATGGTCAGCAGCTGTATCCCAGAGGCCTGTTTCACTTTATCTTGTCACAGCAGGTGTAAATATCGCTAAATACAGCTCCACCATTGGGACTAAGTGTCCCAGTAAGCCATGGCCCTGAAAATGGGACATCCTAAGGGAACAGAGCCATCGTTAATGGTATTAATTACACCTGTGCTCCGTGCAAAAAACATTTAATTCACTGGAGAATCTTCCAAATAGTAAAATGAATGGCAGAAATTGTTTTGTGAGCACGCATGTTGGGGTAAATTTTAGTTTCACAGTTGCATTAAAGGCTGCAGTGACTCTATTTTGTGCAGAGATTGAATTTTCTCTGATGAAATATACTGTTAATTGTGTGTTTTAATTTCTGTTGACCTGGCTACACATTTTCACTTCCTACGATGCGCCTCATTAATACTCTGTCTCTCTTTACCAACAGAGCTGCCAGCGGAGGAGGGTGAGTCCACTTTAAGCCTCAGACACCTGCTTTTCAATTATTAATGTCTGAATTGTCCAGTTGATCATCTTTTAATGTGTGCACCATACGGACACACCTGTTTCCCCTCACTTCCTGTGATGACAAGTCATTTGTTAAACACCTGTCATTGGGCCGTTTCTAATGGTTAGGGATAGACACTGACCCAAACAGCTAATAATATGTCCACACCACACACTGTTAAAAAAATGAGTCCATACGATTTCTGTCAAAGTGTCACTGTAACTGACAGAGCATGCACAAACAGGCACCATGGCATCCAAGCTTTGTGAGTTATACATAGGAAGATGTAGAAAAATAAGCTTTATGTTGCGATGTTCTGGTAAAACTAATTATCACATATCAAACTGCAAATGCTCATATTCACAGAAATTGCTGGACTTAACAAAATTTCAGACAAAATTAGAAACTGGTGTGACAATTTACAATCAGATTTGTGATCTGTCCTACAGTGATGCACATAACTATACTAGTGTATATTTAATATTTGAAACACTTCTTATTGAAAAGGATTGTGGACTGTGGAAATAACAGTAAATGGGGTCATAATGAGAGATTTAGCACATAAAGAGCTAAATATGTCAGTCAGCAACTGTTTGCTAATTAATTTGCCATATCAAGCTAAAAGGTTGTGCAAATGTTGTGTTCACCGGTTGTTTCTGCTGCACTAAAAACACGTGTATTGTACATTTTATGTCTCTCTAGGTATTGATTTGACCCCTGAAATCTCATCTCTGTGTTTTACAATCATATCTAGAGTTTTTTTCCCATGTAAATAATGTCTTCTATCCTTAACATGGCTTTAACTTATGAATTTAGATTCATGAAATCCCCCCATCCTGAACAGCTTTGCTCAAAGCGTAAAATTACTCTACACTACAAAATGACAAGTTGTAATATTGGAGTAATTCAGCCTTGCATTATTTGAAGTGGAGATTCTAATATATATATATATATATATATATATATATATATATATATATATATATATATATATATATATATATATATATATATATATATATATATATATATATATATATATATATATATATATATATATGAGAAGTCCTATCCTGTAAGTGGACAGGGTTATTACGTGTCAAACTCTGGCTGGTGTTTTTAACGCTGTTGTTGCTACACTGCAGGTCCAAGACAGAAATGCTCAGTCATGATATTAACTCCTTATTTTGCTCATGATGTGTTTTCTAACATGAAAAACACCATTTGGACATGTAATCAAAGTTGTTGTTTTTTTTTTTAAAGAAAGAAAGAAGAAAAAAAGGACTTTCATCACAAGGCATTTTTAAAGAGTCAGTTTGCAGCCGTTAACATTTCCAGCAGGGTTCCCTTTTGTTTATACTTAGGTTGTGTTTCCAGCATGAACATACACATGTATTTTCACACCTTTTGCTCTGACATCTGGTGCGGTCTGATGTGATGACAAGGTAACTGAGAACAGGCACATTGGGACTATGGATGCATTACAAGAGCTTGATGCTGGACTTAAATATGGCACCTGCTCACTTGAATGAGCCAAAATAATCTTTCTAGCTTCCATGTTCTGCTCCCTGACTATATCTATGGTTGGGATTGGAGCTATAGTCTAACAGAACGTGGCCTGAGGACTAAGGTGGTATTCAGAATTGGGCTCATTGTTATAAATTTGACTTTACATGGCATCACACAAAATGATGGAACATAAACATGCAGCAACACATGCAGCTCTTTGTTAGAATATTCCCCTGTCAGTGCATTACCGCTGATATTATAGCATACAGGTGGTGGGAGGTAACACAAAAAATCCAATAATTAGCTGTAGTAATTGTTTTCTGGTAATATATCATCAGTAAAAGTGAAAGTGACAAGTTCTCCACTGCAATAAATTGTGCATAAATGAACTGGACTTCTTCCTTCTCCCAACACTACTCCTTATTTTCTTCTGTTTTCTGTGTTTGTCTGCAGGTGTGCTTGTGCAAAAATGAAAAAATCTGTTTATATCACTGTCAAACCTTCAGGGAACTACACAGCAACCTTCCTTCAATCTCCCATAAATTGAAGAGGAGAGTAGAATTGGACCTTCATCCTAACTTCACTGTTGTTGTTCTTTCTTTGACATTCTTATTATATCAAAAGTCCTCAGATGTTTTAATTATGAATATGTATAAATGAACCATTCTAAGTCAAAATTACAAATTCCTACTTTGAGCCAAATCAGTGTCATAAAAATATATTAAAAGCATCAAAAGTAAAAGTACTCATGGCAGATAATCAATGTTGGGATCATTACTCCCCAAACAGTAATGTATCACACATTATTTGATATTTTTTTAAAACAGAGATGAATTTCTTTCCTTATCCTGTAGAAAGTAGGTCATTACATTAAATTACTTTTGCGTGACTCTGCAACATCGTCTTCCACGCATTATCAGATTATAAATCCAGTCTCAAAATAAGAGAAGTAAATGATTAGTAACTGCATTGTGTAATTGAAGAGTAGTAATGTGTTGCAGTTACTGCATCACAGGCAAATGTATTGCATCGTGATTTCAGTAATTTATCTGCAAGAATGCAAAGAATATATTATATATTGTTAGATTGTTTGTGATTTGTGAATATATAAGTAATATTTTACTGCTGTGGAGGCTAGTTTATCAGTTTATCCACAGCTGTGTATTTTACTCCAACATATGGTCCTGTCTCCTCAAGTCTGTGAGCCAAGTAATAATAGGAAAGAAGAGAAGAAAAAGTTTAATTTAATTTTAGGAAAACTTTTTGCTTTTTGGACCTTTATTTTAAAGTGCAAAGGAAAAATGCAACAGGTTATACTCATCAGAAACATGATTGTTTGTTTGTAAAGGGTCATAAGCCAAAGGTTGGAAATAACTTATTAGATCTTTTTGTTTTTAAAATTTTGACAACTACAACTATCAATGAAAGGCAAGAAAATAAAGCATTTCAGAAATTTATTTAGATTAAAGTGCCATAAAGTAGAAATCCAGTAAAGTACTTCCAATGTTTACTTAAGTGTTTTCGTAAATGAGCTTCTTCTGGAAAGTCTTTGTTGTTTTCAGAATTTTAAAAAATCCCTAATAAAACATTCTGTCAGATGCATCAAAATGAGTATTAAAAATGTTCAGTCTGGAACATTGGTTCAGCAGAGCTGCACCTCAGACAGAAAACTTCCTTATTTTGTGCATGCACACCTTTTAAAATCCTTCTGTGACATTTCTTTTATTCCTCTGCTGAGTGGGCGAATGTACAGACATGTGAACCCACATGTGCCCATCAGTGTCGTCTCATTCAGGAAGCCTCCCTGCTTTGTCCCGGCCATGCACGCTCTCTTATCCACATCTTATTTCCAGCTTGCTGGGCAGCAGACCCCTCTGCAGTTGTTGCCCACCCCTCCTCACCTCCCTCTCTGCCTATTCTTTACCACAGGGCCATCCCTGCCCACCGATTTGTGACGTCCTCATCCAATGAGGGCTGAGTGCATGGGGGGGCAACGCACCAATGAGGCCACTTTTTCAGCTGTATAAAACTTTTCGGGACAGTTTGCTGGGTTGCACTTTCTGTCAGTCCGGGGCTCCGAGAGGAGAGAACAGCCCAGAGAGAGAGAGAGAGAGAGAGAGGGGGCAGAGAGAGAGCAAGTGTGAACACAGGGGGGTTGCCAGTTTCTTATCCCAATCCCACACTTCAAGAAAGTGGTGGGTTGAACACAGTTTCACTGAGTTGCAGTATTCAGTAGGCCTGGCTGGGCCGCTCAGATTGATATTTCTGTGGGGTTTTTTTCTGTGTCCTGAAGCCTCTCCGTTTCAGCAAGGATGGAGAACGCACACACCAAAGAATCACCGGACGTTCTGTCCTACTTTGGCGTCACTGAAGACACCGGCCTGACACCTGAGCAGGTGAAGAAGAACCTGGACAAGTATGGCCACAACGGTGAGAAGGATGGATGACTAGAAGGAGCGGTTGGATGGAGAGTAGCAATGAATGGACTGATGAATAGTGGGATGGGAAGGAAGACATTACACTGGTTTTGGAGCGAGATGAGGAGGAAAACACAGAGTACCTGAGGGTTTGACAAGTTAAAATGTCAGAAACAGACACTGAGAAAGAGGAGGTGAAGGAGCAGAAGTAGACTGACAGATGAAGCAGCGCTCTGTGTGATGATGGTCTAATTAAGGGAAACTATCTAAGAGACACAAAGAGGGAGTTATGTTTGTGCAGCAGGTGCAGCAGTGTCTCCGGTTTCTGACAACTGCTACTGGTTTCAGTTTTGATTGATAATTTGCATTTTGAGAATATTTAAGCCCGAGAGTTCATCCTTGACTCAAGGTCATCTTATAATCTCTTGTCTCAGGGCCTTCCTCAGAGTTTGCTCAGTTGTCACAACTCACTGATCTTTGTATAGAAGCTGTCTGCAGAAAGAGGCAGTGAAATGCAAACTCCATGGTCAGCAGCTGTATCCCAGAGGCCTGTTTCACTTTATCTTGTCACAGCAGGTGTAAATATCGCTAAATACAGCTCCACCATTGGGACTAAGTGTCCCAGTAAGCCATGGCCCTGAAAATGGGACATCCTAAGGGAACAGAGCCATCGTTAATGGTATTAATTACACCTGTGCTCCGTGCAACAAACATTTAATTCACTGGAGAATCTTCCAAATAGTAAAATGAATGGCAGAAATTGTTTTGTGAGCATGCATGTTGGGGTAAATTTTAGTTTCACAGTTGCATTAAAGGCTGCAGTGACTCTATTTTGTGCAGAGATTGAATTTTCTCTGATGAAATATACTGTTAATTGTGTGTTTTAATTTCTGTTGACCTGGCTACACATTTTCACTTCCTACGATGCGCCTCATTAATACTCTGTCTCTCTTTACCAACAGAGCTGCCAGCGGAGGAGGGTGAGTCCACTTTAAGCCTCAGACACCTGCTTTTCAATTATTAATGTCTGAATTGTCCAGTTGATCATCTTTTAATGTTGCACCATACGGACACACCTGTTCCCCTCACTTCCTGTGATGACAAGTCATTTGTTAAACACCTGTCATTGGCCGTTTCTAATGGTTAGGGATAGACACTGACCCAAACAGCTAATAATATGTCCACACCACACACTGTTAAAAAAATGAGTCCATCCATTTCTGTCAAAGTGTCACTGTAACTGACAGAGCATGCACAAACAAGGCAACATGGCATCCAGCTTTGTGAGTTTATACATAGGAAGATGTAGAAAAATAAGCTTTATGTTGCGATGTTCAGGTAAAACTAATTATCACATATCAAACTGCAAATGCATATTCACAGAAATTGCTGACTTAATTAAAGTTGCGTAATATTTTCATAAATATATAATATTTATATATAAATATATATATATATATATATATATATATATATATATATATATATATATATATATATATATATATATATATATATATATATATATATATATATATATATATATATATATATATATATATATATATATATATGTATAACACAATTTTAACATTGTGATTTCCTGCATGTTCTCCTCATCAGGAAAGAGCATCTGGGAGTTGGTGGTGGAGCAGTTTGAAGACCTTTTGGTCAGAATCCTGCTGTTGGCCGCCTGTATCTCTTTTGTGAGTTCATTCACACTTTGATTTACATGATACAGGACATCTGCATTTGTAATATTCATGATGTTAAAGATACATGATACAGTGTGTGTATGCACGGAGCCTGCAGATGTTTCAATTTGTCATCTTATGGTGAAAAAAAGTTCTAGCTTGGATGCTGTTTTAACCTATTTTACATTTGCTTTCCTTCACTGCATCCATCAGAAGTTAATCAGACAAAACACTCCACTAGTATGAGATGCTAGTGTCAAAGCCAAAGGAAGGGAATTAAACAAAATGAAATTGAAAGTCCGCATCAGTTTGAAATAGTTTTTCACAAAATGTAGCCCTTTTTTATATTCCCCTTCTACAAGGTTGTGTCATTCTTCACTGCCCCAGAATATGGAAAGTTATTTTACAGAATTTGAAGTTTTAGAGTCCTTAAATTTGAGTTTATAATATTATGTTTGATCAGGTTGTGTATTTGATCGATACAGCACAGCTTTATTGCAAAAAAAAGAGGAATTTAGCAGGTGGGAAGGTGGAATCAACAGTTTACACCCTTAAGCTCAGACTATTCACAAGCAGCTCCACCAATCAAATATCAGGTTTAGGTTATATTAGAGTTAAAAATTGGATGAAAAATATAATCAAGGATGAATTTTGGTGAATATTGGTTGCATTTTTTGTGTAGCTCATATCCAGGTTCTGCTCTTAAATAAGATAAAAACACTGAGCGCTGTCTGGGAATTTAATTTTGTTTATAATGTGGAGAATGAAAGTACATCATTGCAATGGGAAAGAGAAGTACCAATGCAATCGCTTTAATAGTGAAAACAAACTCTTACATTATCCCCTTTTGGCTTGTTGAAAATTTGTTTTTAAGTTTAAACTGTATGGTCCAGTGTTTTATACTATGTAGGAAAGCTGAGTCCATATTTCCAAAGACGAAAACCCTTTAAGGGTGTCAACATATTTCTCTAGTTGGCCTTAGAGCTTTTGACCTTTAGGCAAATCTACCATAATTATGCCGAGCTACATGAAAGTTACTCTGCTAACACGAAGTACTCAGTGCAACTCATAGATAATAAATGATAACCTAAGAGCTTGTGATTCATTTTACTTTACTCACACTGCACAAACAGAAATTAAACAGAACTAATAGGAATGGACCAACTACAAAAGAGCTCATTCAGGGCACAATAATAAAGCAACTGGCAGTGTGAGTTAGCTGCAGTCCTCAGTGATGAGTTGCATCTTTTCTGACCTCTCGGCTGTTTTTCTTTGTAATCACACACACGCACACTGGGGCTGACAAACACAGCGTGTACATCACCGAGTTATTAAATTACATTTGGACCCGCTCTCATTTACACAAGGAATCTCTCTCCCTCCCCGTCGCTCTCTCCGAAACAGTTTTGTGGAGGAGAGTCGGTTGCTCACATTGTCTTAATCCTCGATCTCTGCCCTCCGGCCTCCCTGTACAGCTGTCACTATGGCCTTAGAAGGCCTGGCTGCTGCATGTGTGTGAAGCAGAGGGAGAGAGTAAGATAAAGAGAAAGACAAGGGAGAGAGAGAGTGGCAGTGTGTGTGCATATATGCATGGCGGGAGCTTTATTTTAAGAAAGTCTCAAGCCAGGACGAGAAACTGTATCCTTGGACAAAGGTCAGGGATGGAAGGAACGAGGGATGGCTTGCAGCAGCATGAGAGAGCGAGAGGGCGAAGGGGGGAGCCGGGGATTGGGTTGCACAATGGCATTGTTTGTTACAATGTCAAACGAGAGCAATAGATTCAGAGTCGTATATGGTTTCTAAAAGAGAGAACACTAAATACTGCAAATACACGCTCATCCTATTCATACACACTGGAATGTTGTACCGCTGCGACGTGCTGACAGGCTCTGACGCTCATCCTGGAGATCGATTGCGTCTTTGAAGAGAAGCAGAGTGAAGACAGACTGAAGGGAGCAAGCAAGGCTGCTTTATTAAAAACAAAAGGGAAAAGATGTGAGGCAAATAGAGAACATTTAGATGTTCAGGAAAACAAGAGCAGGATGGGAGGGATCTGCTCTTTTTTCTCCGGTTCGGTCTTTGCTCTGCTGGTCTGCAGCTAATCTGTGTCAATGTCAACACAAAGCCTTTCCGAAACAGAGCTGCGTTAGTAACATGGGACACACAGGTGACACACACGTGTTCCACTATAGGTTTGGAAAAGAGTCACATGGACGGGAAAGATTTCGCACATAGGATGACATAAGATACAACAAAGTGAAATGTCACTCGATCCAGCGAAGGGTCATAAATAGCTGCTCGCCGTGCCAAATTTACGTTTGTGTTTTATGCTAGTCAGCAGTAAAAGATAATACTGTCACCCCAAGCAACAGGTGCACAACAAACTTTAAGACACAAAGCAGCTTAACAACAGCAATAATGTATTATTTTAACTCTAAATGGAAGTCAACACCATTACACGATTATCCTCTTTGACCCTGAGACCCACCACTGGATCCAATAAATTAGAAATTATTTAAACCAATAGAATTTTACAGATGCTTTATGGAAAAAAATGTAAAATAAAGCATCATACAGCATATACAAAACCATTGTTTTTTGGTCTATTTTACTCACTTTATGTATTTTTAATGCTTATATTTACAGGAAAAAGTGCAAAAGTCCCCAGAGTCAGAAATGAAGTCTGTAAATTGCTATTGTTTAGTTATTTATTTGCTTTTTGGCCTTTAGTCCAAAACAATATTCATATTAAAATAATTTAAAACCAGAGAAAATCAGCAAATTCTCATTTTTCCTGCTTCATCAGTGGCTTTAATGATTAGTTTGATAAAAGCTCTTTATTTTTTGCCAACGGGCTCATCATTTAATTGGCTGTTATTGCAGCACATCATGTAGCTTTACAGATAAGTCAGGACAGAATGTTGTTTTAACTTTTAGGAGGAAAATCATAGTTTAAGTTGGAGATTTGTACATCCAAATTGTCTATCTATCAAGCAAATAGCCAAGTAATTATGAAACTGATTCATTTTTCATTCATTTTAGTAATTTATTCGGTGCAAATGTTAAACACTAGATATGTTTTAGTCTTACAAATGAGAGGATTTGCTTTTATATCATTGTAAAGAGAATATCTTTAGGCTTCAAACAGTTGGTAGTTGGAAAAAAAACATTTTCTAGGAGTAATAATTATCTAATCTACAAGTTGCAGCTTTGCTCTCTTCAGTTGTTCTTCAGGTTTTTTGTTAACAGAAAGTAATGGTTAAGCAAAATTTCAGGGATTAAAGTTGGAAAAATTTCAGTAGCTCTTCATCGTCAGACTTCACAGAAACATCACAAATTTAAAGTAAATGTCATTCAAACTTGGATTCTAATTTGCATTAATTCTCCCTCTCAGGTACTGGCTTGGTTTGAGGAAGGCGAAGAAACTGTCACTGCCTTCGTGGAGCCCTTTGTCATCCTCCTCATCCTCATTGCAAATGCTGTCGTCGGAGTGTGGCAGGTCAGTAAGCAGATACACATACGGGAACAATTGCAATCACAAGGACACATACCTGCTCCCTGAATGCTGTCTTTTACACACACACACACACACCTAAATAGACTCTTATACTTAGTAACAGTCACACACAATAAATCACGCATGTCGGCAGCCCTTTCAGGCCTTGTGTCCTTTACGGAGAGCACATGCTCCTTCCAGAGGGGCGACTGGGATCTCAAAGTTCAAGGGAAGCCAGAACGAGAGGCATGATGTCAGCAGGAGGTGAAAAGGTGGAAGGTTAAGCCAACAGGGTGGGTTGACGGACTGGGACCTGTCCTGCCTTGAAGGTTTAAACTGCTTCATTACAATACGCACCGTGCAATCCACAGTAAAAATACAGAGGGACGATCACGTTACCAAAGGCCCGGGGTGTGTGCGCTGTGCATGTGTGGGGTTCATATCAACCCTGCGGCAGTCATTTGGAAACTATGCACAAGGATTCACACATGGGGGGTATGGAGGAGAATGGAGAGGGGGAGGGCAGCTGGCATAAGTTGGGCTTTACACTTTGAGGTGGTTGAGGTTCAGCCTTGGAAGAAACCACAGACTGAACTGAGCATCAGCCTGATCAAGCTGTTTGAGTTTTGAGGCTGGTTCCATTTGAGGAGGCCACAGTGCAACATGGTGTCTTAAACAATTGTACATTTTAAATCAAAATTGAATGAGCTGGTAAACCTGCAAACCTGTGCAGTCTATGAGTGCATGGAGAAGCTCCTACAATCTCTTTATTTGTGCTATATATATATATATATATATATATATATATATATATATATATATATATATATATATATATATATATATATATATATATATATATATATATATATACATATATATATATATATATATATATATATATATATATATATATATATATATATATATATATATATATATATATATACATATATATATATATATATTTCCTTCAGAATATTTGTCACCTTATGTACCTTAATATGGCAAAAACATCAGGAAAAAGAATCCTCAGTGCAAACCAATGACCTCACACAGTAACTTGGATTCAAGTTAAAGGACAACTTCATAGATTTCACATGTTAAAATCAACTTATTGGTCACAAGTCGTATATAAAACAATGCATTATGGAAAGTTTAGGATTCTTGATTTGGATACACTGGCCTCTGCTACATGATTTTCTTTACCATACCCATGTTAATCTCACAATAGTTCAACAGTCCCTTTAAATCAACAAAAATATTTACTGTAAGCTTCACAAAGTTTACCTGTGTTATACGTTGAATAAATGCATTGTATTTTGCACATAGTTTACAATCTGGGGATCTTGGATGTCGCAGATACTTCTGGGGGTAAAGAAATGATGAATAAAGTGAAAACATCATTCTGGTTGAGCTTCTTCGAACCTACAGACATATTAAAGTCGGGGGCAACTGTACTATGTTTTGTTTGGGTTATTTTGTCCACCATGATCAATAGATTGTGTAAAGCCATGAGACTCATATGTTAAATCTCGCTACCTTCCTTTTCAGATACTCCTTAACAGGCTATATTTTTTTATTTTATTTTGATATCTTGTAATTCTGCCTCTATGCATTGCATTTTTACCTCTATGCCCAAATGACCGCATGTTTTGTTATGTGTGCAACAGGAGCGCAATGCAGAGAGCGCCATTGAGGCCCTGAAGGAGTACGAGCCTGAGATGGGGAAAGTTTACCGGGCGGACAGGAAGAGTGTGCAGAGGATCAAGGCCAGGGAGATCGTTCCTGGTGATGTGGTGGAGGTTTCCGGTAAGATTCACTGGAGAGAGCTTTCCTTTAAATGCAGCACTGATAAAAATCCATTCAGCCACCTGGTGAAGGAAGCAAAATCTTGATTTACCCCTAGATGATATAACACTCTCTACTCACATTAAAGCAGATTCAAATGAGGACACATGAAGCCTTTTAACTTCAGAGCAATCAAGTGTTTTGCAAGGACCAAAACATGTCAGCAATCTGTAGTTGAAATGGGCTAAAACGCTGATCCCAACCGACTTCTTTACATTCTACATAATACATGCAAATTCTACTTCATGTGCAGTTTCTTAATGCAAAGGTAGCATGTAAAATGTATTAGCATGCATGCAACAAAGCTGGATTGAAATATCTCAGAAAGCACAATAAGCAGCATCAGGGAAATTAAATTATAGGATATTTTTTGTATTTTACATGCATACAGTGCATACTGTAGTGAATACTGCATCACAGAAATAGAACACATTTTAATTTTTGACACAAATAACTAAAATGCAGTGAATCTTGGCAGCTTTTCCAAGACTTTTCAGTAAGTACAACTTGCAAAAACTTCCTAGTTTAAATGATTACTGATTGAGCAGAAAGCAAAAAAAAAAAAAAAAAGTGGCTGATTCAGTCTGATCTCTTTGTTGGAACCCCTAATTTAACATAAAGCATCCTGCAGCTGCTGAATAACTGTACATTCACATATATATATATATATGTGTCAGTACATGGCTATCAATGTCCTTGAAAATAAATGTGGCCCTTGTAAGGCAGGCGAACCGAAGGAACTTTCTGTGAGATGAAAAAAAAGAAAACCTCAAGAATAAATGTACTTAACATCACTCCTCTGTCTGTCGCTGTCTCTCTGTTTGCTGTACACCTGTTCATTTCATTTCACGGCCTCCCCAAGGTCTCCCTCTCCCTCTGACTCTCACTGTGGTGTCAGTTTTCAACAACAACACTATCTATCCAGAGTGCTAAAACCAGTCAATCAACCCCGCCGCTCCCCCTTCCTCCTCCATCCTGCAGATTTTTATGAAGCCTTTTGTACTGTGATGCCGCCAGATAAACAAATCACTGCAAAAGGAGCTTAAAAGTACAGATTTTGTTAGTAAAATGTCGCTTTCTGTGCATTTCTGGGTTGTGTGGACACTAGTTGGTGACAAAGTTCCGGCTGATATCAGGATCATCTCCATCAAATCTACAACTCTGCGTGTGGACCAGTCCATTCTTACTGGTATGTACTTCATCAAACACTAAAAAATTTGATCTTGTTGATGTTCACCTCCTTCCCTGATCTCTCAACCCAACGCTTATATCTGCAGGTGAGTCTGTCAGTGTGATCAAGCACACAGATGCTGTTCCAGACCCCCGAGCCGTCAACCAGGACAAGAAGAACATGTTGTTCTCTGTGAGTCCTTTTCCATCTTTTCCCCTTCACTTGACTTTTTTTTATTTCCATCAACACCTGACAACACCATCTTTTTTTTCTTAGTAACACTTCGCCTTCCTCATTCACCGAACAACCACTACAGCAGATATTTTATATTTGGAAGAGTTGGGAAAGCACAGGTGGAACTAATAACAATAAAAAATGTCGACTTTTAACCATCACACCATAAGAATTAGAGAGTTTGAATGTAGAATGGCACAAAAATGTATTAACAGCATGGGCAAAAACATTGATATAAAACACTACATATTTAATTACAGAATATTATTGTCATTTTATTTCAATGGGCATGTTATTTAAGAAAGCAGAAAAATGGCTGTCTAGATAATATAGTAAGATTAACCATAAGATTATGAAGAAAAGCATTAAATTGATAGTACGAGCACAACCACTTTAATAAAGACCTACATATGTATAAGTTACGCAAAATCCAAAAATAAACTCTATAAAAAATGTTGTACATATTCTTTAAAAAAAAAAAGAAGAAGAAGAAGAACGAAAAAAATATTAGGAAAATACTTAAAATGTTTGTTGGTTTGGTCATTTACAGATACTGTCTAGGAGTTAACTGACATTTCTATACAATGTCAAAAAAGAGAAAACTGTTTTTGAGAAGACATTTTGACATTTTGGGGGGTAGAAATGACAAAATTAATGATGGATGCTTTTTATTCAAATATTTTTGTTGCAAAAATGTGTTATGATGTTATTTTATCAGCATCACAGGATTTATACCCTCTTTTATTTCAATTACTACTAGATAAATCACATGTTAATATAAACTATCTGTTTAATAAGCAAGAAGAAAAACAACTCTACTGAGATACACTGCAATATTTCATTATATGTTGTAGTCAACACCTGCAACCGAACACCATGCTACACCATGCTAACATGTACACAACATTAACATGCTGTAATGTTTACATGTTCGCCTCCTCAGCTTAGCATGGTAATATATTCTAATTAGCATGACACACAAAGCACAGCTGATGCCGATGCTAATGTCATTAATTGTGTAGCACTGGACAGATTAAACTTTTGACTTGATAATGGAGGAAAAGGAAAAGTTGTTAAACATTTTATTCAAAACCATAAATGCCATATTTATTATTAGGATTCATCCTCTGAGCACCAAGAATGGAATGCTGTCCGTCCAGATGGATCAAACAACTTTCTAAAGGTCGTCTCCATCTCTTGTTCAGGGTACCAACATTGCTGCTGGTAAAGCCACTGGTGTTGCTGTTGCCACTGGCGTCTCCACTGAGATCGGTAAGATCCGTGACCAGATGGCTGCCACCGAGCAGGAGAAAACCCCTCTGCAGCAGAAACTGGACGAGTTCGGAGAGCAGCTCTCCAAGGTGGGTGAGACCTCCTTGGACTGTATCACCTGCTGGTTTAATTTATTCATATTATAAACCTGCCTTCCCTTTTTTTGGTTCTTGAAAACGTTTCACTTCTTATCCAAGAGGAAGTAAGATATGGAACATCTTCAAGGGCAACAAAAAGAGAAGTCCAGCTGCATTCTATTTAAGCTTTTATGATTACCATGACCTGGATGACTGAGAATGTACACAGTTGAATAAACATTTTTAGGCATATTAAGCATTAAATTTAGATATTTGCATATTAACAAGCATCCCTCCGGCTGCTTGTCCTCCAGGTTATCTCTCTCATTTGCGTTGCTGTGTGGATGATCAACATTGGCCACTTCAATGATCCCGTCCACGGAGGCTCCTGGATCCGCGGTGCCATCTACTATTTCAAGATCGCTGTGGCTCTGGCTGTGGCTGCCATCCCTGAAGGTAAGCCCTGGGGATCAACTTCTGTCTGGTTGCCCAAGCACATTATCATATCCACTATTATTGTTGTGTAGCTCGACTATATAATGCTGCTTCCAGGTTGATAAAAACTGTCTGTGAAGCCCAGGTGACAGTGTTTGGTGGATTTAGGATAATAGCTACTTCTTCAGTTTTCTGACATCTGCTTTTCCCAATAAAATCGTAAGAAAGCATCTTCATGAGGTGACCAAACCCCTAAATTGGGATCTTTTTTACCTAACAGAAGTAGCTGTTAGGCACTGACAGGAAGCTTTACACAATTTTAGTCAGGATTGCTCTCCAAGATTAGATAAGAATTGGACACTAAGCCAGTGAATCAAGAGCTTTCACTGAGCATCATTATTACACTTAGTCCAACTGATTTCTTACTCAAACATGTTTTTTAGCCACTCAGGTGACAAAAGGACCCTAACTACAACTCTAACAATCTTCCAACTGTTCTAATATGTGGGTTTCCACAGAGTTTAGCAAGAACCAAGACCTTTTTAATACCACAAAGAGCATCATATGGACCAAAATATGAAAGTATGGAGTCCTATAGGGACAATTTGGCCTGCAATTATGTGTTAGAAATAAATGTGAAACTGATACAGAAAAATGGCAGAAAATGAATGGATGGGTAGATGAAAATATGAAAAATCTGAGAAAAAAACAAGACAAAATGCTCCTGCTTGTACAGTCCATTGTAATGTGAGCTTTATTTGTGTAGTTTTATAGCTATTTAGCTTCTAACATACAAAGAAATTATAACAATCTTTACTGCAGTTGCAAAAGTGAATTCAAAACTTTCTATATACTACATTATTTCTTGTTTTGGTTTTTTTGCCTGATGAATGTAACTGATTATAATTTCCTGGAAAAACACTCCAATTGTTTGCCACTGGCGTTCCTCCCCCGTCACACCACAGTCAGCTGTAAACTGTGCCAATGCTCATCAGAGACCACAGCCTGACACTGCCAAAAGGACAACATCATCTGCAAACACAGATGCCATGATAATGTCACTAAACTGGCCCCTCTCCAGACCTTCTCCACACCATTGTCAGGGCTGCTTTTTGCCAAGAATCTGAACACTCATCTCCCCTTCGTCCAAGTGCAGGAGGACTGAATGGCTTGCAGCAGCCCCTCCCTCAGGAATGGTTCTGGAGAACACAGTAGTTTGGGTGTGCTCCAGCCAATGTGTTAAGGACAGTGTAGGGACCATCGCTATTTGTCAGCCAGAAGTCCAGGTGGACTCGTCAGATCATTTGTTCTTGCCACTTGAGAAGTCCCTCGTGTTTTGTTCAACTTTCACCCTGTTCTCGATGTTTTGAAGCAGCCTGATTGTGTATTTTACACCACCCTCTGTCCTTCACAGGCCTCCCCGCTGTCATCACCACTTGCCTGGCTCTGGGAACTCGTCGTATGGCCAAGAAGAACGCCATTGTCAGGAGCCTGCCCTCCGTGGAGACCCTGGGCTGCACCTCAGTCATCTGCTCTGACAAGACTGGTACCCTCACCACCAATCAGATGTGTGTAACCAAGGTGAGTCTATACGCACAAATACACACATTTTCAGTCAAAAAGGAGATCAGATCAACTGTATAAACTGTGTTCTTTGTCGTGCTTCCGTGTAGATGTTCATCATTGATAAAGTCGATGGTGAAAGTGTTTCCCTCGGACAGTTTGACATTTCAGGCTCAAAGTACACCCCGGAGGGAGAAGTGTAAGTGATGAAAGAACACACATGACCAACATGACTATAAGCTACACAATACTGACTATTTTTGTTGATCTATTTCTACCAGTACAAGGAACGGCTCATTAGTGAAGTGCGGACAGTACGACGGTCTGGTTGAGCTGGCGACCATCTGCGCTTTGTGCAATGACTCTTCTCTGGACTACAACGAGGTCTGCAGAGCTTTCAGGATCTTCTGTGCTTTTGTGTTTACAGCTTTAAATGTCCTCAATTTCTTTAATTCATTCTGTGTCTCCACAATGCAGTCCAAGGGTATTTATGAGAAAGTGGGTGAGGCCACTGAGACAGCCCTCAGCTGTTTGGTGGAGAAGATGAACGTGTTCAACACTGAAGTTCGTGGTCTGTCCAAGGTGGAGAGGGCCAACGCCTGCTGTGCTGTAAGTCCATGAAGATCTCTCTGGTCATATATATATATATATATATATATATATATATATATATATATATATATATATATATATATATATATATATATATATATATATATATATATATATATATATATATATATATATATATATATATATATATATAGTGTAATTGAAGTTTTTGCAGTTTCAAAGACTTTAAAATCAAGTTTTTAATCTTGTTAACATGTCCATATGGTGTCTTTTATATAGTCCAGTCAGCAGTCATCACTATAACTGAGCATTTCCACTTTGAAACTGGAGTTTACCAATGATCGCCTCTAAAACACAGTTTCAGAATCCAAACAACAAACCCAAATAACCAAAACTGTCAGTTGGATTTTTCTTCTTCTTCACAATGTGGTTCAAACATGTATGGCTGAATTACTTCAATATTACAATTTGTGTGATTGTGTAGCATAAAGTACTTTAAAATGTTTGCACAGAGTCATAGTTGAGCTGGTGTGCTTGAGCTTAGCTGATAATCTAGAAGAATGATGTAGATTTTTAGGCAAGAAGAATTTTTTTCCTGAAAAAAACTCTAAATCATTGTCATTTTTATGCACTGCTGTGCATTTTTAGGTATTTAAATCGATGACCAGACTTTAAATTCACATATAGCAGCCGCATCCGTTTTAGAATTTTAAAAAACTCAATACCATCATCAGTACTTGTTTTTTTTTTATCAACAATGACTCAGACTACATTCAGTTGGTATTTTCACCTTTTAAGAGCAATTCAGTATCTTTAGAAACATTATTTTGGATTTACACTCAATAACTTTACAGCTATGGCATCTGTTTTCAGGAAAAGAACTCTAAAAACTAATTTTACAATCCTGCTTAGCAAACTGCAGATACATAGAATTATCAAGATTGTAGTGAAGAATATAAAGAAAGACATTTCCCTCAGGAGAAACAACAAAGACAAGTGACAGTGAATATTGGATTTACATTGATTTGGTTGCCAGAAATGTGGCATCAAATTAATGCTAATGTTGTTCATGGATGTGTAAATGAGCAACACATTTCTCATATTAGTCTAAAAGATGATAATATATCAGTAATGTTCAATACTTGTTTCCACTGCCACCTACGGTAGCTAAAAATTTTTTAAAAATACTTACGGTGGTTGGCTCCAGGTTGGTTTTTGGCCTTTTTAAACCTGCACCCTCAGTTTACCTTCTTTTCTTTCACTTGCCAGGTCATCAAGCAGCTGATGAGGAAGGAGTTCACCCTGGAGTTCTCCCGAGACAGAAAGTCCATGTCAGTCTTCTGCTCTCCTGCCAAATCTGCCAAAGCTCCTGTTGGAAACAAGATGTTCGTCAAGGTGAGTGTAACGTACAGAAAACAGCAAAAAATTTGATTCAATAGCCTCAGGGCCTCAGAAGAGATATGATGACACTGTAGTGAAAAAATCATGACCAAAAAGCAACATCTGTTTAAGAAATACATGCAAATTATTGTCTTTACTGTGCAATCAGGGTGCTCCAGAGGGTGTGATTGAACGTTGTGCTTACGTTCGTGTGGGCACCACCCGTGTGCCGCTGACTGGCCCTGTGAAAGATCACATCATGTCCGTCATCAAGGAGTGGGGCACCGGGCGCGACACCCTCCGCTGTTTGGCTCTGGCCACCCGTGACACCCCTCTGAGGAAGGAGGAGATGAACCTCGAGGACTCCACCAAGTTTGCAGACTATGAGGTGAGGCATTAGAACACTACAGACATGATCTGATACAAACAAATGATGATGCAGTAGACCATTTTCTTGCTAGCTCATATGACACTAAACTTTTTATTTTCCCATCTCCAGACTGACTTGACCTTTGTGGGCTGTGTGGGCATGCTCGACCCTCCTCGTAAGGAAGTCATGAGCTCCATTGAGCTGTGCAGGGCTGCTGGCATCCGTGTCATCATGATCACTGGTCTGTATAATTCTCACTATGATAATCTCACTGTAAAAGACATCAAGAAAATAATAAATCTTACGTTCTGTCCCCACCTCCAGGTGACAACAAGGGTACAGCTGTGGCCATCTGCCGCCGTATCGGCATCTTCAGTGAGGATGAGGATGTGACCGGAAAGGCCTTCACCGGCCGTGAGTTTGATGACCTTACCCCATACGATCAGAAGAATGCCGTCAGAAAGGCTTGCTGCTTTGCCAGAGTGGAACCGTCCCACAAATCTAAGATTGTTGAGTTCCTGCAAGGCTTTGATGAGATTACTGCCATGGTGAGAACAAAAAATAGCTTTTGTTGAATTTCTTATAGACAGACCCAGATGACTTATTTCAGGCTAACATGTTATTCCTCTCTGTTTTCCCCCTACCCTTTACAAAGACTGGTGACGGAGTGAACGATGCCCCTGCCTTGAAGAAGGCGGAGATTGGCATCGCCATGGGCTCTGGCACTGCCGTTGCCAAGTCTGCCTCTGAGATGGTCCTAGCTGATGACAACTTCTCTTCCATTGTGTCTGCTGTTGAGGAGGGCAGAGCCATTTACAACAACATGAAGCAGTTCATCCGCTACCTCATCTCCTCCAACGTAGGCGAGGTTGTATGGTGAGTTTGCTATAGCATAGGGACATTATAAGGGAAAAACCTACCGCTTAAACAATCCTGAATAGATCTTTGGGTGAGTTCTACAGCGGCAAAACACCTGCTTTGTAACAGCCAAACCAGGAAACATCAAGTCAGTTGTGTTGTTGCACTAATTCAACTGCAGTGTTGTGAAAATTTGTGCAGAAAATTCCTATCCACTGCTTTTTAAACATTATTTTGGGGTAAACTTTTTAATGGATTTCACTGATTGATCTAGACATGCAGGTTTTTTTGTCCCGCAGTCAATGAAATTCCAGTTATAGCTCTTCCCCATTTATTTAGATAGGACCTTGGTCTGGGAGCATTACAAAGATGGTTGTCGAATGGTGAAGGTTGCCTATAAGGACATGGCTTAAATTACACTCAAGTGATCTATTGAAGTCCCACTCCAGGCATTAATAAAATCTTTAAAAACACATCTCTGTTCATCCACATTACATGTAACGCTACATCTTTCCCTGTTCCACCCATCTCTCTGCCACTTGCTCAAATACTGAAATACTGTAAAATTACTTTACAATCTCAAGTTGGAATATTGGAATAAATCAGCCATATATGTTCAAACCAGAAACCAGATCTGAAGAAGAAGAATGATACAGAAGGCCTCCCCATGCAAGTTGACAGGATTGGTTCCTGAAGTTTGATGCACATGAAACCTTAGAAATCTGAATCCATGTGTTTTAGATTGCCATCAGTACAGTGCAGTTTCAGGGCAAAAATGCTTAATCATGGTGCTGTCTGCTTATTTCACACATCACACATCTGTTGGCATATAAAACATGACATGATGCAAAAACAAAACTTGATATTCATTCCATGGTAGTCATACACTCCTCCTCTTTTCACTCCTTCAGTATCTTCCTGACTGCTGCCCTCGGTCTGCCTGAGGCTCTGATCCCCGTCCAGCTTCTCTGGGTCAACCTTGTGACTGACGGTCTGCCTGCCACTGCGCTGGGCTTCAACCCGCCTGACCTTGACATCATGGGCAAAGCCCCCCGCTCCCCCAAAGAACCCCTCATCTCCGGCTGGCTCTTCTTCAGATATCTGGCCATTGGAGGTAGGTTCCTTTTTGTTTGTTTGTTTGGTCTCATCCACTGAAGAATTTAAGTTGCTCTGTCATATTTCCCAAAATGTCTTTCAAAGAGTTGTTAAAAAAACTCTCCCACTCATATAATCCCATGAGACTTAGAGCTCAATCTTTCATCACAACAGCATCTATATTTTTCATCCTAAAGATGCGGTTGTCAAGGTAACACATCCGCCTCCTGTGTATTACACACCCCACTACAATCTATTTCTTTAACAATGCCATCAGAAACTCTCTGGCAGCCTATAATATTTTTCCTTAAGATTTTGCATTTAAACATCTGTCACAGTTCCTATGGACAAATGTGGGTTTCTTTGGATGACAGCTGAAGCAGAATCTCGTTATCATCTGTTCCAGGTTACGTTGGTGCTGCAACTGTCGCAGCTGCCGCATGGTGGTTCCTGTACAGTGACGACGGTCCAATGGTCACCTTCCACCAGCTGGTTAGCATTAAACCTCTGCTATGTGTGAATTTTTCGTACAAAATATTTATGGTCAAATTGTTCCTTTTTTCAAGGATACCTAAAACACACCTTTTAAAAACATGCTTAATGAAACTTTAAAGAATGAGAATTGACATTTCCGTCTTCCCCATCAGTCTCACTTCATGCAGTGCAGTGAGGACAATGAGGACTTTGATGGCATCCACTGTGAGGTGTTTGAGTCTGCTCCACCGATGACCATGGCTCTGTCTGTGCTGGTCACCATCGAGATGTGCAATGCTCTGAACAGGTGTGACTACACTGTAAACCCATAGGGCATTGTGGGTACTTTCACTTGAGCACTAACCTCAACACTGCTAATGCTAACATTTTAAAATGCTGAATACATTTTGATAATAATACTTAAGTATGTGCTGATGGGCAATCACGTGTAATTAAATATTTGTCCATTGAAGGACTGAATACTTCCTCCTACACTAATTGTAGTTTTGAAATTGAAATGTCATCCAGACAGCTGTTTAGATTATTGAGTGCAGTCTTAAAGCCATGGTTATGTATCAAGATGCTGCCTAATATTTTACCTTTGAAAAACCAAAACCTGCCAGTGGACATACAAGGCATGTTATCTTTTTTTTTAATCACCAAAATTTCATTATTTATCAGAGTTAGAAATTGTAAAAACAGAATAAACAAGAAAGACACTCAGAGAGCGCAGTACTCCACCAAGGCTGCCCATTCCTTGTACCATATACAACAACTAAAATCTTTTACAAAATTTGTTAATCCAGAGTATAAGCCACATCCCTGACAAAATCTGGTCAATTGGTCCTTTGTCATTTCTGACCTCCCTGAAAACGTATTCTAAATCTGTTAATCCATTTTGGAGTAATGTTGCTAACAGACAGACAAACAGACAGACAGACAAACCAACGCTGATCGTCACGTAACTCTGCCGAGGTTCCGCCTCCTTGGTGGAGTAATCAATAGATGTTCAACTTCTTGACTGTCTCTGAATTATACGAGATGTGTGGTTCAGTGGGAAAATTAACCAAATCTGATCTTTAACTTCTGATATTTCTTCAAAAGATTTGACAATTTTTTATTTTATTTTTTTTTTAAATAAATCAGATTCTGTAATAAACAACCTTGGTGCAACTTAGAAGCCATTAGTGGCTCATCTGCGACCAGCATGTTACATGACAAAAATTCTCAGGTTTTTGAACTAGACTGAACTGCAGGCTGTGTTTAGCAAAGCAAATGAGAGACAAGTGTGAGAACAAACAAAATATGTAAATAGTAAATTATCAACAGTATGTAGAATCACCATTTTTTTTCAGAATTGGTAACACCATGAAAATATTCCTTTCTAAAAAAAATTGTAAATTAAAAAATTTAAGAAATTCAAGTTACGCTTTTTCTATTTTTGTGACTCACAGCTATTTTAGATTATCATACTGCTAGGCATTTTTGAGTTCTCTCTACCTCTGGCAATGGCTGTACTTTTTCCATAGAGGTTCAGGAGTTTATATTTCATTGAAAAATTAGCCCATTGTGAGGATGGTTAAAAACAAATTGCTGTAAGAGAGTTTCTTTCCTCAGTATTTACTGAAAAAATGTTTTTTGTTTTTTTTTTTAGCTTTACACCCTTGTGTATACATTTAATTTCATGCATTCACCTCCACACAGTCGCTCTTTCGTATGCCTTTGTGCATTTTCTGCCTGCATTAATGTAACCCTCCGCCGTCCCATCCATCCCCATGTCCCTCTTCCCTTCTCGCCCCCAGCTTTGTCTGAGAACCAGTCCCTGTTGCGTATGCCCCCCTGGAGCAACTGCTGGCTGGTGGGCGCCATGACCCTCTCCATGTCCCTTCACTTCATGATCATCTACGTCGACCCTCTGCCAGTGAGTCCGGCCTCCTACACTACAAGATCCATCTCCATCTACTCCTCTTTCAAACACACCCACCACTGCTTTTCCAAACCTCCATGTTGTGTCTTACATTCTCATTACTTAAATTCTTACAGATGATCATGGAACTAGCAGAGATAGGAGTTAATGTGGCACACAAACGAGCCAAGTTAAATTTAATTCAAATAGTGGGACAAAATAACAGTTTCTCCCCTCCCAAGATATTTGTGCTCTGTGACACTTTAATTTTTTATTCCACTTATATTAAAGATATTGTCATAATGAATATTTTTGGCTATAGTAAGGATCGGGAATTTAGTTAAATCTGCATTAACAACTAGTTTCTGCTTCTTTAGTGCAACTTGTACCTCAGTAGAGTGATACTGAAGGGCACTGACAGCACAATGTACAGTATTCCCACTATATACAAAATTGTATCATCAGCATAAAGACATTTCAACCAGATACAGAAGACACAATGCCATATAAAGAGTTAACAGCAAAGGCCCCAGGATTGAACCTTGCTGGACACCTTTTATAACTTTCACAAATTCTGATTCCAATAGTGAGTTAGTTGAAACCAGCAAAGAATTTCAATAACACCAATACGGCAAAATCCTTTAAAAATCAAGGCACGGTCGACTGTATCAAATGCCTTTGACAGATCAACAAAAAAAAACTGCACAGTGCTTCCTAATGAACAAGGATTATCATGAATTATCATGACCTTTGTGGTCACAGTGAGAAACATAGAATAGCTCAGACTGTTGGTATTCTTTAGAAGCGTCAAAAGGGTATTTATGGTAATATTATCTCTAGTGTTAGTAATATCTGTCTAATAGTATATACTGCATGTTTTTATTGTCAGTTGTGTATTTAGTTAAGTACTTTACCAAACTGCTGCTCCTCTTATCCACAGATGATCTTCAAGCTCACTCACTTGAATGTGGAGCAGTGGATAGTGGTGTTGAAGCTTTCCTTCCCAGTCATCCTCATTGATGAGCTTCTTAAGTTTGTGGCTCGCACATATCTGGAGGGTAAGCTGGAATTGTTTAACAAAGGCCTTCACATTTTTCTATCACCTTCAGTGAGTAAAACTGCTTGATACAGACAAAACAAATGTGTGGAGATATTTACAGGCAAACACTATGAGAAAAAGTAATCGTGTGGTACATAAACAGTCATCTTAAGGACTAAACATACAATAGTTTTTATGTTATCTGATGCATATCAGACTGTGAATTATACTGTGTAAATAATATGACATTTCTTTTTGGCAAATAATGTGCTAAATTTAACTAATATGCAGCAATTATGTGTAGCTACAGAAATCAGGAATAGCTGAAGTAAACAGAGCTATCATCAAAAACTATTTTTAAAATATGTGTATTTCTCATAACTAATCCCTCCCCAGATGGATTAGTTATGAGACTATGTGACTTAATTTTCCTTTAACAGTTCAACTGGTGTCGAAACATATGTTTGATTAATGAAATGTTATAGAATAATTCACCTCCCAAATAAATGTATTTAATTGTGCTTCAACTTTTAACTTTTTCTCCCTCTAATTTTTTCTTTAATTTCTAGCAGAGTTTTTAATTATTTTCCACCCTCTTTCCACTTAATCGCTTACTCTGATGGCTTCTAATTTTACTCTCCTTGGATGCTCTTTTTCATGGTTTCCCTTTCTGACATCCCAGTCTAAACCTGTTTCCCCCTCCTCCACACCCCTGTAACAAAACAAGGTATTCCCCTGACTCAAGCTAAAGGTTTAAGTTCTCTGCATCATGCATGTCTTCAAAAAAATTTCTGCATTAATGCATTTGGATCCCGAATGTAGCTGTGATCAGCTCAGCAGCCTGTCGTGAACTTCCAGTAGCAACCTACATAATAACTGTTTTCTGCATCATATACAGCCTTGCATATTTGTTTTGGTTTTTTTTGGCTAGAAGATGAAAAATGTAGATTTATTAGGCTTATATCTTTAAGTAGCTTTAGATAATACTAGAACTAGTGCAATGCTGGTTAGCATTTGCTGCTTTGACTCTGTTTTTATTGTAACCAATATTGTGCATGTTGCTAACAAGGATTACAACCCTCTAATATGTTTTATATGTTGCTTTCAATTTTTAGTTTTCCTATTGTTTCCCTATTTCCCTATTGCTGTCACATAGTGGGAAAAAGTAGCAGAGCCATAGCACTTTTTCCCATTGTGATGCAAGTGATGAACACAATAATACTAAAATTTTAAATACAAAGCTATCCTTGAAAGAAATAATGAATTGGACATTTGAGGGACATATTCATAGATTTTGATGTGAAGAGTTGATTAGATGAGAAGATTAATGGCACTTAAATGCTTGTCATTACAGTACATAAAGTAGGTGGTTGGAATCAGCAGTCAAATTCACCTGCCAGCACCTGTAATGTTCTCTAATTAACATGTCATACCTTGTTTGTTTAACATGTGCACATCCTTAAGTATAACTGTGACTATTTGCCTTTTTTGGGGGGGATATGACTCGATCTTGCTCCTTGCAGTTGCCTGGCAACAAGCAGACTCTAACTAACCAAGAGAAAATTCAGCATAAAACTCTGCCATTAAAAACTAGCAACTGTTGTTTCAACACTCACAGTGTTAATGGGTTTTAGAGGTGCTGATAGGTGGAGCTTGTTTCTTCAGTTTAATTCAATTTATATTATACGAATTCACAACATACAGCATCTCAGGGCACTTCACAAGCTGGGACCTGTGGATGTTGGATTTAGGGAGAAATCCAACATCCAAACTATTTGATCATGCACTTCGGGAAAAAAAGTCCCTTGAAATGGAAGAAACCTTTGGCAGAACCAGGCTCAGGAAGGGCAGTTATCTGCCTCAACCAGTTGGAGTGAGGGTAAAAGGGAGACAGATTCATAGCAAAAGCAGCACAGATCTTCTTAACTCTCGGCAGCCGAGCACAATACCATAGTTCCTCACAATGTCCAACTTCACTCCCTTAAACAAATGGACAATTTAGTCTAAATGCATTTCATTTTCTTTTTTCTTTACCTGAGAACTCACTAGCATTTGTTTTGTCCATCCAGGGAAAGTCTAGAGGTGAAGTGAGGAGGTAGAGATCGGCTGAAGCAGAGCGAAGCACTGAGACACAGAGGATGGAGAGAAAATGCTGAACGCTCTGAGTGAGAGCGGCCAAAAGTCACTTGATCAAACCTCAAGTGCCATGAATACAAAAGAAAACACATAAGCCATCTGAAAATACATTAAAAAAAAGCTGCAAAATATTTTTTTCTGTGTATGTACTGAAAATAATATATAGTGAAGAGTTATTAAAACTATTCTGTGTTTATTCTATTCTTAAAGAATAAAGATATGTATTAAAGAAATTGTCTGACTTGTTATTGATTTCATGAGATGTTTACCATCGTCTCATGACCTTGATGGACTACTTCATCTATTTTCAACAGGCTTTCTATCATTTTAAATAATTATTATCTTCATTTTCTCCACGTTGCCTTTACTGAGATCTCCTCCTAAGATGTCATGTACACAGCATATGGTAGGGGTATCAAATATACGGTCCACGGGCCAAAAGTGGCCCGCGAGAGCATCCAATCCGGTCCGCGGGATGACTATGCAAAGCGTAAAAATTACAGAGAAGACATCAGCTGCAAATTGTAAATTGGTAAAAAAGTGTAAATTTTAAATAATTTCTAGACCTTGACATGTTGTTTTGATCATAAAGTAAAATACTATCTCGTTCAGTTCCAGATACCTGTGAATAAATGGTTTGTGCCTTTGCAGATACACTGTGATCTGTAAGTTGTAATGTGTAAATGACTAACTGAGGCATAATATTGTTGAAATTGAATTTTTTTTCTTAAGAAATTTCAAGTTGTTCAAAATGTTTTGCAAAAAGATACACTACCAGTCAAAAGTTTGGACACACCTTCTTATGCAATGGTTTTTATTTGATTATTTTTGTACATTGTAGATTAATACTGAAGACATCAAACTATAAAGGAATACATATGGAATTTTGTTGTAAACAAAAAAGTGTTAATCTTCAGTATTAATCTACAATGTAGAAATAAAACAAATAAATAAAAAAAATTGAATGAGAAGATGTGTCCAAACGTTTGACTGGCAGTGTAGTTCATTCAATACAAACATTTTCAGACTTTTTTGCACTAAAATAAAGGTGAAAATCTGGATTTGTGGTTATTTATAGGTTATTATGCTGTGATTTTATTGCTCCGGTTCAACTGAGAATCAATTTGGGCTGTATGTGGCCCCTGAACTAAAATGAGTTTGACACCCCTCGCCTGTGGCCATGTATGACACTGCATTAACTACATTACCCAGAAGCCTTTGGGACTAAAGCCGCCCATGCAGCTGACGACGTGGCGGAGGTACGTTTGAACCCCGTGTTTCAGCGGACCGGGGTGATTCAAACCAGGCAAACCGGCTTTGTTCAGAGCTAGTTCGTAAACTCCTGGACTTTTAATGCTCGAACAAGTCTTTGTAAAACTTTAATCTCACCATTGTGTAATAAAAGATGTCTGGGAAAATCAAGAACCGAAGTGCCGCGAACGCAGACTCGATATCTGGCGGAGTGTCCTGCGATGAGCGCATCTTGCGGGATTGTCATCAGCTGTACACGGATCCAGACAGCGGTGAGTTGGCCGGCACTGAACCTTCAGGATTCAAATCTTTCTCGGAATAGCGCCAACATTCACCTGTTTGGTTGTTAAGTTAACACAGGGAGCCGTTTGCTAGCAGGGGGTTAGCTAGCTAACTTAGCTAGTAAGTTTATCCCAGAAGCAGGGGGGCTAACCGGACCATTAGCTCTGTTAGCTAGTACGGCCGTTAATACGAGTTAAATTAGTGACCCACTTCCGTGACCTCTTTGATAATGTTATGCGTTTATAATGAGTCGGTTGCACCATATTTTCCCATATCCAGCTTGCAAGAGGCAGTTTGGCCAGAGGCATTGCTAGGAATTATGGGTCCCCGATAACTGGATCAAGTTCTTCCATTAATTTTTTTTATTTTTTTGCTTGATATGCAGTGTGAACTACAAATGAACTAAGGGGAGTCTAGGGAGAGTTGATTGAGACTTGAGCTACCCTTAAACATGATTTGATAAGTCTCTAATATATTAATAATATTCTCTTTTTGCCCTGATTTTTTTTTATTAATTAAGAATCATATGTGAAAAGAAGCGACTATTTTTGTGTAGTTCATGCATACATGAAGATGATTAATAATTAATTCACCTATAAAGATATCAGCATGCATGCAGGCATTTAAGCACAATGTCATAGCTCATTTTAATATATAAATAAGAAAGATAAACTTTTTTTGGTGCCAGCTGCCAAAAAACAAAACAGAAGAACCACAGGAAGCAGTGACTACTTTTCATGGAAGTAATGATAAATAAATGTATTGTAAGAAATACGTAATTGTATGCCTCTCCTCTTTCATTTATAATAGTTTTTTTCTTGCTTTTCTTACTGTCACTTTGCTGCTGTAACATTGCAAATTTCCCCCTGTGGGACTAATAAAGGATTTCTG
This sequence comes from Amphiprion ocellaris, assembly GCF_022539595.1. Classification (NCBI taxonomy): domain Eukaryota; kingdom Metazoa; phylum Chordata; class Actinopteri; family Pomacentridae; genus Amphiprion; species Amphiprion ocellaris. The sequence goes on along the minus strand of NC_072784.1, from coordinate 26,128,916 downwards.
ACCACAGAAAAGTGAAACAAGTGAGCTCCTCAGAAAGCCATGGTTTGTTTATCAACTGTTTTTAGATACATGCCTGATTTTACACGAACCAATACACATGTTGTGATTGTTTGTGTTATGCTCTCTGTTTTCTTCAGGGTTGATAACAGTGGCTGAATCTGTGGGTGTAAAGTTGCTGCCACCCAGGAAAAAAATCACTGTGATGCTGATGGGCAACCACTCTGCTGGGAAAAGCTCCTTTATCAACTGGTAAATATATCTGACAAAATCTGTGACATACTGAAAGTAAGTCAGTCTTAGTCACTGAAGATCAAATTACTCAGTGATGTACAGTACAAAATAGAAACTGCATGCAACACTAATACAATGTTGGAACTTGTACACGCAGTCTAATCTAAATCTGTTCAGCTTAGTTTGTGTCTTTAGAATTAAGTTATATATCCCTTTTTGGTGCTTTTTATATACGCTTTATGTGACAATTGCAATCCATAATGAGTGCAACAAAGGTCACTACCAGTCAGTCAGTACAGAGTAAACAGAGGTGTAAGGGTTTTAGTGTTTATTGTTCTACTCTCTCGATGCGTCACTAAACAATTTTAATATATTTTCTGTTGCTGTGTTTTTAATCAGGTACGTAGAAGAGCACATCCAACGCACTGGAGTGGCCATTGAGACTCAAGGCTTCAGCTTTGTTACAAGTGGACGCAAGAGAGAATCTCTCACAGTGAGTACATCAGTATATTATCTTTGTAAAAAAAAAAATATATATATATAGGTGTATAGGAAGAGATGTGAAAACTGGTGTGTTCAAAATGCACGTCTCAGAAATTGTAATATCAGCCGCTCACCTTTCATCTTAGTCATTCCTCATGATGGTGATATGAGCTCTAGTGATCTCAGTGTTTCCTGAAATGCCTGGCATCATCTGTTTGAAACTATATCTGACAGATCTGGTTTTCTCTTTAGGGAAATGCCACTCTTCATCTATATCCACATTTCAAGCCTTTGCAAGAGTTTAAAGGTGAGAGATTTACACTGACTCACAAATCCTTGTTATGTTTTTCTAAAGATTCGACATGTTCATGTTACTTTGAGATTTGCTATGTATTAGGGCTGCACGATTGTGGCCACAATGCTAATTCATGTTTATTTTGATCAATATTAATATCACAGTTGTTTATGATGATTTATTCATAGATTTTAGGGACTTTTCATTGTAAAGTCAAATTTAAATAGAGAACTGCTTTCACGTCCATGTTGTCTCTCCTTGCATCAGAAAAAAAACGGTTTCTTGCTTCCAGTGCATCTCCAAGACTTATGATGTGATATGGAGCAGAGTTTTGTATGAGCAGAGCATGCACTTTAAACTTCAATACTGCAGTCAATATTTATTTGTGAGAAGCCAAAATCATGATCAAGGTTAATATTTAATGTGCAGCTCTATTATATATGCTCTAGTTTGTTAACTGAACTGAATTTGTTATTTTGTGTGTAGCCTTTTGAGGTCAATTACCAGCAGCCTCTTGGAACAGAAACAGTGATTTTTGATGCATGTTGGTTATTGTGTTGCTTTTATTTAATTGTGTGACTGTATTATAATTATTTTTTTATTCTTAGGTGATCGATGTCAGACAGTCATATTTTTTTCTCCACAATTCTCTGATCTTCTCAAATTATTTTCCAGGTGTCTCAGAGTACTTGAGCACAGAGATCTGCACATCACGACAGAAACGCTTCAGCCTGGTGACATTTGTGGATTCTCCTGGCTTGGTGGATGGTGATATGAAGTATCCGTTTGACGTGGATGAAGTGATTCTGTGGCTGGGTGGGTAGCCACTTGTAATTGTTGTAGTTGTCATTTTCAAGGTCTCGCTACAGCCTGGTTTGGACACTGAGCTGTGGTCATTCAAATAACATTCAAATAGTACAAGATAAGGGAGGTGGCTCTTCTTCTTCATTTGTTTTATTTCTGTGACGCTGACTTCAGCAGGTGTCTTGTCAAGATTGATCCTAAATTTAAGATGCAGTGTGCATTTTAATAAAGTACTAATGAGTTTTATAATCATCTTTTAGTGGAATTATATTGTATCTAAATTATGTTTCCAAATAAGAAGCAAGTTAGAGACTTTACCAAATTCTACAGTATTCATATACATTTTCTAACTGGATCAATTCTGCCACAAAAAAATACAGATCTTTCCCACTGTCACTGACAGGTGACCTCTGCGACCTTATTCTGGTCTTCTTCGACCCCATGGGTCAGGCTCTGTGCAAGCGTACCCTCAACATCGTGGAGAGCCTGAATGAAAAACATGGAGACCGACTGCGGTTTTACCTGAGCAAGGCTGACGAGGCCGGAGGAGAATCTGACAGACAGGTACACACAACAACAGCTCAGTTTAAAAAAGGGGGTCTTGGAACAGTCAAACTTCTATATTTCACTGATGTAAAACGCATCATTCACTCACACTATCTGTAATAAATCATGATGTACGTATGTCACTAACTGCTGCAGTTCGGTGCAAACAAGTGCAGAAGTTTCTACACCTATGCGCTGCTTATACATCAGTTTTTGAACTGTGCTGTCAGTGAAATGTGTGAACAGGCAAGGGGCAGAAAACAACCCAAGGTGATCTCGCCAGAGCTTGATTCTGGAGGAGGAGTGCAGCTATTTAGACAGTTGGCATGTACAGGATTTACTGTCACTCTCGCTCCCATTACCTCCTTTCCTCACGTATGTGCATAAACATCAACATGCTGAGAACACACTGGAATAGTGCCAATCAGTCTGAATCACTTTGTTTCCAACTTACAGAGCCAAGGCAAAAAAAAACAAAAAAACATATGGCTAGCATACTGTAGAGAGACATTCATTGAATTTGACAAAGTATCTTTACCAGGAAAGATTTACATGTATGTAGAAGTAGAGAAGCAAATGACCACTTGCTTGCATAAAATGAATACCTCAGTAACACAATGACTCTACAGACTTTCAGTAAAGCTCAAAAGCAGGAATTAGGATCCTTACTGTCTCCCCCTGACTCATTTATGTTGTGACTCTGTCTCAGAGAGTAATGATGCAGATTGTCCAGGAACTCTGCAAACGACCAGGACTCAACAAATGTGGTTTTGACATGCCAACTATCTACATTCCTAATCCAAACAAGGTGAGAGGTGTTCTTTCATTAAGTTCTATATGATTGTCATTGTATAGACTTGCACCTCTGATATGTTCTAATTAGTTTAGAGATTGTAGTATCAACTTACTGAAGTTTTTGTTTTGTTCTCAGCCAAGTCGCTGTGTCAACCAGATTGAAGAGGTTTGTCGCACCGTCGAGAAAACTATAAACCAAACAGTCCAGACTACACTGAACTCTTTGGAGAAGGACTGCGAGCTCATCAGCGAGGCCATTACCGACACTATCAATAATGACAGGTAACACACAGATATGAAGTGTAAATCTAGGTGTTATTGAGAATACTAAAATAGGAGTATTACTCACTTAGAAATAATGGTCATCTGTTTTTATTTTTTAAAACTTTCATTGACTTTTGTGCAGAGAATTATTTTATCAAACACACTAATTAGTGCGACATGTACAGAAGCATCAGTCAATGAGGCCTTCAGAGAATAAATCCAGACCCTCTGTGTCGCAGGCAGACCACGATGGAGAACCGACGTGCTCGATGCAAGAGCTGCTTCCTGACTCTGCTGGGTTTCAGCATCCCAATGGCCTTGATGGCCATACTGGTGCTGGGTGCTCTGTCCAAGGAACTGCTAGAGATGGCTCTGGGCCCTCAGGGAACAGAGGCTCTCTCGCTCTACCTGGTGAATGTCTCTGCCTCGTTGTAATTGTTTGCATAGTCTATATATTGTATAAAGCAATCAAGTCTAATTGCGGCTGTTCTTACGTTCTGCAGACTCCCGTAGTGAGAATATTTGACTCCCTCTCTGTGGAGCAGCAGCTGTACAGCTGTGGTGGACTGGTCCTTACCTCCTTTCTCATGCTCATCATTGCACGCTTTTCCTTCAGGTAGGACAAGAAAAGTTCAAGATTACTTAATTAATCCTCGTTGATACATGTGTTTTGCAGAAACAAATGATAGCATTTGGCATTCCATAACAAAATACACACTGAACCTGACAGGCATGTGCTTGATCGAGTGACAAGACAAAACAGAAAGTGGTCAGTGTTCCGCCATTGACCAATATAGCAGCAAGGAAGTAAAAGATAAGATCAAGATAGATAAAAATAGAAACACAATAAAAAACCTTAAAGAAATAAAAGCGATCTCTGGGATAAAAACCAGGATAAGAACGTAAAATTTGAAAGTCACCATGAATAATAGAGCTAAGAAATTACAATGCTGTTTTTGTAACGGACACAAATTCTTGGTTCCATCAAAGCATTAACCCTGGTCACTATTTTTATTTGCTGTAATGTTTTAGTCTTAAGGGCTGCACAGTGGCTCAGTGGTTAGCACTTTCGCCTTGTAGCTAGAAGATCTCGGTTTGTGTCCCGGGCCTTCCTGGGATCTTTCTGCATGGAGTTTGCATGTTCTCCCTGTGCATGTGTGGGTTTTCTCCGGGTTCTCGGCTTCCTCCCACAGTCAAAAAACATGCTCAGGTTAATTGGTAACTCTAAATTGACCGTAGGTGGATGTGAGTGTGATTGTTTGTCTGTATATGTAGCCCTGTGATAGACTGGTGACCTGTCCAGGCTGTTCCCTGCCTTCACCCTAAGCCAACTGGGATAGACTCAAGTGTCCCTAATGAGAATTAAGCAGTGTAGAGATAATGGATGGATGGATTTTAGTCTTAACTTGACCCTTTTTTATAAGTACACTTATGCTATTATTAAAAAATATTGCTGTTTGTTTTTCTTTCTCCACTCAATATGCAGCTTAAACTAATCACTATATAGTTTATTTGATTAATTTTCCAAGAATTAAATACTTGTCACTTGTATGAAGTTGCTGCTTCCCCTCATCTTCTGGTCTCTTATGTTATCTTAAAGCTACAGTGCAAAACACTTTTGTCTCCCTCCTCTGGTTGTGAGAGTAGTTACACAACTTTTGACTTAAACCAACGATCGCTTTCTTTGTAGTGAACTAATATGGCAAACTCTGGTATACTGCAAAATACAGAGATTTACCTGGTGTTGATTGGTTTAATCCCCCTTATGTTGACATATTTGCTGAGGGCTTTAACATACCAAGCATTAATTTATTTATAGTAATTGGTCATTGTAGCTTTAAATTGAATATATTTGGTTTCGTAATTAATCACACAAAACAAGCCAATACAAACAGTACGATATAATATGAATCAATGACATCACCTTGATTTTAGGAACTGAATGAGGATATTTTAAATAATTTGTGTTACATACCTTACATTTGTACTGTACAAAGCATTTTTATTCTAATATATTACTTCTCCACAGCTGTTTTTCTTCACTACAGTTGTGGCATTTTCATTTCCTCCTGAGGAATCATACAAAATAATCTCACCTTAGTTTTGGAAAGGAAGCGTAAAAAGTCCCCTCGCTCCATGTGCTTTAATGTTTGAAATACAGGCAGCAGTTTCTTGTTAAGCAGCTGCGTGTGATTGTGGATTTGGCAGAGGATACTAAATGCAATGTTCAGTTTTCCAACTTCACCAGGCACTGTGTGTTAATTACAAATCTCATTAAACTCTTGGACTTTTAATCTTTTGCAGAACTCGACCAACTCTGTCAGGCAAACAGAAGCGGCAACTGCAGGAGAAGCTGGAGTATGTTCAGGAGGTGGTCAAGACCAAAAAGGTAGCGTCGTGTGTGATCGACTCTGAAGTGACAATAAAAACACTGTTTGGTTTATAATGTTCTGTTATTTCCCTCTAGAAAAAGCTCTATGAAGACTATCTGCGGCAGAGTGTCAGCGATCACGACATGGACTTGTAAAGAAACGTGCAGAACGAAATCATCTCCAGGACCAGATGAAAGATCTCACACCAGCTGCCATGTCACCTGGACCTCGTTATATTTGTTACAAGCACATGGTACATTCACAGAAACCCATGTGAATTCTGGTGCGTTGATAAAGCCGGTTTACCTATTAGATGATGTTACCTCTGTGAAAAGTATTAAACCACAGTACCTGCTTTTGTTACTGATCACTTACTTAGCTGTAAGCATTTATATACGTCTTCTGTGCCTCTGCTCCACTCTGATAAATTCAGTCTTATACCACTTTATGATATTTAAAACTTTCCAGACTATTTATAATATTCAGAGAAATTGTATTTTGGTTTAACAGCATATAGCACTGGTTTGCGTGAGTCACTTTAGATGAGCTACTGTTTTTCAGGACATTCACCAGCATTTTATACAGTACTTGGGATCATGAAGTTACAGTTTTGTACAAATCCAGTTCGCATCTTGAATGTCTGTGGGTTAGATAATATGTAGAATATTCAATTATCTGCACAACTCCTGCTGTAGAGGATTGTGAGCCTGCAATCAAAAGTCAGTGAAGATATCAGTGACCAATTTTTGTATTTTGTTTCTACGTTGTGACCATGTTTGAATTATGGCTGATTAAATAAAAGACTGTTCAATATTGGAGGGTTTTTCTTGAGCTTAAATATTGAGTTATCATCTTTCCACTTGATCGAGTCTTTGTGCTTCTGATATCCTTGGATCCTGGGTTGGATTAAGGTTTAGTGTTTAAACAGCAAAGGCAGAAGAGCTCAAATTTGGCCTCTGCAACAGATATCTAGGCTGATTGCTCAATAAAAGACAGACCAGGGCCAGATTTTGAATTACTGAGATATTTATTTCAAATATGTAAAGACAAGTACCAAGAAAACAAAGAATATTATATATACATATACATACACATACAGTGCTGTGAAAAAGTATTTGCCACCTTATTTTTTCGCATATTTTCCCCACTTTAATGTTTAAGATCATCAAACAAATGTAAATATCAACAACAAAGATAACCTAAGTAAACACAAAATGCAGTTTAGTTTTTTAATGATGATTTTATTTATTAAGGAAAAAAACTTGACTTTTCCTGAAGCTTCTTGACCCTGTGTGAAAAAGTAATTGTCCCCTAAACCTAAAAACTGGTGGAATCATCCTCAGCAGCAACAACTGAAATGAAGTGTTTTCTATAACTGGCAGTGAGTCTTCTCTGTGTCTAAAGTCTGCTTTAGAAATGGCTTTGTAGTCCTTTCCAGACTGATAGATGTCAATGACTTTCTCATCTGTTCTTCAATTTCTTTTGCATTTTGTTGCAGCTTTTTGAGATTTTTTTTTTGCCAATTTCATTTTGTCAAGCAGGTTCTATTTAAGTGATTTCTTGAATGAACAGGTCTGGAGGTAATCAGGCTTGGGTGTGGTCAGTGAAATTGAACTCGCTAATTACTTTTTCACATAGGGATAGGTAGGTTTGGATAGCTTTTATCGTTTAAAATATTTTAAAATTGCATTTTGTGTTTAAATTGTTTATCTTTGTCTAATATTTAAATTTGTTTGATGTCTTAAATATTTAAGCGGCTGAAAAATTCAACAAAATAAGAGTTCGAGAAGGGGGCAAATACTTTTTCACGGCACTACATACAAAAAATCATAAAACAAAAGAAATATTCCACAATTCAGGACTAGGTCTACATATTTGAAAAGGACTAAAAAGAAATAAATCCCCCTCCTTTCCATAAATTATTGATTAATAATTTCCAGTTTTCTGTATATTATACAATATTTATATAATATACAATTTCTGTTTATACATGTAAGATACAATTCAAATATATACAACTATGATACCACTATCGATATATATATATATATATATATATATATATATATATATATATATATATATATATATATATATATATATATATATATATATACATACACACACACACTTGATATTGACTTAACCTTTCATGCAGAAGGAGAGGGAGAGGACGCTGGTGCTGGCTGTTGCTGCTTCTCCAGTTAAAATGCTAAAAGTTAATAGCTTAAATGTTGAAGTTTCTCTAGTGAAGTCGCCTCCACTTTGACATAGGACTTTCTGGTACTGCCTTTATGTCATACCTATCTGGAAGGACCGAGTATGTCAGCCTGGGAGGTGCCAAGTCACAGACACTTCCTGTCACCTGCAGTGTCCCCCATGGGTCTGTCCTCAGTCCAACCCTGTCCATTTTATATATGCTCCCCCTTGGCCGTGTCATCAGCCGGCATGGAATCGCTTTCCATTGCTACGCTGATGACACACGGCTTTGTCTCAGGACTGTCCCAATCCCATCTGCTCCCCTGCCGTCTTCATCATCATTGCCATCATCATCACCATCATCATCAACTTCATCAGCACTGTCCACCCTGACCACCTGCTTGGAGGAGACAGAGGCCTGGATGAGTCAAAACTTTCTTCAGCTAAACAGTTCCAAAACTGAAGCCATTCTTGTCAGCACCCCTTATCAGGTCCAAACATCTTCCATAACCACCATCACCATTTCCAGACAAGACATTCCCATCTCATGGACAGTTACCAACCTCGGTGTGAGACTGGACCATCACTTAACATTCAACAACCACATCATTCAACAACCACATCAAACATCTGTGCATTTTTCCACCTCAAAAATATCGCCAAACTCCGTCCCACCCTCACCCTTTCTAATACAGAGAAACTCATCCACGCCTTTGTCTCCTCCGGGCTGGACTATTGCAACGCACTGCTCATCTGGATCCCTAGCAAGAGCCTGCAAAAGCTGCAGTATATTCAAAACAGTGCTGCTAGGATCCTGATGAGAATGCAGAAGCAACACCATATCTCCGTTAACTCCACTGGCTCCCCCTGTCCTCCAGAATTCACTACAAAATTGCTCTTCTCACTTATCAGAGAACAAAACTCCGGACCATGGGAGACAGAGGCTTCACCTCAGCTGCCCCTTACATATGGAACTCCCTCCCTGAGCACCTGAGAGCTCCACAGACAGCGGATGTTTTTTAAAAAAGGCCTTTCTTTTTAACAAGGCTTTTAATTAAACGTGCCCCTGAATGTTTCTATTTTTTTATTGTTATTTTATTGATTGCTCTGTTTTTATTACATGATTGTTTTGTTTTTATCCGTTTAATATATGAAATGTAGCACTTTGAGATTTTGTCTAAATGAAAAGTGCATTACAAATATAATTTATTATTATTATTATTATTATTATTATTATTATTATTATTATTATTATTATTATTATTATTATTATTATTATTATTATTATTATTATTATTGATATTCTGATTTCCTAAAAATCAGGAATCAATGTTCTGATACAGTTTTGAGTTTCTTCTTGCAAATCTTTGTCTCTATTTTCGTATAATATCGAGTTACAATGTCAGTCCAGTAACAATCCCAAGTTTTATACTCCCATATTCCTCCTCTCCTTGTGTTCTGCATCTATGGTTTTATTTTTGCCACACCCCGTCTAACGGATGCGGCAGAACGCATTCATTTGCAGATATCAGATTTCCAGATGAGGAGACGAGAATCGAAGACTGGAAGAGAGACGACTGGAAAGTCAACTCCAGTCGGTTCTATAAATACTCAGACTTTTTGTGAGAGACTGGATACACAGATTTTTATCTTCACATCACATTATAAGGAGCTAAAAGTAGTTTTGTGGCTTTTAGTTTGGTGAAGAATACAATCACTGCAAATCCTGTTCAGGAAACCATCCACCTCTGTGTAGTCGAGCTTTTGTGAAGCAAAGGATGCAAAATGACTCCAGTGCCACACTGCTGCTAATAAAATGCAGTTTCGTAGTTTCAAGGTTATTCTTTGGCGTGTAACATCTGCATGTCAACATCTAATATTCACCTTCCTCAATAATACCAGCATTCCTCCATCAGAGGGTATCCTTATTTAGTGTAAACACTGATTTATCTTTATCATCATTTACTTTGTGCTCTTCTTTTCTGATTGCCAGTAAATAATAAGGATACACTTTATTATTAATCTGTAGTTTGGTTTTGGCTGATGGAGCTTAGAGTTTAAGGAAAATGGATGGACTATGGTTAGGGCTAGATGAAAAAAAATTTGATTTTTCTTCAATATTTCAGATAATATTTCATGGGATTCTAGTATTTTATTGCTTAATTTGTGACTGGACTTTTGTGAAGGCCTGAGATGTGGTCCAAACTCTGGCTAAACTAATTACCCAAATGGCAGAAACCAAAAAATCCCCAAAACACTGTTTATATCTCATTGTTAACTCTTTTACTAACCATTTCCATCATTATTCAGTGTAGTGGTGTTCTTTACCTCTCACAGATCATATGAGGATAATTCACTCGTTCTTCACATAAAATGCACGTTAAAACTTTTAAAAAATATACATTTTAAAGACACACACACACACACACACACACACACACACACACACACACACACACACACATATATATATATATATATATATATATATATATATATATATATATATATGTACAATAGTTTTACATGACATTGATATTTAAAATTTATTTCATTTTACATTTTGATTTTTTTTTTCTTTTTACGGAGTTGATAAATTAACACGAGACACCTGTTCAGGGTGGGTTTAAGGAAAATGGATGGACTATAGTTAGGGTTACATGAGAAAAATGTGTTTTTTTTCATAATTTCAAATATTATTTCATAGGACTCCAGTATTTTAATGCTTAATTTGTGACTGGACTTTTTTGAAGGCTGCAGATGTGGTCCAAACTGTGGTTCAGTGACCTCCAGAGGTCACTAAATCCTGGACATGTCTGGAATTTACAACCGGCTGGTTATAAATAAGAAATGAGGATAAATTAATCAGTAGTTTTGGGGGTTTTTTGGCTGATGGAATTTATAAGTAGTAGTTTGTTTTGGCTGATTAGAGTTTAAGGAAAATGGATGGACTATAGTTAGGCTTATTGGCTATGTCATGACTGTTAGATGAGAAAAATTTGATTTTTGTTTTCAATATTTCAAATATTATTTCATGGGAATCCCATATTTTAATGCTTAATTTGTGACTGGACTCTTGTGAAGTCCTCAGGTGTGGTCCAAACTGTGGCTCAGTGACCTCCAGAGGTCACGAAATCCTGGACATACCAGGAATTTATAGCCTGCAGGGAGGATCAGTGTGTAGCAGGTATAAAACATGACATTAAGCAGCATGAAACAGATGGAACAGCTCTGCAGTCACAGCCAGCAGGACATTCATCTGTGCGCAGGAAGGAGGTTGACGTGTTTTCCGCAGGCTCAGACCGGGGAAAGTTGTTTCCTGAAGTTGTCACTGAGCGGCTCGTTTCCACACCAGAGTCCTGGAGCTCGAACGACATGACTTCGACGGGTTTCTCCGAGTTTTTTTAGAGGTTTTCCGTCTGCCACCCCGCCGGTGAGCCGCCGTCCCTGCTGTATGGAGCTGACGGACGGGAAGATGAGCTCCAGCAGAGAAGACTCAGGTAGTAAAAACCGGCAGCGTTAAACTTTAATCTGCCTCCCTGCTAGCTAGCTGTCAGTGTTGGGAGTGAGGCGACACCGGCTGCTTTACCAGCTGAATTTTGGTAATTATTCGCACCAACCTGTTGCTCCTCTTCACTGGAAGCTGCTGGTGTTGAAGCGGAGCCGGTCAAGTAACAGACTAACGGCCTGTTAGCATTGTTTACCGAAGGAATGAACGGGCGCTGCTAGCTGCTAGCTAACACGTTAACGCTAACTTAGTTGTGTTCTGTTGACTTCTGTTGACTGTTAATGCTGCTCAGCTGTCATTTCACCTGAATATATTAACTCACTGCCAGTTTAGCTGATATTATCCGAGCTTCCATGTTGTATTGTAGCACAATATCAATAAACAGTGATAAATAAAACATTTATTTATGCTATAAAAGTGGCAATATTGCAGAGACTGTTATCTTAATCTGTTCAGTATATCAAAAGTACTCACGGTTCCTCTTGTGATTGCTACTATTGGAATATTAATGATAATAAATATGAAAACAGCATTCTACTGTTGGGTAAAGCAAACTTTAATCACTTGATACTGTTGGATTGTTTCATTTAGCTTATATGGTTTTATGCTTGCATGCCAAATATCAATAAAGTAAGTAGTAACTACAACATGTAGTAGTGTATGTACATTTCCTCTGATATGTAGTGGAGAGAAAGTATAATATAGAATAAAATGTACTTTCACATACCTCAAAAGTGTCCTTAGGTGCAGTACTTGAGTAAATGTAAATGTCTTTATCACAGTTTGAGACTAAATGATGTTGTAAACAAGTAGTCTTGTGAATTTAGTTTCCAGAGCATGAAGATCTACAAAGTTGGTCGTTACAGATGGAGTAACAAGTGTATGCAGTAAAAGATGGTAATGACAGGTTCAAAATACTCTATTTCCTCAATAATTGCACTCTTCATGTGAATTTCACATTTCAAATACCAGATAATTATTTCACCATCTTTGATAATCAATAAATCATTTAGTTCCAGCTGTTCTCAGCATTCAAGTTCCCAGATGTAAGGAAGTGCTGTTTTGTGATTTATTGAGCATCTTTGTGGTTTGATTGTTAGTAGTTCAGGAAAGAGGGGAATTATTAAATGAATAATGAAACTAATAAGTCCAGTTTGGATTAGGAATAGAGGGACAACTAATGGTTATTTTAACTGTCGGTCAATCTGTTGATTATCTCCTGGACTAATTGATTAGTTTTTTTGATCTATAAAAATGTCTGTCAGTGTTTCTCACATCCAAAGATGGCATATTCAAATGTCTTGTTTTGTCCACAACCCAAAAATATTCATTTTACTGTCACAGAGGTGTAAAGAAATGAGAAAATATACAATATGTGATTGAAAGAGCTTTAATTAGAGAATTTAGAAGTAGTTGCTTCAACTGATTAGTGGGCAATAAATGGAATAGTTGACAACCAATCGTGATGAGTTTTCTTCTTATCTTATTGTAAAGTGCAGGCATTTGCAAATTCTGGATACCCTTGGGCAAATACATGTTTTGTTCAGAAAACAGATGGACAAATATTTTTTCTTCAGATAGATAGATAGATGGATAGATCCCGCAGCAGGGAAATTTTCTGTGTTACAGCAGCAGGTAGAGGGAAAAAGTACAAAGAAAAGAGCAGCATGCAGTGCACATGGTTTACAGATATAGTCACTTTCTCCTTGGAGAAGAAATATAAATGTTTGTAGAAAAGAATTCTGTGAAATTGCACATATTGAGTTACTTACACATGTGCTTGTGCTAGAAAAAAACGCAACTGTAATTGTGGCCTATGCAAACGTTTCACGCCCTGCTGTATCAGTTGTTAACCTTCAGTTTGACAGATATCACTTCTTGCAAATGCATTTTGTAGTGGACTAGCAGGGTTTCTTTCTGAATTCTCACCCACTTGCAAAACACCTCGAGTACTGAGATATTTTTAGGCCATCTTGCAGCATGTTTAATATCTGCCCACAGATTTTCAGTGATATTCCAGTCAGGGGAATCTTTTATATGCTAGAAATCTGCTTTGGTTCATTAACCTGTGTTAGAAGTCAGATGACTTTAAGTTTCAGTTCCTTGACTGACTGCATGTCATTTGAATCCAGAAGTCCATTCTTCTCCCTATCCGTGCCATGTTTCCTGTGCTCCTGGCTGCCCTACAACCTTAAAGTAAATATTTTTACCCCCCACCTCCCCCGCAACAATGGGAAAAGTGTTCCTGTCATCAAATCTTGCTCCTTTTTTCTCCAAATAATCTTTTGATGATTGTGACACAAGATATCAATTTTAACGTCATCTGTTTGCAGTATTTGAAAGCACATAATGACTCTGGCTTATCAGGATGTTACTTTGCATACTTCAGATGTGGACTTTTGTAATGAGGTCACGGACAAGGTTTTCTTTCCTCTTCCATGTAGATCTTGTTTCAGAACTGCACAGTCAACTATAAACCACCACTCCTGTGTCAGCTGAAGCTCCTGGTCGAGCAGATGTGTAGTTTTACCTGAATGTTCTCTTGGTTTTCAAACCTTGTCCAGACTTCCACAGATCTGCTTAGCTGCCATTTGTTACTGACATTTGGGGCAGTTCAAATTTGAAACTGAAAGCACTTGTTTGTGTTTTTTTTTTCTTTCTTTTACACTACAGGCCAAAAATTTGGAAGCAAGATCAAGTTTGTACAAAAAAAAGATCATAGTTCATTGGCATACTTTGCAACAAAATAAACATGATTATTATATAAAGAGTCACTCATTAGAATACATTGTTACTATAATTATCAAGTATTTGTATCTGTACTCTTGTTTCTTTACTCAGCTGTTTCTTTCTAGCCATTTCTGTGGTAGTTATAGAGATGGACACAGTTGAGATTAATTGGGATTTTTGAGTGCAAACTCAAAAGCCAAAAAGCTAAAGTGAATAATGCAAACTGTGATCTGTCTTTTACTTTTCCACTGATGTTGTGACTCTTGTAAATCTTCTCAACTCTAAAACTAAGGCCTTGTTTTGTTTTGTTTATTTGTTAACATTTATTCAGCAGTTTACTGGTAACATCAATATATACCGAACGGTAAATTGAGGAAAATGGTGCATATCAATGAAAGCAAAGTCTGATCATGCAGTAAATGCATCCCAAAATCCATAGAATTCATACTGGTTACTGCGCCAAGAAATGCAACGGAGTTATGTGACGATCGTCTTGGTTTGTCCGTCTGTCTGTCTGTCTGTCTGTCTGTCTGTCTGTCTGTCTGTCTGTCTGTCTGTCTGTCTGTCTGTCTGTCTGTCTGTCTGTCTGTCAGTTTGCAACATTACTCAAAAACAGTCTAACAGATTTGGATGAAATTTTCAGGTAAGGTCAAAAATTACACAAAGACCAAGTGATTAGGTTTTGGCAGTGATGTGGCTTAAATCCCTTTTAAAGACTCACCTTTTTAGATCTGCTTTCCTTAAGTGATTCTGTATTTTATCTTGAACTTGTTTTACTATCTATTGATTTTAATTAACAGTTTTGTTTTATCTTATTGTATTTTATGTACAGCGTCTTTGAGTTTTTGGAAAAGCGCTTTATAAATAAAATTTATTATTATTATAGTCTGAATCCACGGATTTGTTAAAGATTTCTGTATCATTGCCAGATAGCAGCACGGTGTCACTGTAACTATGACAACAAGTGAACACTAGCTGACGATCACATGATTGCAGTTCTACTACAAATCGACCACTACGGACCACAAATTGTTTAAAGATTTCATCCGTCAGGAATTATACGACTGAGCAGCCTTGGCAGAGTACTGTGCTCTCTCAATGCTTTTCTTATTTTTATTATTTTTACCTTTTTAAGGAAGACATTGTTCCAGACATTCCAAATGGTTGGCCTGTAGTGTATATCATTCCCTGCTTCATAGGCATAACTTCACTTCAGTCACTTGTATCACCACAAGGTTTGAAAAGTTAGGAGCTCTGGAGTTCATCCTAACCACAGCTTTTGGCCTGCTGGACTAGTTATAATGAATCCGTTTAGGTCTAATGAGTTAATAAAACGAATTCCTGAGACTGAACAAGTAGAGGGGTTCTCAGACATTCTGCACATAGTTATTGTTTATTTTTATTATGTCTTTAAAATCATGAAAAAATAAGTAACACTGCACTGTCATATTTATTTGTTGCCTGCTGGTTTATGGGGTTGTACCTATTTTTACTTCAGTAATCAACAAAATGTCTAACTTGCCCTACATACAACTATGCAGCACAAGCAATGCAAACAATCTTTATACAACATAATTAAAACGAAGCACGATAACGCGTGTGTCATTTTCAGAGGCGAGTCTGCAGGCCCAGCTAACCGAGTGCCGAGCTCAGGTTGAACACTGGCAAGGCGTGGCGACAATCTGTGAGCTGAGCAAACAGGAGGAACTGGCAGAGCTGCAAAAACAATGTGATCAAGAGATTCAGTCTCTGCAGGAGGCTCTCAGAGGTCAGTTTGAGAGGTTTTGACTGTAAATTCTAATGCATGATATGCATTGTGTGTTTGTGACACTTCTTGTGTGTGTTTTGGTCTAATTTGACATAATAAGAGAGAAGTAATTGTCCCCTGCATGTTGTGTATACTAGAAGTTTTGGTTGATGATAAACATCTCACAAAATACACTCCATGTGCTTAACGTATATAAATACAAGAAAATATACTCATGCTAACAAGGATAAATGAAAGTTTTAAGAAGTAAGTTTTAAGCCTCCTCTGATAAGAAGTTTTGCCGGATTTTGAGCAAACATATACTGCTAAAAGGGGTTTGTTTTCATTCAACAAGTAAGATGTCTTTTTAGACAACCTGAGAGAGCTTAGCTTTTATCTTTCAATCAAGTCAGATATGTACAGAGATGCTAGGGTTTTAAAATTTGTTCCAGAAAGATACTACAGATAATTTTTCTCATTTTTGAGTGTATATTGAGTGTAAAAAAAAAAGGTGGCGTTGTACTCAAACCTTACTGCAAGTAAGCTGCTGCTCATGTGTTTCTGACCAATTTGATGTGTTTTCTGACTGGGGATAAGTGTTTCATCATCGTTGTTTTCTCAGAGACAGCAGCACAGTATGAGGCCAGGATAGCAGTTCTACAGTCTCAACCTGTGGAGTGGAGGAGAGGCAGTGGACACAACATGGTCAGTGTGCAAAGGATTCTTCTTCTGAAGTAGTTTCTACTGTTGCACTCCATTCCACCATTTCTTTCCTCTACCTGCTAGATCAGTGGAAGGAAAGGCAGGATGGATGCAGAAGTCCACAGTAATGAATCCCAGGCTTCGATCGCCAACAGCCTGGCAGACGACGAGGCAGCAGCATCGCCGGACAGGACGCACAGCCAGCCAGCACAGCCAGCAGATCTTGAGGCGGCGGCAGAGGGAGAAGGAGGTCCACTGACGACAGAAGGGTATTTTTCACTCCAGCAGTGTGACTCGGCCTCGCTGTCCTCCTTCTCCTTAGACACGCCGTCTCTGCCCAGAAAACTCCACGCTCAGGAAGACACCGACTCGCTGGTCTCCACAGGAACTTTGGTGCCTGAAGCCATTTACCTGCCACCAGCTGGACACCGGCTGGTCACACACAGTGACTGGGATGCACTCAATGCTCAGGTTGAACATTTGTGGAGGCTTTTTACTACTTCATCTATTTGCAGGAATTTAGGTTTTGAAGAAAGAACAATTACAACATAGTATAGCAGCAATAAAAAGGCATCCTTACACTCCAGTCTACGCAGTGTTGATTTCCTTAAGTTTGTAGACTGATTTTGCGTTGAAATAAAATCGCGATGTGCTCTGCAGGTGTCAGAGCTGCGAGGGGAAGTGAGTCGGCTGCAGGCGGAGAACGAGGAGCTGGAGAGAGAACTGGA
This sequence comes from Amphiprion ocellaris, assembly GCF_022539595.1. Taxonomy (NCBI): domain Eukaryota; kingdom Metazoa; phylum Chordata; class Actinopteri; family Pomacentridae; genus Amphiprion; species Amphiprion ocellaris. Next base: position 26,111,512 of record NC_072784.1, on the reverse strand, counting down.
TACACAGACCAACCACACACACAAACAGGTGGGCAACACTGCCTAAATATGTGTCCTTGTATACTGTTTTGTGCATTTTGACATGTACAGACTTAGATGTGTTTGATGTGTGTTCAGGTGTCAATGCTCCAGTCTCAGGTCCAGACTTCAGAGGCCCTCCTCCAGGATTTGCAAAAATCTTTCAGCCAATCACAAAATGCAGTCCAGAGTCGACTGGTGAGTGACATGATGTTGACCCTCCTTTTCCATTAAAGGAATAATTAAATATTTTGGTCGATGCAGTGTCATGAAAATGCTGTAGGTTAAACAAATGGGATATAACATGTTGTTTAGTGAGCTGTAGATTGGCTGTTAGGTGGATGTGTTCACCTGGAAAGCGCAGGGTGTTACTGTTTCCATTCTTTGTGTTACACAAACTTGCCGCTCCACATATTTACCATACAGACATGAGAGTGGAATTGATTATTTTATTTAACTCGGCAAGAAAGGGAAAAAGTGATCCTCTAAAATGTTTCATTTTATTCCAATCAGAAAAGCTTCCAGGAACAGAAATTGACTGGCACCATTTCTTACCACAAATGCGCATCTCAAAGTGACTCATCACACAGCGATTAAGCCAACAGCAGTCACTTGACTCCCAGAGCAAGTTTATATAACTGCCCATGAAGTATGTGTGCATTTTATTAATATGTGTACACAGTAGGAGGAGGTGTTTCAATTTACATTTCTTGTCCAGGCAGAGCTGTCTCTGTCTCAGAGAAGGATGTGCAGCGAGCTGTCCAGGCTGAAAGGAGAAGAGGCCGAGGAGGATGTCCCAGACACTAGCTCATCTCTACCAGCAACACTGCATGTAAACTGCTCTTTTATTTCTTCATTTGCAGTATATATCACCCACAAAGACTTTGGATTCATTTAAACATGAATTATTTAGTGAAATCTGTCATGTTGTTTCACATCAAACAGCTGGAAAAGAACAATTTTGCATATTACAGTAAAGGGAACAGAAACCTGCTCCTCTTCATAGTTTGCTGCTCTTCTTTTTGCAAAAGTTTTTGACACTGCTGGAAATAATTCAACCCCCACACATATTTACTTGATACATTTTTAGATTTGCATTTTTGTCAGGTCTCAGGTGTGATTTTCATTAAATTAGGATTTCAGATCTGATGGTGAGATGGCTATTTATAAACGTTGCAGGAAAAGCCTCCAGTTCATCAGGAGTCAGGACCGCTTCATTGCTGCGTGTATTTATAGTTGGCAGGTGTTTGTCTCTTGGTTCATTTGTGTGTGAATTCACTTTTAACTTTTAACTCAAACCTGCAGGGTGCGCATCATGAGGAGCGCCTTCGCATTGAGATCGTCAACCTGAGGGAGCAGCTGGACACTCGGGCAGAGGAGAACGGTCTGTGGATTACTTTCTCATGTGTGCAATTTTCTGTTGACTTTCTTGACACTGACACAATTTTTTTTCCCTCCCCTTCTTGCTCCCTGCCTGCTGACACTTGAAACTACTGTCATCAGAAGTTTTAGAGGGTGAGTGAACAACTCATGCTTTATTATTAGGCTGATAAGCCAATTAGTAGGTCTTGTGATTAGTGTAGAATAACATTTCATTCAGATTTATTTAACCTTTAACATTTGCATCCTCTTTGGGAGTAAAGTGTCATCCTAGCTGGTAAAATGGATGGCCAAAACGGAGAAAACTTGCAAATAAAACATCCGTCCAAACTGTTCCGTGATGAGTCTCACAGCACAGTCTTGTTTGTGATTCTGTGTACAGTGCAGCTTTCCAGTCTGAAGGTGGAGACAGAGAGGATCCAGGCTCAGAAAGAGCAGGTGCAGGCTGAGCTGCTGGCCTGCCGCACTGAAGTGGACGCCCTGCGGGTGGCTCTCTCTCATGTACAGAGCACCAACAAGAGCCTCAGCAATGATAAAGTAAATCTAGCTCGCTATTAGCAATATATATAGTTGTTACTGTTAATGCTTGCATAGTTATTTGCTGCCAATTTACCCCAGTAAAGTCTATAGTGATTTTTGAACTGGTGTTTTTCTGAGACGAGCTGATGAGCCAAATTTGCAAAAATCATAGTCCTGATTATTTAAGGATTTTACAACCATTGTTTGTCTTATTATTTTAACTTGCTTACTATTATCCACTGTTCAGGCAGCCAGGAAATATTGTTTTCAGTCCCTGATTGTACAGTATTTAAGTAATGAAAACCTGAGTAGAGACTTTGGCATGTCCAGATATATCAATGTTAACTTGATGTTGTGAACATCTGCTAATGTCCTTTTTGATGCTACAAAACATCAGGAAGTGGTTTCACAAGCCTGATTTGATAAGCAGTCATTAAGAATGTTTAATTCTGATTCTACTTTATGGTTCTAAAGCATATTTCTTTCATTTTAAACTGAGTGCTGCAAACACCTACTGTATATCTACTGCTGTGTCTTGCTGTCACCTAATGCATTTGCTTTGATAAATCCTGAGTCCATACAAACTAGTGATATAAGTAAAGAGCTGAGGTTTAATGCAACTGTTTTCTCTGTGGTTGTCAGGCAACTTTGCACCAACAGTGTCTGGAGCTGCGTAGTCAAGTGATCAGTCTTCGCTCTCAGGTCGACACCAGCCAGACTGTACAGAGAGACTTCGTCCAACTCTCTCAGTCACTGCAGGTAAGATATAATGTAAGACGTAATAGACAGTGGTAGAAGTAAGCTTGTGAAGAGGAGTATACTGAAAATAAGACACTTCAATTAAATACATAAAATATCAAAACACAACACGCACTCTCCTTTGACAACTGTTCAACCCCTTGGCTGCAAGATATATCACAACATGAAAAAGCAAAAACCTCAACTGTCACCCAGAAAGGGAGATCTTAAGAAATGTTGAGGACCATTTCACAGATTAGTTTTTGTGTGTGCATTCCGAGTAAGAGAATGACACATATTCCCAACTGTCTCCCTATTCCATTAAATAAGAATCATATTTGAGACAATGAAATAAACATACATAAACAGTTAAATCAAAATGACAGTTAGTAAATTTCTCAGTAAAAGGGAACAGGCATGATAAACAATATTAAATCACAATTATTCCAGTTTAGATGTTTTTGTAAGTCAGTAAAAAAATTACTTTTGTCCTCAGAGGTGCAAAATGATCCGATCTGCATATTCATCATCAGCAGCTTATCACTTACGGAAAATAATAAAATTAGTGCTTTGTAGTCACACTTACCACGTCTCCTTCTTCAGGTGAAGCTGGAGTTGATTCGGCAGGCGGAGACTCTGGAACAAGTCAGGAAAATCCTAGAAGAAGGAGTCAGTCAGGATGGTTCCCCACCTGTGGACGCTTCATGAGTTTTAGAAAATTATGTTGGAACCAAACAGCACAGCCCAAGATTTAACATCACCAGAGTGACCCAGGAAGGTCCACTAACCACATGAAATACGGATGCTCTGGTAAAGTAACCACTGGAAATGCCACAGCTGGTGCTGCCAGCACTTGTATTGTGACACTGGAAATACTGTAAAAAAAAAAAAAAAAAAACAGAAGCAATATGTTGTTTCATTGTTGTCTCAGAGAGGATGCTTTGGTGTCAAATCAGGCTTAGTGACCAAAGTGAGCTGTGACGAACCAGGAATACTTCAGTACCACTGTTTTTACACGCTCCCTATTTTCTTACATCTACTAACACATTTATTCCTCTACTAATACATGTGAATATATTCTGTTTGTAAAGCTGACGGACTCAAGCAGAACACTCAGCACTTGATTTTCACAGTGTCAGAACTTAATACGCAAGTAATTAATATTTTTGTGCATCTTTGAGAAGGACCACAAAGCAATGGATCACAGTGCAATAATAAAGTTATGCAAACTAGACATTCACCTAAATTAGCAGTATTCAAATGTGTTTTTATTATATATGTTAAAGGTGGAGGAAGCCATTCTAATTTAATACACTATATGTCAAATTCAGTGGATTTCTCCTCTATTCCAGCTGACCAGCAACGGGAGACGTTTGTACATGTATGCAAGCAGATTACATGCAGAGGATAGTCCTGTGCATGCATTTTCTGGAAAATACGGTGAATTTATAATACAATTAGACATGTCAAGAAGGTAGAGCACCTGAAGTGAGAGACAGTGGCGACTGTTCCTCCTCTCCGTTACCAAAAGGAAAGGTTGAGCAAGTAGCCGGGCTCCTTTGCACAGCAGCAGGTTACCGTTAAACTCCAGCTCCATCAGGAAAAGCCTGGAATCTATTACTCTGTTATGTTTTGGATGCTGTTTGTGTGTGTCATTGATTTGATGACATTTTACAATGTTTGTTTTCCTCAGTTATAAAGAATAGATGTCCACTTCCTCTATACAAAGCTAGAGTTTTTCTCTTTCGGTCAGCAACCCACTTTTTGTAGTTGTTGGCAGTGCACATCCATGAATGTGATGGCCACAGTTTCTGAAGGGTTGTGTTTGTTTGACTGCTGAGCATCAACACAGTTTCTCAGGGATGGCTTTCTCCACCTTTAGAGTAACTTTGTTTTTATTTTAGCTAAGCATTAACATTCCTGTCCTTACTGCAACCATGATCGCTTTTAAACTGTAAGCAAGTTTATGATTGTGGATTTGGGAAAGGAATAAAGTGAAAAATGTTAAAGATGATAAATGTGTAACATCTTGTTATTTTAATTTTTGTGTTAATGCACATGGAAAACTGTATCTTGTCACCTTTTTTCTTCAACCTTTATAGCTGCATGCGATAGGTTTGGATATACATCTTTGAATGTGGTCACTTTTAGAAGTTTTAAAATACAAGAAATTCATGCATTTAGGTCATAAATGGATGAAAATAAGAATAGTTCCAAAAAATGTACATCATACAGACAATTAGTCTAATGCAGAATTACATAAGTTGTTATTTATTTATGTACTTATTTAATTTTAATCATTGCACTGCAACCACAGTCAGAAACTCTATCAACATATTTAAATTATGTGATAGTGGCTCTCATTAGTTCGAACAGGGCAGAAAGGTTTTGGTCACACTTGAAAGAAGTTTTTGGCCAACATGTCCTCTTACTTCTTATTGACTTTGTTGTTCAGTCATTACAGACTGCATTATAATTCCTGTTGTGCGCCACTGCACGACAAAACGTTGATTAAACCAGAATTTCATGGCTTGAGAGCAAATTATGGCCTAAAACTAGGCTGTCTATTTAGTGATAAGGTGTAATTATACATTAGAAAATATATGCGGTTGTTGAAAAGGGGATAACCTATACACTGTATGCAAAATATCCAGCAGGGGGAGACTCTTGTTTCAAAAAAAAGAAGAAAATGACTCCACTTCTCTCTTGATTTATTGCATCGGTAAACATTTTACAAATGAGTTTACAGTTTCAGTCACTACTGTCAACTGTCCTTCAGTGCAGCATGATGTTCATTTTGTAAATAATGGTCCTATTTTGAATGAAATAGATGGTGAAACGGTATGTTTTAGTGTGTGGCTAATGTGTAATGTCTTACGTTCTAATGCAGATCCCCCCTCGTTTGTCACATAAAGACCAAGATGGGAACGGTTGAATTTCAAATTTGACAGGTGTACTCTAATGTCAATACTGCTACACTATATAGTATGCAAGAAAAGCACTCAGAGCGCAGTACTCCGCCAGGGCTGCTGCTATCGTATCATTTCCAACGGATGAAATCTTGAAAAAAATTTGTGTCAGCAATCATGGCAACATACAATGTGGCCATTTAATATAGATGTACTCGCAAACAAAATGATCTTGCATTGAGCACAGGTGTGTGTTATGTACAGATACCAAATTGCATGAACTAAATATGTAGCAAGCGGTGGGAATTGATGGGACTCGAAAACACAATTTAACCAATTGTTCCTTGTATCATTTCTGACGGATCAGTCCCGATAAGTCTGCAGCGGTCAATTTGTAGTAGGATCGCAATCATGTGATCGTCAGCAGGCAGCTGACGTAGTGTTCACTTGTAGTCATAGTTACAGTGACACCATGCCGCTAATCTTGCAATTATACAGAAGTCTTTAACAAATCCGTGGATTCAGACTATAAGCCACATCACTGCCAAAATCTAATCAGATCACCACCTTCCTTGGCGGAGTAATGAGATCATGGAAAATAATACACACACAAAAGTGACAACATTTGTATGGGACACTCTGCACATTGACAAAAGATGTGTAGAAGATGCAGTATTTATTTATTTATTTTTACTTTCCACCAGACTCTAGAGCACAAATTTAATTACGTCTGCAGCAGGCAACCGTACACTGTAACAGCTACATGCACTGAGGGCTGTGCATTATCAGGCCTGCTGTTTCTGAACATGACTCTTTACCAGAGATGATCTGTCTTCTGCATTTGAAATTTGAACCAGTCTGACGACCAAAACATTTTCCCATCAATAGCATTAAGCTTTGTTAAGAATCTATTCACATGCATAGATTTAGTATATAATGTCAGCGCTCTCAGCTTTAAAATATTCATTTTCACCTCTTTGTATCTTTTGGCCTTTTTTATGACTGCAGCGATAATGCAATACAGCTTGCAGCCATCTGAGAAAAAAGACTGTCTAATTTAAGGACACTCAAAAATACATTACACTCAATTGAGTAAATGATTACCGACAACATCTATTATACAACAGCCTAGAGAAAGCATCTGGGCCTGCATTATGCTGCTGAAAAGATCAGCCACTGTACCGACTGTGAGTGTGTGCAGACTCCACACAACTTAACAATATAAGACAAATGCAGTAATGCACCTCAGTCCAAACTGAACATATGTATGTGTTGTCTTTTGCATAAAAAATCCTGTGGTAAAATTAAAACAGCTTTTTTGCACAAAACATACACCACCTTTCAAAAGTTTGAGTCACTTAGAAATGGCCTTATTTTTGAAAGAAAAGCTTTTTTTTAAAAGAAAAAAATGAAGCTAACATTAAATGAATCAGATATACAGTCTAGACATTGTTAATATAGAGCAACTTTAACTAATGCAGAGCAACTTTAATTCATGTACACTGCCATTCAGTAATTCGGGGTCACTTAGAAATGTCCTTATATTTGAAAGAAAAACATTTTTTCCAATGAAAATAACATTAAATGACTCAGAAATACATTGTAGACATTGTTAACGTGGTAAATGACTATTCTAGCTGGAAACAGCTGATTTTTAATGGAATATCTTCATAGGGGTACAGAGGAACATTTCCAGCAACCACCACTCCTGTGTTCTAATGCTACATTGTGTTAGCTAATGGTGTTGAAAGGCTCATTGATGATTAGAAAACCCTTGTGCAATTATGTTAGCACATGAATAAAAGTCAGTTTTCATGGATAACATGAAATTGTCTGGGTGACCCCAAATTTTTGAACGGTAGTGTAGAGCAACTTTAACTAATATGGAGCAACTTTAATGAATATGGAGTAGCTTTAACTAATATGGAGCAACTTTAACATAGAGCAACTTAAATATAGAGCAACTTTATCTCATTTTTGAGCAACTTTAACTGATGTAGAGCAACTTTAATTCATGTACATTGCTGTTCAATAATTTGGGATCACTTAGAAATGTCCATATATTTGAAAGAAAAGTTTTTTTTTTCAATGAAAATGACTCAGAAATATAGTCTAGACATTGTTAATGTGGTAAATTACTATTCTAGCTGAAAACAGCTGATTTTTAATGGAATATCTCCATAGGGATACAGAGGAACATTTCCAGCAACCATCACTCCTGTGTTCTAATGCTACATTGTGTTAGCTAATGGTGTTGAAAGGCTAATTGATGATTAGAAAACCCTTGTGCAGTTATGTTAGCACATGAATACGTGTGAGTATAGTGTGAGTTTTCATGGAAAACATGAAATTGCATGGGTGACTCCAAACATTTGGACAGTAGCGTATGTTAAATAGTGCTTCTGATGTGAACATGCAGACTGAGTTCAGTTGATGTTAGAAACGCTATGGGAAAATGAGTACAGTACACGTGGCATAATGATGCAACTTTTATGAGGAAAACCACTCATACTACATCAAGCCTTCACAATGATTTAGAGTTTAAAGTAATCAAGAAGGAAGCACGTTATCAGTCAAAAAATTCAGTGCATAGTAAGTAAGCAAACACCTTTGGTTCATTTTCACGTTAGCTCATAGACAGAAAATTCAGTCTGATTAGTAAAGCATTATTGCAATATAAAGCAGCTACAATGATTCAGCGTTTGGCTTTGCAGAATTTCAGTGGAAAAGCTCAGTCTTATTTACTTTTGCTTTGTACTAACCACTAACCACTTTAGGTAGAAAAAAAAAAGTAATAAAACCAGAGCTTTAGAGTGAAAGGTTAGAGGATTTTGTCACTGGAAGGTTGCCAATTTAAGTGGTACATCTGGGGAAATCTGGATGGGAACTACTCTCCTCTCCCACAGCAACAAATGCTATTAGTGCTCCTACTGTAAATGCTCTGGTGATGAGGGAAAGTAGCCTGGTTGCACTGAGAAACTTACCAGAGCTGAATGAGCTCCTATATGGGTGTGAAGAATTATACGATTAGGTAATATAATGGATCTATTGTGATGAGGTTTGAATAATAGAACCTACGCACATGCTGCTGCTGGGATCACACTTTTAAACATGACATAGAGGCAAACGTTGTGGCCTGAGCAGCAATGAGAGCAAATCAGAAGGTTTATAGGATTTGTAGAACTGTTGTGGATTTAATTTAATGAAAGTCTTTTCCTACTTGACAAACCCAATTACAGCCACATTCTTCTTTCTTTTTCCTAAGTGCCCGAGTGTACATTAAATCACATCTTACTAGATTTGCACAATCAGCTTGAAGACAAGCATGTATTATTGCAAATCACGCAGCAATTATTCATTTTTATTGAACTAATTTCAGACTGGTTGACTACCTTTAGATGACAGAGGCTTCTATGTGTTAGTGTTTTCATCAGGGATTCTAATAGATATAAGGCCTTTCATCGCTGCCTCATTGACAAATATCCCCTGCAGTGAGATGACACCTACTGATGTGAACATTTGGAAAGGCAGGCTGTCGAGTGTGAAATGTCCTTTTGCATCTACCGTCTGCTGCCGCTTAAAAACATGCTTGTCTGCTAGCTTTGGTGTGTGTAGTGAGTGCACAGTGGAGCTCCAGCACGTCATCATGTTCTTTTCACATGTAAAGATCAAAGTCACACTCCACTTTTTTATTCTAATTTCCATCCTTATCACACCTAAATGAATAAAATATGCGTTATGTTCAGCAGCTCATTGTTTTTGCTCTTGCACGATGACGGTAAGTTAATGTAATCCTTGTTAACACTGAATAAATTACCCATAATATCCGCTAATGGACGTAATGTGACAACACTTGTCCTAACAGACTTGTGTTAAGCTTCTTGCAAGCAATGAGTCAAAAGATTTTTGATGAAACTGTACAGTTCTTCTCTTTTTTTAAATGCTTTTTTCCCTTCCCAACAGCAGTTCTAATGCTGCTGGATAACCACGTTGATTCTGCAGCCATGCTTTTAACCTGATAGTTTCACTAATTTTATAATTTCTTTATTGTTGCTGTAGACTATACAGTGGAAATACAGTACACTGATCAGCCACAACGTTAAAACCACTGAGAGGCTAACCCTGATTATCTTGTTACCGTGTCAGCTGTCATGGACTGGGATATATTAGGCAGCGAGTGAACAGTCAGCTATTGAAGCTAATGTGTTGGAAGCAGGAAAAATAGGCAGCATAAGGATCTGAGTGACTTTGACAAGGGCCACGTTATGATTACTGTGTCAGAACGTCTTCAAAATGACAGGTCTTGTGGTTTGTTCCCAGTATGTAGTGGTTAGTTTCTAACAAAATGGTCCAAGAAAGGTCAACTGGTGAAGAGATGTGAGCAAGGCTTATTCAGGAATGTGGGGGGCATGTGGTCCCATCCTGCAGAAAGAAATGAAATTCCTAAAGTTGTCAAAACAAATGGTGCATCATAGCCGCAGATTATGTGACATCAGAACTTCGATGATGGAGCAACGGAAGAAGGTGTCCTGGTCTGATGAATCACATTTTCTTTTACATCATGTGGACAGCAGGAATGTGTGTGTTGTTAACTTGGGGAAGAGCTGGCAGCAGGATGGGAGGAAGGCAAGTCGGTGAAGGCAGTGTGATGCTCTGGGTGATGTTCTTTGGGAAACCTTGGGTCCTGACAATCATGTGGATGTTACCACCAACTTAAACACTGCTGCAGACTACATATACCCCTTCGTGTCAATGGTATCTCCGAATGGCAGCGGCCTCTTTCAGCAGGATAATCCCTCCCTGCCACATAGCAAAAAAAAAAAAAAAAAATCCTGAATGGTTACCGACTTGGCTTTCAAATTGTCCAGGTCTCCAGAATCAGATCAAGCATCTGTGGAATGTGCAGGAAAACAATCCATTGAGGCCCCACCTAGCTTAAAGGATCTGCTGCTAACTTCTCAGTGCCTGATACCACAGGACACCTCCAGAGCTCTTGGAGTCAGACAATACGAGGCAGGTGGTTTTAATGTTGTGGCTGGTTCAGTGTATATATGATTCAAAGTAATACAATGCTTATGCTTTTAATTTTCTAGCTGTGATTATTATGACGAACATAGTGAGGCAACATTCACATAAGGTGTCATGCTTTATAAATTGACGCGCACTCAGCACATAGAGAGCAGTAAGACTCCTAATATTTCCTTCATCATATTATCGGAACAGTCTTTTGTCCTTGGTTACCAGTGGGCTTTCCTCTCTTTGGTAACCAGCTCCAGGAAATGGGAGTGACTCGCATAGAGGGCAAAAGACGAGTCAACATCAACCCATTTAACTTGTCCTGCGTCATCACCAGCTTGCAGCGGCAGCTCACTCACACTGTTGCCTACAGAAACAACAAAGACATTTTACTGGCTTATAAAGACATTACATCTCCATTTTGCTTTTTGTTGTTCTCAAAGAATTAAATACTGGTATGTGAAATGTAAAACTATGGATAGTGTGATTAAAGAGCCCATATTATGCAACTTTACATGTTCGCCTCACATGTTTACGTGCTTTAATGTTAAAAAAAAAAAACTTTCTTCTCCTACTGCACATCATTGCAGCTCCTTTTTGTGACACTCTGAAACGCTGTGTTTTATAACCGTCTCTTTAAGACCCTGCTGCTGAAAAGCCCAGTCTGCTCTCATTAGTCCACTGGCCCAACAAAAGCAAGATAACATTGATTGCATTCTCAACTCCAGATCTATGAGCACAGGCAGAGAAAGGTCACCCTAGCAGAAGTGTAGAAAGAACTGCAGACTCTGAAGAAGCTGCTCATTCTTTGCCACTTTTACACTTGTCATGTAAAAGTGTGTTACACGATGACATAAGTAAGTAATAGAAGAAAAGCATGGGCTTCAAAAGAGGTGCTTCAGGCAGGTAAGGAGTAAGGATGTTTCTAAGACACAATAACTCCCTTGGGTGTGGTCTTTGTAATTTTTGCAGACTTTTTACAAAATAGCTGTTATATAATGTGCTAAAGGAAAGAGGAAACACTAATATGGGCTCTTTAAAAAGAGAAAAATGCATTCTTCTGTATAAATGAAGGGTTTGGAAGCAGAGCGGTCTAACCCACTTTCTGTAGTTTGTGAGAGAAACGAATTCAAAGTTTTGTGTTTTCAAGAATGGTCTAACATTCAAGGCACCATTGTAACGCTATATTTGGGTTGTGGGTCAAACCACTTTCCTGCTAAAATCTAGACCATAAAATATGACAGAAGTGATATAAAACTTCGATTTTTTGTGGGTTAGACCACTCTGCTTCTAACAACCCTGAAATGATACCTGATTCATCATGAAAGTTGACAGCGACTGTCTCCATCCAAGCATTGTCAGTGTTCCTAGGGTCATCCACATAGCCTTTATAGACCTGAAGGAGAAACATCACAAGTTCAAGTAAAAGAAAAAGCCTCTAAATTCTTTCAGTCTCTTGGTTTTTTCACTTGCTGACTAAAATGTGACAGTACACAAATGAGTGTGTGACTGTTACTGACCTGAAATCCTGGCGATTTGAAGAGTTTGTTGATCCGCTCATGGATTTTCGCTCTCTCTGCTGGCACAACCGAAAGAGAGTTCAGTGCTTCTTCGGAGAACTCTCGCTGAAGCGTGAGAGAAACCTGCTCTCCTGGATCAACCATCCCCTGCAAAACAAGCATGTGAACACAAATAAGGAAGTAAGTAGAGAAGCTTGACATTCTACATACATTGTGTCCCAAAGATTCATTCTCCCCAGAAAAGCAAACCTCAAAGACTGTATATGCAATATAATCAATTTATTCAATAACCAGTATTTCCCCCTTTCACTTTGATCATGGCTGTCAGTCTTTCAGGCATGAAATGTACAAGGTTCTTAAGTGTGGATGGTTCTATCTTCCCCCACTAGAGTTGAGCTGTTTCATGGTGATCGATGTTGGACTGTTTAAGATGCGACTGTTCAGGATTCCCCAACAGTTCTCAACTGGGTTGAGGTCAGAGGGGTTTGTTATGCAGAAAGCCAGGTAGATGGTCAGAACACCACTGCTGAGTCATACAGGCAGTATGAGCAGGCGCACCATCTTGCATAAATACCAATTCCGTCTGTTAAACATTTTGTGTTCAGTCACAGGGCCCAATTTTTTGCTCCTGGCCAAAATAGGAAGTAGTACCTTTTCTAGAATGTTGTTGGTATAATATTGTGCATTAACAGTGGTAGTTGAGGCACAATGTGCAGCTCTGAGAGACTTGAAGTGGACATAGCCCCTCAAACCATTCTATGGGCACTGAATTTCACTAGCTCAGAAGATGGTACTATTTCACGATAATCTGTATAGATGCAGTTGTTTTGGCTGTTGGGTGTCAGAAAGAAGTAGAGAGGGCATTTAACAGAGAAAATCCAGCTCTCTCAGTCTTTTGGAGTCAGAGTTATGTACTTTGTGAAAGCCAGTCTCTTCTCCTTTTGCAGTTTGGTGAGTCATGGGGTATGTTGAATCTTGTAAGCTTTCAGCCCCTATATTTCTGTTAAATAACGATGCACAGTGTTCTTAGAAACATCTTCACTTCTGCACCCAGTGAATATGTCTGTCAAGGGCTTGAGCTACCTGCTGACGAGTTTTACCTGCATTTCGAAGAGCAATGGCCTGTGCACGAATCTCAGACTCTGAAAGAGTAGCTTTTCCGCCTTTACTCTTGGCCATGGTAACAACACTTACAAAATTTGGTTGTGAGTGTATTGCATTTTGGCCAAGCAAGAAATTTATACTCTGGAACCTGACAGTTTGACCAAACAAACAACCAAACAGAACCTGATTGACCAGGTATAACCCATTTTGGTGACAAACAATCAAACATGTTGTCCAGTGGGGAGAACGAACTTTTGTAACACAGTATACTCCAAATCAATCACTTCCATAGGTTTGATTGCATTTTTGCTGTCTTTTGAAAAACTATCTTGGTAGACCAAATAAAAAGCAAGTTAGAATAATACAGGCATAGTGGAAGTTGTACAAAATAACAGACCACATAAATAGAAAAGAAATGCTAAAGCCACCAACCCCAGGAATGGCCCACTCCCCACAGTCTTTCCTCTTGATGGCCACAAACTGCAGAATAGGTCGTTTGGAGACAGAGTGAAGTATCTTTGCTCCTTTGGCATCTACTTTCCATCTACAAGACAATGAGACACAATAGGCAATCGGCATTCATAAAAACTCCCTGTTCTTTTGCGTTGGAACATGTTGATTCTACAAAAACATGACAGAAAACTGTGTTAATTTCGTGATAGTTTGTACCAACGGGTTATAGACTAAATCTCAGCCTATAACACCTTGGTATCCTTTGAATCCTTCTTTGTAAAACTCAACTGACCACTGAATAGATAATGTGTAAGGTAAAGAAAAGTCACCTTGTGACAATGGGATCGGCAGCATGATTGGGTCCCCATCGTCCAAGCAAACCTCTGCCTGTCACCCCTGTGCGTCCATGAGGATTTCTAAGGAGTAAATTAATTTGCAGACTTATTTAGCCCTAACATACTTGTTTTATCATTTGACAGCAGCAAAAAATACCCGAAATGTCATTCTTTCAGCCTGAAATCCGATGACTTTTCCTAAAGTGACCCAAAATACACAAAAATGAAAATAAAATGTTATATTTTTGTACAGGTGCTACAAATTTTTGTACACTGCGGCTGTTTTGGGTCAAATCTGAGCCGTATCTGTTGAGATGGATTTTAGATCTACCAGTAAATACAGCCCCTCGGATAAAGAGGGTTAGGGTTAGTTCCATACTAATACATGTAAAGTTTCCTACCACTGCTTTGAATGCACAGACTAGTTTATAATAAGCTTTATATCATTTAATATTTTGTGTTCTAAGTGGTTAATGTTGAACTGTTATTGACAATTATGATTTCTTATGATATAGCGGTGAGGACAGCGTTTAATGGTTGCAGTTGTTTAACATGGTTATATTACAAATCCCAACAGTTCCAAAATTTTCATGCCATTTTTAAATGGAATGGTCAAAACTGACCCGGACCATACTGTGAAGCCATCAGTATTTAAGAAGAATGTGTTTGCCAAAAATACTTAAAAGTCTAAATTAATTACCAGTGCAAACACAGAAGTCTTTAAAAAAAAAGTGCACACAGAGAATTGCAGACTTGACTTTTTAGAAGAAGTGCTCACAGCCATAATCTGACCAGTCATCCTGATGTTGGTGTGCATTTATATTAAAGCTTCATTAAGTGATGACTTGGACATTAACAGGTAATGATGTGTTTCTATAACATGAAAGAGTTGAGTGCTACAGATCCCTCCAAGACTGCAAGAACCAATTAAACTGACAGTGTTACCAGCTAAATTCAGTCAGACGTCAGAAAAAAACAGCTTAGAGATGTTTCTCTTGCTACTCCATAACTTACAGTGGCTTTCCATTCTCCACTTTGTAGGTGCCCTCAAAGCCTGTCCTGTCCACACCAGCATCCACAGTGTTGAACTTTGGAGAGAAAACGCTGAAAAACAAGCAAAAGTCCCTAAAACTGGTATAAATTATCTCCAGCTCATTTTCGACATGAAAAAGTAAAGAAAAATCTTAAATTTCTCACAAAAAAATGTAAATTTAAACCTCAGGTGCGATTATTATTTATCACTCACATGGCACAGATTTAACAAGAAGTCCTAATATTATTAAACTACATTTAGTTCATTTTAAAGAAGCTATGTGTTGCTCACCCAATCTCAGCATCCGCCCATACTGGCTTCTTTAAAACTGCAGGATCAGTATGGTTGACTGGATTATATTGCGGCCACTTCTGACTCCAGTCCACTTTGTCATCAGGCACAGGCAAGCGCTTGATTTTGGATCCTGGGTACTGTGGGCATCTGGACTTAACATGAAGCGTTGCTGAGGATGGCATTGTCCTGACACTGGTTGTGTAGCGTTTGCAGCAACTGGTACTGGTGGATGTGATGGTTTTAGTAGCTCTGAAAGGATAAGAAGGTGTGCAGGAGATCGCGGGCCTGCAGGGAAAGAAATATGAGATGTCAAAATCCAGTAAGTGTACCTTGCTCTTTCAACCCGACGCTGTACGCATTCTGCTGCAAATTATGAGAATAACCTTCTACCTGAAGTAATGACAGCAAAACCCATAAAGTGACAACATATAGATTACAGAAGGAGTCATTAAACTAGAGCAATGAATTCGACATAGAAGAACAGCGTTAGAGCTACTGTTAAACTGCAAAACACATCTTATGTCTATGTAATGATGACAATGATGAGTTTGTCAAGCCAGTCCTGAATGATTAATTGTAGAAGCTTGTTTTTGAGTTCTATATTATATATAATCAATATAATATTCGGTGAAAATATAGTTTGGCTGTGATATTCCTCAAGTTAATAAACTGTATTAGATTTAGCTTATGGTAATGTCTACTGGGACATTATGTCAGTGATCGTGGTGTGCAGCAGAAAGGTAACTGTCTACGTTCGATTGCAACATCAGCTTATAACCCAACCTCTCCTATAATGTCAAATAATACCAGCTTGTAGTTAAATCTGTATAACTAATGATTCCGTCCATACCTGACTCCGGAGCTGCAGACCGTAAACGGGAGACCGGCAAGAGTCAGCGCTAAACGAATCCGGCCGATCCAGTTCCGTCGCAGGAGTAAATGTACCATTCCTTGAGACAAATAAATCAATAGTCCAACAACCACAACATGCAGCACACAGTAACCAGGAAGTGCACACGCCTGACGCGGTGACGTCTGCAGAGGGGTGTGGTCACGGCAGTCGCACTCGTTTCCATGGTGATCCGAGTCTCTTAAAAGTGAACAAATACAGGCAAGAATGAAATAAATGGATACACAATTTAAATCAATGCACTACGTATTATATTTAGAAATTAATAAAGCATCAAAACTATAAATATTGTGCATTTTTGTTTTTGCCGTGTTAAACGACAATACCCATCTTGTCAGTATCTACATTGCTGCCATGTTAATCGTGAACTGTGAACAACACAAAGCCGGTGACTCTGTAGGGCTCTAATGTAATAATGAAGTGTATTATGTAATAATCCTGATATACAGCACATCCTTGTACATGTAAACAATAATGCCTCGCCTATGGGCACAGGGCAAACCAAACCTTACGTGCACGCAGCAATGTTTATGACTACAATTACAATATATGAGGCTTCAGAACCACAAAAACAAAATATGTCGCTTTGATCAAAAACTCTATTATTCTTGTCAGAACGGGCAGCATGTAACATATTTCGGCACGCCCACTCGTGGCTGCTGCATGTTTAATTTGCAGATTACGCTCGTTTCACTGACATTAAGAGGCCGAACGGGCGGTGCTTCCAGTTTGAGCATTAGCCACCTGACACGACTCCGCTCGTAGAAGCCGCCCCTGTTACTAAATCTAAGGCACTAGTATTACCGTAGTTTGGCACGCGCATTTACGCTCGGCGCTGAGACCAAATCCGCGCTCGCGCACGAAATCCATTTACTCCTCGGTAGTACAGAGGGCCCCGTCGAGTCTCTTCGTTCTGTCAATCCTACAATCCGCTCGGTTAACGCCGTGAAACAGTGCTGAGAGCGGCGGCGGTCCCTCCGTGAAACACTTTGACAGAGCCGGAGCGGTTAGGAGAGGAAGAATGGCGGATTCGAGCAGCACTGCAGCGGTCGGGGCCGCAGGCTCCAACAGCGCTGCTGCTGCTGGGGCGGCTGGCACTGTTGCGCATGAAGGAGCGCCCGGAGCTGCGGGACCGAAGACTGGGTCCGAGTCCGTGAAGGGCCAGATTTTTGATGTGGGCCCCCGCTACACGAACCTGTCTTACATCGGGGAGGGGGCATATGGAATGGTGTGGTGAGTAGAGCCTGTCGTCGCTGTCGGGCTGCCGTAGTATGAGCGAGTGTACTAGCTAACATAAGCTGTTTGTTAGCAATCACTGCTAGCTAGCTAACCGTAGCTGCTGTATTCAACAAGAGGTTTCAAGCAAATATGAGCGCAGCCACGATGTGTGTATTTTAATCAGCTGGGCCAACATTCAGAGATTGTTAAGCCTCAAGGCACCTCATCTTGTGGTTAGCAGGTTAGCTGAGTAGCTACAGGCGTGGCTATGAGCTTTACAGGAAACAAGATTGAGAGTGATTGCGCAGGACGTAGTTTGCTTTCCGATCAGAAATCTTCTGCAGGCTGCATTTTACCGCAAATGTTGTTTAGTTACTGCTACAGTCGGTTTTTTTTACGTCCGGCCCCAGTCTCCCAATCACATTAATCTTCTCTTGAATTATGATAGCCAAACAATCAGTCTGCTGCAAAGCTGCTGCAGAGGATGTGAGTGGGATTCGACAGTTGTAGCGAGGCCTCCCCTCGTGTTATCGCTGTATGTGATCTCTACAGCTCTGTGGACGTGTTGAGCAATTCTGTTGCACTTGATATCAATGTCAAGTCATTGCTATCGAGGTTGGACTGTGAACGCGATCAGATGGGACAGCGCTGCGTGTCAGTGCGAAGTGGATGGTGGCATGAGAGCAGGGATTACACATCCATCTGAGCAGGACACACCGTGTGGCTCACCGTCAGCTCCTAACGGGAGTGTGGTAGCACAGTGCTGTTTTGTTTATGTCATCGTGGTCATGTGATTGCACTGTTGCAGCATTCGGTGTTTGTAAACATTGTCAACACCCACCGGTTGGTACAATGACAGAAACCCAAACTGCCCTTAAATTGTACGATGCACAACAGCTTCAAACCTGCATGCTGATCATTAAACAAATACACGGATGTTTTAATGTAGCGTGCACATTCCAGCACATCATGTTTCAGTGTTCCAGCCGCTGAAGAAGGCGTGTGAACTTGCCCAGTTCATGCAGTGTGTTGTGCAATAAGAGAATGCGCGTTTACCAAGAGGAAAGATGTGATGTAATCATTCCTGTTGAGGGTTTGTGTCAGTGTAAAAACCTAGTTTGGATTTTTTTTTCTTTCTTCCCACAACAGGCTTTGGTGCGAGGGGTTTCATGGCCACAAAACTTACAGGGATTGCTAATAAGTTCAAGGCTCCACATCTTCTTTCAGCACTGCCTGGTCTCCATGTACTCTACACCTCCACCACACTGACACTGCACCTACACTCAGATCTACACCTACAGTCCTTCACGACATACTACTTGAAAAAAAGAAGAAAAAGAAACACATGCATGTTGTCAGTAGAGACAGTCTGCAACGCCCTTGTGGAGTTTAGTATCAGGCCAGTTTCTGATGCTGTCATTGTGTGTTGAATTGTGCAGTGTGTAATATGACACCTGTTCTGTGCTTCCATCCAGCTCCGCTCTGGACAACTTGACAAACCAGCGCGTAGCCATCAAGAAAATCAGCCCGTTTGAGCACCAGACGTACTGCCAGCGCACATTGAGGGAAATCAAGATCCTGCTCCGTTTCCACCATGAGAATATCATCGGCATCAACGACATTCTCAGGGCACGGCACATTGACAACATGAGGGATGTGTATCCTGTCGTGCTCTACAGGGACGGTCTTTACTGCTTTTGCTGTCATTCTGCTCATGCATATGCAAACTAATCGTAAATTATAGTTAATCAGGGTGTCTCATCTTTTAATGAATCCAAGAACTTCAAACATTTGCACTCAGACTTGTAGACATACAATTAACCCCGGATAACCTAAAAAGGGGAAAAAAACAGACACAAGTTTTAAAAAATGATAAAAGTCTCTACGGAGGCCTGAAAGAATTCAACTTGAGGGCAATTTGCAGCTTATTTAGTATGAATCGTGCATAGTATCTGAAGACACCTGTGTGTTATTGTGGATACAGGGATTATCTAAGTTAAAATTTTACGATTGTGCACTTTGGCTGCATGTTAGAAATTATCTAAAAGGTTTAATCACACAGTTTCATAGTTTGATATTTTCGAATGATTGTTTTTCCCTTTTTATGAGGACCTTTGCGATACAGACAGCAATGATGAAGGTGAGATTTCTAAGTGTATGATGCACTGTGATAAACAGGGTTTGGTAATGATGGGGCAGAATGGCAGTACAGAATATCTCCTTAATATTATTTCTGCTTAAGAAGTGATATTTAAAAGCATCAGGAGTGTGGAGAATAATTCTATACTTATTTAGCCATAGTAATTTTAAAAACTTGATCCTTCCTCAGCTTTTGTGTTGAAAGCATTTTTCTCTACTGTATATACCGTAGTGCTGCCTCCAAATCAGTAGCTTTAATCAGAAATCTAATTTTCTCACAAATCCCTGCAGCTTTTAGAAAAAAATAACCAAAAAAGAAACGAATAGACCTTTTTATTACTGCACTCAAAAAGTGTTACATTCAATAACCTGCAAAAAAAAGCCTGTAGTATTGACTCGTGAAGTATCTGTAACTTTATTGCAACAGCTTTGTTTTTTGTGTGATTGAGAGGTCTGCTGTGACCACACGATTCAAAATGATTGCACCTTGGTGTGACACATGGCGTGGTTACACCAGAAAGAAAAACAAACAGGTTATTAATCCAGCTTTTAGCCACTACACTTTGTCTGTAGAGCTTTGAGATTGATTTGACTGGGAGTTTGGTGGGATAGTTTAAGGGAAGAAAACCTCCTGGAAACATTGATGTTGTAGCCTGACGAGCCTAATCTTGGCTTTGTATGGAAAAATAATCCTGAGTTGGTTTAGAGTCACTGGTGTAGTTGCAGTGGCAGTTATTCTGAACTGTGGTGCAGTTCGATTAATTGCATTCCTCAGAGGTAAAAACGCACAACATATTTCCCGAGAAGTAGATGCAAATGTTTAAAAGTAATCCATCTGAATTGTTAACATTTACTCTCGCCTTTATCAAGGTCTGTTTTATCCAACACCCTCTAAAATTGTCCATTTTTACTGGTTTTGACTGAGCTGCTCAATCCTTGTGAGGATTGTTGTTATCTTTCAGCCACATTAGACAGTAGTGACTGTCTGCAGAGCAGCTAGCAGTGATGTGTAGGCACGGCCCGTCAGTCAGTGCTGCTTTGGCAGTTTCTCTGTGAAAAGCTGCATTGTCTTCTGAAAAATGGAAAGGAAATGTGTGAGTCCTTGTATTTTTTTATCTTGTTTTATCTGCCTGGCTGCTCGCCTTTTTTAGTAATGTGTTGTAGCTAATGTGCTCCTGAGCAATGCAAATATAATCAAATCCAAGGATGATAGCATCATTTAGGGGTTGTGTTTTTCGCTATTGAGTTCACCTAGTAATAGTACTACACTGTGCGAGGGTTTACATTAAGAAGGCTGAGGCTACAGCTAACGCAGTATTTCTTTGGCACAGTGGTGCTTTGAGACTGATGCCAAGACAACATTTATTCAGTTCAACCTCATCTTGGCACTGGAGGAAAAGTAAGGGGACCATCCTTTGAGAACTAGGAATGTGGGTACAAAATGTCTTCTCAATTTGTGTAATAGTTTTTGATGTAATTCTGTCAGAAGTGCTAGACCTGATCATATGAATGATGGGGGAAAAAAGGACCTCGGATGTTTGCTGTGTTTCAAGTGTGTTTGTGATAGATCAACTTACTGTAGCTGCTAATTTCTTTAGGCACTATTTTTTGGTTCTCTCATGCATGATTTGAGGAACAAAATTATTGCAACACACTCTGTGCACCCAGATTACCAACCTGACTGTATAAAGTATTGTGTCAAGTCTGAGAAAAAAAACATAATAGAGAACCATTGTGCTCATAAGCTGGACCAGTTAACAAGATGATGATGTGAGTCGCTGTCTTTCCAGACCAGCAAACCCTGTAATCACACCTGAACAGAGGTGGCAGTTCGAAAATGAAACATAATTCTTGACTCAGTTTTATCCATATTTATCCATATGTAGCTCAGTAACGCGATGCAAATGTAACTGTCTTTTAGGTTTTTCCTGAATGTCTGTGCAAAATTTTCTAATCCTTCATTATTAGTGGATACTGTCCGCCTTGTCGTTGTCCACCTTGACCTATTCGTCCTTCCAGCTACATCGTGCAGACTCTGATGGAAACGGACCTGTACAAGCTGCTGAAGAGCCAGAGGCTAAGCAACGACCATGTCTGCTATTTCCTCTACCAGATCCTGCGAGGCCTCAAGTACATTCACTCCGCCAACGTGTTGCACCGTGACCTCAAGCCCTCCAACCTGCTCATCAACACCACCTGCGACCTCAAGGTTAGTTTCCACACATACACCACACATACTCAGACACCTACATACCATCACCACTGGTTACAACTGGGCTACTGTGTCTGGTTTGTCTGCAGCCTTTACCCTTAAGTAGATGCAATCTTGTGTTTGGTGTGCTACTTTGGGTGACAGTAGAATTTGCGTAAGATATTCAGCCTTTGCACAGAATATATAGAGTATGTTCAAATCACTAAACCACATTTATATGCTGTATTTTCAGTGTAGGTATACACATTTCCAGTGATGTGGGAGAAAGCACAGTTCATGTTTGGACGATAAATGATTTAAAAAAACAACTCAGACATGTTCCTCTTAAGGTTTTTGTTAATTTTTTATTTTTTTATTGGGCTGAAAACAAGCTATTGTATATATTTTAGCTTTGGCACCAGTAGAGAATGACACCAGCTCTCAGCAATTGTAGGAAATTTGGATGACTCTGCGAAGAAAACCTAGTTTTCGGTGCAGCTGCATTGAACTTGACAATTTAAACACTGATTCCAATTCTGTATTTGCAATTACTTGCTGTAAAAACTTTTTTTTTCTTAATTCCGTTTTGTCCTTAAGCCTATAGAGTTGTAGCCAAATGTAAAGGTGCCAAAAGTGAAATACCCCTTTAGTGTCCACAGTCTTATATTATTACATTATTATTATTTTGTGGCACTTGTAATTGTTTTATGACACTTATGCGAGTTGTTTTCTCCTGACTAGATCCTTGCTTGTGTTGTATCTACTCTCAGATGTACATCGCTTTGGCTAAAAGCATCTGCTAAATTAAATTGTATAATTGTATGAAATAAGCAACAAGGAAAGCTCTCAGATGGGGCAGTACTCCGCCAAGGCTGTTCGTTCCCCCATATGGCATTGTCAGAAATGCAGCATTTGTTTATTAGTTACTGATGATCAGAAATCACAGCAATATAGAATGTGGTCATTTATTATAGATGTACCCACAAACAAAATGACCTTGTGCTGAGCAGAGGCGTGTGTTATGCATGTGTATGTTATGTACAGACACCGACACCAAATCGCATGAACTAAATATGTAGCAGGCTCGGGAATTGATGGGATTTGAAAACACCCCCACAATTTAATCAACTGTTCCTTGTATCATTTCCGACGGATGATTCCAGATAAGTTGGCAGTGGTGGAATTGTAGTAGGATCGCAATCATTTAATCGTCAGCCAGCAGCTGACGTAGTGTTCACTATTAGTCATAGTTACAGTGACAGCGTGCCACTATCTTGCAATGATACAAAAATCTTTAACAAATCCGTGGATCCAGACTATAAGCCACATCACTGTCAAAATCTAATCACTTGGTCCTTGTGTCATTTCTGACCTTCATGAAAATTTCATCCAAATCTGTTATCCATTTTTGAGTAATGTTGCTAACAGACAGACAAACGTATGCTGATCTTCACATAACTCCGCCGTTCCTTGGCAGAGTAATAATCAACATACATATTTTTTTATAATAGAGAAAATGTCCCTACAGACTATTAGGCCAAATGCATATGGTGTGCAGTCAGATTACTGCGGACTGTTGAGAGGCATCCTGTGATAGGCTCATAATCCCAAATTGAAACTGTCCAATGCACACAAGTCTACACTCAAGGATATATGAAGCACTATCAAGAAGTTCAGAGTCTGCACTTATAAACAACAAAAAAAATATACCAGATTGAAAATTGGCCGTCGTCTTCTTCAAAGTAGTCTCCTTGTCAGCGATGTTTCGCTACCAGCGCCCCTGCCACGCTTGGAACGCTCCCTGGAAGTCCCATCCTGTTAGCATGTGAAGCGCCATCTGTGACGCACTCTAGATCTCCTCCACTGTGTCAAAACGGTGACTCTTCAACATGAATTTCTTTTCGGTGAAGAAGAAAAAGTCCTAGGGAGCTAAATCTTGCAAGTAGCAAGTAGGGACCAGCAGTTTGGTGTTGTGGCCAAAAAACTCGTACATCTTCAACATGCTGTGAGCAGACACACAGTGCACCCAAATGCCATCACGCCACAGTTCAGGCTGTTTGCACCAAATGTTCTCCTTCAGATGCTTAAGGACGTTGCAGTAGAACAGTTGACAGTCTCACCACAGGGGACTAAATCATGGTACACAACCCTAATAGCAACAAACATGTTCTTGGTCACACTCCTGACCTGATGCGGCTTCTTCCATCTTGAGAACTGTGGCTCTTCCACTAAAGCCTGCTGTTTGGTCCCTGGATTGTAGCCGTATATCAAACTCTGATCACCAGTGATGATCTTCGTCATTAAGGCTGAATGTTTACTTTTTGTTTAGGTTTGAGTTCCACGAGGAAATTACCAGTGTGCTCCTGCCACTGGCCACAAAAATGCATTTAACACAGCTGCCGACAGCGATGGCACAAAGTCACTTAGAGTCTTGACACATTACAGTTACTGGTTGCATGCACATGTTCTGCTCAGAACGTTGTGATCAGCCCTCGTAAAATTCATCACAAATGAATGATACTTAGACTTAAACTTAGACAGACTTTATTAATCCCTAGAGGAAAATTCTGTAAACACATGATAAAGTATCAAAGAGCACATTGTAATAAGGAATTACAATGATTTGAGAGTTTCATAACCGATCAGAAAGAGAATATATCAGTCAGTTTGGTGACTGAGATTGAACCAGACCTCATCTACAAAGCCAGAGTCTGATTTGGCCAGTTTGATTGAAAGAAGATTAAGGCAAATTTTTGTTTTATAGTGATTTGTCAGTTGTGTGGTTCTTCGTGGGTCGCAGTGAGCCTTTATTTGCCACGTTGTACAACCTTAAAGTGCTCTTATGAACTCTTACCAGCAGACCATTGATCCCTGGATTGGTTCATCATTTGGATAATGGTGATAAGGAGTTTTTTTCTTGCCACTGTTGCCTTAGGGCTTGCTCTGGGGGTTCAGGCCATTTGGGTTCTGTAAAGCATCTTGAGACAATCTGAATTGTAATCTGTGCTATATAAATAAGATTGAAAGTTGAATTAAATGTGAGACCAGTAAAGAACAAGGCAGCACATGCCAGAGTTTCTTTCTGATGCTGAACAATCCAGGAGAAAAAAATAATAATAAAAGGTACAGTTATAATAAATATAGTAAATAATGCATTCTTGACTTCTTACCAGTAATCCTACAAGTTTCAGTAGAAAGCAACTGGGCATCTCTTTTTTTGGTACTTGTTTCACTTCTTATCCAAGAGGCTTTTTCAATTCTAAGTGATTACTGTTGAGTCTCAGATAGATACTGCCACCCCAAAAACATATGACTAAGGGCCAGTTAATTCCTCAAGGTGGGAATGTTTGTGAAATTGCTGGGTCAGGAATGACTCAAGATGTTAAAGCTGGCAAAACTCTCTGGCAAGGTATCTCAAGACTGCATGATAAATACCTGCTTTGTTTAGAGATGGCTGTTCCAGTTTAACTGTGATCTTGATGCCTAAGACTCTGCACAGACCTAAAATACCAATGTTACTTGGTATATATCCATATAGTAATACCAAAATATATTTAAAATTAGCTGTTTACGCAGCTAACAGAGGCATAATGCAAATGATAAAACTTCTAAATAAAAATGACTGTGGTCCCATGATTGTGATCAGCTGCAGCCCCTCTTTTAAGACCCATTCCTCCACTTCTCTGTGCATTATTACCCTGATGGAATACCTGATTTCTTACAATTTTGTTACATAAGTTAAATTTCAAGAACATGGCCTGAGGATCTGAAAATACAACTTCAGAAATAAAGATTTGGAGACAAGCCTGAAATGGGAACTCGTGGAGCTGTAGAGCCTCTAGAAAGTGGCTCTTCTGGTTTAAGAGAAAATTGACTGACTGTGACACATCTGGATTTTCTTTGTTAAAATCAGATTTTTGTGTTGTCCTCAGATCTGTGACTTTGGCCTGGCACGGATAGCCGACCCCGAGCACGACCACACAGGCTTCTTGACTGAATATGTGGCTACACGTTGGTACAGGGCTCCAGAAATCATGCTCAACTCAAAGGTAGGAGAACTGGAGTAGATTCTGCATGTGACCAGAAAGGTTCTCAGTTTGCTGACTTGGTGTGTCTGTGTCTCAGGGCTACTCTAAGTCCATTGACATCTGGTCAGTGGGCTGCATACTGGCTGAGATGTTGTCCAACAAGCCTATCTTCCCTGGGAAACACTACTTGGACCAGCTCAACCACATACTGGGTCAGAGACTTGTTTCATTCATTTCCACATCCAAGGTGTTAAAACAATGGGTAGCTATATTGAGACTCTTTTGACTGTACAGGCGTTCTTGGCTCTCCATCTCAAGAAGATCTGAACTGCATCATCAATATGAAGGCAAGGAACTACTTGCAGTCTTTGCCTGACAAACCCAGGGTCCCATGGGAAAAGCTTTTCTACAAGGCAGACTCGAAAGGTACGTTTGCATCTACAAGGTTTATTTGCAGACCTAAAATGTCAGCAGTCAGGGGGGACGGGCATATTTATTTAACAAAATCACAATTTGAGGTCAAGTTCACATTTCTTCTTTTTGGTTAAATTGCTGTCAAAGTATTGCAGTTTTTTTCCTTGAAATATAGGCTCATATACAAAGTCTGCAACTAGTATCATACCAAATGATGAAATATTTGGATAACCAAGACTGTTGTGAAAAAATACAAGATAAAGTATTTATGGCTGGCCCTAATTATGACCAAGAAAAGAGCTTAAAAGTAGAGGTAGTGAAAGTACCCTGAAAATAGCTCAAGGTTCATAGGGTGGATCTGAGGTAACAGGTGGAGGCTGACGGTGCTTTGAAGTGATGTGATCCCAGCCCAGTATCGATCATGACATGAAAAAGCACTCACAGATAAAGGCAAAAGGGCTGCTTTTTTTGTAGCTGTTACAATGTGATCAGTGAATAACCCAGGGTAGCATTACATAAAAAGTAGTGTTGGGATGCTATTAAAAAAAAATTTAATTAATTACAGGCTTTGTAATTAATTGCATTTTTGTCAAATAGCAATATTTTACACAATAAGCAAGGTTTTTCAATTCAAATAAATTTTGGTTTACTTGCTGCAAACTCAAAGTGCAATTATAGCAATTATATTCAACATTTGAAGGCTTTTTATAAACTCAAGCACTTTCAGTGTCTTGAAAAGTGGTCTATTATAGGATGGCTACACCGTTTGCCGGTACCAGGACTGACATAGCTAACATTAACTCTGGTGCTCAAAGCAACATGTTTTGCATTGAGGTGATACCGTCGGCTTGAAGTGCTACGGTGATGAGAAAACTTTTTGTTGCATAATTTGCACACAACCACGCTTTTATCCAAGCTGCCATCGGGAAGATTTTTAAAAGAAAACTTTACACCCAACCAGCTCAATGCGGTCTCGTCTTTCATCACTGTTCACCAAACTTTCTTGTGTGCTGACATCACTCAGTGTCTTGTGCATCTTCTTCACGGCTGGAAAACAGACTTCAGGTTCGTTACCGCCACATACCGGGCTGGAGTGTGCATCAGTGTTACCGGTGTGCCAGATATTAGGGAACTGGGAAATGTGCAATTAAATCCGATTTTTTTTTCTGTAATTAATTGATCGAAATTAACATGTGAAAGTCCCAGCCCTGATAAAAAGATATTCTTGTTGCAAATTATTGCCTGGAACCAGTGTTACGGTTGTTCATCACTCATTAATTTATTTAAAAATAATGCTTTACTTACTTAATCCTTATATACAATATTTCATTACATTAGCGTTAGTCTGACATCATCGTCTGATAAACTGTCACGTAACTGACATTCAAAATTAAACCACGTTTGTGTCCTCATATTGGCTGAGGATTGAATTTAGAAACAACAGTGTGCGTGTCATTACTTTGTTAATACAGACATGAGAATGTAATGTGATTGCAGTAATGCATTCCTTGCAGTGAGTTAGTTTGTAATGTGTTAACTTCGTAGTAGTAGTAGTAGTATATAGGCTTCAGAAATATTTTGTACAAAAAGCTTTTTTTACAAAGAAGCTAATTTAGAGATTATCCACTGGACGATATACAGTATATCGGATAGACAAATGATCGGAGTTTTTGTATAAAATCCTCAAAGTTAAGCTTGAATGGTTCAGTTTCAGTTCAGTTTGATTGTGAAATAAAATGGCTATTATTATAAGAAGACGTGTATTTTATATTGATACACATGAACTAAATAGAGTTTTTTAACAATCCCATGCAGCCCTGGACCTGCTGGGCCGCATGCTGACCTTTAACCCCATCAAGCGCATCAGCGTTGAGGAGGCCCTGGCTCATCCTTACCTGGAGCAGTACTACGATCCCACAGATGAGGTAAGAATACGGTGTTTGTGAGGTACATTTTTATTTTGGCAACAGAATCTATTGAATGCTCCGCCTACCAGTGTTAAGACTTTGTTGTTCTGTTAAGAGGAATTTCCACAGAACAACACCGCATGGGGAAATAATTCTGCATCGAGTCGCACAAATGTTACAGGTCGAAAGGCTCAGTTGCTCAAACTTGCAGTGGCCGTTGTCACCACTGGTTTCTGTGTGATTTAATTGTGAGCTATTCTGCTTTGTGCTGGGAAGCCTCTTAGCTCGATTTGGAATGCAATTAGTATAAGTTTGCACCATGGTTCGGCTTTGGAGAGGTTCAAGAATGTGATCAGTAATCACTTCTTAATTCATGTAATGGTCAACAGCATCCATGTTCTGCACTTTAGAAATTTAAGTTGTCGATTTCAATTTTAAATCACACCCAACAAAATGGAAGTGACATATTTTTCCATCTTTTTTTGTTTTGTTTTTATGTTTTTTGCCTCCATCATATTTAGGACATTGTACTGTGCTGTTTAAGTCTCTTCTACGTTTATTGACAGTTTGTAAAATGTGTGTGCAGCCTGTAGCAGAGGAGCCCTTCACTTTCTCCATGGAATTGGATGACCTTCCCAAGGAGAAGCTGAAGGAACTGATCTTCGAGGAGACGGCTCGTTTCCAGGAAAACTATCAGGGCTCCTGAGATACAGGTACATGAGGAGGCTGGCTCCATCGCAGCCAAACACTCTCGAGCAGTAGCAGATTAAACAGTATATTTTGGAAGAAGGAAAAACTTTCATTTAAAATCAGATAGGGCTGCAGCTATTGATTATTTAGTAGTGAAGTATTCTATCGATTATTCTGGCGATTAATTGAGTCATCGGATTCCGGACTTGGCCTTACAACATCAAAAATATGATGTGTATAATATATAGTAGTACACTATTTATTGTACATATATAATATAGTTCCCGGGGCATTGTACATATATAGTATAGTTCATGGGCTATTGTACATACATAGTATAGTACAGGGGTATTGTACATATACAGTATGTTACAGGGATATTCAAACTAAAGCCATGGGAACCCGACATGTATTTTGTTGGTGATGCAGAAATCGCTTAAATATGTTTTAATGTTTGTTCCATTTAAACTGCAGCTACTGCAGCTGATAGAACACAAATAAGAAAACTGATTAGTTTATTCATATTTATTACAGAGAATGTTCAGTCAGTAATACTAGTTTCACTTTGATTTGCCACAAATTAAAGTGATTTCCTTCATTATGCGACAGTGTCAGACCTAAATGCACTTCAGTACAATGTCATGTTTGAATATATGAAGTGTGATAGTTTTATTGTGCAGCTGTCTGTTAGAAATATTCAGCTGTGCTAATCGGTAAAATAAATACTTGCGCACTTTTAAAAGTTCTCTACCAGTACTCCCGTCTTGCATCATTTGTAGCAGCACTTTTGACAGACATGATTTTTAGATTTCTTGTTCTCCATGAAAACGACCTGTTGACTGAAGCAGTTGCATTACAATCGGTTCATTTTGTGCAGAAAACGAGTCAAATGATGCGTTAAACGCTCGTATTTGTGTGGACAAGTCTGAGTTAAAGAAAGTTGAAAGTCACCTTCATACCTATTAACTCTGACTGGGGTTTTTGTCGAGCCAATTCACATATAGAAAGTCTGACTATGTTGAATTGTCTTCATTGTTCAGTCCTCTGATCTGCTAAACCAACGCCGTAAATGCTAGAAAAGCTGCTCTGTTTAAAATCCCAGGTTAAACCCCCTTTTAATTTATTGATTATAGCTCTGGGTCCATATAGGATGAAGTCTGGGTCCGGACCAGTTAGTAGTGTGGATTAAACGAAGACTCCTTTCAGAGAATTTTGCCTCAAGGAATTTTAGCAATCAAATTATTCAAATAACTCAAGGAATCGTTTCAGCCCTAAAATCAGATGTCACTGAAGCCCCAGAAGGATTTTTCTGCCACACCCATCCTGTAGTACTAAGTGCTTTATAAGCATTCTTTGCTTATCACTCTTGAATATTTTATGCAATTATGCAGGTGCGAGATGAGTTAGTTTTAGGTTTAAACTTTACCAGTTTCATCTGGATTACTGGAAGCTAAATTTAGCCTTTATGCTGTTTGGCTCTTTTCTCCCATCATCCTGATGATGTAATCAAGTGCAGTGAAAGATACATTTAAATGGGGCTGGTAGAAGTGAAGCTAGTGGTCTGTATTGTAGAGCACAAACCAATGCTCATGTAACATCGTTGGAGAAAGAAGCGGCACTAGTCAATCAGAGCTATCTGTTTCCTACTATGGCTTTCAAAAGAATTTGCTGTTATTTCAGACCACTAGATGTCAGTGGAGCGCAGTGCCATTCATGCATTAAAACACACCCTGGAAGCTCAAGTGGAAATTTTACAGCCAGTGTACCTGTAGCAGATACAAGATGACAGTAAATGTACAAACAAGGCATTTTCCACAGTCTGGGAGCAGTTTTATAAGAACTCGTGATTCTCTGTTATAATCAGACAAAAGCCAGATGCTGATTTCATGAACTGCAGAAGTAACTACTGCTACTAAATTGATTTAATGTCACTCAGTGGAAGGTAAAGTTTGCACAACATGTTCATCAGAGTGTTATTGTCCCCTCTAAAAATTACGGAAACAAAATACATGGCACTTGAATCGGCATGCAACACAACAGGTTTTTCAATCTTATCTGCATATCTAATATTTTTATTTTTGGTCATAAATGGCCAATTTATAGAAATAACAATGTCACAAAATGAAATAGTGCCTACAGAGAAAAATATTAAGTTAGAGGCACTGCAGTACCATCATAAAACCACAAAATGCTGCGTGGTTTATACATCGTGCTTTTGTTGCGCTTTACTAGTTGTAGTGCTTTACACACATTATGGTTCAGAGGTTTGGGGTCACTTAGAAATGTCCTTATTTTTGAAAGAAAAGCGTTTTTTTTTTTTTTCAATGAAGGTAGCATTAAATGAATCAAAAATACACACATTGTTAATGTGGTAAATGACTATTCTAGCTGGAAATGACTGATTTTTAATGAAATATCTCCATAGGGGTACAGAGGAACATTTCCAGCAACCATCACTCCTGTGTTCTAATGCTACATTGTGTTAGCTAATGCTGTTGAAAGGTTAATTGATAATTAGAGAACCCTTGTGCCATTATGTTAGCACAATTTGTACAATTTGGTCCTTCATTTCTCTGTATGGGAAGGTGGTAAAAAACTATTTTACATATTATCGGAACCATTTATTTGGACCTGCACAGAAATATGGCAGGTGAAAACAAGTGTGAAAATTTGGAAAGTAACAATTATTACCTTGAAGTGTTCATGTCTGGGTAAAATTTTGAGCTTTGGCAGAAGTTTAATGGACCTTTTGGTTTGCCTTCCTTTGATGTTTCACCTGTACTACAACCTTAGTGTGAGTCAGCCTTAACACAAAAGATCAGATCAAGTCATGGAAAATGAAAACGTGAACTAATATTAAGCAAAAATGGGTGTTTTGATTTATTTTTAATGGCATTTTTTGTACATCTTTTCTTTTTGTCAGTCCTAAGGAGTGACAAAGCCACACGGAGGCTTGGAACAAGAAGACCCCAAACGACATGCTAAAACAAAAGAAAAATGCATCTTCAAGAAACCAACAAAAAGATAAAAACAAGAAATATGAACATTTAACTGCTTATCTTTCCATTTCTACTGCAAGAGAGCTAAGTTTAAATTTGATTTCTGTGGTTGGGTGGGGTGGTTGGGTCTGTCGTACTGTTTCGGTTTCCTCCATGTTGAATTCCTCCCTCCTGTCGCCTAGTGTTTGGTTTCTTGTTTTTCGTCCCATCTACAGTAACTCACTGCCCCTCTCGTCTCCTCATTGAACCCTTCGTTCATGTCGCTGATTTGTCTGAGCTCTTCTGTGTCTCCTCTCTCAGTAGCCTCCTCTCATATATACACATACTACTGTATTAACCAACACCATAACTTTCTTGTCTTGATCCATGTAAATCTCAACCTGGAAAAATTGAGGGCTAAAAGCACGGGGATGCTAATCGGGTTTGTGTATGTACATACGAAAATATAAAAGCTTTTTTTTTCTTTTTATTATGTGCTTGTCGCAGTTTTCGTTTGTACACCATTATTTCAGTGTTTTGGGTTTGATTCAGAGTCGTATTTGTATGTTTTTGAGGTTTATATTTGCTAGTCATTTTTCAACACTTTCTTTTGAGACAAACTTTCAGTGTTTTTACTGGCATGTCGGCAGGATTTCTTTATTGTCGCTCTTTCTTTTTTTTTTTTTTTTTTTTTTTTTTAAAAGTGTATGATGTTCATATGAATGCATGCATTCCTGAAATTTACCAAAGTGGCAGAGTGATTCAAGGAACCTGGCTGGCGAGCAACATAGGAATACTAGTTTTTGAACACATTTCTTGACCTACACCTTGGACCAAGAGCAGAGGAACTGTACTCTCCATCTATTTGTGAAAGATCTGATGTATCCAGGAGGTGCTGCGTGATTTGAACAAATTGGATAAAAGCAAAAACTACTAAATAATTTCTATAAGTGTGTGCTTAATAAGATATTGCAGCTGTGATGTCAAAGCCCCGTTTTCTAGAACCTTCATGGTGCTCTGTGCCACATCAAATCAGTTTGTTTTATCTTTTTCTTACCACAGTGCTGCTCAGCTGCACCCACGTTATCATCACCACACTGTGTGAATCGCATTTGAAATTGAACAGCCAACCTCAGTTAGTGTAAATTAAAATGTTTATTTGTCAGAATGCAGAAACAGATGTAGAAATATGACTCTGGTGTAACATTACTGTATCATCTACATTTGGCCTCTAACATCGTTCTGTATTGCATTACGTTCCTGTAACAAATACAAAGCAGTAGACTGATGAAGCCCTCTGTGTAAAGTTCACTTTAAACCATTTTTTAGCGACACTCATTCTAGAAAATGGGGGTTTGTTTGACAACCTTTCACGTCCCACAAAGCTGTTTGTTGTTCTGTCTGCTGCTGTTTGACTCAGGACAGCTCTTGCATGGAGTCAAGCATGTACGCAGCCAGAGGCGTCAGCTGGCAGCAAACAGATTAATGCAAATTCCAACAGGTATTTTTAGAATTATGATCATTTTGGCTTAAAGCGAGGAGAAAACAAAGTACGTCCCAGTAAGCCAGCCCTGGTGTGATCTCATCAAAATGGAATGCACTTCCATTATTAACCCTTGCGATTTTCCTGCTGTGACATGCCAGGATGTCTTCTGTGAGAAAGATCTGATGATGTGAATGGAGTGCTGCTTGTAAATCGCCTGGATTTCTTGTTCTTTAACTTTTAAACGGGCAGCACTGTAGAAAACTGGATATAATACTGATAAATCAACAACAAAATCACAGGAATGTACAGTTTTACCTGCTCAGTGCACAGCTGTCATCAGTCTGGTTGTACAGTGCACATCATGGTTTCCCTTTCTGCCTGTTTTCTATCTGTGCTGCCGCTTTCCTTTTCACTTGTATGTGTTTTCCCGTCTTCCTGTTAACAAACTGGGTGTTTATTTTCAGAGATGGCGTGTGCATGTCTCTTATTTCTGTCTGTTCATTATTCCTGTGTCTTTTTTCTGGATCTGACTGTACTAACTGCTGCTTGGTGGAGCTCCAGTTCGGTCTGCACTAATTCTTTTTTTTGCCTGTTGTACTGGGAACACTCCCAAGAAATGGACCAACACAAGCGCCGGATCGATGTCGATAGACCCAGATCCGGAGCGCTCACTGGCCTCGCAGATTCGTTGTACGTCTCGGCCTCGAGTTGTTCTCTCAGAAGCCATAGCCAGCAGTCTGGAATCGATGTGAGGCTTTTTGGCTCATGCGGCGATCTTCATCTCTTTCATTCAACCTCCCGACTCTCACCACGCTTTACTCAAAAGGGCTGCCTCCTCCTCCTCCTCCTCTTCCTCCTCGTCTTTCCTCCCCCATCCTCCCACCTCTTTCTGCTTGTCCACAGCAGGACTAGTGAACACCTTCCGCTGACTTGTGCTGCCGCTTTCCCTCCTCAGCAAACCCCACCTGTCTCACCTGGATCATGAACAGTCACACAAGCAGGAAACTTGCTCCAATCACATGACTCAATCAGCACGTCTGCACTTTGTCTTTCCAGCCACGCCCCCCCCCACTCTCCCTCCCATGTTCCAGGTTGTTATTGGTTGTTTTGGTTGGTCTTTCCTATCCCCACCTTATATCCTGCTTGTTGAGCTTTAAGTTTTCACGTGCTGCGTGTGTTAAGACTCACGGATGGTCTGCGGTAATTTATGTCTGTGTACAAGTGTTTGTGTATCTGCTCATCAGTAACATAAAGCCAAGACTCTTCTCGTCATGTCTGTGTGTTTGTTCTGGAACTGTTTCCTCACGGCTTGGGCCCTCTCCTCTGCAGTTGCCTGTGCTTTTACGTCTCGGAGATGTTTTTTTTTGTCTTTTAGACCAACACAAAAGCAGTCACACAGATATTTTCACATGGTCACTAATTAAACCAGGCCCTGCTAGCTTCTTTTTTTCCCCTCCAAACCTGCCACCAGACCAAACATTTTACTGGGTAACCATGGGAATGAACCAAGAGGACCACGTTTTCCAATCCTCCCGACACACACACTTCCTCTCTGACTTTCTGAGAAGTGTTTGTGAAAAGTTGCACTTAAGTACACCATCTGCATTCACACAGTATCGAGCAGTCTAAAGGCCTGTCCGTCATTAAGGCCTGTTTCCAGATATTGTTGTTTTTAAATGGCTGTTCTTATTATTGCTATCGTTGATATATTGGTGAGATGTTGTATTTTTTTTTTTTTTTTTTTTTACATAAAAGGGAGTTAAAGTTGTATCATTTTTTAAAATTAGTATGTTTTTATTTGTAATTTTTTCTTCCTTATTTCTCTTATGGGCGTGATTATTATTGGCAGTGTTTTCAATCTTTCTAAAACCTCCATTTTTTTTCTTTTATTTCCCCTACAGGATCTTATGAGGAATTATTTTAAGAAAAAGATATAAGTAGATTGTCAAAGAGATATGAGTTATTGAGGGTTATAGTCTGTATATTCTATGGGTATTATGAATTAAACGATTAACAAAAACAGAATTATATACATATAATTAAATAAAGTTTCCTGATACTGTTAAATCTGTGTTGTGGCATTGTGTTTTTTCTTTTTGTTTCTGCATTTTTTGCGTTCTGTAGATGAATTGCAGGAGAAGATTTCACATAGAACGACTTGGGATGATGCTTAGAAGTAACTCAACCTAAATTCATAAATTGCATAAAGCTTTCTAAACCTTTAATATTGTATTATGACCAATTTGCCATTATATCAGAATGTCTCTATTGTCATGAGAACAGCGAAATTGAAAGTGCAGTCCTTAATGTGCATAATAAATTAAAAAATAACAAAAAAAATGTTCTTGCAGATGTTTACGATTAAGAAACATGGCTGCATCCAATGACTTAAAAAGTAACCTGAGACACTTGAAATGGCCACAAACTAATGCAAAGCAACTCGGAACAGCAAAAAAAAAAACTAGTTATTGCACCTCGTGTGTTGATCATTTATTACACTGGATAAGCATGTTACTGTCACCAATGATCTTTTTTATTGCTAGTCAAGTCACCTTTATTGACATGGTACATTTAAAGCAACAAATGTTGATCCAAAGTGCTTTCCAATAAAGAAATAAGAATAACGTTGCAAATATACCTGACAAATTGAAATAATAAGGTGAAAAATATATAAATAGAACCCAAGCCTTTGAGACTGAAAACTGCTGTTAATGCAGAAGTGCCAAAAGCTGCAGTTCCTCAAATACCCACTTGAAGCTGGCTTTAAAGGTGGATAAACCCACCAGACCCCCATGTTAAAATCTCCAACTTTACAGCAGAAATGAACCTGTTAACATCCTGGTACAAAACAGTTTTGGCATCTTTTGCTAATTTCCCCACTCATGACAGCTGTACGGGGACAAATGGATTTTCATATATCTCACCCTAATTTTATGAGGACACACATTAATAAGGGGCGTTGCTACTTTCACTAACCGGTGGGTGTCATCACAGGAGCTTTTTTTGGATTAGCTGGGAGTTAAGAGGAGATGGTGACGACTGGAGACGCAACACTGAGCTTCAAATCCGCCGTTAAGGAAACCTGTGGGTGGCATCATGGAGGGTTTGTTCATCTTTGCATACAGTCTAGGAGAGAAACCCAGCAGATTTTCATGGCAATTGTGGAGAGAAAGAACTCCCGTTTAACAGGGAAACCTCCATCAGAACCGGCTCAGGGAGGGCAGCTGTCTCCCTCGACTGGCTGGGGTGAGGCTAAAGAGGAGGGGGAGCAGGGGCTTTAGATTTGAGTCCAGTTTTACCACGAAAACACTGGTTAACAGGTGTCACTGATTGTTACCATGGAAACCCGGCTCTTAGCTCTGAGTTAGCCTGAGGGTAGGGTGGCTAACTTTTTAGACAGAAATCAGTCATAATTTGGGTGTGTGTGAAAATGTCTTGCTTATCACAGGAAACTGCTAAATTTTTAGCAACACCTAAGATGTGACAAACTCAAATCTATCCAAGCTGATTCAGAAGTGAACTGAAAGCCTGAAAGTCTTGGAAATGCATATTTCAACATGAAAGCTAACTTGCTTTTCCTGCTGCACAGCTTTCCCATGTTGTCCTTACCATGTCTGAGCTTGACTTCCTCTTCACTGGTTCTTTCATTCCCACAGTCTCGCAGCACTGTGGTCTGCTTAAAAGCTTTTAGAAGATGTAAATAAAAGTACGGTACCTGATGCTTTTTGCATGTCAAAAAAGATAAACCTGTAATTTAAGAAAAAGCTGGAAAGTTGCAGTGCCCTGCAGTGAATAGATTTCTCTGTTCTGGTGAAAACCAGGCCTGTCGCACCATTGTTTGTCACATTCCAGCTTTGTTGTTGAAGCTGAACAATATACTGCTGACTTTGTGCTGTATGTATGGCAGGCATTCGTGCTTGTTGACACTTTGTTTTTTTTTTTTCACATTTCTGGCCATGTGGGTCAGAGTTTGGTTTACATATCTCCATGTGCCACATCCCTTTTGTCAAATACAGGCTAAGGAGCCTGCTGCACTCCCTGTGATGCCTTTTATGGTTCACAATTATCTGGTTATGTTCAAATCCAAACAGGACACCTAGGACAATAAATTGCAACAACTGGTTTATTTACTCTTTTGATGGTGCCTGAGGCATCATCATGGGGCTTAATATGTTCTGTCATATTGCACTACTCCCAACAATAAAGCACAATAGAAGAAATCCTAGAAAAGTGTCTGTAGCACGCAGATATGACATATGCAAAAAGCCATTCGCTCCCAGGTGAACAACAGCAGTTCACAAAGAGTGGAATAGTATTGCCAGTGGCAGGGGAGAGGCCAGAGAGAGAGAAGTGAACTCTGGGTTATGAGCTGGTCTTTCATTAACAGATTTTTACAGCTCTCAAGGTTTCAGGTGTCTTTGCTAAGAGCGAGTAAGATGGAGACTTGATTTAGATGTGAGCAAAGGTGGGACATATTTCTTCTGTCTGACCAGTCTGTCCAGTTTTTTTCTCATCTTGTAGCAATAGACAGCTGGTTTTCTTCAGAACAGCTTTTGGATTTGGTCACTGTTGTTCGGAAGCTCAGAGAGGGTTGCTGGTTTAA
Source organism: Amphiprion ocellaris (assembly GCF_022539595.1). Taxonomy (NCBI): domain Eukaryota; kingdom Metazoa; phylum Chordata; class Actinopteri; family Pomacentridae; genus Amphiprion; species Amphiprion ocellaris. Next base: position 26,073,629 of record NC_072784.1, on the reverse strand, counting down.
TAATCTGCTGATAAACATCGACACACCTCTCTGCCTGATTCTGTTTGATCATAGTTGTTGCTGGATTGAGAGCGAGTCCCCCTCTGAGAGATTTTTACAGAGACTCTGTCGGTAATCCATGTTTGCAGGGAAGGATGAGCAGTTTTCTGTATTTTATCCTGCCAGCGCTGGGAGGATACACTCTGACCTCGCTGTACCTGCTGAAGAACCCACACGTTCTCCACAGGAGGAAACGCACAGCTTTCTACTGCACGCACATTTCACACAGAGGAGGTAAGAGGCAGGAGGGTTCACGATCAAACTGATTCAGAACATGATTATAACACAGGCATTGCAAACAGCTGCAATATTCACCTTGTCATAAATGCTTATGCTGGGTGGAAATCTGCCAAGAAGACAGTTATTTAAGTATTTTTTTTTGTTTCACATATTTTAAAGGTGCATTTATTCCAGCAGTTACAAGGATGTTTTCCTATGTGGTGTCTCTGATGTTTGCACAAATTATTGATATGGGTAAAAACTGAACTTATTAATGAAAAAGTTTTTCGCAAATGCCACAATGTCCATATTAAAAACTATGCAAACATCAGTTCATGTGTTCCATTCTAGTCCTAATATATCTGCATGTATTGGGAACATTTTAAATAATCTAGTATTTTTTGCCAGATGTTGATGATGCTGAATGAATGTGAAATTATATAAAATTGTATTTGCTGTTTTGTCCTCAACAGCAGTTGTTCAACTCTGCAACAATAGGTGAACAGATGAAATGTAGCAGCTGTTGTCCTATAGTCCTGTGTCTTTATCAGCCCTGACTCCTGTGTTTGTTTTTCAGGATGCGGAGAGAGAATAGAAAGCACCATGGAGGCATTCACTCAGTGAGTACTGAACTAAAGATCCTCTCAGAACAGCTGTGGACAAAGATTGTATTCAGCTATTTCTAGAGGACAGATTTTGTAGAGTAATAGAGTCAACTTTTAGAAACCTAAATACCTACCCTCAGCATATAGAGAAATGATTGTTAGAGATTATGTTGAGTTTTATTGTTCTAAAACTAAACGAAAGACAGAAATTCTAAGAGTACAACACACTCACTTCATAGTCAGATATCCTGTATCAAACTAGTAGCAACAAATCCAGGTGTTATTTTAAATTCTGATTTACGTTTTATGCCACATTCAAAGTGAATAACGTGGCATTCATTCAGTTCGATGCAGAAAAATTGATTCATGCTTTCATCACAGATAGACTAGACTGCTTGTCAGCAGACAAAAACAAAGAACAAGGAGCACATCCCTCCAGTCCTGGCAACACTACACTGGCTCTCCATCTCGTATAGAATTGATTTTAAATTCTTTCTACTTGTATATAAAGCTCTTACTGGCTCACTGATTCACTGCTGCCTCGTGTCACCGAGATTCTCTTTTGCCGACTTCCAGGCAGCACAAAACCACAATGAAAATGCAGGATGAAGTTTTATCAGTTATGGTACCAAGTTGTGGAATAATTTACCTGAAGCAGATTGCATTTAAATACACTGATCAGGCAAAACATCATGACCACCTGCCTGATCTTGTGTTGGTCCCCTTTATGCTGCTAAAGCTTCTCTGACCCAGTGGGGCATGAACTCAGGACCTCTGGGGATGGTGGCAGTGAATTCTGTGGGTCCTGTGGGTTGTAGGGTGGAACTTATCTAGATCAGGCTGATCCTGACACATCCCACAGATGCTGGATCTGGGGAGTGTGGAACCCAGGTGAACGCCTTAGCTCTGTTGTGTTCCCTGGGCCACTCCGGAGCAGTTTTTGCGGTGTGTAGGGGTGCAATGTCCTGCTGAGGGTAACAACTGGCATCAAGGACTGCTGTTGCCATGGGTGATTGAGGGTTTTCTTGACCTGCAATGTTTAAATGGGCGGTACATGTCAAACATCCACATAAATGTCAGGACTCAAGGTTTCCCAGCAGAAAATTGCATTATAACAAGATGATTGATGTTATTCACTTCACCTCTCAGTGGTCATAATGTTGTGGCTGATCGGTGCATTTTAAACTACAGTATACACTATTGTATTGTATATTGTATTGCATCTTTATTACAAACAAATCAATGCAAGTGGCTGTTCCAGCTAAAGTTTAGACGAATAGTTGAGAGAGCATGGCGTCATATTAATATATTGCAGTAATATATGCTATCAGTGCCATGGAAGTAGCATTTTGATGTTCTGCATTGGTGAAATATACATTATACTGCACTTATTCTAAGATATAGATTACCATTCAAAAGTTTGGGGTCACCCAGACAATTTCATGTTTTCCATGAAAACTCCTACTTTCATTCATGTGCAAACATAATTGCACAAGGGTTTTCTAATCATCAGAGCCTTTCAACACCATTAGCTAACACAATGTAGCATTAGAACACAGGAGTGATGGTTGCTGGAAATGTTCCTCTGTACCCCTATGGAGATATTCCATTAAAAATCAGCTGTTTCCAACTAGAATAGTAATTTACCACATTAGCAATGTCTAGACTGGATTTCTGATTAATTTAATGTTATGTTCATTAAAAAAAAGAAAAAAAAAGCTTTTCTTTCAGAGATGAGGACATTTCTAAGTGACCCCAAACTTTTGAATGGTAGTGTAGTAATTTTATCTTTACCTGCTTGTTATGTGTATTCCATTTTTGTCGTTTTTATTTTGTATTTTACTTTATTATTTTGGTCTATTGATATTTGGTATAAATCAAAATTACAAACTTATTGTCTTATAAAGGAAAGATACAGTGTGGAACCTTAAGTGAAGTGTAATTTAAGCAAAAACACAGAGATCCCTGTGTGCACAGTTACACTCAAGAACATTACCATCCGCTTTAGAGACTGGGAGGTTTAATGTTGACTTGCTTGTTTGCTGTGTAATTTAGGTGAAGCTGAGAATGAGGTTCATTTTATGTTTTACTGTTCTGTAGACGAAGATATCAGGTAGGAACTTTTCAGTAAGATGTCCTCTGTTTAAACTGATTTATTTTGGTTGGATGACCATGAAAAACTTGAGTTATGTTTTAAAAAGGGAACCTTTTTCATGGCAGAATTTCTTTGCCAGGCCTGTGATAAAAAGCAGCATATTTAGTTTGAGAACTGAGCAGCAGAATAATGTGTGTTTTGGATGTTTTGCTGCAATGCTGGTGTAATTGTGTCTCGTAAACCCGAGAGGGTTGGGTACGAAAATACAGAAATCAATTAATCATATTAATGTATTCACAAACATTATAGATAAAGCATTTGTAGACTTTTCACAAAGAAAGTACATTTTTTCTATAATTTTATCTTTACTTTTACTAGTGTTCAGGTAGATATTGAGAAACTGTCCAAACTCATAATACATCATCATAAATGTGACAAATTAGTTTAAGAATCTGTTTTGTTAGAATGTTTAACATCTCATTGCATGCCTCAAAATGAAAATCTTGGAATCAATTATGTCTATTCTACTGCTTATTATTGCTGCCTTGAAACATTGAATCATAAACTGTGCAAAGTAGATTTGTGCTTCAAAAGAAAAACAGCACATCTTTTTATCTTTCACTATTTGTTGTACAGCATTTTAAGAAATTGCTTACTAAGCTTTCTCACTTCACATGTACCAAACAAAAGCATGCATCCTGTTTTATTTTATCTTCACTATGTGTTGTCAGTGCCGTGGAACAGGGAACACAGATGCTGGAGCTGGACTGTCACCTGACAAACGACGGACACGTGGTCGTCTCACATGATGAGAATTTGCGAAGGCAGACTGGCCACGACGTCACTGTCTCCTCCCTCAAGCTACAGGTAGGATCCTGCTGCTGAGGACAACGGTCCAGGATGAGGTTTGAAGCCTCCATTTTCATTGCAACATGCAGGACAGTTGCATGAAATTCCAACTATTCCCTTCAAAATATTCTATTACTTACACTATCTTTTGAAAGTTTGGGGTCACTTAGAAATCTCCTTATTTTTGAAAGTAAAGTGATTTTCTTTTAATGAGGGTAACATTAAATGGATCAGAAATACGATGTAGACATTAATAATGTGGTAAATGACTATTCTAGCTGGAAACAGCTGATTTTTAATGGAATATCTCCATAGGGGTACAGAGGAACATTTCCAGCAACCATCACTCCTGTGTTCTAATGCTACATTGTGTTAGCTAATGGTGTTGAAAAGCTAACTGATGATTAGAAAACCCTTGTGCAATTATGTTTGCACATGAATAAAGGTGAGTTTTCATGGAAAACATGAAATTGTCTGGGTGACCGAACAACTTTTGAACGGTAGTGTACGTAAGTGTATGTAAGATTACTAAAGATTGTATCTTGGAGCTGGATTTCTATATTTGCTGAATGATTTTTCTGAGTAAACCTGCAACTGTAGTTGAGAAACTCCTTTACTTGTGTTGATTATGTCATATTTCAATCATATGTTTGATCATTCATAATTTCATTTATGATTTCCATATTTTTCATGCATTTTACTCATCAGCATAACTATTAAAAGTAGTAATAGTCTGAACGGTTGTGATCTTAAGTTCTAAAGAATTTTAATTTTAACTGAACGTTCAAGCCGGATGAAAACAAGCTGTAATTTCCCAAAAGTCTTCTTCCTTTTCCTCCGTTCAGGCTGACCTTGACTTGAACTTTATTTTGGTCCAGATGTGGTTGTTTTTGTGACTGATTATTACATTTAAGTGGTCTTTTGCCATAAATCCAAGTCAGCCATAATATGAACAGCCACCTAAGTTTCTTCACAGAAGAGAGACGTGTTTAACTGTTTAAAATTTACAATAATCTCCAAAAGTGGTTGTGCTGTTTGTATTCATGTCAGTTTTTCCTAAGAAACAGAGCTAGTTTCTGAGTGTGACAGAAACTGTGACAGATTAGACACTATCTACTCTGAGATGCATGTAAATTCTTTTTGTGATTATCATTTTCAACTTTTTATATCTCATCTGCTTCTTTCAGGATTTGCCTTTGTACAAGGAGCGACTGGAGGTAACATTTTTTTCAGGCGAGTTCCTCCTCTCACTTTTTTTAATTCTCAGAGATTAACAATAAGCCTCTGAATGTGAAAACAGGTCAGTGTGTGTGTGTGTGTGTGTGTGTGTGTGTTTATGCATGTGTGTTTATGCATGTGTGTGTGCTTTCCACCCCTCCCATCCTCCAGGCCGGTTCAGCAGCGGTGCAGACAGGAGGTTTGCTCTGCTGGAGGACGTGTTCAGGAAGTTCCCCGAGATGCCTGTCAGCATTGAGGTCAAAGAGAACAACCACCAGCTGATAGAAAAGGTGCAGAACACATTAAAACAAGCAGACAAACAACAATAAAAAACAACTCTTACCTGAAAAAAATCCTTAAAATATGAGTGAGGAATGTTGATTTTCATATATTTAGATGACAGTTGGAATCCTATGTGGAAAAATCTTGTTTGTCCCGAAGACGATGCGTCTCTTAATATGGTATTAAGGTGGATAAACTGTGAATAATTTACATACTTCAGAGCTAAAGTGCTTTTTCACTCATTTATACTCAAACTTACTTTCACTCACCTTGTTTCACCTTCATATCTCATCATTTCTGCAGTGCTTTTGCATTTTGTTGCTCAACTCACTGCTTTTCTGCAGATATCTGACCTGGTTAAACGCTACAACAGGGAGGAGATCACTGTGTGGGCTTCTGTGAAATCCTCCATCATGGAGGAATGCCGCAGGACGGTAAATAAACCAGCTGGGGGAGACAAAGTTAGCTGTACAGCATTATGCACCACCATATTGCTCATTCACAAAAAATAATACACTTTTCCTCCAATTATTTGATCTAAATATGTGAGATTTAGCTGTATGACTTTTAGAAATCTGACAGCTTAGCTGTGTCTTCTTTTCTTTTCTTTTTCAGCGTCACATTTACAAAAATTGTCTCTGCTTCCTCGTAGAATGACTCCATGCCATACAGCTTCACTATGAGCCGAGGCGTGGTGCTTCTGCTTCTCTATTACAGCGGCCTGCTGCCCTTTGTGCCGCTGGGAGAGAGTTTGCTGCAGTTTTACCTGCCGCACATCTTCAACAGGTCAGACTGCAGGAGTGTGTGTCGTTGCATGTTGAGACAATGATTGTTTTTATGCACGTCTCATTACACAATAAGGTATTTCTTGTTAAAGCCAGATACAGACTGAAGTATCTCTGCTCAGACTATGACACTGTATGCTCTGTTCCTTACAGAGTTTTTAACATATTGTGATCTCTGTGGCTGTAATTCATCCTCTGCTCATCCATCTACCTTCATTTGTAGATTTAACCTGAGATAACTGTATTAAAGTACACATTTCTGTTTATTTCTTCATTTCTGTGTGCTGAAGGACGTTTATTCCTGAGCAGCCGATCCTGAGAAACAAAGTAGTCGTGTATTTGTTGGACAAGTAAGTGACGTTTGAAAAGCATTCTTACAGCTGATTTGTTTTGCTTTTTGAAATTTACAAAGCAATATGTAAGAGGTATTCCCAGAATACCTTCCTGGAAACATTTTTACCCAATTACATAGCCTAAATCAGAGCTGATCTATGCAGATTTATAACATTTTAAAATGCAGTGAGGTAGTTTATATGCAACAAATCTCAAATTCAACACCTCAGACACAACAAATACTAAATCATGTTTGCAGAAATTTGTGTAAACAATATGTTTTCATTGTTTTGGTATGCTTTAATTGCAGAGTAACTATGAGGAAGAGTCTTTTTAAACACCTCGCAGCTCGTGGAATTCAGGTAAGTAACCATCGTCACAAGTGTTTATGCCACTGTTCAAGGAAAATTCATCGGCGTCGATACTAAAAATGTTTCTTACAGATTGCATCAGAAAAGATTGACACGCACAGGTGATGATGTAGGGTTACATCAGCTGTTACTTTCAGCTGTATGAGTGTATTGTGCAAGAGCTGCAGTCAGGATAGCACCTGGCTAACTTTTTATTTTGTTGAACTATAGCTTCTGATTACATTTCTGCCATAAATGTCATATTTCCCAAAAATGTTGTATAAACGCTACAGATTTTAGAGTGCTGTCATCTATTAGTCAACATTGCCCCACCTATATATTAATAAACATCTTGCATTTTTATCTGTAGTTGTGATGCTAGATATTAAAATAACGTACCATTGCAAAAAAATGTTTAGAAGTATGACATTCCTACATGATGACAGAAATGAATAGATAAGAATTGTGAACCATTAAAAGATGAGGTAATAATTGTAAGAATAATTCAAATGTTGATTTGTGCAAAACAGATGCCATGTCTGTTTGAGCTTTAATGTCCGTCTCTAGATTTAACACCTAAAAACTCATCTCATGTATCCAAATTACATGTTTAGACGTTTTTTCATGAAAATAATCCACTGAAATTCCCTTTAAAGCCTTAAAATGGCTGCAGTGCAACTTCATATATCCACACCAGCCTATTTGCTGCAGCTGGAGCACACCAGCTCACCTATGACACTGCTCAAACACAAAAAACTACTCTGTGCTACAGAACGCCAGGTTATAATACTGGCATACATGTTTGAGCTGGAAATCGGATCTGGAGCAGAATAATGACACAGAAATCCCCACTCTGCAGACTGACAGGATTAGTTAATTTTGAGGGAATAACTGGAAGAATAATACAAATGTTGATTTGTGCAGAACAGGTGTTCTGTCTGTTTGAGCTTTCAAGTCTCTCTCTAGGGATTTAATGCCAAAAAAACTCAACTTGTGATTCAAAATTACATGTTTTCTATGAAAATTGTCTACTAAAATTCCCATAAAAGCCTTAAAATGGCTGCAATGCAACTCTTCGTGAATTACTTCCTATACAAATATATACACACGTGGAAAAAATTGTTGGTACCCCTCAGTTAATGAAGTAAAAACCCACAATGGTCACAGAAATAATTTGAATCTGACAAAAATAATAATAAAAATTCTATGAAAATTAACCAATGAAAATCAGACATTTCTTTTGAACCGTGGTTTAACAGAATTATTTTAAAAAATAAACTCATGAAACAGACCTGGACAAAAATTATGGTACCTCTAGAAAAGAGTGAAAATAATGTGACCATAGGGACATGTTCAATCAAGGTGTGTCCTCTAATTAGCATCACAGGTGTCTACAAACTTGTAATCAGTCAGTCGTCCTATTTATAGGGTTACAGTAGTCATTGTGCTGTTTGTTGACATGATGTGTACCACACTAAACATGGACCAGAGGAAGCAAAGGAGAGAGTTGTCTCAGGAGATTAGAAAGAAAATTATAGACAAGCATGTTAAAGGTAAAGGCTATAAGACCATCTCCAAGCAGCTTGATGTTCCTGTGACTACAGTTGCACATATTATTCAGAAATTTAAGATCCATGGGACTGTAGCCAACCTCCCTGGATGTGGAAAATTGATGACAAATGGAAGAGACGGATAATAGGAATGGAAACAAAAGAGCCCAGAACAACCTCTAAAGACATTAAAGGTGAACTCCAAGGTCAAGGTACATCAGTGTCAGATCACACCATCCGTCATTGTTTGAGCCAAAGTGGACTTAATGGGAGACGACCAAGGAGGACACCATTGTTGAAAACAAATCATAAAAAAGCCAGAATGGAATTTGCTAAACTGCATGTTGACAAGCCACAAAGCTTCTGGGAGAATGTTCTATGGACAGACGAGACAAAACTGGAACTTTTTGGCACATCAGCTCTATGTTCACAGACACAAAAATGAAGCATATGAAGAAAAGAACAGTGTCCCTACTGTGGAACATGGAGGAGGTTCTGTTATGTTCTGGGGCTGCTTTGCTGCATCTGGTACAGGGTGTCTTGAATCTGTGCAGGTACAATGAAATCTCATGACTATCAAGGTATTCTAGAGAGAAATGTGCTGCCCAGTGTCAGAAAGCTTGGTCTCAGTCGCAGGTCATGGGTCTTGCAACAGGATAATGACCCAAAACACACAGCTAGAAACACCCAAGAATGGCTAAGAGGAAAACATTGGACTATTCTGAAGTGGCCTCTATGAGCCCTGATCTAAATCCTATTAAACATCTGTGGAAGGAGCTGAAACATGGTGTCTGGAGAAGAACCCTTCAAACCTGAGAAACTGGAGCAGTCTGCTGATGAGGAGTGGACCAGAATACCTGCTGAGAGGTGCAGAAGTCTCACTGACAGTTACACAAATGGTTTGATTGCAGTGATTGCAACAAAATATTAAGTTAAGGGTACCATCATTTTTGTCCAGGCCTGTTTCATGAGTTTATTTTTTTAAATAGTTCTGTTGAACCACGGATCAAAAGCAATGTCTGATTTTCACTGGTTAATTTTCATAGAATTTTTATTTATTATTACTTTTGTCAAATTCAAATTATTTTTGTGACCATTGTGGGTTTTTCTTTCATTAATCGAGGGGTACCAACAATTTTTCCACATGTGTAGATCTATGATCCTTACCTCTTTCTCTATCCACACCAACCCATTTGCTGCAGCTGGAGCACACCAGCTCCCCTTTGACCCTGCTCAAACACTATAAAACTACTTTGTGCTACAGAACGGCAGGTTAGAATATTGGAGTGATTCAGTCATACATGTTTGAACTGGAAACCGAATCTGGAGCAGAACAATGACACATAAATCCCCACCCTGCAAACTGACAGGATTAGTTCCTCTTGTTTGTTAAGTATGAAAACCTGGATGTCTGAATCCATATGGACGTGTAACACGGTAAAAAAAAACCCTACTTTTTCTAACCAGACTTGGGTTTTTAGTTTGAAGAGAGCCCTTAAATGGTTTACCTGTTCATGCTTTAACTGTGTGGACAAAACGGACACCTCGTTACTGAAATCCTGCTCTGCTGAGCCACTGTTGGACAGAACCTCCACTCGATCATGTTTAGGTCCTGCACTTGAAGATGCAGTTGATGATTAGTGGAAGGAAAACCTCAAATCATCCTAATTCATCGATAAACACTTTAAAACTAGAATGTCTGATGTTTTAATCCTTGTTGCTGCTTCGCCGGTCTCCACATCATCAACTTCATTCAATCCCCAAACCTCATGATTTCAGCTATGACAAACAGTTGAGCTCACACAACCGCTGCGAGTGTCCTGAATGCATCACCTCCATCCTGATGTGAGTAATCTCTGCTGTGATGAGATCAGCCCCATTCTCAGGCCATGAGCGGCCACCGAACAGTCGGAGCGTGTTAAACACATGAAGTTATACGCCGACTGCCGCCTTGTCAGCTGCTGAGTGCCTCACAGCATTTGAACACTGACGAATGGATGATATAAATAGATGTGTTTTCCCAGAACTGCTCCACATTCCAGAAGAACGTAGCCAAGTTTCAGTGTTAGAGCCAGGAATGACAGAGAACCTTGAAATGCTTGTACATGTGTACATGATTGAGCAATATGCCTTAAATTGCTGGAAAATCATCTATTCGTCATTATGACATCTGTGTAATTGATGTTGGAAACATTGAGCTAAAAGACTGTTTCTCCAATAGGAAGGAATCCATAATAAAGTACTTGGCAATGTCATAAATAAATCCACTGCACAGTGACTATAAAAAGGATTCAGCCCCTTGGAAATTTTCCAGTTCTTTTCAAAATTGAATTATGGACAATTTAATTTGGTTGTTTTGACAAGAATTGGCAATAAAATCTATTTCATGTCAAAGTGAAAACAGATTTTTCCAAAGTAGAAACAAAGTTACACAAAAATGGTTTAATGAAAGTCAGAGCCCAAACTTCAATCCAATTAAAGAATTTATGTCTGGACTTGAAAAAGGCTGTTCACTCACAATCCCTAACAAAAAGCTAATTGATGATTAGAAAACTCTTGTTCAATTATATTAGCACGTGAATAAAAGTGTGAGTTTACATGGAAAACATGAAATTGAATGGTAATCTATATCTTAGAATAAGTGCAGTATAATGTATATTTTACCTATGCAAAACATCAAAATGCTACTTCCATGGCACTGATAGCATATATTATTGCAATGCATTAATATGACGCCATGCTATTATTTGTGTAGACTTTAGCTTGAACAGCTGCTCTCTGATGCTCAAGGATTTCAGTTTTTTCGATAGTCACTTATTTTAACTTTCACTAATATGTCTATATTTGCAGGTGCATTTATTTGTTTGCAATAAAGATGAAGATATAAAGGCAGCATTCGAACTGGGAGCCACAGGAGTGATGAGTGACTATCCAGCTCTTCTGTCGAACTACCTCAGCAGAAACAGAAGGCAGGACTGAACCCGAACATACCGACACATGACAGCGAGAAATGGCAGTGTATAAAAACGAAGCGACAACTGCCAAAGAGACAAAAATACAAGAATCATGAGGTCCATTTCCTCAACGATGACAAGATCAGTATTAGTGAGGACAAAGGTATCACTTCAGCTCCTCACTGTTGATAGAATGATTTGTTTGTGGTGCTGTTAGATTATTTCTACGGCCTTCACCCACAAGCTATCAAAAAAACAGGTCTGTATTCAAAGCACCACTCATGGATTTCTGCCAGCAGCAAATCATGGGAGTGAATATTTAACCAGCCTTATCATGGTCACCCACAATAAGAGAGCAAACGTGACTTTGTTTTGACTATGTCCAATGTTATTTTCTGCCATTATTTGACTGGTTTAAGTAAGTGCTGGACTTCAAAAAAAGAAAAACGATCTGGGACAAACCACTTGGATTTTTGCTTCTATGTTGTTTTTTGGCTGTAAAATGGAAATAAAAGTGAAGAAAATGGGCATTTAATGGCACCATATATACACCCATATATGCGTGCAGTGTTAGCTAATCAGGGTTTTGCATCTGTTTTTAATCCATTTCTTTCACCTGAAGACCGAAGGCTTGCATGTGCAGTAAACCTCACCTATGTCCTGGTTTCTCCCAGGCAGCAACGGTCAGAGTCCAGCTGTGAAAATAATCATCTGTTGGTGAAACAATGGCTGTATTTTTCTGCCCAGGTTGGCTGCGCCCTGCAGTGTGACGAGTGAGTTAATGGAATACAGTATAAGTGGATCTGTGTTAACTGAGGTCTTTAGAACAGTTGAGGTGCAAAGAGCAAACGTTTGAATAAGTGACCCAGTAAAGAAAACAAGAGGATGTCATTAGCTTTGTTTCTTGGAATCTAGGGGGTTTACATTCCTACAGAGCACACACTGTGAGTGAACACTGTAAAATGGAGTTTGTAGGCAAAAGAAAATCTGACAGTATAAATGGAACGCTTTTTAATAGGGCTGAGACAATTAGTTGATTAATAAATTACCCCAAATATGATGAATTTTGATCATTAAGTAATTATTTTGAGCCAAACATCAGAGGTTTCACATTATCACACAAATATTTGATGTTTGTCTTTATTAATTCTTACTGGAATGTTACATCTTTGGGTTTTAGATTGTTGGTTAGACAAACGGAGAATTTGTGATGAAAATTTTTCAATATATTCTAGAGCTGCTAAGATTAATGAATTACATCTCATATGAAAAATATAAAATGATTAGACTGTTGCATTTTTTTGTGACTTGTGCTATCGTTCTAGACATACTGGCTAAGACTTCAGTGTGGTAATCTGCAACTATTTTGATCATCTGAGTTTAAAAAAATAAAAAAAATTTGATTCAAGTTTCTTGCATTTCAACATTTATTGGTTTCTTTACTGCTCTGTGACAGTAAACTAAAGCTGTTGGGGTTGATCAAAACAAGGCATTTGAGGCATTTGATCATCTGATCGACATTTTTCACCACTTTCTGACATTTTATGGAAAAATAACTCGCTTAAACTTTTTTGTCATTATACATGTACACATACAGGTAACAAAATGCAGTTTGGCATCTAACCAAAAGTGCAATAAGCAGCAAGTTCAAGATTTTCAAAATGTACAAAGATGACAGGTGAATGAGAATTGATATAATATTACCATGAAATATGAATGGTTTGTTAGAGACATAATGTACGTAATATTGAGATGCTATGCACACATTTACAGATTGTGATGTATAGTTGGAGGTGCAATGAATATACTATACCAATAGAAATAGTATAGGGATATATATGAATGGTTATACACTACCGGTCAAAAGTTTAGGGTCACCGAGACAATTTCATGTTTTCCGTGAGAACTTACACTTTTATTCACGTGCTAACATAATTATGTTAGCACGTGAATAAAAGATAATAATATGATAATTATAACACAAGAGTTTTCTAATCATCAATTAGCCTTTCAACACCATTAGCTAACTCAATGTACCACTAGAACACAGCAGTGATGGTTGCTGGAAATGTTCCTCTGTACCTCTATGTAGAAATTCCATTAAAAATCAGCCGTTTCCAGCTAGAACAGTCATTTACTACATTAACAATGTCTGGACTGTATTTCTGATCCATTTAATGTTATCTTCACTGAAAAAAACTGCTTTTCTTTCAAAAATAAGGACATTTCTAAGTGACCCCAAACTTTTGAATGGTAGTGTAGAGACAATATACAGATTATTGGGATGCTATAAGCATACCATACAGGTACAACAAACATGCTATACTAATAGACATAAGATATGGATATAAGGATATATATGAATGATATAGAATAACAGATATGATATAAGGATACATATGAATGATATAAACTAATCTATTGATCGAGATAAATCAGATTAATCAACAATGAAAATAACGTTTAGTTGCAGCCCTAGTGGTTAACCATAAATACAGATTGGTCCTGTGGAACACAAGTGGCTTTCCTTTTTTAGATTAACCTTTGCCCTACCGGTAAGGAAATCCAGGACAAAAGACACAAACAGGTTTAGTACATCTGATAACAGCAACACAACACTGTAAAGCTTTATCCTGACATAATCTGATCCAAGTGTTGCAGCACATTTAGTGTGTACCTGATCAGATGCTGCTCACAATAAATGTCAGGGTTTACAATCAATTTAGCATTTTAGCCACATAGACTTACCAGCTGGTGGTTAATGATAAAACTCTCATTACACACTAAAACAAAAATGCACCCACCTGAGGCAAAACGATAAGATGTTACTGACTAACGCTTAAGTCTGAGAAAGAAAACCAAAACTCTGGTTTAATAACTCATAATTTAATCTTTGGATCCATCACTTTTAACTATGTTTATCATAATCAACCACTTCACTTCTCTCATATTGATATTTCACCTGTTTTTTATTGCACCTTTTGCACACAAAATATCATAAATATTTAACTACTTGCTGCCACTGTGCAGCTTAAGAAACAGAATCTAAATTTAAACGTCCTGAGCCAAAATGATAACATGTGTGACTTACTAATCCATAAGTCTGATTTAGAAAATCAGTAATCTGGCTTACTATCTCACAACAGTTGCAGCCCCAAATCAATGGAAATAACCATTAGTAGCAGGCCTACTTTGTAATCTTAGATGATTTTATTAATCCCTAGAGGGAAAGTAAATAAAGCAGCATGGATATTTAATAGAGGGATAAACAAAAAAGCAACACAGAATATTAGCGTATATAGTGGAGGTAAGATAAAATAAAAATGTCTAAAATATAATATGCAAAAAAATAATCAACGGAATATACAAGAGTGATACAGAAATGTGTAAATGAGAATGTGCTTGGAAGTGCAAATGACAAGTTAGTGCAGATGAGTTTACAAATATAATGAATGATGTTTAGAATGTAAAGTGCTTCATCAAACAAACAACATTTAAACAGCTAAATTTATCCATAAAATGTGAATTGATGTGGGAATTGTTTGCAGAATTTATTCAGGGGTTGGGTGCTCTGCTGGGGGAATCCTGTTTTTAAATCATGCAACACGCACACAACCTCAAGTCAGACGTGCAAAGTAATGAAGAAACCACAACAACTGCTTCCACATCCTTCCTGCACAGAGATACTAAAGATTTACTGAATCTAGATATTTGGTATAAGCCAAAATGACAAACTTATTGCCTTTTAAAGGATAGATACAGTGTGGAACCTTATTTGAAGTATAATTTAAACAAAACACAGAGATCCCTGTCCAACCTTTTTCATGGCAGGATTTCAATAGAAAAATTTCTAGAATTTTATCATTACTTGTACTAGTGTTCAGGTGGATACTGAGAAATTGCCCATCCTCATAATACATCATAAATGCAGCAGAATAATGTGTGTTTTGGATGTACTCCTGCAATGTACATTGGTGTCTTCTACACCCATAAGTGTGTGCGCATGACACGAAAATAAAGAAATCAGTCAGTCAATCTAGTCATATAACAAGTAATTCTTGTTCTTGCTCTGTCAGTCACTGTTGGCACTTTTATCCCAAACCCACAGCAGGAAACGATAACCCACGAACAGCATTTATGAAACTGGACCAACAGCAATCAACTGATATTCCATAAAAGGCTCATGTGAAGTCGCCTCTGATTGGTTGACCCACATTCTAGACGTCACGGGACGCCTGTGATTGGTCGGTCGCCGTTTGTTTTGCACTCCTCAGACTTCCTCTTCTACGTGTTTTCATAAACAAACCACATTTTTCTCCCACCGGGTCCGCAACCGCTCTCTGCCTGTCAGCCTGCCAGCATTGTCGGATTCCAGCTCCCGTTTCAACCGAGGCCGTGGAGGAACTTGGAGAGCTGGTTCAAAAAAATAAACAAACAAACGCGGGTAAACGGGCTCCGCTGCAACAAACCGGAGGGCTGCGTGTGTTTTTGGTTTTTTTTGTTCGGACTGTCTGCGCGTGGTGGTCCGTTACACCGAACTGACCTGCGGCGTCTCACCCCCTTTTATCGAGTGTTTTTCGGCTGCCAGCCACATCCATCCTGCCGTGCAGACCGTGAGCAGCTTTGGTATTATCAGGTGAGTGGACAGACGCCGGAAAAAATATCATGCAATGCGCATCTACGCTGCTGTTGTGTGCTTACAGTGCGGAGCTAGCATGCTGAGCTAACACAAGCTAGGTCAGAACCACATCGTGTTGATGCTTCGGGTCGTTTTTGGGCTCATGTGTGATTATAAAAGCGACTGACAAACGGTCACCAGTGCTGGATGGTGCACAAACTGCGCGGCACACGTTGCCAGGGCTTGAATTCGGGTTAACCGATTGCATCTGTGCAAGCTAGTATGAACCAGGAAGCAACTGTGCCCAAACCTGTATGCCAGCATTAGTCTCAACTAATAATACGTGCCCTGTTTAATATTCTGCACAGTGGCATAATGAAATTACATAATTGTGATGTTTTGTTCACAAAGTGTACCACTCAGCTTTTGTGGGGTTCTTTTTAATGAGCTGTGAGCTTGCCCGATTTCTTCCAGGAAAATAAAAAAAAAGGAAATATTGACATGAGCAAAGTAATCATGTTAGTTTAAATTGTGAGTAAACCAGATTTTGTAAGTTAGGTGGTTTAGTTTTTATTTTTGTGTTTCATGAGCGTTTTATCATTAACCCGCAGCTGATTGATCCATGTGGCTAAAACACTAACTTGATAATAAGCCCTGGCATTTATTGTGGGCATCATATGATCAGATAACCACCTTATTTCCTGCAGCAGTTGGGTCATATTATGTCAGGATAAAGCTTTTACAATGTTTCTTTGCTATCAGTGTTAAAAGCTGCTGGACAACCTGTTTGTGTCTTTTGTTCTGGATTTGATAAGGTAAAAGTTGTGTAGATTTGAATAGGAAAGCAGCAAGGACTTATATGTGTTTATGGTTAACACCCGCAGTTGCAACTCAACATTATTTTTTAATGTTAGTGTGTCAAATATTTTCTGTCCATTGTTTGCACATTGTTTTGTTCAGTTTACTGTTGTTGAGATGCAGAGAAAAAACATGTAAATCTTCAGAGAATTTAGTTTTTTTTTCCCCCTTAGAAATGACTCAAATGACATAATCAGTGGTCAGAATGATGCAGAATAATTTAACAGTCGACACCTAATCAATTAATCGCTGAAGCTCGATTAACCACATGGAAGTCTTAGCCAGTATGACTACATCACAAATCCATATACAACAATTAAATACCCTCGTGTCTCCTCCTACCATCAGCCTCCTCAGACATGGTGAAGCTGACGAAGGCCAAGACGTTCCAGGCCTACCTGGACTCCTGCCACCGTCGGTACAGCTGTGTGCACTGCCGTGCCCATCTGGCCAACCATGACGATCTGATCTCCAAGGTTAGTATGCCGCCCGCCTTTCTTCTTAATATTCAGGTGTCCCTTCATGTTAAGTGGGCATTTGCAGCATTCCTTCCCTGATTTTACTTTTCCTTCTTTGTCTTCCAGTCTTTCCAAGGCAGCCAGGGCCGAGCCTACCTCTTCAACTCTGTGTGAGTATTTTACTTTGAAGTACTACCACATGTTTCACATTAAGTACACAAAAGTAGCTAATCTTACTTTAGGTTCAGCTCCTGTCTTTATCTTTATAATCTCAGTGCAGACAAGCAAAAAGTGAAATCAGTTAGTCTCACAGCTGATTTTATATTCATCACAGCTTTAAAAACCCATTTTCTTAACTATTCCTATTGTTGGGATATCTAGTATCTTTATTTTCACAGGACCGTGTTTCTGAAATAGTCTAGCTCTCTGTGAAAACCAATTCCCAGTATTAAATATGTTTACACAGACCACATTGTGAACAGATAATTTGATTTGCTCTGGAGTGAACCCTGACGTTGGGTGAGTTCCCTTTGGTCACGGCACTCCTGGGTTAGTGGGTCAGGAATGCACACTGAGATGTGAGCCAATTAAATAACTTTAATCCAACTTCAGCAAATACTCAGTTTAAGCCTTGATGTGTTCAGTGAGGCTTTCCTTTAAATTCATGGAAAAGTGTCCTACCTTTTACTGTTTCATCCCCTTTAAGGGAGATGAAACAGTACAGTCCTCCTGTACTGTTTATGGCAGGGGTGTCAAACATGTGGCCTGCCAGAGGGTCCGATCCGGCCCACGGGACGACTTTGTAAAATGTACAAATTACAGAGAAGACATTAACTGCAAATTCTAAATTTGTAAAACTATAAATTTTAAATAATTTCTAGACCATGACAAGTTGTTTTGATCAAAAAATAAAATATTATATTGCTCATTGTTCTCTTGTCATTTTGTGTCTCATTTTTGTAGTATTTTGTCTTGTTTTTGTTGGTTTTTGGTCTGACTTTTGTCATTTGTCTCATGTTTTTGTAGTTTTGTGTTTCCTTTTTGTCTCGCTTAGGTTTTTTGTCTTATTTTTGTCATTTTGTGTTTTGCTTTATTCATTGTTTTGTGTTTAATTTTTACCGTTTTGTTTTTTGTCTCGCTTGCGTTATCTATTATTTTGTCATTTTGTTTGTCGCTTTTGTCATTTTTTTGTCTCGCTTGTGTCTTTTGTCCATTTTTTTGTCACTTTCTAACTTTTTTGTCAAATGTTTTGTTTTTTTTGTTTGTCAAATTTTTTTGTTTTGTGTATCGTTTTTGTCATTTTGTGTCTCATTTTTGTAATATTTTGTCTTGTTTTTGTTGTTTTTCGTCTATTTTTGTCAGACTTCTGTCATTTTGATCATAAAGTAAAATACTATATCATTCAGTTCCAGGTACCTATGACTAAATGTTTTGTGCCTTTGTAGATGTCCTGTGATCTGTAAGTTGTAATGTGTAAATGATAAACTGAGGCATAATATGGTTTAAATTTCACTTATTTCTCTTGAGAAATTTCAAGTTTTTCATAAGGTTTTGTAAAAAGATAGTTCATTAAATGTGAAATTTTATTGCACTAAAAGAGAAAAATTTGCAGTTATTGTTATTTACTGTAATTTTACTGGTCTGGCCCACTTGAAATCAAATTGGGCTCAGTGTGGCCCCTGAGCTAAAATGAGTTTGACACCTCTGGTTTAGGGTCACAGTAGTACAAGCTAAGCAGAGCAGTTTGATCGTTATCATGGTCTTGTTTGACCGGACTGAATTTGTTTCAGGGTGAACGTTGGCTGTGGACCTGCAGAGGAGAGGCTGCTGCTCACAGGACTTCACGCGGTGGCCGACATCTACTGTGAAAACTGCCACACCACACTGGGCTGGAAATATGTAAGTTTGTGCAACAATTTTTTTAGTCATTTAATCAGTTTTAAAAGCGTGAATGTTCCCATTTGTTCATTCACTGCAATGAAGAAGATAACCAGAAGTTTTGTAATAGAGATGGCTTTGCTTGATTCTTTTTTTTTTCTACTTCATTTACTTCACTCTCAATAGTGTCCATCAGCATCAGAAAAAGCCAGAGATGACCAGTTACAGTTCTAGTAGTCGTCTCTGTAGCTCTGATGTTACGTTCTTAGTGATTGTGCTCCAAACCTACACCCTACCTGCTCAACACCAAACTCTAAATACAACTTTATGCACTTTTTGATGTTGTTGCAAGATGGCGTATGTATTTTTTAATTTCTGTAAGGAATTACAGTAGTAACAGACAATAGTTTTCAATGCCACTTTAACACATTAACTATGGTACCCTCTTTTTGGGAAAAATGCAAGTTATTATTTAGCTAAAAAACAGTCAACATTGAAGTTTAAGGCCACCTCAAGAGTTCACTTTTCATTTTAGTTAAATAAATGAGCAAATGGCGCATTCAGTTTTTTTGAAAAGGGCAGAAATGTAGGATAAACACGAACATTGACCAGTTGCAGTTACTTTTTTGGCTGCCTGTAGAACCAGTCAGATATTTCTTTTTCTTGATTCCCAAAGGAATAGAGACAGCCATCCAGTCAGAATTCCAGTTAGGAAAATTGGGATATCATGCTTGGAAGGTGGGGATGCTATTCCAAACACTGTGGGGTTGGAATGGATCAGCTTACACTGTGGAAAAGGACACGACTTGTGGGGCGCAAAGGGGATATATTCTAAATATATCCAGAAAAAAATACCTCAAATATGTGCAGCAAAAGTTGCAATCCAAAAAGTACAATAATGTTTCACACACCCAAATCTGTCAGAATATTCCTTTTATTTAGCTTTCAATATCAAAATTAGTCCATTGATGCACTGATGTTTCAGCTGATTCAGTGTGTCATTTTAATGGGTAAAACTGACAGACTGAAATGAATATTCAGATTGATTTGAAATTGTGAAACCTTTTTACATTTGTCTTATTTCTAAGCTACACTTTTGTCTTCTCTGAACAACCGTTTGCACCCTCCTCCTGCAGGAACAAGCCTTTGAACTGAGTCAGAAGTACAAGGAGGGGAAGTACATCATCGAGCTGTCCCACATGATAAAGGACAATGGTTGGGACTGAGAGGGAAATCTTCGTCTTTCTTCATGACTTTTTCAAAAGTTGCATCCCCTCAACTTAAAAGGGTTCCAGTGTAGCTTTCTTCATCCCGCGTTCGAGCCATCGCTGTGCCACACTTTATCACTTCATAAAGCTTCGCCAAGAATAGCATGTGATGCCTTATCTTTATGTGTTCTTCATGTTTTTCCAGCGAGCACAACAACACATTTGCTGATATTGCTATCCCAATTGCTAGTTGTGCCGGGACATGGACTGAATGAGTGCAGGGTTTGTGTGTGGAAACCTGGGAGATGTAGTCGCACAGGCACCAGTGCGTGTTGGATTTTTCAAGTGTATTAGTGATCAAACCTTTGTCAGTGACCACAGAACAGCCTCGCCATGTGACAGCGAGGCCAGCGCAAGTCAAATAATTTGATCGTCTTACACATTGGATGCAGATATGTGGGTTTTCCCTTCGAGTTTAGATTTATCCGGCCCAAACTAAGTATTTAGGCTTGTTTAACCCATAGATCATTTTTTTGAGTGATGTGAGGGTATGGGGATGTTTATTGCATTGTGAGGGCTTGGGTTTTTTTTGTTGTTTTGTTTTTAAATCTGTGAAATTCATGTTTTTATGATAAGATCAGTAACATTTGTTTATATTTTGCCAAAGGCAATCAGGATGTGGAATTAGTAATGCAAAAATCACACCTGCAACACTTCTTAAATCTGAAGTATGAGTGTCTTCTGCATGCAGGTAAACCTGTCTGGGTGAATGTGTGTGTGAGAGAGAGAGAGAGAGAGCAAGAGAGTGTGTGTGTGGTGTGTATGTGAGAGAGAGAGTGTGTATGTGCATGCAGTGTTTGCTGAGATGTCTTAAGCTGGACAGTGTTGAGAAGCATTAGTCTGGAGTTGGTTCACGTCTAGAGTTTCCACTGCACAGTTGGGATGTTTTCACCTCTACTTAATGCTGATGAGATCTATCCTTTCTATGTGTATTTCCCTAACACCGAGCTGTTCTCACAGATACATTTGCTAGTTCCTGTTAGAGCCAAGCGTGATCAGGGTAATGTAGCATATTTATGGTGATTTTTTAATGTCCGCTTCTTTCATTAAAGTGTTTTTATTTTAACCTGATCTTTCATTAAAATAGTGTGCCAGTAACGTTTGTGTTCACGTTTTCTTTTGTTTGCGGTTTAATGTGTATATGAATATGAAATCTTGCTTCTGGTCCCTCAAAACACACTCATACTCCTAAGTAAAATACACTACTGTTCAAAAGTTTAGGGTCACCCAGGCAATTTCATGCTTTTCATGAAAACTCAAACTTTTATTCATGCTCTAACATAATCGCACAAGGGCTGGAAATGTTCCTCTGTACCCCTATGTAGATATTCCATTAAAAATCAGCCGTTTCCAGCTAGAATAGTCATTTACCACATGAACAATGTCTAGACTGTATTTCTGATTAATGTTATCTTCATTGAAAAAAATGATTTTCTTTCAAAAAGAAATTTTTAAGTGACTCCAAACTTTTGAACAGTAGTGCATATTTATATAGGGTGTTTTATTATTATTAATGCATTGAAAAGTGAAAATGAAGGCATCTTTGTTTCTAGTAATGTATTGTACAGATTAGTGTGCAACTTGCTGTGAAGACACTGTTTGACTCCACATCACTTCCTGTTCAGCTTCATACTCTGCACGCGTCTAAACTGTATTTCTGATTAATTTAATGTTATTTTCTTTAAAAAAAAAAAAAAAAAAAAGATCTTTCAGAAATAAGGGCACTCCTAAGTGACCCCAAACCTTTGCATGGTAGTGTAAATACTAAGAAAGTTTCTCTTCTAAGCACAGAGACAACATGAAAGTTGAGGGCTTAGTGTCAGAATTAGAAGAAACTACTAGGAAATAAGCAGGATGTCAGTCCTAATTTCAGGAGAAGGAGAAAGTTTCTCCTCTTTTTTTTTTAAAGTTTAACAATAGAGGAAGGAATTTGTTGGCTCACTGACAAGTCAGAACAGTTCAACAACATCGGAGATGATGGTTTGCAGCCGTCTACATGGGCACTGGAAAAATACAGTCTGCACTGCTGATATGTCAACCAAGCCAAAAATAGCCCTTAAACTTTGTTAGGACCTTCTAGTCCATTTAGAAGGACTCCCAGTGGTGAGATAAGATCTTTAAGAACACAGGCCCTGATCAGGTCTCTGTGTGAAGAAGTGATAAACCTTTGCATGGATTCCAGACTTCCAACATAATTTTAACTTCCTTTGTGGTCAGTATTTGTTGATGCATGTGACATAACAGTGTTGAAACTAGCTAAAGGTCACAGTTTCTGTTACTCAGGTTAGTAGAGCTCTTGTTCTCATGAAGGATAAAATCAAGCTGTGACTGGTCTGCAAAGTATCCAGCAGATGGTGCTGTGGATTCTGCTTGATTCTAGTTATATTACAGTTTTTCTAAGTTGCTTGGTACATCTCTCAGATCCGAATTGAAATTCTCAAAACTACTTGTTCAATCTTCACATCATTATGACACTTGTGCACATCAAAAAAGCAGTTTCTCATTTCTTTGAACAAGTTGCAAATGCTTTGGTTCATCCATGCAAATGATTATGTACAATTCTCTGCTGTTTCCTACATTATCAATTGCTTATGTCATGTTGATCAAAATGTATTATAATGGGTCTCTGTTGAATAGTCTCACCCCCCACAATATTTAGACATTAGTTCATTGCATAAGTCTTTACATGCAAAATGGTTAAACAAGTTGTCAAAAATATGCCAAGGATGTTTTTATTATCCCTTATTAATCCCACGAGGGGAAATTCTGATTTTCGCACATCCCCCCAAGTGAGGGGGTCAGAGCGCACGGTCAGCCGCAGTACAGCGCCCCCTGGAGCAGGAAGGGTTAAGGGCCTTGCTCAAGGGCCCAACAGTGGCCACATCGGGCCTTGAACCTCTGACCTTCTGATCAGTAGTCCAGGGACTTAACCGTTGCGCCACCACTGCCCCGTCTAGTTCTATACATTTCCATTAGACTTTTTAAAAAAATCTGTCCTGAACTGGTAAATTGCTCCCAGGTGAATCTTGACTTTCTCTAATGAAGGGAACTGTGTGAAGGGTTCGGGTTTTCTGAAATCACTCAAAGACACAAGAGAAGATATCTGTGATGGGGATGAGAATTTGTGGCCCAACAGACAGGAACATCAGGAGGTGTAGGAAGACTGCACTGTAATTCCTACAGCACTGCATGTACAGTTTTCCCTGAGGAGATTGTCCTATGTTCACATTTATACTTTTGTTTTTCTGTTTTTTTCTTTGTGCTATGCAGCCCTGTTTTCCTTTCTGTGTCGCAATGACGTGGTCTGTCAACAGATTACAACACAATCAGTAAATGTGTAAATGTGAATCTTGTCCAGTCTCTTGCAATCAATCTCCCACATACCCTAAGGTGTAACTTAGAATTTACAATAATTGTCATCAAAACTTAAGCCATAGTTTACATCAGAACATCCCTTCAGAGTACACTGCTATAATGACAACATGACTAAGCAATATCCTTAGTCATCCTTAGCAATATCCTCTTATCCACACACAATGACACAAGGACTTGTCATTCTGATGCCACTGACATGTTTACTGACACAGATATTTACTTTTGAGAGATG
This sequence comes from Amphiprion ocellaris, assembly GCF_022539595.1. Classification (NCBI taxonomy): domain Eukaryota; kingdom Metazoa; phylum Chordata; class Actinopteri; family Pomacentridae; genus Amphiprion; species Amphiprion ocellaris. Next base: position 26,049,663 of record NC_072784.1, on the reverse strand, counting down.
AACTAAGTATTTTGAGCAAGAGACTGGCTTTTGCAGGTAATCCATGGTGTTTTGCTATCTGTATGAATTGTTTTGAGAAATGCACTTACTACTTTGCAAATGTCAAGGATGATTCGAGAACTGTACCAAATCGACTGAGAGAAACTGTAACACGTTTGTATAACAGTTCTGTGCAAAAGGTTAAAGGCACCTTTGGTTTGTATCCAGCACATAGTATCATCTGATCAGGTTCATTCCGTGGCATGAGTCCAGACAGACAGCCAGAGTCATAAAGAACTGTCTTGAGTGACAATTAGTCCTGTAACAGATGGTGTGGCCCCCATAGAGCCCTGATCTCTGGGATTACATGAAGAGACAGAAGACGCTGAGGAAGCATAAGTCCAAACAGGAACTGTAGAAAGGTCTCCAGGATGTTTGAAGCAACTAACCTCTAACCTCTGGAAAAACTGCATGCAAATGTTGGAGAACTGGTTGGAAATGCAAACGGTTGTGACACCAAATATTGACCAAATTTAACTTTTTTCTGTTTACTGCTCTTTGTATGAAGTCATTTCAAGTATAAAAGCATTAAATATTACAATTTTAGAGAATATTACTTCCAGTTAGTTCCTATACGCTACCACAACCCGTACAAACAATAATGATGTGTTCAAAATCTACTTTTTTGTTGCAAAATTTCAATTAGGCACCTGAATCCTAAAGGCATTTTTATAGAATATAATTTTTAAAAGTTGTATTGACCAGATTTGCAACTATAAGGCAAGGCGAGGCGAGGCGAGGCAAGTTTATTTGTATAGCGCAATTCATACACAGGGCAATTCAATGTGCTTTACAATGGCAAAGAAATACATTCAGCACAGAACTTTAAAATGAATTATAAACCTGATTCAAAGGTAGCAATTAAGATCATACATTAAAATCATAAAAGTGCATTGAAAGTAGACATTCATACACTAAAATCATAGAAATAAAACAATTAAGCAATAAAAGTGTATTAAAAATCAAGAAAATAATTGGAGCATCCAAGAGAAAGCTGCAGCAAACCATCTGATTTTCAGGCTGGATTTAAAAGAGCCAGCAGTTTGAGCAAACCTCAGGTGTTCAGGAAGTTTGTTCCACAGGTGAGGAGCATAATAGCTGAATGCTGCTTCACTATTTTTGGTTGTGGTTCTGGGAGAAAACTGCAAGAGAAAACTCACTTATGAAGATATTACTGAAAATGGATCATAGTTGTGTTATTCAGTAGTATTTTACTGGTTACCTGCAGAACTCAATCCGGAACATGATTGAGGCCAGTATAAACACAAATTAAATCAGTATTAGAAGGATCTGTTGTGCACTCATGAATGATCTAATAAATCAATAAACATTTAATTAAAAAAAACCTACAATAGTAAAGTAGTATATTGAATTAGCTATATTTTACTCAAATAATGGTTATTTAAGGGCTGTTGCAGCAGGAATCCAGTGTGTGTCTGATAGATATGATTTATTAACAGCCATGGTTTATATACTGTAATTTTCATTGTTGGCATGTAAACTAAGTACATTTACTCAAGTGCTGGCTTAACTTGAGGTACTTTTCTTTTCACGGCACTTTCTATTCCACTATGTCAGAGGCAAATATTATACTATACTTCACTACTTTTATCTGCTAGCTTTAGTTGCTAGATACATAGCAATTAACCATACATTTCTGCACACAAAACACACAAAGAACTTAAAAAATAATATGCTGTGGTATACATTAAAATATCCTAAAGTTACTAAAAGTGGGCTGAAATGATTAGTACATATCAGAGCACTAATGATAGCATTTCTCTCTGTTTTCATTAATACGTGAGTAATAATAAAGTACTTTATATATATATATATATATATATATATATATATATATATATATATATATATATATATATATATATATATATATATATATATATATATATATATATATATAAATATATAAGCAGTTGTGCTTTTTAAGGAGTCAGCTTCCCTGAGAAATCAGTGGGAATATAAAACAGTGACTCTTTGAAACATTTAAGAAATAGTGATGATACTTTAAGCAGGAACAGGTCACATGAATGATCTCTGACCAGAACTAATAGCTGTTTTTCTCTTTTACATGACTGGAGGGGCTGCTGACGGTCATGTGTACACAGAACATTTCTGCTTCCACTTTTCATTCCTGGAAAATGTTGTCTGAGTACATTCCCATGTGACAAATATTAAACAGCCCCTTGAGGCACCAGTAGTGCCAACCGCTCTTAATTTCACCTTTTTCTTCTTTAGTCCTGCATAACATAGAGGCAGACAAAAGGGTTACTATGTGGTATGGATCATGGCACCAAGTAGTAAAATGTCATTGTGGTTTGTGGTTTGGGATAAAGACAAATCCACCAAACTAACCAGAAAAATTGTGTATTGTGTTCAGGTTTACTGGATTCAATATTCAAGACCTTTGTTTGTCACACAGTTAACACAGTAGAATGCACAGCGAAATGCACTGAGCAACTGTTCCACACCGAAGCAATAATAAGGATAATAGAAAAGAACAAAGAAAAAAAACACAAATGAATGTAGATAGATAGATAGATAGATAGATAGATAGATAGATAGATAGATAGATAGATAGATAGATAGATAGATAGATAGATAGATAGATAGATAGATAGATAGATAGATAGATAGATAGATAGATAGATAGATAGAAGCAAAAATAAATAAATCAAAGTGTCAAATAGTTGATTGTCTATTTAGTCTATTTTTCCCAGGTTCAGCAGTCATGAACTAAGTCTTTAGTAGTGAAACGAAATCAAAATGTAAATTTAACATGAGTCATGATTGATTGGACTCATGCATCTAAGTCTTCCATAAGTGGGGCAAAAATGACCCGTATCAGAATCGAAGTACCATTTTTGTCATTTTGGTTAAGAGTAATAATTTGTATTATTGTTTGTATTATATTTTTGTTCACACAAGAATGAGTTCATGTTTCAAATAGGTTTATTTTTCACTTTATACTAGATTTTGAACATTTTGATCATTGAAAAAGAAAATATTACTCAGAACAGCAATAGACAAATGTCAACAAAATGGATGTTGACATTTTTTTATTGCTGCTCTGAGTAATGTGTCAACATCCATTTTGTTCACATTTTTCCACTCTTCTTCTTTAGCTGTTGCTACTTTCTGTCCCTCAAAATCTGTGCACTGCATCACCTCTTGTATGATATTATCAGTGATAAAGAGCTTGGGATAGTAATACAAATATTACAATTTCTTTAAAAGTATAAAAGGTACCTTAAAATTTTAAATGGAATGATGTCAAAAACATGTTTTTTGAGGAATAGCTGGAATATGACACGATAAAAACTCTTCATTACGAAGATATCGCAAGAAAACAACCTCACCAGGTCATTTTTGACCCACTTGTGTATCTTAGAGTTAAAGACTTCAAAGACTTTAATCTGTGCACATAAATTTATATTATCATATAAAGCTGGAAGCGCAGCATACATTTTTCACCAAATGTCTGGAAAAAATAAAACAAAAAACATTTTAGGGACACTAGGATTTAGTGCCTTGCCCTAGGACACTTCAGAACGACAATGGTAAGAAAAAACAGGAATGGTCAGTTAATTTTCTCGGCACAGTTAGCACAGTTTGGTCTTAACTGATGCCAAATGTTTGTCCTGTGCATGAATTTGATGATCTGGGACAAAGTTTACTGTTCAGTCTCTCATTGTGAAATAGCAGAAAAAATCTTAAGGGCAACTGATGCAACGAAATTTGGAGTTTCAATCATTTTTGTATATTTTCAAACTCAAATTTACCTAAAATGTATTTTTAAAGAAGTGAACTGGATTTTAGAGGGGTTGGATAACTAAGAGTGAATTTTGTTTGGGGTAAAATATGCTTGTTATGAAATTAAATTGCGTTTTTAAAAATTGAGATAGTGTTAAAAATGAAATCTATGAACAAAATCTGCTCAGAAGCAGGGAAAACAATGTTCTGCAGTAAATTATGAGGTGAACTGTCCCTTTAGCTGAGATCAGTAACACCCATTTTTATTAGTGTCACCTTGACAAAGGCAGCTCCAGGATGCGACTCCAGCTTGTTCAATGAAGATTGTGTTAGTTTGACTCCTGGAGGGGATCTAGTGCTGTTTTAGGTTAACGTATCCCTGGCAGCTTTTTTACATGCTTATAACAACATACAACAGACACACACTGTACTGTGCCTTCGGATGGATGAATGCTAGAGGCGATATAAACGCCGTGTCAATGTGTTTTCTGACCGTGTCTACATTACACAGTTTAATTGTTGCTGTTGTATTTTTTAATTATAGCGAACACACGCTGTTTGTGGTTGCTTTTTTACTATCTATTTGACACCCTAATAATTAATACGCCAGCGTGTAGTGACGACTAGCGTTTCAGCTGCAGTCAGTGCACTTGCAGCAGAACATACCACATCAAACGCATATAGTAACCACTCATATCATGTCTCGTCGAAACACAACCACCTGTAGCATATATTTCAATTTAAGATATACATGCGGCGTTAATAATTTTAAAGAGATATTTTGCCATGAAATAAACAGAAGAGTAGAATTTTATACGCCTTGTTTGTTTCGAGCACCCCCCTTGTCCGCGCAAATGGATCCGTCCGAGATGGTTGGTCATGTGACTTTTTCCGTTTCGCCATTTTCCTCTTCTACACCGGTGCACCTGCTGGTAGCTAAGTTGTCGCCCCCTCTCCGTGTTTTAACCTGCCCAGAGGTGACGGTGGGATTGGGGAGACCCTGAAGAGAAGATAGTCCGCTCCGTAGCTGTATCGCCCCGAGACAAGAGCGAGAATGTCCGCCGAGAGCCCCGAGTACTCGCCTTTCTTCGCTGTGATGGGTGCCTCTGCGGCCATGGTCTTCAGCGGTAACTACACCAGCTTCTCCATCTCACATCTCACCCTTCACTGTCACCATTAGCTTAGCCGGGACGTGAATTCGGTGTTAGAGACGGAAAACATGCGGCCTGTCGCGATAGAGAATGCGTGTCGGTGGTCGCTGTGGTTGGTCACGGCTCAGACACCTGTCAGGGATGCGAGGGAGAAGTGAGAGAGAGGCGGGGGGAAGGTTTCCGCCGACATCAAGCTGCTGACCGCCAGCTCCTCGGTGAGCTAGCTGCCTCCCTCGGTGTGATCCAGGTTAGATCAGATCAGCCTGGAACGATGTTTTCTGGAAGCTGCTGCTGCTGCTGGTTGGTGACGCAGCCCATCACCAGGGTGGCAGCTGCTCCGGTCAGGCCATTTGTAATCTGTCATGATGAAGGGAAGACCAGGTCTTAGTGAATTATAGGGACAAAACACGATTCCTGCAGGGGTGTGGGTACAGCACAGGTTTCTCGTTGGTTTTAGTCAGCTGCACAGTAGCGGCAGCACTGAGGCCTAAACATCAGTGTAAGGATTTAAAGGGGGAATCCATCCATCCATCCATTCATTCATGTCCAACACCGCACGTCACAGAGGAAATAGACTCCACTAAAGCTCTTGATGGGAGAAATTTTGAGAAAGTTAAGCCAGTGAACTGCTGTTAATGTAATGTAAATGCAGATTCACAAATGCTACTGTTTCTGTCACTAGGAAATCACTGATGATGATTTCACTGAGAGACAAGCTTGGCTTTTTGTTTTGCTTAGTTTTAAGATGATAAATCTACAAATACACTAATCCAACTTTCTTCTATGTAAAGCCATGAAGTATTTTAGTATTAGTGACAGTGGTTTTAAACTGACACCGAAAAAGACGTGTTGTTTTTTTATGTGGATTAGTGACATTCTGTCCATCACCTAATTGCATCAGTGCATCCATAATTAAAGTTTAAAGACTTACTGACACATATATTGGAGTGTGTGTGTGCAAGAGGCGTCTGATCTTTAAGTCGTGGTTACCTTTTCACAAACTATTTAATTCCCATTCCTTAATATAAATGTTTAAATGTACTATATAACTGTATTATGTCACGCACCATAAGAATACAACAGCACCTTGATACAAAGGTAGAATTTCAGATTTACTGCTGTGAATCGGATAATGATGTCCTCAGTAACGTCTCTAGGTTCAGTTGCGTGAAGCACTGGTGTAACTTTAAAGAAACTGAAGCTAATTTTTAAAAAATGCACTCAAGGCTCCTCAATCAAGCATTTAATAGTTGATATCTGTGAAGCTGTAGACACACAGACAGAAATGTCCAACACTATTTATTATCAAAGCGATGTGAATACACTCCCAGTTCAGATTCAGTCTATGATGTTTCAAATCTTTAACTTTACGCCAACACAAACTGCAAAAAATACCCTTCCCTCACAGATTACAAAGACAAGAGGAGCTTTGAGTAAAGCAGATAAATTGTTGGATGAGGCGCTGGGTTGCATAGTTCTTTGTAAAAACTGTTTTTAGTCTCAGTACATGGCCTCCAAATGTGACAGCATGGCCGGCCAAGTGAGAAGTGTCAAAAGCTGTGTTATTGTGTGAATTGTTTATTCGTTCACTCCAGCTAGTCGTCATTGCAAATAGATAAAATCCTGCTCACTGCTTGTGTCCAGTCACATACAGTGATCAGTAATCGGCCACTCATGATCTTTGCCCTTCAGGTAAAGAAGAATAGCACTGAACACTGTGGAGTAAAAGTGTAGATGTGAGACAAATAATGTGATCTCCACTGCTCAATGCCACAACCTTTTCTTTCTTTTGATCGGATTAGTTTGACAGTAAAACTGATCCCTTCCTCAACAGAAGAAAAGAGTTTGCTATGTCATTCAAGCACACTTTTTAAGTCCTTGTTGTGTGTTGAAAACTCCCCCAAAATACATTAATTTAAAATATACAGACTTCTCTTGTTTTTTCTTTTTTTAAAGCTACAGTGACGTCCAACACAGTGCTGTCTCTATAAACAGCCTAATCAACACCCCTCTAATAGTTTCCATATCAGCTCAGTACTACAATCTTCAGTCTTTAAATGTTTGGCTACACGTTTAAAACATTTTAATGAAAGACATGCAATAATGCACATCTGACCAAGAGGCAAATAGAAAGTCCTCTCTAATATAGACAGTACATCTAACTATTGTATCTTCTACACAAACCTGATAAACTGGTAACATTTCTGGCCAGGGATGTACAGTGTTTATTACAATGTAAGCAGACCAGGCATCGGTGAACCATGAGGTGACAGCAGAGCAGTGCGGAAAACTGCAGGAGAATCTCCAATCCGTGTCATTAGTCATAAAAATAGTCATATATCAAAGTATTGAAGTGGGCGGTGTTATCTTTGCTTCACGGTGTAACCATTTGTCACATTTTTAGTTTCATATTTCGGAATTGGTTTCTGTGGAAAACCGGAAAATAGTTGTGATTTGCAAATATGACTTTTTTGTTAAATATGAATGTGACGTATTCATTGCTGCACAAGGGGAAATTGAACGTCTTGTCTTTTAGCCCTATATCTGACCTCTGTGTTGTACTGGGTCGTATTTGACTGTTTCCAATGAACTTGCTAAATTAAGATCCATTTTAATCCATCTGCTGTCGGGTTTGAGTTAATAATTATCATTTGTGAAGCACTGATTCATTCTGAAACAAATGGCTGAATGAACTGGAACTCTCATCTCTCAGCATTAGGAGCAGCCTATGGGACGGCAAAGAGCGGCACAGGCATCGCTGCCATGTCCGTCATGCGGCCAGAGCTCATCATGAAGTCCATCATCCCTGTGGTCATGGCTGGTATCATCGCCATCTATGGGCTGGTGGTGGCTGTGCTGATAGCAAACAACATCTCAGAGACAGTCACCCTTTACAAGTAAGATTAACTCATATTTTCATGTGTTGTGTCTGTTCATGTTAATTGGGCAACATGACAGACATATTTTATGTCTTTTTATCATATCTGTACACTTGGGTTACATCCTATACATACATGTAACTCTCCAGTTACCTTAGCTTGTAAACAACACACAAAACAAAATTGTGATATTAAAAATCAATCGATTTTTGACCACTAAAAATTTCACTTAATGACTTTAAGTGCAGTAGTTACTGTTCTTCTAGCTTCATTAATCTCTGTCAAGTCTTGAGAAAAACATCTGGCTCCTCATTTTACTGAAAGGTTGACTTTCCCCTTCACGGTACATTTGTGACATGCGGCTCTTCTGTGTTTTGTTGGGCAGGCCTTAAACAGTCAACGCATCACAACTTGTTTCCTGAAAATGACCGACTACATTTTTAAAAAGTTGCGGAGGCTCAGTCATACTGTGTCTGTGGGATGAATAACCAAAATAAGTTTACACGACTGCATTCAGACATCGAGCGTTTGCTGTCTCCTTCTCAAGTGTTTCCAACGTAAACTGAGAAGCACGTCATGATGCATTTGAATGCAGTCTCGAATGGTTTTACGTATCCTTTTACATTATTTGAACATACACTACCGTTCAAAAGTTTGGGGTCACCCCAGACAATTTGATGTTTTCCATGAAAACTCACACTTTTTTCATGTGCTTAACATAATTGCACAAGAGTTTTCTCATCATCAATTAGTCTTTCATCACCATTAGCTAACACAGTGTAGCATTAGAACACAGGAGTAATGGTTGCTGGAACTGGGCCTCTGTACACTTACGTAGAAATTCCATTAAAAATCAGCCGTTTCCAGCTACAATAGTCATTTGCCACATTAGCAATGTTTAGACTGTATTTCTAATTAATTTAGTGTTATCTTCTTTTTAAAACAAACTGCTTTTCTTTGAAAAGTAAGGAAATTTCTAAGTGACCCAAACTTTTGAACGGAAGTGTGTGTTTATTAGAAAAAAATATCAGTTTTTTTTCTTAGAGGTTTTTCCGTGTGTCATTTTTGTATGTGTGTGAGTTAAACATATACTTAATGCATACAATTTAACGACTAGTCCACCACATACTACAGTTTTTTCTATCAGAATGAGCAGATTTATGTTGTGACTTGGACGTGTGGTGAAACATGGAGCCTGCTTTATTTGTATTTTTACATTAGGAGGTAGGGGGAGACCCTTGATCACATGACATGAGTCACATTAGCTACTCCAGCCTTCACTCATATAACTAAATATATTTCATAGTGGGGTGATATCGATGATGGATAGGGTTCATCAGCCTTGAAGAATGTGTGTATAAAACTGTGTTCAAGATAATAAATCAGAAATATGCCCAGAAACCTATACAGGAAGACAAAATACAGAAATTTTTATATAGAAAATTATTATTTTGGCATATTAGAATTGATAACTAACAGAACCGTATATTTAAAGCTCAGTTACGTTATTTGTCTTTGTGTTAAATGTTCCAGAGGAATATCCAGCTTTTCCATTTCCAATTATCAGTGTCTTTTTTCTTTTTTTTTCTTGGTTACACATCATGAGTAGCAGTCTATCAGCACCAAAGGACAAATGTTGAAAAATGTATTTTAACTAAACACTCGTAAAACATATATAAACATATGTTGGAGTTTGTGTTATCCAGGTTTTTTTGACGCCAAAATTTACATTTTTACTGCAAACATATTGTGTAGTGTTTCTTACCATTGAATATCAGTCTGCTTGGTTACTAATAATAATTCCTAAAAAAAAATGTTGGTCATCTCCTACTAAACAGACAAATATGTTCTTTATTGTTCTCACTATTTGAAAGCTACACTTGTTTCTGTTGTATATGAGAATGTAGGCAATAAGGAACCTTTAGTAAAGTTTTGGCTGTCATTAGGGACATTACATGGACTTGCTTTTGAGTAAACTGCCTCTTTAACCCTTACATAAGTGGGTCAAAAATGACCCGGTGAGGTTGTTTTCTTTCAGTATCTTTGAAAAGTTTTTATCATTTCATATTCCAGCTATTCCTCAAAAAACAGGTTTTTCATATCAAGTTCAATTTTTAAATTCCCTTTTACATTTTTGAAGAAATTGTAATATTTGTATTACTACCCCACCCTCTTTATCATTGCTAATATCATACAAGAGGTGACGCAGTGCACAACTTGGAGGGACGGAGAGCAGTAACACTTTGAGGATGAGTGGAAATATGTCAACAAAATGGATGCTGACATTCTTCTGTTGCTGTTCTGTGTCATATTCTTCTTTTTCAATGATCAGAATGTGGCAAAATCTATTATAAAGTGAAAAATGAGCATATTGCAAACATGAAATCATTATTGTGTGGACGAAAATACAATACAAACAATAATACAGATGATTATTTTTAACCAAAATGGCAAAAAATGGCAGAAAAACACATTGATTCTCATACGGGTCAGTTTTGATCCTCTCATGGAAGAGTGTAGGGTCCAATCACTCACGCATCTAAGGCTTAAGTAACACACCACCTTAAACACTTACCTTCTGTTTCAAAGACTCCCAGTGTAAATGCTTCCAAAACAAAGCAAAATAAATCACTTCTAAGTTGTTGGTGGCACCAGTTCCGATCTGTGCACTGGCATAACTGCAAATTCTACATCTTAATTTCATGCACAATTTAACAGAACAACATGGAGATATCATTGACTGACTCTCGTCCTCCTCCACAGGAGTTTTCTGCATCTTGGTGCTGGTCTGAGTGTGGGCCTGAGCGGGCTGGCAGCTGGGTTCGCCATTGGCATCGTCGGGGATGCCGGCGTGAGAGGCACTGCTCAGCAGCCCCGGCTTTTTGTGGGCATGATCCTGATCCTGATCTTCGCTGAGGTCCTGGGTCTTTATGGCCTTATTGTGGCCCTCATCCTATCTACAAAATAAATGTCTCCATCAAACACCATCTCATCCATTCCACATCAAAGCAGCAAGAACAAATAGGAGATTTTCACCTACTTCCATTACACCCCGTGGGTCTGACAGGATGGGATGGCGACAGAAACAAGTTGGCGGTCAACTTCGACAGCTCAGTCCTCAGTAGATGTGATCTATCCATATTGTTTAAAGCCATCCAGTTGTGTCAGGTCCTGTGCGTACAGAACGGGCATGAAGATGTACTGTTTGTTGTGGGATGATGTATGGACGGTCTGCCTGATTTATTGTCTGATCTTAAACTGTACAGTGATCCAGAGTCCCTCCACCCCCAGTAAATGTAGTAACCAGTCTGTGCTGTGAGTGTGAGTATCAACGTTTACCCCTCTGCCCATTCCCCTCCTTTGACTTCTGTTTTCTGTTGGTGGTTTTTATTGTCATTCTCTGTTTTGAGACTACTGAAAAATTGTGCACACTAGTGTTTTATTTATTTATTTATTTTTCATGTTCTTTTTCGGGGACCATTTTTGAATCACATTTTTTTTTTCACTATTTATGGAAAGCTATGAAGATTTTGAAGCTGTCTAAATGGAATACTGTTTATTGAATACCCTATATACATAAAATATATAAATTATCTGTGTATAGTTAGATTAATTGCACTGTGGGTAATTGTTCTAAGTGCTTGGAATTCCTCTGGATGTAGTGTGATTATTAATGGAGGACGTCCACATGTTCACATGGAGTTGACAGTGTGTGCGTGTGTGTGTGTGTGTGTGTGTGTGAAAGTGTGAGTGTAAAATGCGTATGAAAGTGGATTTATGTTTAATATGACATTCTGAAACACTAGTATCGTTTACCTGTAGTGCTGCTGTCTTGATTTTTTTGTTTAAGGTGAGAGCTCACTGTTCAGCCATGCCTGTCAGATTTCCAAATAAAACTCAACCTCCTCCAGATCGTCGCTGTCTTGTATTTTTTTTAATATTGAGATGATCAAACATACAGTACAAATGTAAGGAGTTAGAACTTGACGCTAGCCAATATATAGAATTTTTATTTTAACTGCAATGATGAGAAAATGCAATAAGTGGAGCCTTTTTTCAGCTTCCTCCAAGAGAATTAACAGGGTAAGAAAATGGATAATAATGCTGCACAAAAATACTTTAGTTGGTAACTCTGCCAAATTTTAACCTTAGAGACTGCAGAGGGCTGAGGGATCATTGTTTTAACCCTTTACCATAAATTATACCACAGTATATACAGCATAGTTTCCTTCCTGAAATCAAGAATTTCAGTTGCCGCATTTGAATTTCTTTGTTTTACCCTTATTACTGGTTAAACAACAGGGTTTTTCCTGCAACAGGGCATTTAGGCCTTTCTCACAAAGATTTTTACAGGCATCAGAGAAAAATAAGCATTGTTTATATCTCATTAACTCCATTACCATTTTTAACAATATTTAGTTCAGTGGTGTTCTTTACCTCTCACAGATCACGGTTCAAATCAAATCAAATGCCTTTATTGTCATTGGACATATGTACAACGTAATTTTGAGTGCATCTCCTTCATAGGATAAAATGATAACATAACGATAGAATGTATAAATAAAAATATACTATGCAAAATATATATGTATATGAAAATAAATAATATATAAAGAAATATCGAGGAGGTTCAATGAGGATAACTCAATCACTCGTTTTTCATTAAAAAAAGCATATTTGAAACTTTTTAAATGTACATTGGAAAGACCTACACTACTGTTCAAAAGTTTGGGGTCACTTAGAAATGTCCTTATTTTTGAAAGAAAAGCAGTTTTTTCAATGAAGATAACATTAAATGAATGATAAATCCAGTGTAGACATTGTTAATGTACTAAATGACTATTCTAGCTGGAAACAGCTGATTTTTAATGGAATATCTCCATAGAGGTACAGAGGAACATTTCCAGCAACCATCACTCCTGTGTTCTAATGCTACATTGTGTTAGCTAATGGTGTTGAAAGGCTAATTGATGATTAGAAAACCCTTGTGCAATTATGTTAAGCACATGAAAAAAGTGTGAGTTTTCATGGAAAACATGAAATTGTCTGGATGACCCCAAACTTTTGAACAGTAGTGTACATATAAAATATAAGTGTTACATGACATTGATTATTTTGGAATGTTTACTTTTAATGGAGTGATATTGATAAATCAACCTGCTGACCTAAAATTAAGACAAATGAGTCATGAGGATTTGTACTGAAAGTAAATTTTAATTAAGCACTGTTATTGAACCAGAAATATATGAAATGAACCATTTTATGTGTTGATTACACATATTAAGCCAAGCAGAAGATGTTTCATACCAAAACAATACTTTTAACAATTTTCTTTTAGATATATTTTTCTTTAAAATATCTTTAAAATGGATGAGTTTGACCTGCAACATAACAGGAAGGTGAAAAAGTGTGTGTGTGTGTTTTTTTTAACCTGTTTTGTGTCTTATTTACTGAAGTATTTTGTAACATTTCTGTTTATCAAATATTCAGAACAAAAAACCCAGCATGGATGTCTGTCAGATAAAGTTCCAGACTCTTTAATCCCCCAAAACCCATTTTAAGATCATCAAACAAATGTAAATATCAGACAGACATAACCAAAGTAAACATAAAATGCAGTTCACCACTGTTTCACGTTTTCGCCATTTGTGGATAATGACTCTCATCAGGGTTTGCTAGAGTCCTACAGCTTGAAATGGCTTTGTGGTCCTTTCCAGACTGATAGGTGTCAGTTCCTTTATTTCTCATCTGTTCTTGAATTTCTTTGGATCGCGGCATTTTGTTGCAACTTTTTGAGATCTTTCGGCCCACTTCATTTTGTCAAACGGGTTCTATTTAAGTGATTTCTTTATTGAACAGGTCCATATCAGGTTTGGGCGTGGTCAGTGAAATTGAACTTGCTTTCCAAAAAATGTGATTAGCTACAGTTAATTCAATTATTGTTTCACACAGAGATAGGTAGATTTGGATAACTTTTTTCCCTTAAAGCATTAAATCATCATTTAAAAACTGTATTTTGTGTTTACTTTGGTTATCTTTGTCTAATATTTACATTTGGTTGATAGTCTTAAACATTTAATGGCGGAAATATTAAAAAAATAAGAATTTGAGAAGGGGGCAAATACTTTTTCGCGGCACTGTAGGTCTTCTGGAAGTATGACAAAATCTGCTGGGTCAAAAATGTACATACAGCAATTTGAATTATCAATTTTGGTGACGAAAGTCACTTTCAAACTAACTACAGATCCAAAAATCAACTGTGTAGACATTGTATGTTTAAAGTCGATGGTACAGTAGTCACTGCCACGATCAGAAAGAAAACACAAATTATCACCTGCTGCTGAGAGACAGCTGGTAAGGATGGTCAGGACTCAGCCAAGAATCAGCAAAAAGCCGCTGTAACACAGCTGTCAGTGTCCACAGTGTTTTATATCAACATGAGCTGAGAGGCTCCATGAAGAAGAAAGTTCTTCTTCTAGAAGCAGAACCTGAAGGCTCTACTCAAGTTTGCTGCTGATCACATGGACAAAGAAAAGGCCCTCTGGAGGAAAGCTCATCATCAACCTTTGGTTAAACTCAGAGTGTACTGATGTATGAATGCCTCATTTACAATGTAGTGAGAGAGTAAAAGATGTCAGCACACAAATAAACTCAGAAAGCAATGTAACATTAAAAGGCAAAGTTAGTAAAATATACACTACCGTTCAAAAGTTTGGGGATACCTAGACAATTTCATGTTTCCCATGAAAGCTCACATTTTTATTCATGTGCTTAACATAACTGCACAAGGGTTTTCTAATCATCAATTAGCCTTTCAACACGATTAACTAATACAATGTACCATGAGAACACAGGAGTGATGGTTGCTGGAAATGTTCCTCTGTACCCCTAAGTAGAAATTCCATTAAAAATCAGCCATTTCCAGCTAGAACAGTCATTTACCACATTAACAATGTCTAGACTGTATTTCTAGTTAATTTATCTTCATTGAAAAAAATCATTTTCTTTCAAAAATAAGGACCCCAAACTTTTGAATGGTAGTGTAAGTATTTATTAGTGCATTTCAGTTTTAAAAACTAATAAATCAACTAAAAACAAGAGCAGCAGGAAGTAAAATAGGATGAAATTAAAAACCTGAATTACACAAAGGATAAAACTGAGTCAAGCTTTAGATTACTTTACTTATTGCATGTGCAGGTGCACAGTGAATTAAACTATGTGTCTCTGTGGTCAGATAAAACTAAAATTCAGCTATTGGGCCACAATGACCAGAAATATGTTTGGAGGACAGAAGGTGAGGTCTTTAACTCCAGAGTTACACATGTGGTATAATCCTTCCATTTCCTAATGATGGATTTAACTGACTCCAAGGGATAGTCAATGACTTTTCTTATTTAAAAAAAAATGTCCCGTTCACTGTGTTCCTTACAATATTGTTTTGTTTTCCTGGTGTTCTATCCAGGAGCACTGATTCACCCGTTACAGGAGTCTTTGTTACAATCACTGAGACACGTTCACTGCACAATTATTTTACATTTTATATTTTTATTTATTATACATTACACTGTAGACGCCAGGTTTTACTTTGACATAGGAAGGCTTTTTGTTTTCAGAAAAAACAAATTAAATTGACCATGAGTTAATGTTGAAAAGCAATAAAAAGATAAAACTTTCAATGGTGGTGAATAGTTTTTACAGGTGCTGTTTTTACATAAATGATGATACGGAGCACCTGGAACTGTTTCCACCTCTTACTGCCTTTTAGTTCATAAATTTAGAATACACTGATTCCACTTCTTTGTTGTTGTTTTATTTATTTATTTATTTTGCCCATTCCTTATGTTAATTAATTCCTTGTTGAGCTCCAATGGAAACAGAACAAAAAAGACAAAAGAGGGAATTTTGTACAAAAATGTCTGTATTATTAATCATTTAATAGTTAATTTAGTAATAGAATAGAATAGAATAGAATAGAATAGAATAGAATAGAATAGAATAGAATAGAATAGAATAGAATAGAATAGAATAGAATGTGCTTTATTGTCATTATACAGTGTACAGTAAAATTGGAGAGCTTCTCCTTTTCAGTGCAAACAGAAGGTGCAAGATAAAAGTCTTAGAAATCTTACAGATAGTGCAAACAGTTTCTATTTACAAATATACAATATAAATAACAGAGTGAATATTGAGGTAGTATGGAGCAGCAGCAGAGACAGTGGTGTATATTGCACATTTTACACTGTATTGTTGGCTGGGTTGTTACATGTGAGAGTTCAGGGTGATGATGGCTCTCGGAAAGAAGCTGTTTTAAGTCTGTTTGTCATTACTTTAATACATCTGTTGCGCCTTCCAGAGGGCAAGAGATCAAAAGGCTGAGAACTGGGATGTGAACTGTCCTTGATGATGTTCTGAGCTCTGCTGAAGCAGCTGGTGGAGCTTCCTGTCCAGGCTGTTCTTCCTGAGAACTCTGAGAAAGTTTAGCTGCTGCTGAGCCTTTTTTTTTTTTTTTTTTTTTTATTATTATTATCCCTTATTAATCCCACAAGGGGAAATTCAGATTTTTCGCAGGGTCAGCTGCGGTACAGCGTCCCTGGAGCAGGAAGGGTTAAGGGCCTCGCTCAAGGGCCCAACAGTGGCCGCATCAGGGTTTGAACCTCTGACCTTCCGATTAGTAGTCCAGAGACTTAACCGTTGTGCCACCACTGCCCCATCGTTCTTTATGATAGCTGTGATGTTGTCTGTCCAGGAGAGGTCATCGGAGATCTGGACTCCCAGGAACCTGAATGTATGGACTCTCTCCACACACTCACCATTGATGTAGAGGAGGGGCAGGTCGGTTCTGTTCCTCCTGAAGTCCATGATGATCTCCTTTGTCTTTGAGGTATTTAGTGTCAGGTTGTTTTCTGAACACCAGGTTGTGAGTTTCTTGACATCCTCTCTGTAGGCTGTCTCGCCTCCCTCTAAGATCAGATGACCACTGTGGTGTCATCAGCAAATTTGGTGATGATGTTGTTTCTGTGGGTTGGTCTGCAGTCATAGGTGTAGAGACAGAACAGGAGGGGGCTCAGCACACAGCCCTGTGGTGCACCGGTGGAGGAAAGGTGGGGACCAAGTCTCACACACTGGGGTCTATTGGTTAAAAAGTCCTTGATCCAGATGCATGTGAGAGGGGGGCGGCCCAGGGTATCCAGTTCGTTGATCAGTTTTTGTTTGTTGATTAATTGTTTAACTGACATCACTGCCATGTGTATTTATACATTAGATTGGCTGATGACTTACTAAAAAAGAAATGCCCTAAAGAGATGCAGAGGGCTGAGTGATCATTGTTTTGGCCCTTTACCGCAAAATTATATTTCAACAAGAGCAATTAATTTTTTTTTGGTTTTGTTTTATCTTAATCTTTAAAGGACAGGGTTTTTTCCTGCAAAGAGGCATTTCTTCAAGAGATCTAACCAAAGGAAAATTTCAAGAGCAAAAATGTTAAAAGATTTATTTCTTTGAAATCAGTTTTGTTAATTTGGGTTTGTACTACAGAATACACTGATTCTGCTTTTTTGTTCTCACATCAGTTATTTCCTTGTTCAACAGACAATCAGCAGACGTATTTTCATGTGCAAAATCATCGGACTTTTCCTTAATAGTAGTGTTCAAGTGTAATATTTCTAGTGCAATACTTACTCTTACTTTCAGTTCACTTTCTGTTAATCTGTTTCTTGTCTACAGCCTATAGTTTACATTTTGTACTTTGACACTTTACACACATACACTTTGCAATTTGTACTTTGTATTCTTTTTGATTTCTATTTTACAACTAACCTCTGTGTAATTGTGTATATTCCATTAACCTTTGTTTATTGTTTATTGTATTGTGCTCTGGCAAAACAATTTCCTATGGGATGAATAAAGTTGATCTTATCTTATCTCTCTTATCTTGTTGAGTGGAAAAACAGCACAAAAAAGAGGCAAATATGTACTAAAATTTATATTACATTTCTATATTTTTTTTTTTTTTAAAACTGCTGAAGCCTCATTTTAGCTTCACATAAACTACTGTCCCCCATCATTTTCACTCACTGAAAAATAATTACCCATATTATCATAAAATGGTTTTGCTCATTTTAACGCAGAACTTAAACTGGTAATGGAGTCATTTAGTGATATTTAAAGTAAAACATAGCTACCACTGAGTATAATAACCTGTATTGTCATGTTTTCTGTGCTGACAGGAGTGTTTGCTGGGAGCTGAAAACTTGCTGTGCAGGAGCCTGTTATTGTTTACTGTCACACTCATGTAAAGTAGGTCATGGAAAAAGGAAGTCCAGCCATCCACCTACTCTGCTGTCGTTTATTTGCCATCTAACAACACTGTGACTCAGTGAACAGCATCTCCGTGGTGCTGTCAGTTTGTGTGAACGCTGATAGACAACAACAAACAGGTAATTTTAATGCCAACCTGTTTTTCAGGGTTGTAGCAGCTCGCGGCTAACGGAAGCTAACTAGCTAGTTTAAGCTAGGTCTGTGTCTGCACCAGCAGCTAAGTCCGTTTAGCCTTTTCTTAATATTTGTCTTAAAAATGACAAATTCGCGACGTCTGCTAATGCATGAATCCGCGCACACATGTATAACCATAAGTCTGACTTTAATTGTAATGCTTCTGACCTTGTTGTACCAGCTAACATGTTAACGAGGCTGTAGCTACCGTTAGCTGCTCCTGTTATCATGACTAACTGAAGCTAACTAGAAAAACGGCATCACACATCCAGATAATATTACAGGATAATGTTAACTTGACAGGTAATGACAACGATTTGTGGACTACGATGAAACTGGTGCCAATAATTCGCCGTTATGTTATGCAGTTAGGATGATGTTTGTTATTGTGTATTACCGATTTTATGAGGGCTTCCCATAGACTGTATATAAACAGTCTACGGGGCTTCCACAGATGCCAGTGCTAAACTTAATTAGTTAAACAACATAAAATAAGATTTGGGGTTGTAGGATCGAGTCATAATAATATAGCAGAAATTTGCAATATATATTACTGCTGGACGAAAGGATGAATAACATTTTTTTTTGAATAAGCAGGATTAAATAAGAAAAACAAAGTTGTGCCATACAAAGTTTGCAGATGTGTCTCTTATCATATAAACACTTATAGAGGACCTAAAGTACAAAAATGCTCCAAGCAGCAGTTTCAAAAGCAGACCAGGTTATCTGACACTGTGCCTCTCAAGATAATTATGTTGTAATTTGGTCTTTCAGCAGCTGGACTGATGCTGTTCTTCCAAAATCTGGACTAAACCTGATCCGACTCTTACACTGGTCAGACTGTGGTGTTGCCATGTCCAGGCGAAGCAGGAACAGTCGTGCCTGGCGATACGGATACGTGTGGGGGGGCATACGGAGGGATACTGATGCCCGGGCCCTTGTGTTGGCCTCTGAAAGTGAAGAATGGGGCTATGACCACCTAGAGGTAAGCAGACAACAAGCGTGTGAGTTAAGTTTTTCTTTGTATGACTTGATGAAGGAGATAAACTGTGTCACTATGGTGTCAGTATTCACCTCAGGGCACACTGTCGAACTAAAAGCCTCCAGATTAGCTTTTGCTGTCATGAACAATTTGTGTTTAGTAATGCTAATATGCTTGAAGCTTAAGATTTTCTTATTTACATGCTTTATGCCAGAGACAGTCATTTACATAGAAAGGGGTATAATGTAAATGTATGCCTTTTGCCGGTTAACTTTGGAGATGCATATGTTTCTTCCAATGCAGTGGCTTCTTAGCAGACTGACAGGTAAGCCTATGGTGTGTAGTTACATAAGCAGTGCTGCTGACATTTGATTTTGCTCTTTCTTTCTGCGTTATTGCTCCCAAGTACAGTGATTCAGACTCTGAGGCAGACTTCTCAGCTGTGATGGTCCCTCCAGTCCCCAGCGCAGTGCCTGTCACTGGAGAGTCCTACTGTGGCTGTGATTCCCAGGCAGAGACCAGCTACAACCCTCGCCTGCGAGGTTTTCACCAAGTTAAAGACTGCCACTGTGGAGAGGATGACCAAGGTACAAGACAACTGCTACATTTCAAGAACTAATTATTATAGGGAGCAACTACATGTGGATTTTAACAAGGTGTGGTATCACAAATTTATACCAGTGTAGCCAATTCTGTTATCTACTATTGAACTCTAGGGTTTATTTACATAGAGATTTTAATAGTAACATATTTGTGAGCCTCTTCTTATTCTGTTAAACAATAATTAACAGACGAGGCATGTAATGTTTAGTTTCTTGTGTGACTTAAGGACAAGCCTTACTGACCAGTCTGTTTGGACAGAAAGAGACTGAACAGGCTGGTCAGGAGGGCAGGTTCTGTCCTGGACTGCTTCCTGGAGGTGGTGAGAGGAGGATGTTGGCCAGGCTCACATCCATCACGGACAGTCCCTCACAGCATGTGACCGTAGGGACTTTAAGCAGCTCCTTCAGCAGCAGGCTGAGACATCCACCCTGGTAGCAGGAGCACTATGACAGGTCATTCATACGATCTGCTGTAAGACTGTACAACATCAGCATCACTGGCTGATGTTAACATATTACCGGACTTATATCATCAGCATCATTGCAAACCATAACAAGAAAAGCACTCAGAGAGCGCAGTACTTTGCCAAGGCTGCTCAGTCGTTGTATCATTTCCGACGTATATGCCCCGATAAGTCCGCAGCGGTGGATTTGTAGTAGGATCGCAATCATGTGATCGTCAGCAGGCAGCTGACGTAGCGTTTACTTGTTGTCATAGTTACAGTGACACCATGCCGCTATGATACAGAAATCTTTAACAAATCCATGGATCCAGACTATAAGCCGCGTCACTGCAAAAATCTAATAAGGTGATCCTTGTGTCATTTCTCACCTTCCCTGAAAATTTCATCTAAATCTGTTAGTCCGTTTTTGAGTAACGTTGCGCATGGGCAGATTAAGAGACAGAAGGATGAACGTACGCCGGTCATCACATTACTCCGCTGTGTTTCTTGGTGGAGTAATAAAATTTGCACAGCAATTTTTGCATTGCTACATCTTGCACTTTTACATTTATTTCAAAAGACACTTTCTTTTGCTGTTGTCTACAGTGTATTAATACTGTATTTATTCATTTAAATTTTTCATCCTTGTACATAGTGTACATATTATTATTGCTATTATTTTTATTATTATTATTATTATGCATATGTTTATTGCCACTTGAAAAATGTGGCTGCTGTGACTATGTAAATTTCCCTTGGCGTGGGGAGCAATAAAGGATTATCTTATCTTATAAATACCGTGACTTCTGATGTTTCAGAGTTTGACTGGGTTTGGGATACTAACAGCCGATCAACCGCAACATTACTGAGCTGTGACAATCGCAAAGTAAACTTCCACTCTGAGTACAGCTGTGGCACAGCAGCAATCCGTGGCTCCAAGGAGCTGGCTGAAGGTCAGCACTTCTGGGAAATCAAGATGACGTCCCCAGTGTATGGAACAGACATGGTAAATCTTTCCTCCTTGCTTTCCTACATTTGTCTGCTCTTTTTGTGACAAGGGCAAAATTTTGTTTAATACAAGAGTTCAATTCATGTTTGTTGTCGTTTATGTTTATTCATGCCTAAGTGGGAATTTTTTTTTCTGTACAGATGGTTGGTATTGGTACGTCTGATGTCAATCTAGACAAATACAGGCATACGTTCTGCAGCCTGTTGGGAAAAGATGCAGACAGCTGGGGTCTTTCTTACACTGGTAAGACCAACACAAGATGCTGGGATGTAGCAGTAACAGTTTGAAAGGATTGTTATAAGTTAGACATCATTGATTGTGTTCATTTTGCAGGATTGTTGCATCATAAAGGCGACAAAATGAATTTCTCCTCTCGTTTTGGACAAGGATCCATCATCGGAGTTCACCTGGACACGTGGCACGGCACACTTACATTCTTCAAGAATCGAAAGTGTATAGGTCAGTACAAAAAACAACATGATGCCAAGCATGTTTCCACACAAATGATAGATTAATTACATGCAAAAGTGGACCAGCTGAACTCAGCCTGCAGATTCACATCAGAAACACTGTTTAACATACACTAACGTTCAAAGATTTGGGGTCACCCAGATAACTTCATGTTTTCCATGAAAACTCACACTGGAGTGATGGTTGCCGGAAATAGCCTCTGTACCACTACGTAGATATTCCATTAAAAATCAGCCGTTTCCAGCTAGAATAGTCATTTACCACATTAACAGTGTCTAGACTGTATTTCTGATTAATTGAATGTTATCTTCATTGAAAAAAAAAATGCCTTTCTTTCAAAAATAGGGACATTTCTAAGTGCCCCCAAACTTTTGAATGGTAGTGTAAATACAAACAAAACATTTACACATCAGATTCTTTGTTAAATACATATAAACCATAATGTGGTGCTGAAACAAGATATAACAGATTAAAATTTTTGTCCCCTTTCTGAATGTAGGCGTTGCGGCCACAGAGCTACAAAACAAGAGATTTTATCCGATGGCGTGCTCCACTGCAGCGAAGAGCAGCATGAAGGTGATCAGATCCTGCTCTGCACCCACCTCCCTGCTATACCTTTGCTGTGCTCGTCTTCGCCAGCTGCTGCCAGACTGTATGGACACCCTGGATGTGCTGCCACTTCCGCCAGGCCTTCGTCAGTTGCTCCACAACAAACTGGGCTGGGTGCTCAGGCTTAACAGTGGCACCACAGAAGACACCCCAGACGGGTCGGAAGGGTCCTCACATTTGCCCGTCCCTCCTTTGGCTGGACCTTCCTCCTCTGAGAGTGACTCGGAGGGTTGTACGTCAGACCCCGAAGCCTGTCAGCGGAAGAGATGCCGCTGGACTTGACTGGACAGCTGAAATCGAATCTCCTGGTAAACACTGGCAGACATTACTGTCTGATGGCATCTGATCTAGTGTTACCTATCTGCCTCAAGCTTTCTTTATCATCAGTGTTATCCAGAAGTGAAGAAAAGAACCAGGACCGGTTGAGCAGAGGGAGCGGTGCTTCGGAGGAAAACTGTGACGGCGGTAATTCTTCCTGCCTGCACATTTTTACTGTGATTTTCTCTCATGCCATTCTAACGTCTTCATGTTTAGCACATATTCAGTATCCAAATCTAGCTTCAGTAATAAGTGAGAATATATGATGTTATTTTGTTAGCTTGGATTACTTGTTACCATTCATGTATGGAGAGCGGTGATGTCCAGGAATGGTCTGTACAGTGCAACACTGAAGACAAATATGGCCAGATTTTAGTGGTCATTGTGGTATATTTGCAAATTTGGGGGTTTAAAAACAAAAACAGACTGTATAAATATTTTCAGTGTTTTCATCCTGTATGCAAATATTGTATGTTGTACTGAACCTAAAGCATTATCAAAGTACTTCATTATATGTTTCAATGGCATCAGCAAGTTTCTGTTTGGTGCCAAAGAGAGAATCGGTTGATTCTCTGTTTCATAACTACCGATTACTGCTGAAAATTGAACTGTTAAAATCTTAAATGTTACAAGGACATCCTAAGAACTGGAATGCACTCAGCAGTTTTAAGTCCTACAAAAGAAAAAAATGTGTCTTTTTGTTTTTCACAAAACAGCCCCAATTAAGAAACTGATACTCTAATCTGACTGCACATCAGAAAATTATTTCTTGACAAATGTATTTGTTACTTTCATGGCAGCATCCATCTGTCACAAGTTTTCTAAAAACTGAAACCTTATGCTAAATATGTAAGCAGTATGCATTGTTACGTAGAGTAACTCTTTTAACTGTGATCATGAGATGTCACTCATAAGAGACTGCCACACATTTTAAGTCACTTTTCATCGCTGTTACACCTTATTGTTTTCTTTTTTTAAAGCTTTTAAAAATGATTTTATTTGACAATAGTTTTAACTTTTTTGTACTAATCTGTTTATGCAACTATGTTTTTTTTTCGTTTGTTCCCACAAAGCCTTGTTCCATCATTTCTTTTACAGATTATTCTCAAATCTGATTCAATGAGCTGAATCCTTTACAGTGCAAATGTCTATAGAAACTTCCCAAACCTCCTGCAGTCTATTCCACTCTTCTGCTCAAATTGGTTGTTCTTTATATGTTTCTTATGATTATCATTGTGTCAAAATATGACTTTATATGGCCAAAGATTTCTGCAGTTGAGATTAAAGCTATGTATTTAGCCATATTTTGACATAACTGATATCTGTATTGAATATTTGAAAGAATAATAGTAATAATAATGGATTAGATTTATATAGCGCTTTTCTATTAAGGCATACTCAAACGCGTACAGTGGATCCATTATTCATTCACTCACACATTCTCACTCTGGTGGTGGTAAACTACATTTGTAGCCACAGCTGCCCTGGGGCAGGCTGACGGAAGCGTGGCTGCCAATCTGCACCTACGGCTTCTCCGACCACCACCAACATTCATACACCAGTGTGAGTAGCAGCATTGGAGGCAAGGTGGGTGAAGTGTCTTGCCCAAGGACACAACAGCACATGACTAGGACAGAGCGGGAACCGAACCGCCGATCCGCCGAAAGATGGATTGCAAGAGTAGTTCAATAGTAATTTTCCTTGTCCCAGAATATAAACTTTTTAAATCATCTTTCCAGCCGAGCCTACAGAGGCTGAGCGAAATTAAAAGATGGATTTAAGTATTAATTGATTATTAGTGGGAAGAGGAACACAACACCTGGGTCAGATATGTAAATAAGTGTTATTTATTTGGTTCTTTGTAGTACCAAAACTTAATAATGTAACGTTAGTGTTTTACCCGGGTGTTGAAGCTTCGCCACCTGCTTACATTGACCTCTGATCATGTTCACTCCTCCAGGTTTTGGTATTAGTACATGTAGGTTATACTAAGATTTAAGGTACTGTACAATACAAGCATTTTCTATGATGGTGAGTGTTTAAGGATGTCATTATGGAGGCACAACAACAGCAGTGATAGTACCAGAGGACCATCAGTCATGAGTAGTGACATGACTCACTTTATGTCCAGTCGAGTGATGATTTATCCCCGCTATACATGGAGCAATGTAACCACCATGAGGTTAATTGTGGTCCAGCAGATGAAAATTCTGTCTTCTTTCACAGTGTTTTGTCTTCGCATCGATGCATTGAAGCACTTTTTCTTGCTGTTCTCCTGTAAATAGAAAGAAATCTAAGTGTTTCTTCTGTACCATGTCATACTAATAATACTGTATGTGAAGGCCTTTACTTGCCTTTTTCTGTGTAACTTATCAGCATGATTTTCAGCTGAAAATAAATTGAATGCTAAATATGCACAAAGTAAAATGTATTGGAATTTGCTCCAATTTGTAGCCTAATATTAAACATTTTTTCCAGCTTATTGGAAGTTAGATGTGCTGCATGTGCTTGGGACAAATGTTGACGGTAGATCACCAGGGCAATAACTAGCGGACTTCATCGTGTCGTGATTGTTTTTTGTAGCTGCCAGTGAGTCATTGCCATTTCTGTCAAATTTGTCACTACACAGTCTTTTGTCCTGTGCACATGTTGGCTGAAAACATTTTTGTTATTTCCTGTAGTTAAGATGCAAACTTAGGCTGCACAGTGGAGTAGTGGTTAGCACTTTTGCCTTGCAGCGAGAAGATCCCTGGTTCGCGTCCCAGCTTTCCCGGGATCTTTCTGCATGGAGTTTGCATGTTCTCCCTGTGCATGCGTGGGTTTTCTCCGGGTACTCCGGCTTCCTCCCACAGTCCAAAAATATGCTGAGGTTAATTGATTACTCTAAATTGCCTGTAGGTGTGAATGTGTGAGTGCTTGTTTGTCTATATATGTAGCCCTGCGACAGACTGGTGACCTGTCTAGGGTGTCCCCTGCCTTCACCTGAGTCAGCTGGGATAGACTCCAGACCCCCCCGCGACCCTAGTGAGGATTAAGCGGTGTATAGATAATGGATGGATGGAAGATGCAAACTTGTTTTTTATTTAACTATATAATAGTGCAGTGTTCTAAATCAGTTCTTTGTTCAGTAATATAGATACTTAAAGCAAAGATTAATCACATTTGGGAATGGTTTGGAGTGGAAAGAAAATTTTACAATTTAAAGACCTTGAAAAATGTTGAGGTCTTATATGGAAGAGAGGGAGGTAGAAGAGGAATAAGGTCTTTACAGCTGGACTGAAATTGTCAGCCCAGTTTTTAGCGAATTTGATAAATATTCCTTCTGAAACAATGTTGCTTTTTATTTATAAAAACTGATCACATAATTGTAAACATGAATCCAATATTCGAATAATATCAGTTATTAAATACTCAAAAAAGTCCTGTCAGACAACAAACTAAAAAGATTCCTAAATATTTTTATCAGTAATTTTATGTACAATTACCATTTTCATTTGCTAAAGAAAAAACAAACTGCTTAGCAACATTTCTAACTTCACAAGCCAAGTGTTGATGTCAAAAATAGCATCAAAAACCAATCCAAAAATGTTTTGGAGGCGACTTTACTTAACTGCAAACCTATAAAAATCTGTTTAAAATTTTTCAGAAACATTTGTTATGATAGTATAATTTATTTTTCCCATGAATATATTGTTAATAATGCATATAAAATTAATTTAAATCAGTAGAAATCATACACAGAAATGCTTGTATCAACTTTATTTGTTAGTGATAAGACATCTTTGGAGACATATAAGTATATAGAGTGTAATATTATAAATTCCGCGCTCATTTGGTCCCATGTGTATTCAGATATGTTAAATATTAATATTTTTAATTTCTTAAATGTTAGTTAGTAGAACATTTATAACATTTTAAATGTTCTACCTGAAGTGTTTAAGAATTTTTTTTCTAGTACGGAACCAAAGTTCACATGCAGTCCGCACGGAACACTTTGCGACCGGACCAGTGAGCGGAAGTAGTGTGCCTTGCTTGCGGAGGTCAAGCAGAAGTCCTGCACATCAGGTAATTGTAGCTATTTAACAATAGAAACATTCATCGTGTATCGTTTGGCGTCAGCGAGCGAAATGATTTATAAGTTGTTGTAGCATGAAGCTAGCTAACCGGCTTGTCCTGCTAAACCAGAGCTATGATATGTTTTTTCTCCCCACTGCTCTCTGTGCTGGCAGATTTATATAATTTCTTCTCGAACGAACACAACATAGAGCTCATTTATGCTCAGATATACCCAGTAGTGGAAAACATCCAAGTACATTTACTTGAATACTGCACTGAATTGCAGTTTTAAGGTATTTTTCTTGGGCTCATTTCAATTTTATGCTACTTTATTACTTCTACTCCATTATATTTCAGAGGGTAATATTGTATATTCTGCTCCACTACATTTCTCTGAATATTTTCCATATAAACAAACTTTATATATACAACTCAGTATTAAAGGTTAAACCAGTGATTTCCAACCTTTTTGGCTTCTGATAACTTTACAAAAAAAAGCGAGTAGTCAGGGTCCCATATCAGATGTCTATGAACTGTAATCAGCTCCACCAAATGGTAATTTTACCCTTTAAACATCAGACATGGTTTCATTTCAGTAATTGTTCAAATGATACACTATCACAACAACAGTCAAAGATTAGAGAAGATGTCCAGAAAACAGATTTGCATATCAAAACTTTTGCATTCTTTTTCCCTCTTCTGTTAACCACTTTACAACCTCTTGGGGTTATCTTCTGTAACTGTAAATAAAACTGTATATGAAGTAGTTCAAACTAGATTAATCTGCAGCAGTAACATGCTGCTGACACACTGATACTTAAGTATTGATAATACTGACAGTCAGAGGGACTTGTCCAATTTGTTTTACTTTTACTACCTTAGTGACAATTAATTAATTTCTTTCTTTCCTTATTTGATACGGACAGTGCACATTAATGAATGTCTGTTTAGACAGCAATAGATGTAAATATGCTGGATTATAGCAACAATGCTAATTTACATCAGCAGTCCCTAGGCAGGTAAAAAAAAAAAAAAAAACATAACAGTGAAACAGAGGGCAATAGGTCACAATAAAAGCACATTTAAAGCCAATACTTTTACTTAAGTAGGTTTTTTCATGCAGGACTTTAACTTGTGATGGAGTATTTTACATCGCCACACTTTTATTCGATAAAATATCTGAATGTTTATTTCATGACTGAGTGTACCTGATTTAATTCCCACTCTTTCAGGATAAACGCTGACCAGTGTGTATCGGTGAGGACTGCGAAGAAGCTGCTGGACTTCATACAGTCATGGTGAAGAAAAAGAGACTTCGCCTCATTGCAGAAATGGCTCGGAAAATCCGGGCATACCGGGAGCTGAAGTCCCGGCCGCGGGACTCTCAGAAGTATGCCGTGGACTACGAGACGATGAAGCGGCCTCTCACGGGGAAGATGCTGCCTGTGATGGCCTGGCAGGATGTCCGCAGGGAGAGCCGCCTCTTCTCCCTGCTGGCCGGTATGAGAACGTTCGGAGTGGGTCGCCTCTTCACCCGCAAGTCGTGGCTCGAGGATCACACAGAGCCCAGTTACTGGCAGATCACCAAGGTCAAGGTGGACTACACAGCTGAGGTGAGAGTATGACACATTCAGTCACTGCCACTTATTGTCAAGTCTGCATACTGTCACCCTAAACATGGGTAGAAATGTGATGGAAGCACGTTTGGTTTTGCAGAAGGGATCTCATATACAGCCTAGGGGTATCGGTATTACCAGCTCTGCCGATTATTGGCTCTAATATTCAGCAGTTTTCTGATTATTGATATAATTTTTCAATGAATTTCTAGTAATTGTTAATTAATATGATAAATTAGTAGCTAAATAATTACAGCCTGTCAGCACTAAAGGAAGAAAAAAGAAGATGAAGGAATTTCAACAAAGATTTGTTTTGGAGTTTATATTTTTCTAAATTCTGACACCAAGATTATCATCTTTACTGCAAATTTATATCCGTCCAAAATATTGCTAATCAGGCTCTGTCATTACTAATGATCTGTTTTGATATCAGCCCTGAAAAAAACAGCTTGGTCGACCCTAATACGTCCCGTAACTGAAAGCAGTCCTCTGTTCCTCTGTTTTCTAGAACATGGATCATGGCAAAGCGTGGGGGATCCTCACATACAAAGGTAAGACTACACTCTTTATTCAGCTTGAAGACAAAGCTTAAAAATATCTAAACATTTATCTGTTTTATCTGTTTTTCTATTCTGTATATATAAATGGGGAAATCAATATGGGAGCTACAAATAAGTGGTGGATTTAATTAAAGTGATTACAATATATTTAGACGTAGAACGAAGCAAAGTTAAATTAGTTTAAGGCAAAAACATCTTTATTTTTCCACCAGAACTATATTCATGGGTGTGGGGAGGAAGCTTTGAAATTAAATTTGATAACTTTCATATAAAATATACCTAAAATATTATTTCTATATATACAGTTAACCAAATAAAACAAATGAAAAATCCAATTAATTTAAATGTTTTAGAGGGCTTTTTCAGATAGGGATGCTTTAAAGTGGCCTCAGTATTTCTGTTTAATTTTATTAATCTGTATTTTTATTCCTCAGTATTCCTGAAATGTCAACGAATGTCCCTGAAGTAGATGATGTTTAAAATTTGTTTGCAAATTGAGAAGGTATTTTTAAAAAAACATGAAAAACATGTTTCCAGATCAACTTCTCACTGTTGTCTGTCCGGTTTTATGGACATCAGCTTGACCAGTCCAGTGATTTTTGATACTCACTCAGATGTCTTTAATATCGTTATTTGCAGGAAAACAGGAGACTGATGTCAAGGAGGTTGACAAGGTGATGTACCACGACTGGCGCCTGGTTCCCAAACACCTAGAGCAGCAGATGAAGGACTTTACACCACTCCCTGAGCCGCCTTTGCGCTACGTCCCGTACCCTCCGCTGCTCCGGGCCATGATGCTGGCCCAGAACAGTAGAGTAGCAGGCAGTGTACCGCCGGAAGAACCGGCTTTACCTTTGAAGAGGGACGTCCTGCTCAACAAAGACTATTTCCGTCAGCAGGAACAAGAGAAACCGGGAAAAGAAGGGACAGCGGTGTGATCGCGACTTGCTTCTCAGCCTGAAAGGTCACAAATCTTGGACATTTTTGGACCAAATCAGTGTTGACAGATGTGTCTCGATATCCTGCTTAGTCCTGGACTCATATGAGTTCTCTTTTCTTCTGATGCAGGCCTCTGTGTGTATATGTAACTGTGTCATGTGCAGAATATTAAATTTGAGATGAAAGACGGGCCTTTAAATTGTTTTTGACCATTTGGCACTTGTATTATAATCTATAACCTGACAACAGTCATTTAGAACTGAAGAAGATAAAGAAGATGAGAGGATAAATGTTTTCAAGAACCAGAAGGAGATATCCAGTTGTCCTCTACTGAAGCTCCTCGGCATATTAGTAGATAGTCAGTCTAAATTTTCAAATTTAACATAAGACTTTATTAATCCTGAAGAAAATTCTTGTGCCAGATAATGCTCGGAAAACAATAAAATGGCATAACAGAAGAAATGCAGTGCTTAGCAAGTAAAAAAACAAAGATTTTAAGTCAATACATTACTGAAATAAAATAATGTAAAATATGCTTGTAAAAAAATAATGCTGACAGTGTTACTCAGCTAATATCACACATTATGAACATTGCACCTAAAGAATGAGTTAAAAAAAATATTGCGCATTACACTGACAATATTGCACATGTAATCAAACTGATGCATGTGAAAATGAAATGTTACCCACCATAACAATGAAGCATTACACGTGAAATTGAAATATTGCACCTGAGAAATGTAAAATTTTACGCATTCACTGATCATGTTGTACAAGAACACAAAACATCATCTAAGTAAATTAAAATATTGCACCTGCAAATTAAATGTGACGTGAGATAGTGAAAAAACAGGATAATAAGATATTTATTATCCTGTTTTTCTCAATTTTATTATGAAAAAATGGCGGTGCTGCTGCTATTGTGCAGAAGATAGATATACATGATCTTTTGGGACTTAATTAGCAACATAATATATTACTAATAGTGAGTAAATACATATTTTTTTATTGATTGTCGGAGATTCTTTTCTTAGTAGCTATCTGATTATTTTGATTAAACATTTTTGTTTGTTGATCATCGCTAACATTTTCCCCACCTTTCTGTGTAGAAATCAGGCTCTTGTTATTCACGTGCTGTCCTTTTGAGACACCACGTGGACGTGCTTTGGGGCCGTTCCTAGGCAACGTGCGTCTGTCTGCACGTACGTACGTCCTCGCTCCCTCCTTCAGCCCTGAGAGCTGCTCCGTCCGCCGTCAGTATGATCTGCTTCTTTCTGTCTATATTCGCCCACATTTTTCAGTCAGGTTGGTGCCGTTACCGTTTCTAATTCTTCTGTCTTTCACGGACCTTCAGTTTGATTTTTACCGGATGATTTGGTCACAGTTTCCAGGAGAAGCCGCCGGACGGGCGCCTCGGCTCCACTCGGCTCGGCTTTGCTAGCTGACGACCACAACATGGAGCCTTCAGTAACTTTAATTTGACAGTGTAAAGTTGGTTTGAAGCGATATTAATAACCCCCAGACTGCCTGAGTTTTGTCCTGTCCCGGTAACAAGCATGAGTGTGTGGCTGAAGCTAAAGTTAGCTTGGCTTTCACTGTCTCCGCCTGCTCGTCCGACCATGTGTCCGCACTGAGAAAAAGTTGATTCATCATCCTATTAATAGGAGCAGCACCGACATGGGCCCGAGAAAAAGGTCACAGCGAGGTCTGCAGGATTTGGTGGTTAAACAGGCGAGGACTGAACAGTCTGGTGAGATTGTAGACACCTTTAGACTCTGTCAGCTGTGAGGTTTGTTGCAGAAAGTGCAGATTTTAGGTGGTTTTTTTAACCTGCTGAGCTCCTTCAACTGTTCTTTTCTGTACAAGCAGAGGCTCTAAGTTTATCCTCCACTGGCTTGTAAAATGACCAAAATAGCACCAAACTTGCAGACATGCATGCAGTGGGGTTTTGTGTTTGTACTGCTGCATGTGAAGGTTTTTAGGTGTAAATACAGAAGCTGTTTGCAAGAGAAATAGCCTGAGACACTGACTGTCAACACTGGATGATCTTTTTTGTAGCCATTGTGCCAAGATGTCTGTTCGCTACTAAAACTGGGACAAAATATTGATATGATATAGCTTCCACATGTAATACATTATCAATACAGCTGCACCAAATAGATGTATTGACTGTTCGTCACAACTGAGTCAGTCTTGGCTTCATGGTTGCACCAAGAAATGCAGAAATTTTTTTGTTTTAACAGAATTTTTTAGTGCAACTAAACTGGGGAACTTTTAAAGTGAGACATGTAGAATAATGTGATTTTTAATCTAACATCTCAATTTGAAGCTTGGATTTGGTTCATTTTCCCAACTGAACCACTCGTGATACGTTAAAAGACCATTGTAAAGTTCGAAATCTTTTTGGTTTTACAGTTTCTGGTTGGTAGACAGTGTAATTTAGACCATTTTTTGAAAAAGAAAACTTGCTCTGTGGAAACACTGCCTGCAGTTCAACCTAAAAACTCAGTTGGAACAAGATTCACAGAATTTTTTTGTTTTTTACAGAGTCTTTTTACTGCAAACTTGCAGTCGCAACCAATCTGATTTACCAGTCACAACTTCTTGTCAAATGAATGAGGGCAAAGCAAATGGAAGGTAACTAACCAGAGGTGTAGAAGAAACTCACTAGATGAAAATGTAAGACAGTGGGAGAAAACAAAGCCAGAGAGATAATTAAACCAACTTGCCAGCAGGTCTGAGACATTACAATTCTACAGTTTCCTTTAGCAGACACTTTTATCCAAAGTAAATGGTCTGTATTTATATAGCGCTTTACTATACCTAACGATACCCAAAGCGCTTTACATTATACATCTCATTCACACACTGATGGCGGAAGCTGCCATGCAAGGCACTAACCACAACCCATCAGGAGCAGTTAGGTGTTCGGTGTCTTGCTCAGGGACACCTGGACATGAGCTCTGCAGGCGAGGATTGAACCAGCAACCCTCCAGTTACAAGACGGCCACTCTACCCACTGAGCCATGCCGCCCCGAAAGTGACTTACATCAGAGAGTAGATACACCACAAGCAAGGATCTACTACATTACAACACATTACACCTTTTGTCTTTGCCAGAAGCTTACAGTCCTTCAAGTGATCATTTGTGACATTCAGTTCTGTCAGAAAAAATACACAAAGCTAAAAACCATGACATCATCAGAATCCCTTTATTCCACATGATTCATTTTCAAAAAAATGACAAAAATTAACCATTTCCAGCAGATCTTTAAGAGAAACATTCAATTCTGCACCCAGTTTTTATATTATTTCATATGGCAAAACTGTAGAGACTTCTCTACAGAGAGCTTGTAGGACACACAAGTATAGAAGCAAATTAGACTGAGAGCAAAATACGTGCCTGGTTAATAAAATAAATACAGCATGGCTCAATAATGATATTCAGAGGAGCAAGTTGATGTACACAGATTAAAATAGTTTGTAAAGGATGTAAAAATGTGGTTAAAAAAAGTGGTAAAATATCTATTGCATGTAGAGACGCTTTTGTTTTCCATAATTGGTTGAGAAAATGCTATGTTTGTTGATTCCATTTTTTTAATACTTTTTTTTTGGTCAAGTCAGAAATTCAGAATGTGATGTATCATTGATGCTTGTCTTGTAGTGTTTGGAGTATCACATAATCATTGTCATGGGCAACCTATTGTGTCGTATCATATTGTGAGTGTATTAAAATGTGTTTTTTTCCCATTGTGGATGCCTTGAATCTAAAATGAATAGCACAGTGTGCCTGTTTTGCCTGATGCCAGTGGTTATGTTCCTTAACGGTGTGTGCTGAGGTGCATGAAGCTGCTCCAGGCTGCTGGTGTTCATTTAAACATGAACAGCTATACTCATGTGTGTCATCTTTCTCCAGGCTGGACTGGGGTGAATGAGCGAACCTTCATAGCTGTGAAACCAGATGGCGTTCAGCGGAGGCTCGTGGGACAAATCGTGCGTCGCTTTGAGAAGAAGGGGTTCAAACTGGTGGGCCTCAAGCTTGTGCAGGTATGTCGAGGGTGGAGTTTTTTAATTCATGGCCCAAACAGATGATCAGGGCTACTGTAATAAGTTAATAATATTAGCTATTAATTGAATGTGTTTATCTGTTATGTGGTTGTGCATCAGGCATCTGAGGATCTTCTCCGGGAACACTACTGGGACCTGAGGAGCAAACCCTTCTTCAGCGGACTGATCACCTACATGAGCTCTGGACCGGTGGTTGCCATGGTGAGAGGCTGTACTCACGTTCACAGGATAGTAGAGACATTCAGTATTGTGCAGTGCTTTGTTTGTTTAATTAACACACAGTAATAAGTCATAATTTATTCCTCCTGTTGGAGGAAATAAGCTGCTCTAGAGTGGGAATAGTGTGTTGTGTTACAGCTCTTCTCAGGAATAAATTTGGTCATCTGCATTTTCAAACACTTTTCTGTTTGTGTACAGGTGTGGCAGGGTTTGGACGTGGTCAAGACGGCACGTAAGATGCTGGGAGAGACCAACCCTGCAGATTCGCTGCCAGGAACCATCCGAGGAGATTATTGTGTGGAAGTGGGCAGGTAAGAGTTGACAGTAGAACTCTACATCTCATGAAATAATTGTGAATAACTGGAGAAAAAGCCTCAGTGACAACGGATTGTTTGCATTAACAACTAGAAAAGCACTCAGAGAGTGCAGTACTTCGCCACAGCTGTTTATTCCCCAAAATGGCATTGTCAGAAATTCAGCATTTTTTTTTTTTATAAATGCAGCATTTGTTTATCAGTTATTGATGATCAGAAATCACGGCAACATAGAATGTGGCCATTTAACACAGATGTACCCACAAACTGAATGACCTTGTGCTGAGCACGGGTGTGTGTTATGCATGTTGTGTACAGATACCATATCACTTGACCTTAATATGTAGCGGGTGGCGAGAATTGATGGGAGTCAGAAACACGTCCACAAATTAATCAATTGTTCCTTGTATCATTTCCAGTGGATAAGTCCAGATAAGTCCGCAGCGTTGGATTTCTAGTAGGATCACAATCATGTGATCGTCAGCAGGCAGCTGACATAGTGTTCACTTGTTGTCATAGTTACAGTGATGCTGTGCTGCTATCTCGCAATGATACAGAAATCTTTTACAAATCCATGGATCCAGGCTATAAGCCGCATCACTGCCAGAATCTAATCAGTTGGTCCTTGTGTCATTTCTGACCTTCCCTGAAAATTTCATCTAAACACGTTAGTCCGTTTTTGAGTAATGTTGCAAACAGACAGACAGACAAGTATATGCAGATCGTCACATAACTCCACTGCGTTCCTTGGTGGAGATACAATATGTTAATCTGGATGTTTTAAAGCAGAGCAGAAGTTAAATACAATCATAAAATTTTGAACAAAATGTGGCCTGTGGTGTAACATAACATTTTCTCTTTAATAGCTTTGGAAAAAGGACATTCAAAACCATAACTCTGTGTTTGATTTAAGCATATTTTATTTATTAGATATTTATAATTTTTATTACAACAGTTGTCTGTTCTGATAAAAAAAATAGAAAACACCAAAAGGTTCCCTGTCTCAGCTTCTCCAGTGCTGAAACTGACTTCAGAAACCCAGAATGTTTGCTATCATTGTTAATGAAATTACTTGCATTACATCTTTAAGGAGATCACTTTCAATTTAGAGATACTGTAAAGCGCATTTTATGATGTTTTCTAAATAAAAATCTACGTTTTATTGGAGAAAATCTAATCTCTGTGGGACTTCCTGGTTAAATAAAGGTAAATATAATGAAATAGATGAAAATTATCAATATATTGCCCAACATATTTCCGCTTCGCACCTCTGAATCATTATAGCACCTTCTGTACATTATTTTTGTTGTTAATATGCTATTTACTTTATTCTTATCTCACCATATTACATTTTTAATTTTTAAATTTAAATGTATTTATCCTATTTTAACTGCCACTTGGCTGCTAGTATTATTGTACAGTTGTTGCTACAGTTCTGTATTTAACTGCTCTCTGTGACTGTAATTGCTCCCAGGGGACAAATAAAGTTTTTTGAATTAAATTGAATAAACATTGTGCTACGAATCCAGTGTTTTAAATGAAAAAAACAAAGCTATTTATAATATTGAATATTGATTAGATGCTTATTTTTTAAATTAATGTACGAGGGGTTAGCTTTTGAGGCAGTTTTGAGTCTTAATGTTCTGAAAATGTTTGTGTTGCAGGAATGTGATCCATGGCAGCGACTCGGTGTCGAGCGCCC
Source organism: Amphiprion ocellaris (assembly GCF_022539595.1). Taxonomy (NCBI): domain Eukaryota; kingdom Metazoa; phylum Chordata; class Actinopteri; family Pomacentridae; genus Amphiprion; species Amphiprion ocellaris. Next base: position 26,013,424 of record NC_072784.1, on the reverse strand, counting down.
AGAAGGAAATCTCTCTGTGGTTTCGTCAGAATGAGCTTCAGTGCTGGGAGCACAGCTGCAACAGCTGGATCTACAACTGAAGGTGTGTGTGTGCTGCATCAACACCGTCCTCTACCAGTGTTGTTACAAGATGGATCACTTCATACCTCAGATGCAGATATTTTTTGGGGCTTTAGTAGTTTGTAGGCGCACAGAGAAAAAAAAAGGGTCATCCTGTGTTGCTGGTTTCTTTTTTGTTTCATGTTTCATTATTTGTTTATCCAAAGTAAAGTGAAACAACTTTACCAAGCAAAAGTGCACTAAGGTGATCAATAACCTGATCTGAAACTTGACAGTGTCTGCTTCTGTGTTCATCGTAGTTTCTGTTAAGTCCAGAGCACTAGATCATGTTTTCAGTTTTTAAGCAAGAAGATCAAATGAAAGCAATAAATTTTTGTGGCGTCATTATGTTTATGAGATAATGTATTAGGGAGATGGCTTCATTCAAATCTACCCTTTATTTCTATTTAAAGGTACAGTCCGTTTTTATATCCTTATCTGTATGCAGACAGTGTGGAAAATTTGCGCAAAAATTGCACAAAACTTCTCAGATTCTGTTGTATCCAATTCACCCGAAATCTAACGTAAAAAAATCCTCTTTTGGCACTTGAAAAATAAGCCTCTTAATTTAATTCATAATTTTTATGTCCATGTTCTTCTGTATCGGCCGTTGTAGTAAAAAAATGGATGCAATTAACTGACAAAAATACTGCCTTTTCCTGTACCTTCAAGTTAAAGGAATGTAAAAACAGACTGCATCGCTTTGAACTACTTGAATGTACAGTTTCCAGCATACGGCTCTAAAAGTAGTTTTGTAATTTCATGCAACATTCATATCCGGCTCAGTCAGCAAATTAAAGTAAAACTGAATGAAGTTTGTTGTCTTTTTACAGAGATCTTGCCAGTTTAGTTCTTCATGCTTTTATCAACTGCTATGATGCTCCTTTCAAAATGTCCAAAAACAATAAATCTAACCTTTTTAAAATGTTTAATTTCATTGCAAAGTGAGACACACCACACATTGTTGTTTTCAGCACACAAACGTTTAATATTTAATCCACACAGATAAAGATCAATGCAAGAATTTCCATATCGAACAAAGAGCATGGGCTTCAGTGCGTCTGGAGATTTACAGTAATCCTCGTACATGTAATGACTTCACACCACCGTTCACCTGCTGCACACCGAACCGTCTGATCAACAGCCAGTCAGATGAGAGAAAAGAGTTTTGGACGCGTTAAACTCGACCCCCTTCGACTGGACTCATTCTGAATTTGTCTCGCTGCTGCAGGCACATCACAATATTTCCTGTCACTGGGTTTGTAACCACACACTTGTGAAACAATCAGGACACTTCAAACTGAGGTGACAGCAAGATGGGATGTGAAATATTTCAGGTAACAGCCAGAAGAACCTAGATTTCTGTGCTGAATTTGACAGGTAGTAATTTGCTTATCTTCACTTCAAATTCCAACTAAGTCTGACATCTTTAACTACAATCTTAAACCAAGACTTCAGCATGCTGCCCCCCCGACAAAGACCATAAACACTTCATCTGCATCATTACCACCATTTAAACAGGGTCCGTTGGCTGTTAAAAAGTCAGATTTCTAGTGAAAATGCAAGTCAGTGCTGTCATTCGCATTGCTGCACCTGCTGCTGCTCTTTTATCTTTTACTCTTTGTGCATTTGATGCATGTTGGGGCTCTGGGCTTTGCTTTAAGATGAAGTAGGGGTTTCACAGAACTAAATGGAGGAAGATTAGGAGTAAGTTTAGGGGCAGATGCAGGACAATTGAGGTAAATATAGGAGGAGTTACGGTGTGCTTACAGGGTGAATATAAGATCGATACAGAGGAGGGAGGTAGTTATGAGGCTGGGTTACAAGGCTCATGAAGATAGTTACAATGCCCTGGGTGGGACAGAAACAGGATGGCAGGCAGATTACTAGATCAGAGGAGGTACTTACAAGGCATTAAAGTTACAAGGTGACGGGGCAGGAGGAGATATAATAGTTACAGGGGATGATACACGGCTTGGAGGGTCGTTTTAGCCAAGAAAGGGAACTTTTACATGACCGGGGGAAAATTACAGGGTTTGAGCGGCTGGAAGCTTCGGGGCAGGAGGAGGTTTGTTTAAGGAGATGGGTGGGCAGGGTGTTAAAGCAGGTCCAGGTGTCACTCAGGTACGTAAGACACCTGCCAGACGATGATGTGGCTCCGTTCGGCTTTGGATAAACCAGGTTTCATCTGCGAAGCCACAGCGGCAGAACTGTCTCCTTCCTCCGTCTCATCGTCCTCTCCGTCCCCTGGAAATGAAACAGATGAATCAGAACTTAAGAATTGCAGTGCTACAATTAAAAAAGTATGACATTTTTGTGAGTTTTTGCACGACATGCTAAACTATGACATTTTTGATGACATTTCAGACGACATACTAAACTATGATGTTTTTGCAAGATTTTGGACCACATGCTAAATTCCAACATTTTTGTGATATTTCGTACATCATATAAATTATGACGTTTTTCTAACATTTCGGACAATATACTAAACTATGACGTTTTTGGGAGATTTCGGACCACATACTAAACTATGATGATGATGGATGACATACCAAACATACAAAATAATCATACAAATCAAACTAATAATGACATAAACGTTAAATAAATACAGCACTTAATTACTGTCAGTTAATTGTGCTAATTTCTCCTTTGTTAGTTTTTATTTGTTTTATTATCCTGTGTCTGCAATGTCTTGATTAAATATCTACATGTCCCAACAACCTTCTTCATCTCAGCTATTTGCTGCATCTCACAAACATAAATGATACTTGTGTGAGGCGTTTAAGGACACGTGAACACTCACCTATACGGAAATCGATGTAACCTTCTCCTCCGCTCAGCACCAACACATTTTGAACACTTTGCGCCTCCGTCTCTGTGGGTGCTGTGGATCCCTGACCTTCTGATGGACTGTCCAGCACACTGCCGTTCAGGGTGGCCAGAACATTGCCTGTCATAAAAAAAAAAAATAATAACGAACTGAAAACCAAGAGTAGATACACATTCATAGACAAACTGTTCATTTCATCTGGACTGGCTTTCCAATCAGATTATTCACACCTGTCTCACAAGAACTCTTATTTACTTAAAACTATGACTTTTTTCAGAGCCAAAGTACAGTATTTTCACAGATTTATATTGCCTAGACATTTGTCTTTGTTTGTATGAGATGAGACAGATATTGCCAGCTTCCAGGTGTTGGTTTATAAGCAGCAAACATCAGCAGATCATCGGACTTACCCGGTACAGATACGAAGAACTTGACTGCATCCCGGTGTCCATGGAAACACAGCTGGGCCTGCGCCATTGAGCAGTAGGGGATGAAGCTGCCGCTGCTCTTCTCGGAGCCTCCGTCGTCGCTGTACACATGGATCACCCCACCGGACGACGTGGGAGATACCTTATTGGCTGAGGTGATAAACACATCAGTCACTAATATTTACTGGAAAATCACATTTTGTAGCCCGACACAGGCGAAAATAAAATACAGAAAACCCCCCATCTTTCTGGGAAAAACCACCAAGAAAATTCAAATTTTTCCAACTGAAAATGAAAGATGTTGTAGAATAACTCATGCAACAGATTCTGTACACACAGATTTTGTCACCAGTGCAATAAATCACAATGATACAAGCATGCAAAGCAACTACATCAACTGTAAAAACATCATTGCACACAGAAAACTGTTTGTGACCTTCTGCTAAATATCCACGACTTATTGAGACTTGTACCCTTGTAGCACAAACGTACAGAAGCAGAAATTACACTGTTTGAAGGGACACAGAGGTTTGACTGGGTGAGAACAGGTAGATCACAACAGCAGGAGGTTGGGAGGCTCCCACTTACCCCTCAAACCCAGGAGCTGTCCCCGGTGAAGGACCACCGCTACAGGAGGAGGAAGGTAGAGGAGGGTGGAAGGACGAGGAAGAGGAGGAGAAAGAGGACAGTGACAGTAATAGTTACGACCAACAATGTGTGAAAGAGATGAAACCACTGAGGGAAGAAGACAAAGAGAAAGAGGGAGAAGTTGGGGAGCTTTTGGGGAGAAGAGGAAGGAAAGCTGAAGAAGAATACAGATCAACAGAGCTACAGTGGGATGTGGGGTAGGTCTGCTCTGCTGTAGTAGGTTTTTGATGGAAAAATTCAGGCCACCAAATTAAACTTTAGTGTTGAGACAATCAGACAAGATTTGGTTTGTAAAAGTCTTGTACAATCACAAAAAAAATCTTAAAATCACACGTTGATACTGCTGGATTTGTACTCAAATCACATGTTCCTTTCTTTGTAATGTATTTTTCACTAAATGTAACTAAAATCTGTTGAGTTTTTCCACATTCAGCTTCCAGAAAGTCAAACAAATCACCACTAAGTATCTACTTAGCAGAGGCAACTACACTGTCTCTACAGTTTCTAAGTTAACTTAAAACTTGAAGTTTTCAATCACTTCTCATTACTGTACTTGTTTTGCTTTGAGCGACTTGTTGTAGAAATTCCAAAGTGGAGGCTGAAATCTAAGGGTGACAGAGCTTACATACATAATAGGCTTACAGAATTAGCTTTTACTTTTATGTGATTTTGTCTATTTCTATTTTTACACCTATTTTTAAAAAATATGATTTTTAATTGTCTATTTTTGTCATCTAAATGTTTTTTCTTTATTTTATCATTCATTGTATTCTCTTTTACCATTTATTTACTTAATTATTTACAATAATTATCATTTTTAGCCTCATATTTATGGTTTTACCCTCTATTTTCTTTAATTCCCCTTGTTCTTTCCCTTGCTTGGATGCTTATTATTCGATCTGGTATTGTTGTACTAACTTATTTTGAGAATCATATTTGGACTCAATGTTCATCATATTTTCTTTTTTTTTTCCTGTCTGTAAAGCACTTTGTAAACTGATTACAAAGTGTGCTATCAGAACCGATACAAGTGAAGCAGCATTCAGCTATCATGCTCCTCACCTGTGGAACGAACTTCCTGAATACCTGAGGTTCTGCTCAAACTGTCGGCTCTTTTAAATCAAGTCTGAAAACCTCATTGTTTACTGCAGCTTTCTCTTAGATGCTCAATCTATTTTCTTGTCTTTTAATGCACTTTTATGATCTTAATGTCTACTTTTATGTTTTATTTCTATGATTTTAATGTATGCCTACCTTAAAATAATTTTTACTCCGTCAAAGAACGTGGCGTTATGCGAGTTATGTGACAATCGGCATTGGTTTGCCTGTCTGTCTGTCTGTCTGTCTGTCTGTTTACTCAAAAACGGACTAACAGATTTGGATGAAATTTTCAGGGAAGGTCAAGAAGCTCAGAAATGACACAAGGACCAACTGATTAGATTTTATCAGTGATGCGGCTTATAGTCTGGATCCACGGATTTGTTAAAGATTTCTGTATCATTGTGAGATAGCGCCACGGCATCACTGTAACTATGACAACAAGTGAACACAACTTCAGCTGCCTGCTGATGATCACATGATTGTGATCCTACTACAAATCGACTGCTGTGGACTCATCTGTCGGAAATGATACCAGGAATAATTGATTAAATTAAATATTTAAATATTTAAATATTTAATATATTAAATATTTAGGTCATGCGATTCGGTATCCGTACATAATGTACACATGCATAACACACACCTGTGCTCAGCGCAAGGTCATTTAGTTTGTGGGTACATCTATATCAAATGGCCACATTGTATGTTGCCGTGATTTCTGATCATCAATAACTAATAAACAAATGCTAGATTTCTATGAAAGAAATGCTGCATTTCTGACAAATATGGGGGAATGAACAGCCTTGGAGTACTGCGCTCTCTGAGTGCTTATCTAGTTCTGGATGTATTTCTTTGCCATTGTTAAGCACCTTAAATTGCCTTGTGTGTGAATTGTGCTATACAAATAAACTTGCCTTGCCATGTAAATAAAGTTCTTATTATAAGACTCACTCTCTGTCAGAGGGATGGAGATGATGACACCGTTTCCAGTCCCCACCCAAAGACGATTTCCACCAATCAGAAGTGCCGTGATTCGCACAAAAGAGAAGCCAAGCTTTCCAGTACCTGTGAATGACAATCAGATTGTATGTCAGCGAGAATATAACATCCATGGCAGCTCAGTCACCACACTTAAACCCTAAAAAATGTAACAAATCATCATTCTTAACTCACCGAGCATCTTGCTGACGTACGGCTCAATGTCTACATCCTGCAGGTGCTGGTGTGTGTGTGCGTGGTAAAGACGCAAAGTGGAGTCTAACCGGATCGACACCCAAACACCGTCGCCGATCCACGCCAGCTGCCGCACCTGACTCTCCCTGCGAGGGTGGGCATCGAAGGACTTCTACCAAGCAGAGGTGGACCGAATCAGCAACAAGTGATGCAACGTAAAAGACAAACACTTAAACACTTTTTCTTTTTCCTGATGTCACATCAACACGCACCTCAATCTGCATGGTTTTGGGCTGAATGACGTGGATCTTGTTCTTGTAACCGCACCACACTTTGTCGTGGACCACGGCCATGCAGCGAATGGAGTGATGAGGTCGGCCAAGGTCCATGAAGTGGTAGTTGGACAAATCCCACTGGCCATCTGTTGACAGAAACACAAACACACACACAGTGAATTCAACGGTTGACAACCATCTACTGTTTTATCATGAAGCTGCAACACAAGCTTTAAAAAAAAAAAAACTCAAGTAATCCATCCAAATCCATGTGAAATTAACTGGACATGCATCACTGGTTTGTTTTGGTGATATCATAGTTCAAATAAGATTATATGGCGCCTGAATGGTTATAACGTTAAAAATCCTAGAACAGATTTGGTGAAGCTCCGTTAAAACAAATATTCAAATACGACCCAAGTACCTTCGGCCCTGTGGAATATCGCGAATGTCCCATCAGCGAGGGCGACCAGCACACGGCCTTTAACATGTCTGCAGACAGAAAGGAGACAGACTGTTGGAGGAACAGCTATAAATAAAAAAACTGCCACAGAAAGAAGAAGCTGCTGTGATGTTGTTTCTTACACCAGACTGAGCACCGAGTCTTTGAGTTTGATGGAGTGGAGACACTTCTTCCAGTTTCCAACAGCTGAGTGGACATAAAGCCTTGAGGGAAAAACAGAACAAAGTCACTCCAAAGCAAATGCACACAGCACGCTGAATTCATAAGATGCATGTCATAACATACGTGTGCACTCGGTTAAATAATTGGTAGCTGTACAGTTTTTATATGCATTAAAAAAATCAATCTAATGTTAACTTTGAGCTTTTTTTATGGAATCTTCCTACTTAATGTTTTCCTAGTGTTAAACATGCTAAAGAAATGCTTTACTAGACTTTTTGATTTGTTTATTTGGGACAAATTAATTAAGATTAATATGACATCAGATTTAGTCAGAAAAGCAATTTTCATCTGCAGTCTCATGTGACAAAAATACAATGAAACAAAAAATCTGTTAAAATTGGATCTAGATCTAGCAGCTGCTCTGCATCCAGGAGAGGATGGCCGGAGGGGGCGTGGCTAGACGGAGGCCGTGACACTTTTGTTGTTTGTCTCATGTTTTTGTCGTTTTGTTTCCTTTTTGTGTCGCAGTTTTTTGTCTTATTTTTGTCATTTTGAGTTTTGTTCATTGTTTGAGCATTATTTTTGTCGTGTGTTTTTTTGGTCACTTGTGTTAGTTGTCTATTTTTTTTTGTCGTTTTGTTTCTCGTTTTTGTCATTTTGTCTCGTTTGTGTCATTTATGTAATTTTTTGTCTTGTTTTTGTCGTTCATCCATTTCTCTGTCACTTTGTAGCTTTTTGACAATTTTTTTGTCTCCTTTTTGTTTTGTTTCATGTCATTTGTCCCATTTTTTTGTCATTTTCTTTTTCACTTATGTCATTTTGTGCCTCATTTTTGTAATATATTGTCTTGTTTTTGTTGTTTTTTGTTTGACTTTTGTCTTTTTGATCATAAAGTAAAATACTATATAGATATCTGTGACAAAATGTTTTGTGCCTTTGCAGATCCACTGTGATCTGTAGGTTGTAATGTGTAAATGATAATCTGAGGCATAATCTTGTTGAAATCTAATTTATTTTTTGTAAGAAATTTCAAATTGTTTGTAATATTTTGTAAAAAGATAATTCCTTAAAATATGAACATTTTTGCACTAAAACAAAGAAAAAATTTGGAGTTGTCATTATTTATAAATAATGACAACTCCAAATTCCTATAGGTTACTATGCTGTGATTTTACTGGTCCAGCCAAGATCAAATTGGGCTGTATGTTGCCCATGAACTAAAATGAGTTTGACACCCTTGATATAAATCTTAAAGTATAATGCCTTGTTTCCCTGAAACTAATTTTGGCCACACATCTGTCTGAGCTGCTACACTGTAGTAAGTAAGTGGGGAGACTCTAGTGGCTCTAGTGGGACTTTTAGTAAATTGTTATGCCTACCGACAGCCTTCATGTGAGGCATTTAGGGGACATGAGTAATTTGCAGTTTCAACAAACAACCTGCGTGCACGAGTCTCTGCATGTACAGTATTCACACCACTCACCACCTATGAGTGAATTTACTACGAGTAAATTCTCAAACTGGATGATAAAACAACCCACATGAGGTATTTATTGCAGCCAAAGTATGGCTGGTAAAGGAGCTTTTGATGTCAGCATCAGCATTTTGCACTGAAATGTTAAAAAAAAAAAGCACAAAATGTCTCCAGCAATCTCGAGCAAACCGTAGTAGTGACAATTAAAAAGCGAGAACTTTTAACACTACTTATAATTTAGCCAAAGAAGAGCTACCTTTTGCTAACTTTAAGTTCTGCATCATCCTCCAGGTTACAAAACATTTCCTTAGTGAAACTAGCCTAAATTATGTGCAGAAGTGCAACCGATGTAAAGAGTTAATCCGAAGCGCCGTATGTTAAATGTCACAGTTATAAACCTGTGTAATAAATATGTAAAACTGTGAGGCTGAGGGACTCACCAGCCGTTTTGGGCTCCGAGCCACATAGTGGGGGCCACGCTGGTGTAGTTTTTGGCCTCGTCTCCTCCATCCTCCGACTCTGCAGGCTGAGATGCTTCCTCCTTGGACAGTCCCGAGCTCCTGTGTGGACAGACACCACGCAGACTTTCAAACTGTAGAACCTGTAGCTCATTAGGTGGTGCACTAAAAGTAATCATTTTATTTCTTGTCTCACACACTCATAAATTTAGCATTCCTGATGACTTGTCAGACTTCCTACCTGTCGGAGGAATCTGTTGGACGAGGCTGAGGATCGGTAAAAACGTGCTCGGTAAACGGTCCTGGAGGTCCCATTTCTGTGTGGCTGGCCGTCGACTCTGAAACCTCTGTGGCCTCCGTGGCTTCCTCAGCCGACTGTGCAGGATGGATCTTCCCATTCATGGGGGGAGCAGTGGGAGCTGAAAGTGGCACCACCATTTAAATAAATGCAAAGACCAGCAGCCTTGACAGTTTTCCCATCTTTGTATAATGCAACAAAGCTGTAGGAGGGTCATTCTGCCTCAGTGTCCTGCACCTCATCATCTTCAATTTGACAGATTTTTTTAAAAGTGGCGAATATTGATCGAATTGACCATGTGCCATCTGGAGTCAAAGGTATTATTAGTTTTTGAGTTAAAAATTCCTCAACAAATTGGGGTCATGTTGATTTTTGCATCTTTCTTTGTACCAATCCACCAATGTGGATCAATGTTTGAAGTGCCATAACTTGAGAAATAATGTAGTTAAAGTCCTGAAATTGTACAGGCTCATTGATATGTATATATGGTCTTTAATGGTACAACCCTGCTTTGATAGAATAATAAAAAGCAGTTATCTGAAGGTGCAAATTTGTCCATCTGGTCTTATAGTCCACCAACCATAAAACCTTAATTTTTCACATTAAGAGGCAGATTTTTTTTTTCTGTGATTGGTACCAGTATGAGCCTTAAAATGTAGACTATGGTGCCAGTCAGAGGTGGACTTGATGAGAAAATTTTGTAATTTTTTTTTTTTTCCATTTATGGCTAATACTAGGACAATCAATAAACAGGTATAATTGGTGAAATTACTCTGAAAGCAGTTACAATATTCTTACCGGGCTTCAAGAAAAATCATGGTTTTCTAACTCATAGTGCTTCAAAAAATATTTTCAAAATTGGTTTTTATTGTGGGCTGCACAGTGGTGAAGTGGTTAGCACTTTCGCCTTGCAGCAAGAAGGTCCCTGGTTCGCGTCCCGGCTTTCCCGGGATCTTTCTGCATGGAGTTTGCATGTTCTCCCTGTGCATGCGTGGGTTTTCTCCGGGTTCTCCGGCTTCCTCCCACAGTCCAAAAATATGCTGAGGTTAGTTGATTATTCTAAATTGCCCGTAGGTGTGAATGTGAGAGTGATTGTTTGTCTCTGTATGTAGCCCTGTGACAGACTGGTGACCTGTCTAGGGTGTCCCCTGCCTTCGCCTGAGTCAGCTGGGATAGACTCCAGCCCCCCCCATGACCCTAGTGAGGATTAAGCGGTGTATAGATAATGGATGGATGGATGGGTTTTTATTGTTTCATCAAAGCAGGGTTGTACCATTGAAGATGAGGATTCTCGCTACATTATTTCTCAAATTATGGCCCTTCAAACATTGATCCACAGATTGGAGCAAAGAAATTATGCAAAAATCGACATAACCGCACTTTATTTTTAACTCAAAACCGAATGTTCCTAACATGTCCAGACTGTATGCATGATCAGCTCAATCAATATTCACCACTTTAAAAAAAAAAAAATCAGCCAAATTAAAGATGCCCAGGTGTGAACTTTAAAAAAAATAATAAAAAATTGGTGTACTGTGGTGGAATGACCCAGGAGTATTTGTGATGACCAACCTTGTCCTTTGTCCATTATGGGTGTGTCGGTGCGTGAAGAGCAGTTGCTACGGGCGACGCTGCAGTTGGTGGCGCAGCCGACCAGCGTGATGCCGGCCAACATGCCCTCCATGCTGCCGGTGTCGTCTCCCAAACCGGCTCCACCGTCACCCGGATCCAACACGATCTCTCCGGGTGGATAGTCGCTCTCGCTGGCAGCTGGTGAAACAACAAAAACATTAATATAAACATCCATCCATCCATCCATTATCTATACACCGCTTAATCCTCACTAGGGTCGCGGGGGGGGCTGGAGCCTATCCCAGCTGACTCAGGTGAAGGCAGGGGACACCCTAGACAGGTCACCAGTCTGTCGCAGGGCTACATACAAAGACAAACAAGCACTCACACATTCACACCTACGGGCAATTTAGAATGATCAATTAACCTCAGCATATTTTTGGACTGTGGGAGGAAGCCGGAGTACCCGGAGAGAACCCACGCATGCACAGGGAGAACATGCAAACTCCATGCAGAAAGATCCCGGGAAAGCCGGGACGCGAACCAGGGATCTTCTCGCTGCAAGGCGAAAGTGCTAACCACTACGCCACTGTGCAGCCCCCTTAATATAAACAGAAAAAAAAAAAAAAAAAAAAATGCAGAATTTGATGCAACAAAAAGTGCAATAGTGTCTCGAGCAAACTCACCCGGCACACTGGAGATGCAGAGAACGTGGGCGTTGCAGACGTTGAACTGGTCGACCAGTGAACCAGGCTGGTTGGCGTCGATGATGACCACCTTGCTGGCGGAGTGAGTGCTGGTCAGGATCCACACTCGACTGCTCATGGTGTCAGTTTCCTGGAGCTCCTTCGACTGAGAGGACGGAGAGAAAATAGGCTACAGCAGAAAACTGGATATTTTTACAGACGCAGAGCCATTTTTCCTATATTTTACAGACTCAGTGCTGTGTTCTTGTCTGTCGTATTACTGGTTTTAGTATTCATTTTATCTATCGCCTTCTCTATTTATTTACCTGTTTACATATTTTAGTCTATTCAGTTTCGTGCTTCATTTTTAACATTTCTTATTCTGTTTTTGTAATTTTTGACTTCTATTTCTATCTACCCCTATTTTAATAATAGACATTTTAATTTATTTGTTTATCTAACTTATCTTGTTTTATTTAATTTTATCTCACTTGGTGTTTCCTCATTGCACGTGTTACATGGGATAGCCTGTGGGCGTTGTTTGTACTCTTTTATTGCATTTTTATTTTTGTTATCTGTAAAGCACTTTGTGTTGCATTTTATTTGTATAAAAGGTGCTGTATTAATAAAGTCTGATTGATTCAGTCTGGGGAGGTGAGTGCGACCCTTTCACATCTGTTATTACTTTACAGTCGAGTGTGCAGCAATATCTGAAGTAAACTGCAGTAATAAAAGCCCCCAGATGGGTTCCACAGTTGCTCTACCTTCCTCTTCTCTGGAGACGTGTGGCTGCTCTTCTTATCTCCTCCGTCCTCCTCAGCATGAAGTGGGTCGCTGCTACCTGACGCCGTTTTGCTCGGTGCCGAGTCCTGGCTACTGGCCCTCCATCCCGTCAGGTCCACTCCAGCTGCACACCATAGCTGCAGAAATGAAGCATGAAAGACACTTGTGGGTTTTTGAATCAAAGCTGCTGTCCTTGTTCCTTTTACATTTACTGCTAGAGCGCCCTTTAGCCTTGATGTCCTGGTGGGAAAGAGAGGAACATCACTGAGACAACATCCATGTTTTATACAGCTTAGACTCTATACTGGGATCGCATATGCATTTGGTGTTATCAGGATTTTAAATATTTATGACTAAATAAATGAAATAAAATGTTAAGTTGTGATATTGTTGTTACAAAGACAGTTAACACCCCTCATCTTGGTCATAATAACTACATGACTGTGGGTTGATCCTGTGAGTTTCAGCAGCATTTCTCAAGAGAAAAGTTCAGAAATAACACAAATACAGAAATCACCCATACAGAACCAGTAAACCAAAGCTGTAACTTTGGCAGAAAATGTTGTGGTCATAAGAAGATCCTATCGATCAGTTCTGAAAATTAGATTTTACTGCATTTTCGACCAAAACAAGCCTGCTTTGATTAATATTTTGTTTGTGACACAATGGAACTATAATGCCACTGAATATAAATTAAATTACATTTCAAAAATCCAGATGTCATGAATATTCAAGTATTGACTATTTGAAAAGTTTAAGTACCCCAGTGAGCAACAAGTGAGATTTCAGTGTCCATTTTGTTGATATTAACACATATTTTGCCAACTTTTCAACCTGCTAAAATAAAGTTAAAACATCATCGTGTCCAAAACACAAATTTGTTAAACATTTGCTCAACTGCAGGCTGTGAGAGTGATGGTATTGATTACTGTGAAGGTGTTTCTCTAAAGTCTTGTTACACCGGTAGCTGAAATGCCACGTGATGAGAAAATTTAAATGCATTTAGCACTTTCCCCTCTAAAAGTTTGAATGATGTGCTATCTTTAAAAAAAAAACAAACACCAAAGTGACGCCAATTATCAGCATTGCTGACTCTAGAACAGAAAGATTTTTAACTTTCCAAATGGTTTTCAATGGAAAACATGACCAGATCTAAGCTTAAGCTTTTATTTGTACATTACATAATGGAAGTTTTCACTAAATCCTGGTGAAATATAGTGTCAGCGTGACCTTTCAGATATAGTCTATAAACTTGCGAACCTGTTCTGAATCTCCTTTAACAGGTGATCATAGTTAAATGTGATTTCAACTGAAGAAGACATCTTTTGTCTCTGGGATGAAACAAAAGATGTCTTCTCCTTCATAGTAAAGTCCATTCTCAGTCTGTTTGACCTGAAGGCATTGAGGTTTTCACATTACGTCTTCAAAACAAGCTGAGATGTCACAAATCTACTTTGCACAAAGTCGTCTCAAGCTGAGATTTAAGGTGAGCACAGAGAAACTTTCTTCCATCTACAAATGGATCTGACAACAGTCCTCTAGCGTCAAACATCACGTAACACACATTTCTGAGCGGATTGGACCTTTAACTGGGGAGCTACACCCCTGAACCTCTCACCTTCCTGTTGGGGTCCTTCTCCACCAGGGGGCGACAGTAAACTGGAACAGGAACATTCTTCATGCGGTTGTCTTCTTTCTCGTTGGTGGTCTAAAAATCAGAGGTGACAAAGTGTTTAAGAGGAGACAAGCAAAGTAGAGAATTATTGTCTGGTTCCATGAAAACATCTCCAATTTTACTGGGTACTGACGGAAAACAGAAACATCCAATGTTTGTGAATGTGCTGCATTCATGTACAGCACATTCTCAGCAGGCAATAAAGGAAAACTCCACTGTTTTCACAAATCTGAACATGTACATGAGGAGGGATTTAGATACAAGCAGGAAGAGAGAGAACTTGAACAGTTTGGAAAAAAGTGTCTCTAACACCTCTGCAGTGGGAGCTGTCAGAGGTGGAATTGATACCTCTGCCTCTTTAAAAATGCATTAATCTGGGGTGACTTTCCAATTATTCCACAATTAAAAACTGAAAAAACATACTTAATAACTATTGGAAACTATTTAAGAGTGGATTTTGCCTTTGAGAAAACAACACAGGAGTTAAGAGATGACAACATCAGTATGGTAAGTCGGGCAGGTTGAGACAGACAGAGGTTAAAGGTTAAAAGGCTGCAACAAAATTGGTAGAGGGGACAGAAAATCACTTGGATTTAACTCCACAAAATCAGAGGATTTTATCAGAGGGCTGCAGTCATAAAGTGTGTTATGTGTCTACAAGTAGCATTTGTTTGAAATGTGTGAAATACGGTGATTCTAACTCATGACTCATGCCTGAAAATGGGGGGAAAATCACTTAATATTCATGCATTTTCAGAAGAAACTGTAAAGTCGTGTCACAGAACCTTCACATGGAGCTCAGAAAGTCTTACGTTTGTCTACAAAACAGAATTCTGTGTTGATTATCTGCACATACACCAATCAGATACAACATTATGACCACCTGCCTAATATTGTGTTGGTCCTTGACCCATCAAGGCATGGACTCCACTAGACTCCTGAAGGTGCGCTTTGGTATCTGGCACCAAGACTTTAGCAGCAGATCCTTTAAGTCCTGGAAGCTGTGAGGTGGGGCCTCCATGGGTCGGACTTGTTTTCCAGCACATCCCACGTGTGCTGGATTGGATTGAGATCTGGGGAATTTGGAGGCCAAGTTAACACCTAAAACTTGTTGTTGTGCTCCTCAAACCATTCCTGAGCCATTTTTGCTTTGTGGCACGGTGCATTATCCTGATGAAAGAAGCCACAGTCATCAGGGAAGACCGTTTCCGTGACAGGGTGTACATGGTCTGCAACAATGCTTAGTTACATGTTATGTGTCAAAGTAACATCCGCATGAATGGCAGGACCCAAGGTTTCCCAGCAGAACATTCCCCAACGCATCACACTGCCTCCACCAGCTTGCCTTCTTCGCATAGTGCATCCTGGTCCCATGTGTTCCCCAGGTAAGCGACGCACCTGGCCATCCATGTGAATTTTGAGTCATTTTGGACAATTGTTTATGCATTTTGGACAGGCTTGAGACATTTTGGACTAATTTAGGATAAACTTAGGTAATTTTGGACAAATTTCATGAAATTTTTGACGCATTTTAGGAATTTTGGATAAATTTTAGTCATTTGGGGCATATAGAAAAATATTTATGACAAGTTTTATGTCATTTTAGACTAATTTCAAGTCATTTTGCGAACATTGTAGTCATTAAAGACAAATATGACTTTATTTTGGACACACGAGTAATTTTCTGTCATTTTGGATGGTTTCTCCTGCTTCTAACATCAACTTTGAGGACAAAATGTTCCCTTGCTGCCTAATATATCCAACCCATAAACAGGTGCCATGATAAAGAGATAATCAGTGTTATTCACTTCACTTGTCAGTGGTCATAATGTTATGCCTGATCGGTGTATAATCAGTGTGCCGTCGCTGCCGTCTGAGCTTTAGGTGGGAGGATAAAGGGATGGGAAGCCATAAAGGTGCATGCTGGTTCTCTGTCGGTCTCACTTGCCTGTTGTCTCTTCAGCGGGCTGTCCTGAGCGCTGTCCGTCTGACCACCAGTCTGTGGGAGACCAGAGTTAGAGCCACCTGCCTACCAGCACACTCTGGCCTTCCAGCTGCAAACCTTTAGCCTGCCAGACCAGCTAGAGGCACATTTCCATGCTGTGAAATCATGCTTACGCTTGAAAGCAAAGTGGAAAATCTAGAAAGTTCTCTACTACTCTGACTGCTATGATAGAACTATACATTTGAAGAAAGCTAAATCCAGTGCTTTATAAAGGTTGTATCTGTCATTTCTGACCACGGAAAAGTGAAAACAGCTCCCCTGTGTAGTTAAATACTGAAGAAATGAAATACGTGAGGTTCCCTGCAGGAGTATTGATTTGCTGGTTTTGGTGTTTTCTGTTCAAACTATTAAACAATAAAAAATAGAGGAAAACAGCTACCTTACTAAACAGCTACCCTTGTTAAAGCATATCTGTCATTCTGCACATTTAGCTGATAAACAAGAAACTATTTTTTATGGATTTTAAATTGGATTCTCCTGATGCTGCAAACAATAACAGCATTAATTAGCAGCCTGAACCCACGATCAATTTTGGTTGTCCTATCAATAATTTAATTAGGGATGTTGGACAACCAATGAGAAGCTCGACAAGTAAAAATTTTGTGAGTCTTTTCTCTACGGCAACTTTACCTCCACTTCCACATGTGAGAATTAACCTTAAAACAGGCTTTTATGGGTTGAAATAAAAGTCAGTAAGATTTTGAAATGATGCTCAGCTATTGGTCAAAGTCAGTGGTTGGTGAACAGTGCAGGAATGCAGTTTCACACTTTCTTTTGGTTTAAAATCTGAAACAAGATGTTCAAAAATGGGTCTTTGTGTGACCTCATTACTGATATTATTTGTACGGCATTTTTACATTTTACTACAAATCATTTCTACCCATTTACAACACTGAATTTTCCACAGAGAGCTTCTCACAGGTTTATTAAAGCACGGTTCCACGCAGGCTTTTAAAGTTATTTCTGAACACAATTTCCAACAAATCTGAGCCCAACAGGTTTTTCACCTCCTGATCTGTCAGTGACTCATTTAATCAAACATCTGGAGTGTTATTCTCCTCATGCAAACTCAGTTGACTGTGTGTTTTCGTTCTGCTTGTGGAGACTCTGCGGGTTTTCTACCTGTTTGAATCTGGACGGCACACTCCAGCCACAGGCCTGCATGATGCCGTCGTCGCGGCGCATGTGCTCTCGGACCTGCCGATACTGTTCACGCCGCTGCTCTCGGCGGGCCAACAGTGCCGAGTCACTGAGGAGAGACGCAACACCGTTACTGGCCAGTCTGGAAGCGACGGGAGGGAAGAAGAAGAGAGATAGCGAAGCGTTAGCAGCCTGGCCAGCCAGCAGCAGGAGACAGACAGAACAAGATGGGAAGAAGAAGAAGAAGAAGAAGAAGAGGAAGACGAGAAAAGCAACAGCAGTGCAGAAAGTCGCTCTGGTTAAACAAAGCTCTCACGTAGCTGAAGCCAAGCAATTGTTTAATCATTTTAAAATGAAGCTCCTGGGGAGATTCTTGTACATTTAGTGCTTCTAAGATGTATTTATGTGTCTCTGTGTTTGCAAAATGGAGTTTAAAAGCAAAAATACACAGAAAATTAATTACATTTCCAGCTAAAACTGTAAACCATGCTTTACATTCAGAACAGTTAGACACAAAAGGACAAGATGTTCACTCGTATTGCTTAAAATTGATTCTTTCAGGGTCCAATAATCCTTTTAATTAGTGCAATGACTCTTAGTGAAGCTTTAATATGAAATAAATCATCTGCAATCATCAACAGTTAAAAACCTAATAAAGTTTCTTTGGGATTTCTGTACTGATTCCTCCAAAAAATGTTGTCTAATGTTCATTTCAGTCACAATTAACAACTCAGTATGTTCAATAAAGATAAATGAAATAATCCAAAATGAATACAGTTTATTGTGTGTTATTAGGTTGTGTTCGTCTGTACACACATATCCACATGTAAATTCACCATGACTTAGGTGTAATAACGTATAAGTCATGGTGAATTTACATGTGGATATGTGTGTACTTTTGTAATTCTTGCCCTGTTTCTTTTATGCCTTGTCTGTATCCAGCTGCTGTAACATGTAAATTTCTCAGGTGAAGGATCAATAAAGTTGATCTTATCCATAATTGTGACCTAGATGAAAATCAGACAACATTTTATGCGTTATCTATTCAGAAATCCTTTTTCTTGCAGCTGTGAGTTTCTATAGTGACATTCTTTATGCATACATGAAGAGATCTGTGTAAATGTGATTATAACCTCCTTCCAATAACATCAGAGCAGTAAATTTAACCATATGTCTCTATGCAGAATACTGAATCTGAAGCTTTCGACTCTGCGCCACAAGCGAGCAAGCAACCCAACGTTTAGGCCAAAGCAGAGTGAGAAGCTTTGTGGTTTAGTGTAAATGTGGTGACAGTTTGTGGCTGCTGCTCACTCTTCAGGGAAGAATTCCAGCGTTCGGTTGGAGGTGGAGATCTGACACATGGTGTGGCTGCGTCGCTGAGAGAAACCAGCCGGCGACGGCGACTTGTAGTGGATGTTGACGCTGTAATACGGCCGCTTGACCGGCGGAGGGCTGGACGAAGAGCTGAAGAGACGAGCAAAGCTGGAGGAAGGAGAAATAAAGAGAAGGAGAAGTTTTTCTTCTGCGTTTATTTCCGTTGAAGGTGTTTCTAATTTTAACTTGAGTGAATAAATTAAATTCAAGCAGAATCTCACAACTGCCAGATGGTGGACTTCTTCTTCTCTTGGATTGGAGGACTCTCCCGGGACGCCCTGAGAGGAAACAGAGGAGTGAAGTCAGACGGAATTAAATAATAATAGTAATAAACTTTATCTATTTATACAGAACCTGGGGAAAACAACATTTTAAAAGCCTTTGCAAGACACAACTATCCATTAAAAAATAGATTAAAACCAAATAAAATAAACAAAATTATGATAAAGGAAATAAAAGG
The DNA here is from genome assembly GCF_022539595.1 of Amphiprion ocellaris. Classification (NCBI taxonomy): domain Eukaryota; kingdom Metazoa; phylum Chordata; class Actinopteri; family Pomacentridae; genus Amphiprion; species Amphiprion ocellaris. The sequence continues at coordinate 25,994,314 of NC_072784.1, read as the reverse complement.
AAGTAGTAAAAATATTAAGAGCAAAAACAGTTGACTTAATATTTTGGTTCTGTAAGTGAGAGAACTTACTATGAGTAGCTTAAAATAACAATTTAAATACACCGGAAGTTATATAAAATGTCTACAACTGCAAAACAACTTATCTATAAAATTTCAGCTCAGTGTAGCTTAGTTTCTTGGAGAACACTGCTATAAGTTTAAACCTTATGTTTCAATTTATTTTGGTATGTTGACAACCTTTAATTGACTTAATCAGAACTAGAAACTGTAGAAACACAAAAAGAATTGTCAGATTTCCAACTTTCCAAGAGTCCCTGAACTAATCGTTGCATTGGATCGCCAAATCTAAGCTCAAACTTCAGACTTTTCATCAAAATGTCTTTACTTTACATGTCTTATTTTTAAAAAAATGCCAAAAATAAACCATATGCTCCAACAACACTCTAAAAAAACATAACAATCTGTGCTCTTTTGTGCAACCAAGAAGCTATTAGTGACTCAGCTGTGACCAACAATAGCATGACAAAAATATTTTTTTTTTTGTAGAACTGGGCTGAACTGCAGCTTGTGTTAGTATGGAAACTAAAAATCCAAGTATGTATAGTATGTAGAGTCACCGCTTTTTCACCATCATTAACACCTGTTGTCTGGTGCATGTTGATATCTTTTTTTTCAGTTATTTTGAACTAAATAATCAAAGAAATTTCTGTTAAAAAAAAAAAAAAAAGATTTATGGTATTGTAAGGTGACATAAGACATTTCTGAGCTCTCTCTACTTCCAGTCATGGTTGTGCTGTTTCCTAAGAGGGGCAGGACTTTATGGATCACTCCAGAATTGGAGGACATTTTATGTCCCACCCATCAAATTTCAAATAATCCATGTACAAAATACTAAAACATGCAGTTGTTGTGTGAATTTACTTGTCCTGAGACCAAATCAAAAAAAACTAGGAGAAAAAAAAGTCTTAAAAATATTTTTTTAAATACCAAATCAGTCTGGAGTTCACCCTAAAATGCCATTATTCTCTTGTCCCACCCCCCAATGACCAAATTGAATCTCAAATAAAACTGTTAAAATGAAATTTAAATCTCCTTTTTTTGGCCTTATTTTTTTCACTGATGTCTCTTGTAATAGTGAGAACATTTTTTAATCAACATAATATTTCAAAGAATAATTATTATGCATAGAATGGGTGTCCCACAACATACACTCAACCCTGTCAGCACAAACTTTTTAGCTGGAAGAAAAGGAAGAAAACTGTGAATGACATGATACGCTGGAATTAACATCATCAAACAGTTTTCCAAAAGAATGGGTAGAGCAAAGCTATGTCCTCTCTTCTATTTTTCATATTTTCATAACATTGTCACATGTTTCACTCTACCTCATGCAACCCTGTTTTGCATATCATCAGGATGAGACAAATTCTTTTCACTTTTTCTTCACTGTTTTCCATCAGTAAGTTTGTCCTCTTGGTCAGCAGTAACAGCAGCTAAATATCTAGCTTCTACTGCTGAGAAAAAGCTAACAATAGTATGGATTAGCAACCCTGTTACTGTGATTACAGTAGGGTTAGCAAACAACACATAAAACATGGAATAAAAATTGTACCATGTAAGCTGAGCCAATCAAGCCTTTGATAGTTTATTACCTATTATTGATGAACATGTATCAGAAAACTGTAAAAGAGAAAGTCTATTTTCCAAAAATTTTGAAGCCCAAATCTCCTCCAATTCTGGAATGACCCTTATATTGCAATGAAAGAATGAAGAAAAGAGTTAAACCCAAAGTTGTTGACCCCCAGTTTAAATCAGCATCTTGTCCTTCCCACCTGATCATCTCCGTCCACCGTACAGCCTCCTGCAGCTCCATCAGCCTCTCTTTGTACTGGTTCCTCTCCATCAGCACTCGGGCCATCTCCACCCGAGTGAACCGCCGCCGCTGGGTCATTGTCATGTCGCCATCTTGCATCGGTGATGAAAACTGGGCACATGAGAGCAGATTATTGTTTACTAAGACAGAATTTCTGCAGTAAATTCACCAGAGATATTTATTTTTTCTCACAAATCAACCACTGGACTAAAACTCTGATTAAATATGAGCAGAATATTCACTCTTTCAGGTAATACGAGGATCAACAACAGTATTAGATTGTCAGCAGTAGTTTTACTCACATCATCACCTCCTTCATCCTTAGAATCTCTGGACGCACCGAGAGCTTCTGCTCTTAACCTGCAGCCCAAAAACACAGTTAGACGTCTTTATTCTGCTTGAGATAAGTGAACAGTTAGACACAAAGGAGACACATTTTAGTAGAAAAATTGGGGGCTTCAGTCTTTTTAAAGATGTTTCTGGGGTCGATTTAATCAGACAACAAAACATGATGCAACCCGAGGATAGAGGTTGTCAAATGGGTGCATTTACTTTAAAGCTTACACAATTTTCAAGTTTTTATTTTGCAAGACAAGTACTGAATAGTTGTATCTGGGCTTACACTGTGCTTCTCAATATCCATATCAGTTTTCATAAAGCGTTTCTAGCAAAAGTTATGAAACTAATAACTATTCTGTTTAATAATCTGTATTCTGGCAAGTTGCTTTTATGATTATATTGTAATTTTTACTAACTAACTATACGTTTAGACTTTTTCCTGTGCTCATCTTCAGAATCAGATTTTATTAATCCCTGAGGGACGATTGCTTATGTTACAGTTTTTCCCATTCAAAGTCTTAGAAATTAAAGCAGAAGAAAAAAATACAAGATAAACATGAGCGGAAAATATATCCTAAAAATGTCAACATGAGTATGAAAGTTTAAGTGTAAAATGTAAAACTGTACTAGGAGAATGAAAATGTAAGTATATGGTGTAATAAATAATAATAGAGTCACTGCACAGAAAAGGAGGTTTTGCAAGAAGTTATCTGGGCAGGAAAAAAATGCCAAAAAATAGACAAAAAAACTAAATATAAAATAACAATATCCTGTATTTTGATAAGTATTGTGAAACTAACTTGCTGAGATTTTGTGTTGTGACAATATTGTGGCTTTATAAACTGTGTACAGGTGAGTTTTACTATTTCAAACTTCAGTATTCTGGCCATAGATGTTGGTCCTAATATAACTCCTAATATCATCACTGTTCTCTATTAACAAAAATTAGCAGTCTCATTTAAAAAAATGTGTGGTTTTCAGTAGTTTAAGACACACATTTGGACCAAGACTTTTTTTTCTTTAAAGATTTAAGAAGCACAAAAGAGCTTCTCCTGCTGCTGAGTGGATACTTAAGTTAAAGAAATGATTTTGTGAGACGCAACTGATCGATACATGATACACCTTAGAAAAACTGAGCTCTGTACTGAGGCCTTTTGTCCTCTGGTTCTCATGTTTAAACATGCCAACAATGGCAATTATTCAAGATTATCATGTTACTTCTTCTGTTGGTTGCTAAGACAAATCCGTTTGTTTATGCTCTCAGAGTTCATTGGTTAAGGAGTCCAGGTTAACAGCTTTTGTGTTTACTTTCTTCTAGCTGCTGTAGTGCTTATTTCTCCACTGAGAAATGCAGCGGAGTTATATGACGATCGGTGTATGTTTGTCCTTCCGTCTGTCTGTGCGCAACATTACTCAAAAACGGACTAATAGATTTGAATGAAATTTTCAGGGAAGGTCAGAAATGACACATGGACCAAGTGATTAGATTTTGGCAGTGATGCAGCTTATAGTCTGGATCTATGGATTTGTTAAACGTGCAGCGTCACTGTAACTATGACAACAAGAGGACGCTACATCAGCTGCCTGCTGACGATCACATGACTGTGATCCTACTGAAAATCCACCGCTGCAGACTGCAGTTATCGGGACTTATCCGTTGGAAATGATACAATGATTGAGCAGCTACTCGGCACTATGAGTACTTTTCTTGTTTAACATGCATTTTATGTCTTTTGTCTGTATTTCCTGATGAAATACACTACCGTTCAAAAAAAACCCTCGTGGGATTAATAAAGGATAATAAAAACTAAAAAAAAAGTTGGGGTCACCCAGAGAATTTTATGTTTTCCATGAAAACTCACACTTTTATTCATGTGTTAACAAAATTACACAAGGGATTTACAGCTAAAATGGTCACTGACCACATTAACAATGTCTGCACTGTACTTCTGATTAATTTAATGCCATCCTCATTGAAAAAAATGCTTTTCTTTCAAAATTAAGGACATTTCTAAGTGACTCTAAACTTTTGAACGGTAGTGTACATATTGCACATTACATTCTTGTTCTAAGACACTGCAGGTAGAAATTCTTTCACACTGAATTTAACACATTCAGGAAGCTTCATTCATTAGCACCTTCAATTGTTTAAAAAACAAAAGTCATTTTCACCTCTTGAGTTCTTCTTCCAGTTCTTTGACTCTTGCGTCCACCTTGTTCTTGGACTGCCTCACCGCCTCCAGCTCCTCCCTCAGCACCTCCTGCTCCCCCGACAGCTCGTCCACTTTGGCTATAAGGTCGTTTTTCACAATGTTCAGAGCGTTTCTGGCGAGCAAAGAGCAGAGAGACAGACAGTAAAATCACACATCAAAGCTTTCGTCTTGACGAACATGCAGATCATCCATCATTTTAAACCAATCACACGAACGTCTGCCTTATTTTAACATGACAAATCTTTCAGTTAATATTGTTTTCTTTGGATGAAGGGGAAAAAGTGAACACAAATGAAGATTAACACAACTCTTACTTGGTCTCTAGGAGCTGTTTGTTCTCTGTCAGCAGGTTCTCCACCTCTTTGCCCATCCCTGAAACAGCCACATTCACGTTTCCGTTACTTATCACACATAATACACAACATCCATTTGTCAGTAAATCCAATTAAGTGAAGGTAAAATGCATTTCTCAGTATCTTTGGTAACACTGACTTCCAGCTGAACCAAAATAAAAGCTTGTTGTGGGAGAAAGATGAAAGATTTCTACATGACAGGTTTAATAAATCAATTAAATCTAAAATTTATGGTCAGATTATTGTTCTGGTTTTAACAATGATGTAAAGTCAGGGTAACAAAGAAAGGTTAGCTGTAAAATATTGCAAAATATACTTTTTAAAATACATTTTTACAGTTCAAAGTACAAAATGTAGTTTCATGTGTGCAAATATATGCTGAATTCAGAGTTTATCTCTAAACCATAATAAATTAATTTGTTAATCAACCTTAATTATCTTAATTATTGCCAGAAATTAACTGAAAAACGCACACGGAAGCAGCAAGCATTGTGCAACAAAAGCCAAGTACAAACAAACTTTGAGCTGAAATTCCAACAGAGAAAATTTCAGACATGAGAACAAACCAAAAAAAAAAAAAAAATGCCAAGAGGTTGTTATATTTTCAAAGGACTGGTGGTGGGTTGTACTGGACACAGATTAGAAAAGCCTGCGAGGATTACTTGGTGATCTGACTGCAGAGACAGAAAAACAAGTTATCCTCTGTTTGGGTTCAATTTGCAGCTCAGAATTAGTTTTAACTGTAACACAAATTACAACTTATTACCTAAAATCTATTAATATAGAACTTTCATATTCTGGACTTTGAAGCTACTGAGTCAAACAGGCGTAAGATTTATGTTTTTGATGAGCATACATACAGTATTTCTGATATATCAATTATTTCGGATTGTTTGTTCCCCAAATTTTATAAAATGGAGCAACTTTACCTCATGACAGCAGGTTTCCACTGCAGTTACGGGACTCAGCTCTTCCAGAAAATGATTTATTAAAGCTAACTAAGCTAATTCTCATGCATATTTTCCTACACATGCATTTCTATTTTTAACATTTTTCTTCTTCTCTAAGTTCTGCAGTATACCTGTACAATTATATCATTGTGTTTCCGTTTTAAACAAAATGGGTTTTTATTTTATTGCTCAATATCAGGCCAACTAGGCATCAACCAATCTTCAGTCTGGATCCAAAATTCAGCATTTCTGCATTTTAATGTGTTGTTTGTTTCATTAACTGACTGCCAATAAAAGGCATTTTTTAAAATGCAGCACTTTTGCTCAAAGACAGTCACTCTGTGGTCTTAACCAACGTCCTGCATAGACATTTAAACTTCAGTCTGTTAACACCAAAGCTTAAATGTTGAAAAACTTTCTTTAACCTTATAGGGCCCAGCAGAGCATGGGCACTACGATTGTATATTAATTTTTGATTGATGATAAATTTGAAACCAAATAAGATAGAGCAATCATTCTTTTTGCATGTAAAATCTGGGGAGCTACACTAATGTTTCATACATTCACCATGTCTCAGAGCGCTTTTTCGTTGATGTGTTTGTAAAAATACACAATAAAGCACACATTACAAAAATCTTTATAAACGAGACCATGGGATATTGTCAACTTTTTCACATTTTCAAATTTGAGGGATACAGCTATGCAATTTCTGTATTTTGAAATACATGTGAAAAAAAATAAAAAGGATTTTCATTTTTAAAGGTTTATTGCACTTTTATGCAATTTATTGTACTAGTTAAGACATAAGTCAATCCATATTATTAAAATTTGGGATATAACAATTATATTGATGAAAAGCAAATACAAATACTCCAAAAAATTGCACAACAGTATGTAAAAATGTAACAAAATATCCTGGCAGATTTGCACAAAGGTAAGTCTTAAAGGGTTGATATATATGCATTTATATATATATATATATATATATATATATATATATATATATATATATATATATATATATATATATATATATATATATATATATATATATACACACACAAATTAGGTGCACTGTTAATAAAATGTTCATATTTACTGCAAATTGTTCCAAATATCAATTATTGGCCTCTTCGATTATTCAGTATCATCAGTCGACCCTTAGTGTCAACACAGCTGGCTGAATGTTTACCACAAGGTCTTCTGCAGTAGCTCTTTATTGAGGAATACTAATATTTCAGGTAGGTGAGATGCAAAGGTGGCACAAAATATAAATACAAAGCCACATGAAAACAGACACAAAGAAGTGACCAGAGGGATGTGAAAGCTGGAGGTCAGGGAATGACACAACAAGCAAACGTGGGCCACAAGCGCAGGGCAAGAGGCGCCTTACCGAAGAAATCATCACGGACTGGAGGCAAAAGAAGAAGAAGAAGAGGAGAGACAGAGGAGTGGGCATAGATTAGAGATGAGCGAGAAAAAGAGAAGAACAGGAGGAGAGAGGATGCTGATAGTAAGCATTAACTTTAACACAGAAGCTGCAAACTGACCTTCATTATGAAATAAGAATCAAAGACGCAGATTTCTGTGATGCAGGAGGTGAATTATTCAAAAATATTGAATCTATTCTATGTTTTTCAAATGTTTTTTTATGGTGTAATTAAATATATGTGAACATGAAAACAGGTACAGCTTGTGCTAATCACTAAATATTAATAAAATCTCACTACAAATTCAAAGAGATTTTTAAAAAACTGCTCCAGTCTATATTTATGGATATTTGCATCATGATAATTTCTAAATTTCCAATTGCTCGTCCAAGCTGTAAATGAATATATTAATAATTGCCACTACATTTCAGTGCAGTTTTCTGATTTGAGTAATATCTGCTTTTTCCATGTGGAGTCTGGAGAGTAGAGAAGAGTTAAGAGAGTAAGAGAAAAACAAATGCATGTTCAGATACACACCTGAGAACTCGCCTATGGGTGTCACCAGCAGAAGCACATAAAAGGGGGGGAAAAGAAACGGGTGAGAGGTTAACAGATGGACAAGAGAACGGCTCAAACTTCCCTTAATCTTTCTGCTGCATCAAATTCAGGGAGATCAAATCAAAACCCTAAGCAATCCAAATCCTAGAAAAGAAACGAGTATTCCCCCAAAGACTAGACTCCCAAAATGGGGAGTGATGTAATGAAACAAAGTGCACTGAATATCTGAAAAATATGAAAAGAAATAGACAAATTAATGATTAACCCTCTGAACCTTCAATCCTACCAACAGTATGATATGTTTGTTTAAAATCACACCATTTATCAACTGTAAAAACAGAAAGTAACCATTGGATTTTCATCTTTCCAACAATCCATAAGATAGTCATCGATAACATGCTGTTTCCTTGGAAACTTTAGCAAATCTAAGCCTAAAATCACTTATTCTGCATGTCTGAAAATTCCTCAAAAAATAATGATTTGCATTAACCAGATTCTGTAAAAAACAATAAATTCTGAGTTCCTTGGTGCAACTGTGAAATTACTGATGACTCAGCTGCAACCAAAAACCACATGACAAAAAATTTTGGGACCTTGGCCAGGCTGTGTTTACACAAAGCACATAGCACGCAAGTATGAAAAAATCTTAAAAATTTAGGTTTTAAAATGTCTATACTATGTAGAGTCAATAGACATATAGATATAGAGTTTTTTTTACAGTATTAATAACACCTGTTGCAGTTTATTCCAGTTCATTTAAATTTCTGTGCAATAAATAATCAAGAAATTAACGATTTTGGCATTAGAACTTTGGTACACTACAAGGAAAAGCATTTTTGAGTTCTCTCTATTTATTGTCATGGTTGTGCTGTTTCCATAGAGGTGTAGGACTTTGTATTACAGTGAAACTTTAGTCTACTGTGAGTCAAAATTTAACAGGAGCGAACAACATACAGAACCTGCCTTGGGTTCAGAGGGTTAAAGTAAAAACCTTCAAAACAAACCGCATTAAACAGGCATCTGCCCCATTAAACAAAAAGAGAGAGAGAGAAAACAAGCAAACATAACTTAAATAAACTGTAAAGGTAACATTGCATGAATGAGCTGCTGGGGTTGCAGTCCAATGTGTGAGTTTTTTGTGGGTGACTGCAGTGATGCAGAGTTGTGCTGCAGCCTTCATGCATAGAAATAATGAGTGCAGGGACATCTTCACACAGCCTCACATGGAGCTCATACCCTGCAGTAATGCAAAGAAAAAACAGATGCCGGCTTTGTGTAGCACACACATGTATCAGCCCTTATTGTTCCTGCCTTGGAGGTTTACACATATTCTGAGGAATATCACACATCGGCCTGTTAGCATTCAGTACAAATCAAGTTTTACTGTCGCTGTTTGAAAGTGAGCACCTCGTGTATTTTTCTTGACAAAAACAGAAAGTTGCAACCAGCAACGACGCATTTCGTGGCACAACGTAGGCCTCTCAAATAAAGGTTTCCATAATGAACCAATAAAAACATTTAAATGTGAAGCAGAGCCCGTACCTAGCAGCTCTGCACCTGCGTCAACATCCCCGATGATGTCTGACTTGGCGTCTTTGATCTCGTGGTAGAGGGAGTCGGTGTTGATGCCGAAGGCCTCGTTAACTATGCCCTGAGAGGGGCTGAAGCACACACAAATTAGGATTCAATCAGACAATGAGCCAAATCTACTTTTACTTGAGTCTATGAAAACATATCACTTCTTTAACTCTTAGATGCATAAGTGGGTCAAAAACGACCCAGTGAGATTGTTTTCTTGTAATATCTTTGTTATGAAAACTTTTTACCATTTCATTTTCCAGCTATTCCTCAAAAAACATGCTTTTGAAATCATTCCATTCAAATTTTTAAGTAACCATTTATACTTTAAATAAATTGTAATATTTGTATTACTACCCCAACCTCTTTAACACTGATAATATTATACAGAGGTGATGAAGTGCACAGACTTCATCAGAGAGACAGAGAGCAGCAACAGCTGGAGGAAAAGAGTGGAAAAATGTCAACAAAATGGATGCTGACATTCTTCTATTGCTGTTCTGTATAATATTCCTCTTTTTCAGTTATCAAAATATTCGAAATCTGTTATAAAGTGAAAAATGAACATGTTTCAAACATGAAATCATTCTTGTGTGGACAAATATATAATACCAACAATAATAAAAATGATTGTTCTTAACCAAAATGACAAAAATCGCATAAAAACACATTGATTCTTATACAGGTCATTTTTGACCCACTTATGGAAGAGTGTAGGATCCAATCACTCATACATCTAAGGGTTAACGAGACGCTGCACATGTAGGAGTAACATTGCAATCAAAATGTTGGTGATTTTTACTTTTCACCTTTAGCAGAAGGATTCAAGAATATTTTGTGGCTTGGAAAATTGTTACTGGTCTTGATTAAACCACACTGATGTACCTGTATGTTTGAGCCTTCATAAACATGAAATCTGCACTTAGAGTACTGACAAAGCTTAATTCTGACAAAGATAAGTACAGATGTGATGAATATATATATGTAAAATGCAAGTGTTTTGTAGTAAATATGCATGAAAGTTCACAAACACGGGTACAGCAAGGCCATTTAAACCCCTTAATGAAGTCAAAAAGAGATACCAATCTTGTTTTGGGTACTTTTTGTTAGATTCTAGAGTTTTACTGTTGGTTTACTGTGCATGTACCTGTTTCCTCCTCCGTACACTCGGGGGTCCACACACATGTCCAGCTCAGGGGTGGAATCAATGATCTCCTGAAATTCTGACCATTCATCGCTACTTCCCATTCCTGGTATTTACAGCAGAAACACACCAGGATGACACGCTGGATGAACATTTTTACAAAGGTGGACACTAAAAGATGCTCCTGTGGACATCTTCTTACCGATGCTGACATTCCTTGTTTCCTGGGAGACTTGCACTTCCATATTGCGGCTGAGACGCTTGGCACTTTTCCTGCGGTTCCCGGATCGCATGGCGTCGAACTCAGAGGGCGGCAGGAATCCCTCATTGATGGGGGTGACGGTGGCAGAGGGGACGGAGGAGGTGGGCGTGTTGGACTTGCTTCCTGTGCTGCTGGGTGTTGCCGCCACCGAGTCCGATTCTGATCCGTCCTCCTTCATGTGTGTGATGACGCGTTGATATGGGAACGAGAGAAAAACAACATATGAGCATCCCATAATGAAGGCAGACCAACACTTACTTTCATCTATAATGCCTGCGCAACTTCATTGACCTCTAGAAACTGGTTTTAATGGCTTTTAAGCTTTTGCTGCTGGTGAAATGATACCAGAGAGTGTATTATCACTAATTTAAAGTTTTTGTAAAGACATTGGGAAGAAAACAATAGATTTAAAGCACATACTGTTCTATTGCTCACATTTTGGGAGAAAAGCCACATTTTCTTACTAGATTCCCTCATTTTGCACTGTTAATTGTGAAGTTTAACATCCCTTCTTTGGTAATTTTAGCCGTCTCGATGGCTAAAAGCCATGGATATAAATACTTCATCTGTTTGTTCCTGAACTGCTCAGGGAAGATAAAAGGTCAAGTAATCTGTATATATTTTCAAAGTGATGGCTTAGAACTGATTAGATACATCAAAACTTCACTTTATTTCTCTAAATATAGTGTGCACATTAAATCCTGGATTAAAAACATTGTTGGCCTTCATAAGATGTGCAGCATTCTAACCTCAAAATGCACATTTTAACCTTTATTTCTGCTCTCAGAACAATTTGAATGATTTACCAGGAATAACGGCAAGAAAGCAAAGCTCCTTGTTTTTTTTTTCTCATGTATAAAGCACTATATGCCATCAACTGAGACGATGAGCATAGTTTTTCTTTAAAAAAAAAAAAAAAAACACTTGGAAACACAAGCTTAAGCGACACAAGTGTAAATTAAAACACGACACATGATAGAAGCTCCACCATCACAGAACAAAAGAATTCCACAGTTAAAAAAAAAAAAAAAAGAAACTGCATGAAAAAAATGGTCCCTGCTTGAGTCAACAAATCTGCCTTTTAAAGGAGCAGATTTCCAAGTGATCTGATATAAAATAGTTCCCTGTGACGTGACACAAGCAGGCGTGGGAGGGAGGCGGTCCACGGCTAGCAGCCGTAAGGCCGGCCCCTTCCCCTTCCCCTTCCCCTTCCACTCCCCGGGCTGCGGTTGTGGTCGTGGAGGAGGACAGGGCCGCCGTCTGTCCCACCTGATAGGCGGAGGTGAAGGTAGGTTGGCCGAGCTCGCTGACCTGCCAGATGTCTTTCCCGGGCATCATCCTAGCCCCCCCGAGACCCCCACGTACCATGCCCTCGCCGCTGGGGTACAGGCTCAACGACGGCGGGCGCTCCGCTTTGCTGCTGGCAGAAAAGACACGGAGGAGGTGGACACTAACGTGAGAATGACTGTCACTTCTCCATTCATTACATTTAATCTTTTATTGCTCTGCAGGGCTGCAGCTCATCCTAACATGCATCAGAATCAAGGCACAAAATAGCCTCACATTCCTGGCCATTTCAGAGTCACATTTAAAGGAGCAGCCCAACATTTTGAGAATTATGCTGAGGTGCTTTCTTGCTGAAAATATTAAATTAAATCCGTATAAATGTGAAGTTAATGTCAGTTGGTTTAAATTGAAAACTACTTTCAACAGTATGACTGGATCTGGCAACCTTTAAATTTGCCAGGCAAAAAAACAAGAAATATTAAAACACCTAACCCTCAATAAAATGCTAAAATTGCTCTATTATTGGTTAATCCTGTGAGACGTAAATTGAGCTTTAGATGTGCAGATTTTTTACTTTTGTAAAGATCTAGTGAAGTTGTTAAACTAACCAGCTTCATACTGTAAAAAACACTGTAAAAAATCTAAATTTTATGAAAAATATATCTTAAATTTTACAGTACATTTCTGTTTGCTGTTTTTTAAATTTAGAAATCTCTACAATTACAGACATTATCTGTAAATAAACAACCCAACAGTTTCCAATTTACGTTTATTTCTTAGGTTTCTTTGCAAAACATTTAATACATTATGTATGCTGTATTTTTTCTGCTTTCTTAAATTACAAACATACATTTAACATTTACATAGAAAGACGGTAATTATCTATAATTACATGAGTAGCTCTTTTTGTAAAGGTTTATGGTCATACCATCAATTTAACATTTTTCCTCGTAATTGTGATGCGAATCTTACTAGTTACATACTAATGCGTAATTTTACATCCGACAGCTGTAATTTTTCCATACAAGTTAAGTAAACTTTTTGGATTACATTCAACATAATGTTCCCATAATGTTAAGGTATTTATTTATTAAAATAAAACTCTTATTTTTGTAAATTGTGGTGTTGATCTACACCACAGGTGTCAAACTCATTTCAGTTCAGGGGCCACATTCAGCCCAATATGATCTGAAGTGGGCCGGATCAGTAAAGTAAATCAGAGCACAATAACTTATAAATAACGTCAACTCCATATTTTTCCTTTGTTTTAGTGCCAAAACGTACAATTTTGAAAATGTTCACATTTAAGGAACTACTTCAACAACATTATGCTTCAGTTTATCATTTACACATTACAACTTATAGATCTACAAAAAGGCACAAAACTTTTAGTCACAAGTATCTGAAACTGAATGATATAGTGTTTTACTTTCTGATCAAAGCAACAAAAGTCAGACAAAAAAAGACAAAAAAAACAACAAAAATAAGACAATATTACAAAAATGAAACACAAAACGACAAAAGCGAGAAACAAAATGACAAAAAAGAGACAAACAACATGAAACTAAAAAAAAGAGACAAAAATTAGACAAAAAAGTTACAAAGAGACAAAACAATGGACAAACGATAAAAACGAGAAAAAAATAACAAACAAAGCGATAAAAACGACACAAAACAACAAATAAAGCAAAACACAAAATGACAAAAATGAGACAAAAAACACAAGAAAGACATAAAGGAAATATGAAACGACTAAAACAAGAAACAAAACAACAAAAACATGAGACAAATGACAAAAGTCAGACAAAAAACAGACAAAAAGCAAGAAAAATATTACAAAAATGAGACACCATAAAACAAAAGAACAATGTGCAATATAGTATTTTAGTTTATGATTAAACAAGTTGTCAAGGTCTAGAAATTATTTTAAATTTCTAGTTTAACAAATTTACAATTTACAGTTAATGTCTTCTCTGTAATTTTTCCCTCTGAAAAACTGCAGACCCAAAGTCGGCCTGCAGGACAACTTTACGAAGTCGTCCCACGGACCCGATTGGACCCTCTAGCGGGCCAGTTTTGGCCTGCGGGCCGCATGTTTGACACCCCTGGTCTACACTTTACATTGTAGAAAGGTAATTTTTAGTTTTTGTTGCTCCTGAGGGGCTCTGCAGAATTATTTGTGAATAGTTGGTTGATATTGTAAATTTTCCACTTAATAATTTAAGAACTGTACTTTATCTTCCAAAATAACCACGCGTTAACATTGAACTGAGAGTGTTTGATCGTAATAATTTAGACCAAATCTAGAAAATCAAACTGTTTCATGGTGCAACTTTTAGAAGGTGTTTTACTGTAAATATTGAGGAAAATCTGTAAATTAAGTGTTTCTCCCCAAAATATATAATAAAAATATCTGTAAATGTTCCGTGTGTTTTTGTTCTCTATTTGAATTAGGCTGTTTTAGTTTACCTTGTTAAAGCTGTTCCCAGTCCTATTTTTTTCCATATTTTATTTTCTATAGATATGAGAGTGTCTGTCTAATCTAACAAATAAAGTGAATAACCGTATTCCACAAAATGTCAAACTGTTCCTGCAAAGTGTCCGGTCCATTAAAACTGTGTTTTTGGACTGTGGAGAGAAAGCACCCAGAGAAAACTCAAAACGTTGCAAGAACTTAACATAGAAACAGAAAAGGTCTGGAATAAAACCCTTAATTTGATGTATAATATTATATACAGTACAACAAGCACAGAGCAACAGACAAGCAAGGAAGGCAGATGGACAGACGGACAGACGGACAGACGGAGTGGCAGACAAACACATGAGGGAGAAGAAATCTGGAAATGATGCATCGCACTGCTCAGCATGACCTTTGATTTATTCCTCATTTCATAATTAATCGTGAGAATGCAACATCATTAATACATTGCAGGCATCAGTAACTATAGTAAAGCAAATGCATGAAGGAATTCTCCTTTAAACACAGCACATAAAAAGAGTAAGGCAGCATCTCTCAGTCACATTTGAAGTCCAAACAGGCCCGTTTAGAAGGCGGAACTGAGGGGAGTTGTGGGACTTTATTGGATTTACCTTTTCCTCCATGTGTGGCGTTGACTGTGCAAACAGCAGCACAGAGAGCAAGCCAGCAAGACAGACAAGACAGACACTGATTAGAGAAAGACAGGAACATGCCATGACACAACAACACACACAAACACACCTCGATGGTGGGTTTTAGGTGTTTTTACACACCTAAAGGATTGTTTCTCCTCCTCACATCAAAACTGCTTCAGATAATCTGCAGTTTAGCAATGAAGTCTTGTCTTAATAAATAATACATTCTGTAAACCTCAACAGGATTCACAATGCAACCAGAAATAGGTCACAACTCTACCTATCAGATTCATTCAGAACTCCAGTAATTCAGACAGTTAACGCTTGGATGCATTGGGATTCTTTTAAGCAGACAATGTAGCAGAACTCAGTTTTGAAACAGAGATATTTTAGGAATTAGTGAACATATTGCAGGACATGACTAATATTCAGAGGCTGCACCAGATGCCCTGCTCCTCATCGTGCTTCATGCACATGGGCTGGGTAACTGCTGAACACTGCAAGCTGGCAAATTAACTCCAAACTCTCAGTTTTTTCAAATTACTTTATGCATGGCCCATAATGGCTGCAGCTTGTCTTTGTACTTTAGCTCCGTCAGTGAACCAGATGCTCATCACGGCTCCTGACAAACAACGCAGCACTGAGCGTGTTGGACAAAACATGAAACGTCATCAACAAAACGATGGGTGAAAGTTACAGTTTAACACACAAAGACGCCAGACAGTAACACACCAACGCACACACAGAAACCCCACTCACGTTCGTCCACAGCCAGGGCCTTCTGATTGGCTGTTACTCCCCGCCTGCTGCATTTTGGACCGCTCTATGTGCTCGACGTACGTCTGAATCATCTGGAAGACAAAAAACAAGAATTCATTTGAGAAATTGGAAACGAGGAAATGAGGAAAATCACATATTTTTAAATAATATAATAGCAAAGAAAGTCCAGACTGATGAGTAAGGATGCATAAGGATTACGGTGTTTTAATTACAGAATTTATTATATGCAAGAATTTTGGAACCAAAAGGACAAACAGACTGTGAGATTATAGTGCTAAAAAGACCATATTGGGCATTTTGCAAAAGAGTACTTATTACAAATTAAACAAGACTTATTCTAAGCTGAGGTTGGCTGCATTGTTTTAGTGTCACTAGACAAAAAATCAGTAATAACCATTCAGCATATTGTAATCCAACTTCTGCATCTGCTCTTGACTCTGTTTTCAGAATTTAGAAAATGTTTCTCATGACAGGGCATTGTGGCCAATTACAGTTTTTTTCAGAGAGAACGTGCTCCTATTGGCTACTCTACAAATGCAGATATGTGTGGATGTAACGTCTGATGGTGGAAAGTCTGATCGAGGGGTAGAAAAACCTGCAAGAAAAATGTTGCAGTTGCTCTTCCAGCACTGCTTAAACTGCAAATCAGCACTACAAAGGAAAACAGGCTTTTTAAACCTTTAGAGCCCAGCGTAGTTCCAACATTACGATAGTATATTCATTTTTGATTGGTGGTAGATTTGAAACCAGGTAAGATAGATTGATCATTCTTTTTTCATATAGAATCTGGGGAGTTACACGAACATTTCACACATTCACCATGTCTCAGAGTGCTTTTTCATTGCAATGATGGGTTTGTAAAAACACACAATAAAGCACACATAACAAAAATCTTTATAAACGAGACCACGGGATATTGCGCAACTTTTTTGCATTTACAAATCTGAGGGATACAGCTGTGCAATTTCTGTATTTTGAAACATATATGAAAAAAACTAAAACTTTTTTTTTCTTTAGGTTTATTGCACTTTTAAGCAATTTATTGTAGCAGTTAAGACATAAGTCAATACATATTCTTAAAACTTGGGGTATAAAGGTTATACTGATGTAAAGCAAATAAAGATATTCCAAAAATTGCACTACAGTATGTAAAAATGTAAGAAGATGCCCTGGTGGACTTGCACAATGGTAGGTCTTAAAGGGCTACAAAGAAAGTTTGACAATAAATGTAGTTTAACGTGTCTCAAAACATGTAGACGTGATATTGGCAAAGTGCTTCAGAGACAGAGGAACTCAGGTTGGCTTCCAGGGTTGGAGTTCTTCTCCTGGCAAGTAAGCTTTATGTCATATCAAAACATTTCATGAGCTCACAAATTTGTGCCATAAACTGCATTTTGTTGGTATAATTAGTATATTAAATAGGACGATTGTCAAAGAACACCTGCTTAGAACGACACTAGGATCATTATCACAATCACCATGATTGAATGAATGACTATTTGGCCTACTTATACAGGTTATTGTATTAAATAATGTTCTTTAGTTTGTGTTGCATGTATGTTTTATATGCTTGTGCTTGTCTAGTTGGAAAGACTTGAGGAAGTGTATTCTTGTATTTTATTTTTTTTGGTGAATGGTGATCAATTTTAAAGGCACATAGTGTTGTTAATAGTGTTTACATCTAATTTACAGGCAGCCACTGATTTCATTTCATTATAGTTTTAGGTGATCCACCTCACTGAAAATTGTGTCTCCTTGTAAGCTCCTTTTTAAAATTGGAAAGCTGGAATAAAATAACTATTTAAACATTATGGTATAGTTTCATAGAAATGATTTGCGCTTTGTCTCTGAACTCAAAGCAGTTTCTGGGTGTTTTTTCCTACTGACACATTTATTCATTTTCTCAGTTTTCACTGTAATATCATAAAAAGTCTTATACCTCTGGACATAAGGACAAACATGGTTAAAGTAGACAGAACTCAGAAATGTTGTTTGTTCTGTAAAGTTTATAGTTCCGTAAATTATATATGTTTTTTTTAAAAGACAAAAAAAAGGGAAAGTTGAAATTCTTTGTTGATTTCTTCAACATAAAATTGATAAAACCTTAAATCAACATGAAGGTATTTCCAATTGCCCACAAGTGTTAGCAATACTTGGCTCTACTTACTATAGATAATTTATTTCTTACATTTTTTATTTGTTTTTCTACTTGTCTTCTATCTGCTTTGTGTAAACACAGCCTGCAGTTAAGCCCAATTCAGTCGAAAAGTCTCAGAATTTTTGTCTTTATGACTGTTGATGACAACTGAGTCGCTGATGGCTTCATGTTTCTGCTGAAGAACGCAGAATTTTTGTGTTTTACAGATTTTGACTAAAGTAAGTGGTGTATCTTTGACCAATTTTGAAATAATACATGTAGAAGTGAGTTGAACCAAATCTCACGATTTTGGCTTAGATTTGATTCAGTTTGTCACAGATAAATAGTTCCACTGTTCTGTTGTGTTTCGACAGTTTTGGGCTCTGATAAATGGTGTAATTTTGACGATTTTTACTCAAGGAACGACACAATTATGTGACAATCGGTGTATGTTTGTCTGTATGTCCATCTGTCTGTCTGTCTGTTGGCAACATTACTCAAAAAACGGACCAACAGATTTGAATGAAATTTTCAGGGAAGATCATGGCACCGCGTCACTGTAACTATGACAACAAGTGAACACTATGTCAGCTGCCTGCTGAAGATCACATGATTGTGATGCTACTACAAATCGACCGTTGCGAACTTATCGGGACTTATCCGTCAAAAATGATACAAGGAACAATTGATGAAATTGTGGGGGTGTTTCCGTATCCATACATAACGTACTCATGCATAACACATGCCTGTGCTGAGCACAAGGCATTTTGTTTGTGGGTACATCTATATTAAATGGCCACATTCTATAGTGCCATGAATTTTTTCAAGCTTGCAGCCATCAGAAATGATACAATGACTGAGCAGTCTGGGTGGAGGCTGCGCTCTTTGAGGGCTTTGCTTTTTCTAAAGATGAGACGTCTTTCAAACCTGCTAGCAGGTTTTGGGGTTCAGAGGGTCAAAGATGGTAATGTTATCAGCACTGAAACAATGGGCATGTATGTTTGGTTGAATATGTGGATAAAAGGGTGGAAATGCTACAAAATATGGCAAAAAATACATTAAAAAGCAGAATTCCCAGGCCGAAGGTTAGCTCACCTCGGTGTGGCGCTGATGCAGAGCGTTGTACTCTTTCTTCATATCTGATTCTCGCTCTTCCAGCCGAGTGACTGTGAAACAGACAAACAGCAGTTTAACAGCTAGAAACCAAGAGGGATTTCTCCAGAAGTAAAGTAACACATTCAAATAGCTTTGACTTTAATCCTTTCCGGTTGAACAGTTTACTTTATAATTTGTTACAAATTAAATGGACAAAAAGCTTAATTTCATTTCCCCTGAACTGGAAAGCTATAAAATTGGAAAGTTCAAGGACTGGATTTTAAATTTCTGTTAAATGCAAATCTATGTTATGCGACTATGACAGAAAAAACAACAACATAAATAACATTAAGAGTTAATAGCAAAGAAAACAAAACAGCCAGTTAAATATGTGTGCTGGTATTAATAAAGTACAGAAAACAGAACAAAAGCAAATCAATGCTTCAGTTCTTCAGTTCAAAACAATCTAAAAATACGTCCTCAGTGTGTCTGCTTCCTTTTCCATCTTCCCTACAGAACTACAATGAAAATACACTCTCGAGCCTCAGTGTTATATTTTCAGTTATTTGTTTATAAAAAAAACTTCCTGAAGAAGCACAGAGCAATCAAATTAAATCTATTGATAACCTCAAAAAAGGTCAGTCTGCTTTCTACAGCCAGATGTGCTGCATGTACAGTAAATACACAGTATACAGATTTATATACAGTTTATAAATCTGTCCACTCACTCTGATCAGAGTAGTTCTTTGTTTTGAGCTCTAGCTGTTTTCCCTGCAGCTCCAGAAACTCCACTTGCATCTGCAGGTCCTTCTTCTCTGCTTCCAACGCATCCTCGAATTCGATGAATTTCTGATAGAAGACAAACGAGCAAAAAACAGAAATCAGTGCACTGTATTGATTGTATGACAAGTTGCCAGCTACTTATAATATACACCACCGTTCAAAAGTTTGGGCTCACCCAGACAATTTCATGTTTTCCATGAAAACTCACACTTTTATTCATGTGCTAACATAACTGCACAAGGGTTTTCTAATCATCAATTAGCCTTTCAACACCATTAGCTAACACAATGTAGCATTAGAACACAGGAGTGATGGTTGCTGCAAATGTTCCTCTGTACCTCTATGGAGATATTCCATTAAAAATCAGCTGTTTCCAGCTAGAATAGTCATTTACCATATTAACAATGTCTACACTATATTTATGATTAATGTTATCTTCACTGAAAAAAATTATTTTCTTTCAAAAATACGGACATTTCTAAGTGACCCCAGACTTTTGAACGGTAGTATAGATCCCTCATGTTCTGGACTTTGAAGCTGCTGAGTCAAACACACATAAGATAAATGTTTTTGATGAGCATACATACAGTATTTCTGATATATCAATTAATTTGGATTCTTTGTTCCCTAAATTTTACTAAATGGAGCAACTTCACCTCATGACAGCAGGTTTCCACTGCAGTTAGGGGACTCAGCTCTTCCTGAAAATGCTTTATTAAAGCTAACTAAGCTAATTCTTGTGGGAATTTTCCTACACATACACATGCAAATGCCTTTCTTTCAAAAATAAGGACGTTTCTAAGTGACCCCAAACTTTTGAACGGTAGTGTATGTACACTACGAGTCAAAAGTCTGGACACACCTTCTCATTCAGTAGTTTTTATTTGATTATTTTACACATTGTAGATTAATACTGAATACATTACAACTATAAAAGAATACATAAGGAATTATGTTGTATAAGTGTTAAATTGCAGTACTAATCTACAATGTAGAAAATAATGTAAATAAATAAAAAAGCATTAAATGAGACAGTGTGTCCAAACATTTGACTGAATATCTGGATTGAATAGAAAAATAAAACAAAACGATAGTTGCTATACTTGTGTACAAAACAGGATTATTGTGAATTCTAAAACATTTCTTGTGCAGGGTCTGTAAAATGCAATGCATCTATAGTGTTCATCAGCTCTCTAAAATACCCCAATTTTTCTCTCAGCATATACATAAACCCAGAAACCGAGTAGCCATAACAGAGAAGCACAGAGCTGCCTACTTCTCCTTCTCCTTATAAAGCTGTTCACAATGACGTCCTTTTTTCAATGCAGCACGTCCACAAAGTCTTAATACTGTAATCCTCTGACTGCAGGGAGACCTTGGAACCAGCAATATGCAGCAGCAGATATACAGCACACAAAACAACAAATACTACAATATGAGAAAAAAACAGGTAATACTGATATCTAAAGTCACTGTGGAGAACAGCAATCCCTGTTAAATGATGTGTTTTTCATATGCAGAATGGATCTGAGCAGGAAATTCTGCACCTCTGACAGAAAGAGACCAATGAAATAGCATAGAAATCGCTTTGCTGGCTACTTAACAAGCTTCATCATAAAAACATTAATAAAGTACAGAAAATGTGGCACGATAAAAAGGTGAATCTTACCATCAAACAGCCCTCTCCTACCAATTTTCTACATATTTTCAATCATCTGTGCTGCTTTAAGGTTTTATGGTTTTTATGGTTTTATGGTTTTGTAGTAACCAATTTGTATTGTTTTGTTTTATCATGCTGATGGAAAGCACTTTGGACTTCTTTTATGTTGTTGTAAAGTGCTCTATAAATAAATTTTGACTGATTGATTGAGCATTTCATATATATATAAGGAGCAGTGGGTTTTGCTTTCTAGTGCTTAAAAATGTGATTTTCCACACATTATGCTATAGGAAAAAACATGTTTCTAAACAAATAAAAGCAGAGATCATATTGGATGCATTTGTTTCTGACTGACAATGTAATATAGCCTTTATATTAGACAGCAGTTCTACTTTCTGAGCAGCCAAGTCGACGCTTCAGAAAATAATATCCTTCATCCTATCCCCTTGAGCTCTGAGCATGTCCTACAACGATGTCCTTCAAATCCACTCCTCTAGTCTCTGCATTTACCTGCATTAGACACCTTCAAATTCAAGATTACAACGTTGAAATTCTGCGTTAATGAGACACAGCAGGAGCATTACAGTAGTTACGTGACTAAAGATGTAAAAAAAAACAAAAACAAGTGGAGCATTTTAGGAGGTAGCATTTAAATCTATGGAAAATCGCACATTTGTATGAATGAATTTGTGGCTTGAGTTTTGTGTTCAGTGTGTCCAGTATGAATAATTCAAGAAGTATCCTTGCGATGAATGAGTGGAACTAATGGGCTTCCCTGACGAAACAGGGCTAAGTGTGTTTGACTGCACCGCGGTCACACTTTCAGCTGTTTATACGTGAGGAGAAAGCAAAATGAGGCAAAATAATGGGATATCGGCTAATATAGGAGACTAAGATATCCATTTTTAAAACTTCTTTGCAGAAAATAGACAAGAGCGGACGAGGAAAATCATTTTTTTGTGATCTAATTGAAGCAAATCCCATCAAAATAGAAGGTGGTCAGACAAATCGATCAATCATTCACTGACATCATGCTATGAGAAGTGTGAAATCAGGACAGTTAGTGGATCATTTCAGCATAGGCCTGTTGCAACAAACACACTTAAGAATGGTTGAATTTGTGAACTGTAATAACAGACATCTTGGTGAATGGTTCATGAGCAGAGCTGCTGGCTTTGTTTACCATTAGCTCCAGCCTAATAACCTTGTAATCTGAGCCGCTTTTTGCTCGTTTCTCGTCGTGTCTGGCCAGAGGGTGTGTTATTGTTTTCCTCAGGCTCGGATCCTCTCTGCCTCACCCTGCCTTTTTCTTCTCATTAGCCCTCGGCTGTTTCCGATCTGGCCTGTGTGTTTTCTCAGCTCCAGAAAACCTCAGTGCATTTCTTTCTCTCTGCTTTTGTTGCTCTGTCTCACTCTCTCTCTGTTGCTGCTCCTCATAAGCACAAATCAGGTTACAGTGCCAGGCTCCCTCAGTGTGCTATTGATCTGCTACGACTCCCACCCCGAACACTTGGTCCCATCCCCCATTGTGCCCCGCGGATAATCAGGCAAAAAAAAAAAAAAAAACTGTTTGTCTGTTTATCTGTTGCTATCAAATTTGTCACCTAATTTGCGCAAAAAAATGTACAGTTGCATGCAAAGTTCCGGGTAAATGGTTTGCTTTGGAAGTGAAAAAAGTAAATGTAATCCGTAAATGACCAAATATTAAGAATCAATGGTTAAATGACGCATTTGAACCAGGCATCATTAGAGGTCAGCTGATGACAGCTCAGTGCTGATAAATTCTCTGACTCCTCAAATTTTGTGGTACCAGCCAACAACTATGAGCTCTCTGGAGCATCTACAGAGCTGAAAATGAGGCTAACTTATGCTTACAAAGCTAAGAAGGCTATTAAAAGATGTCAAAGTGCTTCCACCTTGCAATTTTCACTGTCAGAAATGCCATTATGAAATAGCGATTAGGGGGAACTGTGGGAGTTAAGACAAGATCTGAAGACCAAGAAACCTTCAGGAAGATTTCGCTGACACAAAAGTGCAGTAATGGTGCACTGTTCCACTGTGCAGCGTTGATGCATCTACAAGGAAAAGTTATCCAGAAAAACCTTTTCTGCAGCCTCCCAAACGTTAGCATCTGAAGTAAGCAAAGGAACATCTGGATAAACCACAGTTGTGTTTTGTGGCCAAATGCTGCAGACAAATTAAGTTGAATTGATTTGTTTGGAGGCTGCACAGTGACTTGGTAGTTAGCGCTGTTGCTTTGCAGCTAGAAGATTCCCTGTTCGCATCCCGGCCTGGGCCTGGGATCTTTCTGCATGGAGTTTGCATGTTCTTCCTGTGCAGCATGGGTTTTCTCCAGATACTCCAGCTTCCCACAGTCCAAAAAGATGTTGAGGTTAATTGAAAATTTGAAATTGTCTGTAGGTGTGAATGTGCGTGTGCCTCTTTGTCTCTCTATGTAGCTCTGTGATAGGCTGGTGACCTGTCCAGTATGTCCCCTGGCTTCCCCCTAAGTCAGATGAGATAGACTCCAGCCACCAGTAACCCTAACGAGGATTAAGCAGTGTATAGATAATGGATAGATGGATGATCTCTTTAGCCACAGTAACCAAAGTATTTCATCAAATAAGTACATTGTTACCATTTATTAACTATTATAACAGACACAAACTGAGTGACCCTCACAGTCCCCGGACTTGAACATCATTGAAAATCTGCAGGCAGATCTTAAACATGCTACTTCTGCAAGACAGCCTAAAAATATCCCAGAAATTGATGTGATCTGCAACTGGGTAAAATAACAGAAAGACTCTTAGCTTAGGTTACAGAAAGAA
Organism: Amphiprion ocellaris; assembly: GCF_022539595.1. Lineage (NCBI taxonomy): Eukaryota > Metazoa > Chordata > Actinopteri > Pomacentridae > Amphiprion > Amphiprion ocellaris. The sequence continues at coordinate 25,969,927 of NC_072784.1, read as the reverse complement.
TTTCTAAGCTGTGAAATTTGTCAAAAGAATAGTTGCAAAGAACTGATTTAGTGAGTTACACAAATGTTAACACCTTCTGTCACCAGCTGTGCCAGTAACAGTTTTGTATTTGGATCCAGGCAAAGGAAAAGACAGAATAAAAAGCCTTGTAAAACAACTGATTGAGTGAGTCAGTGGATTGAAAGTACTAGCAGCTCCACTGTATCAAACAAGGTTCTAGTGAGTGTAATTAATAAGGCTAAAGGAGGTGTTAAAGTCTAATTGTAGATATCTTGAAGTCTGACTCAAATAGAGAAGTGGTATCGGATAATTAGATGCCATTTAAAGATTTGGCAGAAAGAAAAAGAAGTCAGCTTTTAAAGAACACTTCATCATTGACCGTTTCGGCAGACTGGTTTTATCTTAATTAAACACAGCAGTTCCACCACCTGAGTGTTTAGTTTAGCTAACAGAACTGACTTACATACCTTCAGTATGTCTGTGCTACCAATACTTTCTACCTTAATTCCAGGTTTTGCCTGCAAAGAGGATTTTTTACTGCCTCCGAAGAGGTTTTCTGCATGAAAACAATGAGAATTGAGAATAAAATTTTGCTTAATCTTCTTTCTTTTTTTTTTAACCCAGTTTGGTAAACTGGAGTCTCATTTACTCAAACATAACAGATATTTTTGAAAATAAAATCATCAGACATAACAGAAAAATGCAGAGATTTCTGTAGAATAGGACAAACACAGCTGTACATGGACTGATCATGATTACTGAGCCATGAAAAAGCCTCGCTGACTAAACACACAGAACAGTGCAGGATAAACCCAACTCCAAGAGGTATGTACAGAGATGTACTGTCACTATTATGCTGCTTTACCTTTCAGTTTCAGGATGGGTACAACCTGTCTGGACCTGGTGGCATCTATCATTTACAACAATGACTCCAGCTAGCTCCGGTTGGTTTTTAAGTAAATTGCAACAGGATTTCTTTTCTGTCACTACAATAAAAGAAGCTTGAACACGCCAACACTTACATTTTGACCCCAAGTCGTCTCTCAATTAACAACATAAAGTGAAAACTAACTGCCAGAGGGAGACTCAGACTCAGTGGGGAAAGCAGATGATGAAACAGACTAAAAGCTGAGCTAAGCTGATACTAGCAGAGCTGCCAGTGATATGCTGAGGCCTCTTTGGATGGGAGGAGGATTAAAGTCGCTTTATGATCCCTGCTGGATCCCACAGCTGCTGTGACACTGGTCAGAGGGAAAGCCCAGAGGAAGAAAAAAGAATTCAGGAGGTGGAATTTGACCTGTAATGTAATAGCTCCATATTAATGTACACTTTTGTTGTTTGTGTCCCCGTTCTTTCAGTGTTTTCGAGTGTAAACGCCCACCGAGAGTCGTGCTTGCACCCTTCCATCTGCTAACTGTCCCCATATCTCCATGTACTACATGTGCTGCTATCAGGTACTTACTGTGCGTTTGCATAATGTGTGCTTACATATTTGCATGCGACTTCTGCTGCTGGTTTAGGGAAAGAGCACTAAAAATAAAATTCGGTTATGATAACAGCTGAAAACTGTACATTGGTGGTAACTTGGTTAGTAGAAGTGGCTGCAATAATAACACTAGCAGTAGCAGAGGAAGAAGTAACTGTAATACTAAAAACACAAGGTATGGAGTGTGAGCAGCTGTAACAGCAGCATCACTTATTGAAACCGGAATGAAATGTGGCATGTTGTCATGTGTACACATGTAGCACTATTTTTAATAGATTTTAAACATTGGCTTAAAATTATTTACTTATTTTCAAGTATTGTTTTATAGTGTAGTCCACATGCTACATAAATGTACTCAGCTACTATCATTTCCTAAAGTAATATTCTTGATTGCTGACATAGTGTGCAATTATACGATACTACACAACCCGACTGGTAGTGGATTTTTGGAGCCGATACCGATTTTGGGGAAAAAAATCACCTAAAATTGTTCGTATATACACTACCGTTCAAAAGTTTGGGCTCACACTTTTATTCATGTGCTCACATAACTGCACAAGGGTTTTCTAATGATCAATTAGCTTTTCAACTTGATTTTTTTCTTTCTTTTTTTTGCTTGTGTCTAAATTTAGGCATTTTGTGTCTGGTTTTTCTTGTTTTTTGCATTGAGCTTAGGGGACAGTTTTGTCTCTTTGTGACATGAAACTATAATACATCCCATAATGCTGATGCTCACAGTTGGTTATAGAAAAAATGAACAGAAACCAGATTCAGTGCTCAGACTGTGACACCTGGACAGATGTAAAACCGATCTGGTGTCAGTTTTTACCAGAACTCAGATGTGTTGTCCCTCAACAAATGTCAAGGGTCATTCTCCTGTACTGATGAAGTACTGAGGATCAGAAATGATGGGAAAAGTCCATTAAAAAGTGATACATCTGGGTGAAAACACATTTGAGTTCTGTTAAACAAACAAAAAAAAGCTGCAACCAGATTAGTTTTACATCCATCCAGGTGAGAATCAGAATGACATGAAATTTGTCCTAAATGACTTGAAAATTACACCAAAGACAGCAGAATACGATTAACTAACACAATGTAGCATTAGAACACAGGAGCGACAGTTGCTGGAAATGGGCCTCTGTACCCCTATGGAGATATTCCATTAAAAATCAGCTGTTTGCAGCTAGAATAGTCATTTACCACATTAACAATGTCTAGACTGTATTCTGATCCATTTAATGTTATCTTCATTGAAAAAAAGTTTTTATTTCAAAATTACGGACATTTCTAAGTGACCCCAACTTTTGAATGGTAGTGTGTATATATATATATATATATATATATATATATATATATATATATATATATATATATATATATATATATATATATGTGTGTGTACTGAATATATGTACTGAAAAGTGACAATGAAGGCATCTTTGTTTAACATTCTAGTAATTTCTTGCACAGATTAGTGTGCAACTTGCTGTGAAGATACTGTTGGACTCCGCGCCACTTCTTGCTCAGCTTCATACTCTGCTACATGTGCTGCATACTCTATGCAATAATGTAAACAATGGGATTTGAACTGCTCTGTTGGACAAACTATGTGATGACAAACTACTCCAAGCATATTTTTTGTATTATGTTCTGCAACAGAAAAGGTTTGATATCAGACAACATATACATCACTACCAATACACCTCTGATGTCCAATATCAGCCAATAATACAAGAAAATCGAAATATCAGTTGGCTCTGCTATACTGTGCCATGAAATTGTGAGGTATTTTCAAAGTACTTACATTTTGCAGGACACATTTGCATTACTACACTTCAAAACACTCTCACTGATTCCTTTGCTATTGTTATATTTTGGCAAAATAAGTCCCCTGCTGAGTAAAACCATACTATCCTAATCCCTAATTTTTATGACTTTATCAATGCAGTGACAGTGTTACTACCACAACAGAGAGTAACCAATGTTGTTGTCGCTGCACTGAGTCTATAAATAAGCTCAACAATCTCATGTCACAGGCCTGAACATGAGTCACATGTCTGATGAAACCTCTGGAGCTGGATGTGATGCTGCGGCTGAAGGCCCAGCAGTGTCCGGCCGGTAGCTCACCTCTTCCGCCTGTTTGCGCAGCGCTTTCTCCCTCTCGTACTGGGTGATGAGCTGCTCGTTGTCCTCCTTCAGCAGCTCCAGCTCCACTTCGTGCTCCTGGTTCTCCGTCAGCACCGCGTCCAGGTTCTCCAGGACGTTCACCACCAGCGGCATCAGTTCCTTCACCACCTCCTCGTCGTAGCTGCGTATGAGCCGCTCGAACTCCCGGTAGATGGAATTGGCCAGGCCCGACACGCGCTCCGACATGACGGAGCCGGAGCCGTAGTCGTCCTGGTAGACCACCTCGTCTATCTGCAGCTCCATCATCTTGGCAGCTGGAGCCGGCTTCACTTGTCCAGATGAGGCTGCGCTCAACAGTTTTTCAGGCCTGTACTGAGGGTTTGGATCCGCTGAGCGCACAGAGAGAATCACTGGAGTTCCTCAAATAAAGACTTATGCCATTTTGCAGCAGCAGCGCAGATTTACTGCAGGAGGGCAGATTGTTGTTGTGTGCGCATAACCTTGAGCTGAGAATATTGTCTGTAATATTTTGATATGACGAAGGCCCCCTCCTCCTCCTCTCCCTTCTCCACCACCAGCAGCCAGTTACCGTCTGTCGCTCCCTTGAGGCGGCCCAGCTACAGCTCTCCTCCCGCAGAGAGCATCAGATCCGGGGAGCGGTGGGTGCGCAGTGGGCCAGCCTGTGGATCGGCCCTTGCTGAGTCCATGCCGAGCAGCGAAACGCCTTCGTCGATGATATTGCACCTGCCTCTCAGCAGCCGCAGCCGTGGACCCCAGCCATCTGTGGCAAGGCCAATAAATAAATTAATAAATAGGTAAATAAATAATCTACGGCTCCCGATCCGCCGCCGACGCCCCGATCCGCCACTATAGCGTCGCCCCTGCCATGACTGTCCCCGGTGCTGCTGGCCAGGCTCCGCGGTGATGGTGATGTCTCCCTATGGGAGAGGCTCTCTGCTGCTCAGATGGAGGAGCCAGCTGACCGACTCTGGCTGACGTCACATCGTCTGCATTGAAGCACTGCGTCAAGTCGCGCTGACGACACATGAATCAAGCTTCAGCATTTCAAAATAAAGGCCTGCAGTCTGTGCGTAAAATCTGAAGATCTTACAGTAACGGTGCTTAAAGATACTAATCAATGCAGAACAATAAAACTGCGTCTTTGAGTATTTTCTCCTACATTCACTGAATTACTCTAAATTACTGCAAACCAACCTAACCTAAAGATGCCGCTCACGAAGGTGAGTTTAGTACATCACTAATTCCGTGTAGCGTTCATGTTTATTTTTCATATTTATGTATTTTGTCTATTATCTTAGAGATACTTTTATATATATTTTGATTGTTTTATATATATATATATATATATATATATATATATATATATATATATATATATATATATATATATATATATATATATATATATATATATATATATTTGCTTGACTCCAAGAGCGCCCTGCACAAGAATTGTGCCTAGACTCTCTGTTTGCGCACAAGTGGCAAATAAAAATCTTGAATCTTGAATTGCAGAAGACAGTCAGGAGGCAGGTAAAATTCACTACTTACTCAGAGGAGTGCACACCTAAACAAGCTGACACAAAAACAGTTTCTTCCCACATATGAACAATTAAATCAGACTTTTGCAGAAAAAAAAATCATTTTGAATCCATAACTCTGAACCACTGTATCCACACCTGGTAATATTTCATTCCGGCTACATGGCTCTCATCATCCAGCTACCTCATGTACATAAAGTGCCAAAACTCTGTATTTATTGTTGACAACTGTCCCTATTCTTATAGAATGCTTAGAATCTGCACAATTCTCACTAAACTTTGGATCACTTTAAGTATGGTCTTTTTCCATACATCTAATGCTGTACATAGTAGTTAAACACTCATTTTTATTTCTTTAACATGTTTAAATGCGTGTGATTCTTTGAAAGTAATTTGAGAACAAAAAACACAGATTCCTTGTATGTGTTCACAAATTTGGCCCATGCAGCTGTTTCTTATTCTAAAATAATTTTAACACAGTTGGGAAGAAAAAAAACAGCAGAGTCAGAGATATTTGGTCCAATCATAGACATATTTTACTCTAAGCAGAGACTGCACTCCGCTTGTTTGCACAACTAGCTAATGTCACAAAGTATGTAAACCTAAAGAAAAATCGTTACCTTGTGGATGTGTGTCATACGTCCACTAATGTATCACAATCACCTGATTCTTCCCTGCTAATGTTCAGAAGTTGTATGTCATGTTGATCAAAAAAATTCCCCATTAAACCGATTGTTTAGCTTGTCTGTATATATATTTATACATGCATATAAAACAGATTTTTTTTTTTGTCACTCTTTCTGTGATCTGTCTCCTCTGTATCTTCCTCCTAAAGTGCAATGCAGTGCTTAATTGCAGGAGTACAGGTCACATTAATATTTCAAATTATTTCTTCTACCAGACAAACAAACAAACAAACAAAAAATCTGACATATATGCCAAATTTATAAAACAAACAGCATTATTAAGCCTCCACACAAGCGGATATTTGGGGTTTTCTCTGTCCGTCTCACCCAATCTCATAAACAGTTTTCCTTGAAAATCTGAAGGTAATATATTCAAATTTGGCACAACCCTCCAGATGAACTCAAAAATAAATGTATTAGATTCTTGCGAGGAATACCTGGTAGAAATTTGGACTTAATAATAAACAGTTTTGACACAATTTCACATGCATCTAACAGTCTAAAACAACGAACTGATGGCATTTCATATCCAAAAGGTTAAAGGTGAATGTCACTATGGCATCATGATGTTCTGCAAAACACTTTTCTAGCTGTTATTAAACACCATAACTTAGGAATAGGTAAGCAATAAACTGCAGTTTCACTATTTGGCAAAGACACACAATCATAAGACAGTAATTCTAGCTACATATTAAAGTGAAGCTAGAATCATCACATCAAAATATACCGTTTTTTAGTGACTTTTTTATTATCTTAGTCATAAATCTATGCAATGTTCTAAAATGATTAAAGTCTCACAGGTCAATTGCAATATAGAGAATCATTTAAGTGCTCTGTTACGCTTTCAGTAAATGTTTTCTCTCTACACAACCATCTTATTACCAGAACCACATAAACAAGAGCGAGGACAGCATTTCAATGTGCTATCTTTTGTACTTTTGTTTTTTCTGACTTTTATTTTGAAAGCTACAGCCGGAAGTTCTGATAAAAGCTCACTTGACTGAAATCCGCACCAGGGCTGCTAGAATTTAATAAAAGTGGCAATGCACTCTCCAAAAATGAAATAAAATGCTTCACAATCCAGACAGACAGCTGGAAACGTACATTACTACACCTTATGTCAGTTAAAAATGACACAACAATACATCTCATAAACTCTGAAGATTCTTGCCTAAAAAAGCATAAGCATTTATAAAAATCTCTATCCACATAAAGTCTTGTATCATCATGAGTCACCTTTTTTTCTAAAAAAGATCGCCCAGTTTGATTATGTAATTAATACTGAAAAACTGAGTTACTTACTCACAAGACTTAAGTTGTGTACATTTTTGCCATGTTTTCTTTTAATGGGAGTGTAAAAAATTACCTCTGAACTGCAAAGCTGGCTGAAAACTATTGAATCGACAACAAAAATCAAAAGAGGCTATCCTACCAATGATTAGACATGAAATATCACATCAGCTCAAATTCTGTGATCATTTTTCAGTGTTTTAATTGCATTTAACCCATAAAAAATAAGAAAAAAAGTCAGTGGATAAATTGATCAACTGATAAATTGTTAAGTCTGGCAATATTCTGAATTTTATCTTAATATAAAAACTATTTTAACCACCTGAAATGAACTTAAATACTTACAAAATCTGGTTGATCTCCACAAACACTAACCAGTTTTAGGTGACATTTACTTTGCCAAATCACTGTCACAACAGCGGAAACTTAATGCACGAGAGATAGAAAACACTTTTTTGACACCTGGGTGAAATTTAAAATATATGGTCAGGAAAAAGGCTTTTTGCAACAAGTTCTCATTTTCCCATGACAGGTCATTTGAATGGGAATAATTCAGCTCTACAAATTCTGAAATCCCACGATTTTCTGTCTAGGATCAGACAATCCATTTTACTCTTGTGTTTTTCATGGCAACATTTTTTGGACCACCCTGGTTCAGATACAAACTTTTTAGAGATGACCAAATCTAGATTACCGCCACTCAGAAAGGGACTGCATCTCAAAATGTAACCTACCAGCTATTTACAAGTATGTGTCCATATTTTGAATATGAGTGTAAAATCATAACAAGACTAAATGTCAAATCATGAAGAAAATAAAGGGGTCATTCCAGAATTGGAGGACAACTGGGCTTTTTGAAATATTATTCTTCCCTTTTACAATTTTCTGCTACATATTAATCAATAGTATGTAATAAACTATCAAAGGCTTGATTGGCTCAGTGCACACTTCAATGGTACAATTTTTATTCCATGTTTTATGTGTTGTTTGCTAACCCTTATCACAGTAACAGGGTTGCAAATCCATGCTAATGTGATCTTTTTCTCAGCAGTAGAAGCTAGATATTTAACTTGCTGTTACTGCTGGCCAAGAGAACAAACTTACTGATGGAAAAAAGTAAAAAGAATTTGTCTTTTCCTGATAATAAGCATAACAGGGTTGCATGAGGTAGAGTGAGACATTCAATCAAGAATGACAATGTCATGAAAATATAAAAAATAGAAGAGAGGACATAGCTTTGCTCTACCCATTCTTTTGGAAAACTGTTTGATGATGCTAATTCCAAAGTATCACGTGATTCAGTTTTTTTCTTCTTCTACCAGCTAAAAAGGTTACGGTAAAAGGGATGTGTGCATGTTGTGGGGCACATGTGCCATACATAATAATAATTATTTAAAATATTACATTGATTACTTTGTCCCCCCGCAATGACAACAGACATCGATGAAAAAAATACCAAAAAAAAGGAGATTTAAATTTCTTTTTAACTGTTTTATTTGAGATTCAATTTAGTCATCGGGGGTGGGACAAGAGAATAATGGCATTTTAGGGTGAACTCCAGACTTGTTTGGTATTTCAAAAAATATTTTCAAACATTCTTTTCTCCAATTTTTTTTAGATGTGTTCTCAGGACAAGTAAATTCACACAATAATTGCATGTTTTAGTATTTTGTACTTGGATTTGAAATTTGACAGGTGGGACGTAAAATGTCTACAATTCTGGAATGATCCAAAGAAGAGCTCTCTCATTTCAGAACAGACCATCTTTTTGACGCTCTAATTTTAGGAGGCGTCAGAAATTCTAATATCATTCTAATTAATATAGAGTTGCACCTGATAGTTATGATTAAACATATTAATCTTGTTTGATATTTACAGAAGTTTGAAGATTATTTGATGGGAACAACATATTTTTGTGCTATTTAATTGCACTGAAAAGCTTAATAGGTAAGCCAATGTCTGCTTTATCTACTTTATTTTTGGTTAAATGCTGGCCAACAGTTTAAAAAATCAACTGCAAAATATAAATAAATGTACCTAATACATGATACAAATGCTGTATTATTTGATCTTTTTTTTTTTTTTTTACAGTTTTATTTCAGTTTGTTCTTGAAATCCCCCCTGAAATCAGCCTTTTGCAGTGATTAGCATAATCCTGACAGGTATCCCAATCCTACGGAAGGTTTTGAACAACAAACATTTGAAGATTTGATCTAGATCAAAACTAAGATAGGATTACGTGATCCTTTTCTCTTCATTGGCTGAAATCCAAACAAATTTCTTCTAAGCAGCTGGGCAAAAAGATAAATCCTGACTGCATGATACATAGCTTATCACTAAATATCTGATCAGAGTTCACCACAGAGGCTCGTGTAGTCTGAAGTCTTTTCCTTTAAAACAAAAAACAACACATTAAGTAATGTACAAATGAACACTACGAATAACAAAACAGGAGAGGAAGTTACAGCTTCCCCATGTAGGAAATCACTTCCAGAGAATAACTATTTACAAAGAGAAGCTGAGAACGAACATCTTTGTCTTGAACTTTCTCTCAGTCGGACAAGTGTAGCTTGGGCTATTGTTCGCCATGAAGAGGATCAACAATGGAGACAAAAACAAGCTAATGAACCATAAAAACTGCCAAGATAAAAGGCAAATGGCTTCTATGCCAAATGCATCTCAACTACCTCCATATTTTAAAAAAAAGCTTTCCAGCTAAATAGCCAACAGAATGTAAATACTCCATAAATGTTCTGTAAATCACAAATGGGATGGGAGGTACTGTGAACTATGTAAATTTCCACTCTAAAAAAGAGACTTCATGTACAATGTGTGTACCAACAGTACTGAAAGTCTACTGTATTAATAATTAAACTAATCCATCAAGAAAACATTGTGTGATGAGTTGCATATTAAACTGCATAAAGGAATTAAATCTACCAGGATGAATACTGATTCATGTGTACTGATGTCAGTTTCTTTTCTTTCATTTGTGTAAAGATTCAGCAGTTCTTTTCTTCACTCAGTAGGTGGCAGTGAAATACTGAGTTTACATTGCTCACCATTCATCAATTTTGCTTGGGCTCACAGCAGAAGACTGGTAGTCCTTTGAATAAAACAAAAGTTTGAGGTCTAGTCTTGGTGTAGAAAAAACAGATCGAAGCTTACAAGGATTTAAATAAACAAAGCTGGAGTTTCATTCTTCATTATTTGTAGTCATCTGTGACATTGTTTTTTATTTCACCCACAAGTCTAAAGGAATCATGGTTAATCAGTTCATTTAATTGCCTCTAGCTCTTCTCAAATCAAAAATGTAGTTTCCCAAGAAACAACTGTGACTACTGAAGATTTTGTTAAAATTGTGAAAGCCAGTACTTACTTTCCAAAAGGCCAAGCAATTTTCACCCACAATTGTGCACAAGTGTATGTTGTGTAAAAATATCACACGATATGCTGACATCTAGTACATGTATTACTTCCAGAACTTATAAGAGGGTAAAAATCTGAGTTTATTATGCTGCATGGCTAACTATGAAAATTTTGAATACTACACCCCAATTCTGAGTTGTCTTTTATACCACAAAAAGGACTCTTACTAACTCAGTATCTGTATTTACTCACAAACACTTTGTCTGCACCAGTGCTTTAAGGGGAAAATGGAAAAACACTATCATGCAGGTTCTAAAGTGTGGTTGCAAAGCTAAAACAAGATTTTCCCCCAGGACGGAAAATGGCCATTTAGTCTGAAAAAAAGCAGCTTGCACTTGAGTGCTGCCTGAGGACAGAGCTAGACAAAAGCACCAGTGTCCAAGATTCGAGAATTACCTACAAATCTGGAGCAGACAAGACCTGGATAGTGTGTCACACTAACACTAAACCAGACAAACATTTAACAACATGTGCATGGGATTTTGCTCTTTAAAAAGTGAACTCACCACTTGTGTTTCTCTCCCTACAGCAGTTTTAATGAGTCATTACTGAATCTGAAAAATGACTATTGTTTCAATGTTTATGGGACATAAACACAATAAACAAACTCGAAATGCAAAACAACAGTTTTATTGCAATACACAGGATTTCTTCCTTCTGCTGCGCTCATTGCCTGCCAGGCACATCAACACAGAGGGGACAGGCCGGCGCCAGAATACCACGAATGTGCGTCATGACGTGGGTGAAAAGGTGATTATCGATGAGCCCACCTGGACTCAGATAGGCCACATGCTTGTCCAGAGTTCACTTGTCTTCAGCCGTTTTAATTTAAAACATAAACAGAGGCCTACCCCAAGCAAAAGAAAAAGGCATGTTCTCGGATAAAGCAAGCAAGCAATGAGGACAAAGCAGAAAAGTACCTGCACAATACATTCGCACAAAATCAAAATGGAATTTCTTTAAGGAAGCAGAAAGTTTTGGGAGTAAACCACAGCACGCATCTTTGTTTTAGTTCTAGTCAATTTTTGGCATCTGTTCATTATCAGAGGTTGCGCTCCGACAGCAGATCACTAACGTTCTCCACATACTGCTTTGGGAATAATTAAAGAGAAGGCGAGAAAGATGAAAAATGCTAAGCGGAAATAAGGCTTCTGATTATGCATTGACGCAATATTTGATATTTTTACAAAAGTTGTCCAAGAAGGATCTGGCAGCACAAAAAAAAGGTAGTACTAGTGGAACTCCCTGAAACATTTTACATCGTGAGATCTATTCATCCCTCCTGACTGAACACCTACACATTAAGGCTTAAAAATAAGCAACCTGAAATTTCTGCACGTCTGCATTGATTTTTTAATGCATAGATTTTAGCTACACCAAATCAAGACAATTTAGGTCTGTTCAAAGCTAAAAGTTGTGCATGTTCCATCTTATAAACCATTCTTGAGATGCAAAAATGTTTTCACAATCAGAAAATTGTGCCTTCAACCAACCTACATTTACACGTTTAAAAACACCAACAGTGGAAAAAGTAACCGCAAAACAGAGATTGAACAGTGTTACAGTTAAAGTGATTGGGTAATAGCTAGTCGGTTGATTGCCTTATTGGTGATTGCATGATTGCAAGTTTCGGTGAAGAAGAACATAATGATAAGGAGCTGAGATTCAGACACAGAGCTGAAAGTGCAAGAAGCTGAGGACAAAATATCAAGACCAGGAATCTGGTGTCAACAACAAAAAAAATTCTGGTCTGTGTTCAGACGTACAGGTGGCATAACCATCAGGAGAGGGGAGTAGGAATGAGAGAAGACTAACAGAAGAGCAGACAAGGAGTGTATGGACACAAACTGGGAGTGTGCTCAGCTGATCAGTAGAATACCACACTAGACTTTCCTCCAGGGGGGTTGAGGACCCTGTTGTGAGAGCGAGGCTTGGGTCCAAGGCGAGGCTCATGGTTCTTCAGCAAAGCATCGTCAGGAGTCGAGGTGGAGGTGGGCTCAGGTGCTGCAGGTGCTGCAGGGGCTGCAGGGGCTGGAGGGGCTGACACAGGAGCAGGCTCCTCCTTGGCTGGTGCAGGAGCTGGAGGGGCAGGTTCTTCCTTGACCTCAGGCAGGCTGACTTTGGGTTCAGGTGCTTTAGACGGGGGGGAAAAAAAGTTTTAGAGAAAGGCCAAAGCAGAATAGCTTAAAAAAAAATCAATAACCCACTTACACTGTGTAATACATAATGGAAATTACATATTTAAAAGTCACATTTAGAATGAAAGAATTAATAAGAGGGAGAACACAGAGCTAATGGATGCATCCCATATTTACAGAAGCCACTTAAACACTAGAAACTAGCGCTTAACTGGTCCCGCTCCACTCATTACAGTCGAAAATTACTCTTCAGCACTATAACAACCCATATTATGCTTTTAGGGTGTTTTCTTTCCTGTAGTGTAATAGAGCTTTTTTGTGCATGTAAAGGGGTCGGTAAACTTACAAAACCCAAAGCCCAAGCAAAAGGCACCGGTTCTCCCCAGCAGAAAAAAACTGCTCTTGACACCATAAATAAAATTATAAATCTGTGAAGTGCACTAAACACTACAACATGGATCGCCTACAGTGGCTGTGTTTCTTTCAGTCACTTATGATAGACGAAGGGTCCTCCTGGCTTCATTACAAATGAGATTATACCACGCAGTTGTTGCATTTACATTTCACTGGGTTTTCCTACCACAGTCTAACAACATGTACTGTAGGTTAGCTGGTAATTTTAAACGGGGTTTGGATGTAAGCATACATTGGAGTCTGTCTCTTTGTGTTAGCCCTGACAAACTGTACAGGGTGTACTTTATCTGGGCTTTATTTTTTTTTCTTTTTAATAAAAGTGTACTAATAATTATCAACATCGCTTGAAATAAAACATTTCATCGTGATAGACATTTCTGCTATATGGACCTTCCTTAACCCTGCCACGTGCTCAAAGCCAGCTGCAATAGGTTCCAGCCCTGACAATTTTTTACAGGATAGCACTGGCATAGATAATGAATGGGTGCTGCATTCTGTACTAACTTAAGACAATCTTTGGTATTTAAGATGTATTTGCTAGGAATTAATCCTAGTGGAAAACTCCATTAACTGTATAATGTAGACTGACTTGACCCAGACTGATAAATCTGAATAGTGAGGATCTCGGTCACAGATATTTCATAATCATAAGAGTAAGACAGTAAATATTACAAATTTGCAAATTCAATAACATTTATGTAGGTCTTTATGGGAAGTACTCACCTGGTGATTCAGGCTCAGGTCCCACACTCAGATTGTCCTGTAAATAATGAAAGTTAAAGATGCCTCACTCAGGTCACAGCTCTACTCAAAGCTTAACTATTCAAATCGTATATTCAAAGCAAGTCAGAAAAAGCAAGCAGGACATTTGACACAGGATGGTAACGTCTTTCATGTCATCTTAGAAGTCTGGGTTAATACCACATCATCAGTTTTATCACAAATATTGGTACATTTCCCTTTGTCTACCAACAAAGAGACATATGCAACTGAATACAAGCAACATAATGTGCAGCTGCAAACCATTTCCAAAATATTCAAATGTTTTACATTCCTGTACAGTAGTGAGTACATAAATGCACTCCTAATTTAGGGTCAACTAGTCCTTTAAAAGCTCATTAGCTGGTGTGTTTAAGATCATAATTAAAAATAAATAACTAATTTAAAATGCAAGTTACATTATAGTCAAAGTGGAGAATAAATTTAAAATCTGGGTGTAAAGAGTACCTTTGGCTTATTTGGGTGGCTTCGGCTTGGGCTTTGGACAGACGCACTTTCTGCAGCCCCAAATATGTTACTGGTTGGTCCTCCTGGGGGCACAGGTCTCCGTGGTTGAGCTGGAGCTTCAGGTTCACCAAATATTCCACTACTCTTCCCACCTATATAAAGTATTACCAAGATGTTTCACTTTTGCAGCAGTGGCAGTATCATTTTGACACTGTCCTCTCTAGTTTCACATATTGGATTAAGAAATTTGACACGGAAATTGAGCTCCTTCTACACTTACAGTATGAGTGTCATATAGTAGACACATTACATTAGTAGCCAATTCAGATGAAAAAATTGCAGATAAGTTAGTCAGGGTGACCAACCTGTCCGTGTGTAGAAATTCTCAGTAAACTCAACTTGGTTATACCAGATACCTCACAAAATCTGGAGGTGGATTACATGCTGGCATGAAGTGTTTATCCTGGAATTATCACATTATAGTAACAGTTTTTACACCCTGGAAAATGAAAGATGCTTTGATTGGTCTGCCTGTGTATATCCATTAACCCTGGCAGGTTGGTCTGACCTGGAGGATTGGAGCGTTTCGGTACACTCTGGGGCTCTTCTGGTGCAGCGAAAACTTTAGAGGCCATCTTATTGGGTCTTCTCATTGCTGCAGAATCATCTTCATAGCCACCAAACACGTTACTGGAGCCACCCCCAGGAGGCTGCAACACTCTGCAGACAAAACAAAAAAAAAAAAAAAAAAAAACACAGCTTCTAAAGGATCTTATCTCAGTTAAATCAGTTAACATATACAAGTGTGACTTGGCACAGATTGACTGGGATTTAAACTGTTTCTATTAGAGTTCATCTTACTAAATCAAAACAGGCCGCATATTTGGGTCACCACATTAAAGTAAAAATACAGCTTTGGAAATATTTTAGACCACTGTTTTATGCCTCTTCCTTTGCGGCTCTTGGTGGAGCCGTACTGTGTTTTCTTCTTAAGGTTGTCATTGACAGCTGTTTTGCTGATTCCAAGCGTTTCAGTAATGTCTGTCTGTTCGCTGTATCCCTCTTCGTTAGGCACCAAGATGGCTGTCATCTTCTTGTCATCTCACTATAATCTTTTAAAAGGTGTTAAGTGATGATTAAGCTTGGATTACCTGTCCACTTTACATATACAGGTTATGCTCAAAATAATGCTGACTCATAGTGTTTGCTGCCCTCTTGGGTGAATTTTTACAGTTTTTAAACATTATTTATTGCATGTATTGATATTCTGCATGGCTTATTTTATGCACGTTAGAGAATGATGAAATTATTTATACATTATGATTAAAAAAAAAATAAGATCAGCAATGTTGAAAGCCTGTTGTGGAGTAAAGAAACAGCAGGTGGACTAATAACCATTTCCAAAGCTGTACATACTGTATCTGAGGTTCTGTCAATCTGTGCCAAGAGCAGACTCTGGTGAAACAGTTTCATTACAGATTAGTCAGTCAGAAACACGAGGTCATATTTTAACACACAAAGAAGACATGTAGAAAACTGCACATGTAAACTGGATACAAATATATTGCTGTGGAGGCGACAATTTGAGCCAACGCAGCCAAATGACAGGTTATTTGATTATAGACCCGGGAACGGCGCCATACGTCTGAAATGCTGCTTGTCGCTAAACTTTCTTACGTTATCAAAATTCGCTGTGTGGGTGTACTCGACTATTTAGCAGTGTTGACCCAAGAACTGATGCTTTCGATTTAAAAAACGGAACCTTCTGTAATTAGAACAATGTGGCCACACTGCCGTTGTTGGCGGATACAAAGAAGAGCAGCCTGAGGAGCATTTCACACTTCCGCAGGCGCAGCAGACAACGCCTGGTCAGCTAGCTTAAAAGCTATCTCCCCTCTTAAATTTGCTAACAGACGACAACTCCAACCAGCGTAGCTCAAGTTAAACCACCACGAAGGCATTTCAGCTCCCTTACTTACAACAGCGCCTGGTGGTAGTGTTACATTTAAAGACATTAGCATAAAAAGTGTTGGTGCAAGGAAAATAAAGTAAGACGCTCTGTCAGACAACGTTAACCTACATTATGAGATACTAGCTCACCAAGCGGCTGAACATATCGCATTGTCGGCCGTTTCTTTTACAGATAAACACGCCACGCGGCGTGTTTATGTTGTTTTTTTTTTTACCTTGAGCTTGGTTTTGAGGCCGAATCCAACCCCTGAAACATGTTCGTCGAAGTCATAGTAGTTTTGTTTTGAGCCTTCAAGTTTCCGAAGACAACTTCGTCAGTTTGCCAACTGGACGTCCAGCAAGTTCCCCCTGCCTGCGTGCGCGTGCCCAACCACACTCCGTAGTGAAGAATTTGAGTCCACCCAGCTGTGACTCCCCGAGAGCTGACTGGTCGGCTGCCAAGAGGGTGCGCTCGATTCACTACACTCGGAGGCCCTTTACACAAAAGCAGGACTATATAATCTGAGAGGATACAACTTTTCATAGTGTACAACAGTGCTGATGCTATAGCTGTCTTTGCCATATAATATGCTACATCTAGATGCGATCCTTTACACATGTTTTGAAACAAAGCTGTAACCCCCGATCTGCTAGTCTGCCCAAGAGCATTCAAACAATCGCACCCGAGCACCTACCGCCATATGGGGCGCTTGTTTTAAATCTCTGTGCTCAGCCAGGACAAAAACAATATGGGCTGCGTCTGCGGTAACAACTCAAGTAAAAAGCACATACTGCTGAATCATACCCCTCTTCTGCCATATTACCTTTGTTTCTCCACCACACGTTACAAACATAGTTGTAGTTTTTGCTTTGCTCCCTCTCCTAAGTATCAATTTCTAATCCCATTGAGCCGGTTGATTTCTCAGCAAACGCCTTTGTAAATTCAAGCGCACCTACAGAGTTCCGCCTGTTGATTTGATCTTCAAAATGTCAATCATTTTCTGGGCGGAACTTATTTTTTATAGTGTCAGCAGCCTTCGTTGAGGATATCCCAATTTTTTTGAAATAGCGTAAGATTACTAAAAATAAAAAGCTAGATTATAAAGGACTCAAGATGACTTTAAAGTTTTAAAGTACTTATCGGAAAACTTTAAAGGGCATGACAGGAAGAGAAACACAATTGGTCCTCTGTGGAGCCTCGTCCTCTAACTATTAGCGGAGCTTTCTGTCAATCAAATTTCAACGGCTGTCCTCGTGGATTTCTACCCAATCACAGGCTTTGTTTTCGAGTTGTAGTGGGCGTGTCTAAGCGCGTGGACATTCGATCTGCAGGAACTGTCATCGGTAGCAACAAGCTGGAGGTCTGCCGTCAGCTAGCAATGCTAGCCCGTGATTCGGCTGGGAATGCTACCAACAAGCTTCCACTTCAGGTAATTTCAAAAGTGTTTTAGAGTTATCAACCTAATAAATTATTCGAAACTCTTCTTATAATAACCATTATGTTCGGAGCAGTTTTGGTACCGTTATGGCTTGTTTGACTGGTCTTAGCGTTAACGTTTGCTAGCCGACACAGCAGTCATGCTAGGTGCCACGGTAGGCATGGAGGGGATTCTTGTCTTCTTTTATGACAACTTACAACAAGAACTGAACAACTATCGGAACATAACTTAAACTATTACAAAACTACACTTCTAAAGGATTAGTGACTTTCGGGTATGACACCTTACCCGTTGTGGGAGTACTAAAACCACCACCGGGCTACTTGCACTGTAACATCGAAGGGAGAATTAGTACTGTAATTCTGTGGAAAACCGTTAGATTTAAATGTGCTGCTACGAGAATCTAGATCATCATCAAGTCACTCTAAACCAATGTTTTGACACCGAGTGCATTAAATTGTAGTCACATATATCTGTTAACATTACAATTATTTCAAAATCCCAAAGAACGCAAGTTAACGTTGAACAACTTAACTAGTAGTTTCAGGTTCCCACAGCTACTAGTTATTATATTATAAATCTGATTGATTTTGCATGAGAGGCTTTTAGATGGTAGAGATAAGGGATTTAAATGCTGTGTCGGAATTTAGAAAGAGGTGAAATTCCTTGTCATTTTCAGACTCAAGCTACTCATGTCTAATTAATCTTCCTTTGTGTAGCTTTCTACTGCTGTCATCCCTCTGCACTGCCCTCCTCCTGATTATTCAGAAATGCATAAATCAGAAGACAACAGTAGAGAACATGCAGTGATATTGGCTCGGTGGTGTTAATACATTTTATCACAGTTTTACTGAAGTGATACCCCTTTTTTCTTCCTGTCTACAGCACACACAAAGCCAGGTCCTGGTATTGACGCATTATTACTAATATTTATGAGGCCATGGTAATGCTAACAGATCGTAGAAGTGTTGTGCAAATGCCTTAAAACTGCAGTATGTGTATGAAATAATTTCGTTTGCAGACATAATTTCTGCAGGCGATGGTGACGTAGTGTCAAGCGAAGTCCACTTGCACACAGGTTAATAAAACTCTGTCTACCAATTCAAATGACTAAACCGACACAAGCTCCTGTACAAAAAATTTCCCTATCGCTTGCAGCAAATATCTCACATTTTAGCATCGGTTTACTAGTTTTATTTCTTGTTTCAAAGAAGCATTGAGTAATGTTGTTGCTGATAGAAAACAGTTCAACTGCGCAGAGTTCAGCTCAGTCGTAGCAGGAGCAAGGAGAGGGCAGAAAGCGAAGAGATCGGTCTCGGCTTTATTATGCTCAATTTGATCAATAATTGCCAATATAACCGGTCGGACCCATGGTGAAGAGAAAGAAGACATCGCCCACTACCGAAGAGCACGAAAATGGGTAAATTTATATGTGAAATAAACACTTTATTTAGAGGTCGAACGCACCGAGGGGTTTTCGTTGTCGTTTCTGCACGGCGCTAAACTGAAAAGCGCTCGCATTTGAATTTAGTTTAAATTATACCGTTAATATTGGCCGTTAGAGGCGAAAGACAGTCGGTAAAACATCGTCGCCACTTGCTGAACTGTTTTAATTGTTGGAAATAATTATTCTAAAGACGTTAAATGCATATATTTGGTGTTGTTTTGACGGGACTGGAGAGGGGATTTGAAACAAACAGCGGCGGCCATGTTGAGAGACAGTGAACGTCGTCTTTAGAAGTTAATTTTGCCCACCGCTTTGCTCGTAATGTGACAAATTTTGTGTGAATGTGCTTTGACAGCATGACACCGGGATCCAGGGAGGGGATCGGTGTCGATGGGAGGAGGAATCCGTCCAGAAAGCCCGAAGGTTGCGACGAGGAGGAGAGCGGAGAGCAGGCGAGCGAGGAGCGCAATACAAAGGGAGACGACGGAGTGGAAATTCTTAATCCATCAGCCGCGGGTCTCAGCCCCGGTTCAGCCCCGGTTCCCCCCGTGTCTCCGCCGAACCGAACCGGGCTAGGCTCGACCCAGCAGACCCACACCTCAGCGGAGCCCGCCCCTCCGTGTCACGACCAGCATCATTTTCTCCGATCCAGCGTTCGACCTCCGAGCAAACGGATACGGAAGGATTCAATCGGCTCGACCATCAATGGACATGGCGGGGCAAAATCGAAAGGTACCGTGATTGACCAGCCCAGATCAGTGTGTGTGGAAGGTGGAATTAGCAGGGTGTCTGCTCTCAGTTTTTCTTGTCACCATGTTTGTAATTTGTCATCTGTGGTGGCTAAACTGACGCCGTTTTTGTTCCTGTATATCCCCCTGTGGGCCACTGGCTGGGCTGTACAATTCTGGCTGATCCAACTTACAACACCATCCTGGGAAGCACTTCTGAGTAAAAGAGGAGAGGCCAGATCTTATATTTCAATTAGGATGCCACTTTTCTATTTTTCAATCACAGTTTTTTAGTAAACTTGCCACAACGGCCAGTAAAATCAGCTAGGTGTAGGAGTAATGGATCACAGGTTTAACACTTAAATATCCATAAGGAAGCCACATTAAGATATTTGTATTTTTGTTTTTTACTAAAGTGATCTGAATGTCTAATTATATATTATTCAACCTGTTAACTATTTCAAATTTTTTTAAACCTGTCAAAATTGTAAATGTGTTTAAACTTTATCACAACAAACACTAAAATAGAATTAATATAGTCTAGCGGACTCTCCACAGTTAATAATTTAATTTGCCAGAGCACTTATTATTAGTTCTGGTGGCTTGCTGGTTTACTTTCGCAATTAATTTGCTGATGCGCTGTGCTGTGGTCACTTGCAGTGTGAACAGTATCTGCTGAAGCCTGCAGGAGATCCCACTGGTGAATTGACATAGTAATACTGAATGTCCAAGCAATGAACAAAAGCTAGAAATGACTTAATGCTTGCAGGCTTTGCTGACTTTTAAACACACCAAAGGATTGCCATGTGGATTACTAATCACAAATAATCTATTTAAAAGCTTTCTTGTGTCAGTCTATCTGTACAAATGAGGCATCACCTCCTGGGTGTCCAAACCACAAATCCCACAAGAGGCAAACAATTCGGTAGCAGGATAATTAATATTTATATGGTTTAAACTTACAGTGAGATCGCTGTTCATTTGAGAGCATGTTATTGACAAGCTGCCCATAAGAAACATGTCTTCTTTCTGAAGATTTTTCTTTTTCTCCTCAGGTGCAGATAAAATTATTATAGATGTGGTTCAGGGTGTTATCACTGCTTTTCAACTGCAGTTTGTCAGTTTTTCAGGTCTTGAAAATATCTTCATAAATTAGTTTAATCAGACAGAAATAAACACTTGCAGTTTACTTCTTTCTGCTCTGACAGGCATGACTGGTGGATTTCTTGTGTTGCTTTTGGAAAAGTGGCTGATTATTTCATAAAATATATTTAGATTGCCCCAAGTTTTGACCACTTGACCAAGAAAGCCCTACTTATTTTGATATGATGCTATATTGGTATGCATCTGTTTTGAAGAGACACATCTAGGTTAGTGCTTTTGAGGACACATTTGCTTTTGTAAATCAACACCCATTAAGGCTTGAAATACTGTTTCCTTAACATAGCGCAGGGCTGCAGCAGTAATTGCCTAGGTGTTTGTGTTAATGCCTCCTGGCATTGTGCTCTGTGCTGGCCCAAACTTGGCCAGTGGAGCCCACCACGGGTTGGTTTTGGATCCGTGTACTGTGGACCTGGCCATAGGGACTGATTGCTTTTCCTGCCTCCTTGCCAGAGCTGAACCACAGAGAGGGAAGCTCTGCAGATTGTGCACTGTAATGGCAGTAGGTGGCTTTGTGTGCATGTATTTTAACATCTTCCAAACCACACATGCAGGACAACAGTGTATTTTATTCCCATGCTATGCAAAACAGCCAGCATGGTCAAGCAAAATATTCTGCTCAATCCTTGCGTTTTTACTCTGATATTTAGGTTGTGCCTTTCCTCTGAATCCTCCATAACTGATGGATTTGTGTCTTCCATTTTTGTGTAACAGGGGCAGAGAATGGCTCTTCTTCCCAAGGGGCAGTGGGACAGTCGGGGTCACTGGCCAGCTCCACAGGGGGACTGTCAAAGGCCTCCAAGGGCCAAGGGTGTACTGAGAAGGAAGAACAAGCAGGTAACCAGAAGAGAGCCCGTCGGCAGTGGGAGTCTTGGAGCGCAGAGGATAAAAACAGCTTTTTCGAGGGGCTGTACGAGGTAAAGAGTGCAACCTAACTAACCCAACTTAAACCAAGTTAAAACGTTTCCATATGTATATCTCTTGATGTTTTATACTCACCTGTACTGCTGTTGCCTCCAGCATGGGAAGGATTTTGAGGCTATCCAGAACAACATTGCAATTAAGTACAAGAAAAGAGGCAAGCCAGCCAACATGGTGAAGAACAAGGAGCAGGTCCGCCACTTCTACTACCGCACCTGGCACAAGATCTCCAAACACATTGACTTTGCCAATGGTAAGCTGCCCTTTATCTTTGTCACCCAAACCAGGTGGAGCTTATAGTGTCTCAGTTAAATTTAGAGTGTATAAATGAATAAATCTTTGAAATTTAGGGACCCACATAGAGCATTTGTTCACAATAATAATGTCAGACCTTTACTGGCATCACATCTGAAAAGTCATGTTTATTGAAGTCCAGTAGCATCATAAGTGCCATCAAGTGATGTAGAACAACCTGTTGGAAATAAGACAAAGAAAACCAGTATGTATTCCAGGACTATTTTTTCATCAAATAGATCACAAATGTTTATGTAACATTTATTATACGGGGAGATTCTTTGCCAAAACACATGTTAATGTAGTTTACCAGATAAGCTTGAGCCTCTTTCCTCTACAAATAACCTTCAGTGTTATCTTTTTGTAGCATACACAGGACTCTTGAGTGACTAGTGACATAAGGGTTGTGACTTATGCTTCCTTTCCTTCTCAGTGTACTCCCGAGTGCTGAAGAAATCTTCTCAAGAGCTGTATGGTCTTATCTGCTATGCTGAGCTCCGCAAAAAAGTTGGAGGATGTAAGTGAAGGCTGTGCAAGTGTTTCAATGCATGTCTTTTTAAAAGCTGTTTGTACATGAGCGTTTTGCTGCTGTTAGTTTTGGACACAAGGGATGTGATTAAAGTCTGCATGAGACCAGTCTTGTGGGACTGTTGCCCCTCAGAGACGATGTCACAAACGGCTCTCTGGATTTGTGTTTTGTGTTTGACAGTAATGGATGATAAGAATGTGGCAAAGCTGAACGAGCTCATCCAGCAGGGGTAAGTTGATCGCAAAAGCATAGTTTACCGTTTTTGTTTTAAATAACGAAAAGGGCATGTTTGTACTTATTTCATGTACTGTATCATATCTGCTGAAACACAAATAAGCTATCACCCTTATTAAGAAAGACTGAACTAATCCGAGGTCATGATGACATGTTTCAAATACAAGGAAAGTGCATTAGCAGCTTGAACAAGTGGTAATTCTTCAAAATATTATGTACTAATGTATAATATGATATGCACAATATTTCATGGTATAATTCTACATAGTACGTGGCTGCTGTTTTATAAAATATTTCAAGTGTTCAACTTATTCTGTAAATCTACATTTATGTGAATGATTAGCTTACTTCCTCTTAAGAAAAAGAGCAATGGTGAAACTTCGTTGATTGATGGAAAGTTGGCCTTCAAAAATAGTAAAGTTTTTCACTATTGCTGTGTTTGTTTGACCAGGGCCACCACTGTGCGCTCTAAAGGGAGGAACCTACGGATCAAAGCCCCCATGTGCCGAGCACTGAAGAAACTTTGTGATCCAGACGGTGAGTCTGTGCATGCAGACACCTGACGTATAGCACATACAAAGCAACATAGACAAAGTAAACAAACATCATTGCTTAAAATACAAACCACATTGATGCTGCGGCATGGGGCTTGTGGGGGTGGGGTTTTTGGCAAAAACAATGGCACCGTGTGGGCTAGTGGCGTTTCCATGGTAACTCTGGGAATCAGAATGAGGAGGAGTAGCAGGAGGAAGACACAGGAGATGACTGTTGTGACCAGCTGTCATCAACCCCTCTGTTCAGTACCATCCACAGTTAGTTAAAAAAAAAAAAAAAGCTTCAGTCAAGTGTAGAACGTATTGGTCCCATCGCTCTCATTGTTGTGTCTACATCTTGGAAAAGGGACTCATCCTGACCTGTTCTGTCTGCTCTCCAGTGTCATCGAGTTTGATGACTGTTTTTCATTGTGTGCTAGTTAATTGAGCATGGAAGTGTGCGACACACTATTCTAAACTTAATAGCAAATGTACTGACAACTCCACTGTTCTGTTCATGTAGTGCTTTTGTGGCCTTTCACTGAATACTGTCACAAAACTCCTCTGACTGGCCGTCTGCTCTTGCTCTTCAAAAACACATGACCTTGTGTCTGAAGAGAGCTTTGTTGGCAGCTCCCATTCAGTAATGGTGTATCTTCATGTTCCTGCAGGAGCGAGTGACGAAGAGGACCAGAAACCAGTGCGTCTACCCCTGAAGGTGGCAATGGAGCTCCAGCCACGCAGCAACCACTCCTGGGCCCGCGTTCAGAGTCTAGCGCACAACCCTCGCCTCAGGTCAGGCATTGCAGTCTAATCTCCAAGGGCTGCTGATTACTTCTGCTTCCCATGTCTTGGAATCACAGACATACACTTCCTTACAAACCATGAACATTTTGTCCACTTTTGTTGTTTTCAAGTTGCAACACTGCTACAAGAAGTAACTGATTTTAACATTTCGGGTTGCTTTTCAGTTCAACATTTTGTAATGTAAGAACAGACAAATGCACGTTTTCTTAAAATGTTAAAAATTTCCAACAGTAAAGCAGTATCGCAATACTCTGTGGCAAATGCAACACTTTTTAAAAGATTTTCTGCATTAAAGCATCACTAAGCACTTGGGAAATTATGCTTGCTTGCAAGTGTTTTATCAAATATAACTGAAAACTGTGCTTTGGAAAATAGTTATCAATACTATTAAGTATGTATGCTCAGATCCACTAGTAAATATATATTTACTCAGTCATTTAGTAAGTGTGAAACCTAAAAGCACTGTTTATGCCAGGAGTGTTAGGACCATTAGTGTTCTGTCGCTTGTGAATCAACAGTTATCAGTAAACTTTTTTTGTCTTTTCTAACACAGGATGGTGGTGGAGCTCCACAGGAAAGTCTCCAGCCTCATTGAATATCTGAAACAGAAGTGGGCATACCACGACCAGCGGATTGTATCCTTGAAAACACATTGTTTGTTTGAAAGCTTGGCTGGTAACAGCATATGTTATCCTGCCTCTTAGAAATATTGGCATGTTTCACAGTACAATTTTTTTTCCCTCTTTGGTGTGTGGATTACAGCAGCTGTATACACTTCAGATGCATTTTTGAGGGATGTATCTGTTTCTGTCAGTTGTGTTCTAGTTCTTAACAGTGATGCTTCAGCTTAAGAGTCTCATGGAGAGGGAGGCGCTCGAGGGCAGCCAGTGCAGCACAGCCTCTCCCAGCAAAACACGGCAAGAGGAGCTCTTTCTTTTTCCAGCTGAGAGCAGCACCTTGACCACGCTGCCTGGTGTGGCACGTGTAGTTCACTCCAAGGCCTCCTGCACTGTACACTGGTTAGAGAGTGGCAAGAACCGGCCTAATGCCAAGGAACTGCCTGCTGCTCAGATCCTAGGCATCCACACAGCTCCACCACCTCGAACTGGCAGCAAATCTGGACGGGGAATTACTGCTGTTGCTGGTGCTTCAGCGACTGTCTCGGGTGACACTCGTCGGACTGAAACCCCTAACCTTGAACCATCCCCAGATAGTTCTACAAAGGTAGAGGAGAAGAGACCTCTCTCTTCTCTTTCTGTGACTCTTTCATCTCAGCAGACTGTAGCGCTCAGAGATGAGGGAAATGGGACAGTATCTTTTGAGGCAGGTAAGACCTGCTCTGTTGAGGAGGTCACTGGTGGCTTCGCAGTGACCAAAAGCACGGACAAGTTGTGTGGTGTTGTCGAGAGCTCATCGGAGCAGTGCCAAGAAGAGCAAAATACCAGCACCTCTTCCCCAGAGGTGAACCAGGCTCCTACAGCCAAACTAGTGACTGGCTCAGAGGACGTTGTGTTGCAAGGCTCGGCACCAGCAGCCAAAGAACGGACTGTTGAGCAGATCAGAGAGGAGGGCTGGAGTGCTCGGGACGCTGAGAATGTCACCCTGGCTGAGCTCTACCTAATGTTTGGGAAGCCAGGAAAGCTGCAGCTGGAATATGAGTGGCTTCCAGCTGCAGTTTCTCCCAGCAACCAAGAAAATGGACAAGCCTTGGTACAGCCCAAGTCCAACAGGACGAACCGAGTTTTGCGCTGCCTGCTCAAGCTGGTTGCAACTGAGGTCAATCCTAAACCTTTGGTAAGAATTAACTTTTTTTTATTCCCAGTCTTGTTGTCAGATACTCATTTTAACTTTCAAAACAAAATGTCTGTCGGGATGTTTTTGTGCAGTTTTATTACAAATCAGTTTAATGTGCGAATAGGGTCTTTAATAAGTCGATATAGTGTGACAGCAATATTAAGGGTTTATGTTCCTGTGTTCACCAAATTCCATTTTTTAGTGCACTCATCCACATGAAGTCCTCCTTAGAAAGATCAGGTTTAGATTGGTTCAAAACATGCTGATTTCCATTATAGGAACTGGCTGTGAACTGTGCCCTCCATGCTTCTTTTTAACCAGTAGTGAGAGCGTTATTTAGAAATGTACATAAAGAGTGAAAGCTGTCTTGTGTCTTCCCCATCAGGCTCCAGAGCTCTGCTCCACAGCCACATCACCTCTTAAGACCAATCAAGAGGAGCAAAACCAGGCAGTCACACCTCCAGGAAAGGGTCCTGTAGCAGGTGTTCGCAGCCCTAGCTGTGGGCGGCAGCAGGCTTCTGTCCGAGTGGCCAGGTTACACCTGCCAAATGCTGGAGCCTCAGGTATTTGTGGCTTTCTTTTGCATTTTCTGAGGCTGCTACTACTGTCACGCAATGTGCTGTCATATTCACTGTAGAGACCGACAAAATTAAGTTTGGATTTAACTAAATTTTAAATCTTTCAATTGCCACAGACTGTTAGGACACATATATAATGAATCATAAATTACATCCCATATAACAACTTTGATTTTACTGATGTGGATTTGATTGGGATTTAAGTACTATTTATACTGATGGTGCTGTAGTCGTTTATTTGTTTGACTGGGAAGTAATGATGTACTTACAATTTTTCCTGCTATATAGGTGATTGTTTAAATAATTTGTGTGTAGTGTAGGCGTTGAACTGTGGTTCAATGGCCTTAAAAATTATTCAGCTCAGTTCAAATATCTGCCCTCCTCACATGGCATCTTACCTGTTCTTTCACTCCTTAGGTGGGCGCAACCTTCCACGCTCTCTGCTGGGCTCGACTGCGGGCTGCGAGTCAGAAGGTGGAGTGTTCGCAGTTCCCACCACACTGCCCCCCAACAGCTCACGTCACAACAGAATGTTTTCCCCCAACAAGGAGGCTGAGCTTGCCTTCAGACAGCAGCTTGACTCTATCAGTGTAAGACAGAACAACGCTTTGTTTTTACACCAAACTGATGCATCATTCACATAGCTATGCGCCAATGTTAATATTAATTTTTTCCTGACAGATGCAGTCCGATCTTTTCCTTTCTAGACAGAGAAAACCTCGCAACAGACAACTTCGGAAGCCACTTGTAGTTCAGGTAAGAGAAGAACACCAGGTTGTTTTACTTTATCCACTGTTCGTATTAAAGTGAGCACCATCTCGATTGCTTTGTTCAGATGGTTAAAAGACTGTTTTGATTTAACTGTGCATTTAGTTCAGTTGCTTCTGTCTTGTTAACAGCGAACACTGCTGCCCAGAACTACAGGAGACACTCCTCAGCATGTCTGCTCCTTTTCCATCCTCTCCAATTCCTCTGCCACAGGTACGCTTCAGACATCATAATCAATCAGTACAACATGTTATCACATGAGGGTGTAACCATTTAGTGAACAGTATTCTGTTAAACTTTGGTTCTTAACAGTAGGCCCTTGAATGGACTTATTTAAGTGTTAGCTTTAATAAACATGATTTCTTTTTCTCAACAAGAACGCTGTTAATTGCTCACTCTTTCTCTTCCTGTTTTTTCCCCCAGGAACTGGATCTTTCCGGCCAATCCACACGCGACTTGCTCCTTCCTCCCGCCCTCTTCTGTCCAAAACTTCCTCTGCAGCGTCCAGCTCTGCAGTGACCAGCCAGCTCTCCAGTATGGACTGTCTTCTATTCTAATATAGTTGTCTGTTTCCTTAGAATGCTGTTAAATTCTACGTACTGAGTAAATAATGGTAAACCTTTCAGTTTGAATATTATTTTAACATTTTTTCTTATCCTCCAGTTATGATAAACAAAAACAGCATACATAGTTGTTCTTTAATATTTTGTCATATTATGTATGTTCATTTCAGTTGAAGAAGTTTGTTTTTTGGTAATTCTAGTCTCATTTACTGTTGATGCGCATCAAGTGTCTGCATACACACGTGTTACAAATCCCATGTGTTCCTAAACTGCTAATACTCTTTCAGGTGCCATTGACCTGGCAGCCAAGTCTGCAGGCATCATCCCTGGCAGTCCCTGCCGGGAGCTAGATTCTCCCACTGTTGATAACAGCACTCTGCTCACCACCACACCCACTGTTGATGCTGAACCAGACCCCCAACTCATCCAGGAAAATGCCCCAGAGGTCAGAAGCGCGCGCACACACACACACACACACACACACACACACACACATGCTAAATATTGTTGTGCATATCTACTTTAACAGTGGGCAATGTCTTTAGAGGCCACTCAGAGTAAGGTAATACTGCAAACCTTGACACTTTCATTAAAACTCTCCATCAACTGTTTATTTATTCCTGTATTTATTATACTAAAGCCTGGGTTTTATAGGTTTTTTTTTTTTGTTTGTTTATTATTTTTTTTGCATGCCAAAATATCTACACCAGATGATATGTGGAGTTTGAGAAAAGGTGCGAAACTGTTAGCAGAGGTAGAAAACTCAGCAAGATGAACTATTATAATGTAGTACTGTTAAAATTATGTCAGTGATGCTCCTGATTTTTTTTTTTAAAAAAAAAGAAATTGTTTACAGTTACCAGATTCTGTAAAAAACTTCAGCTTCCCTTGGCACAAGTAAAAAACCAAGACAGTTGTGAACAACAGCCACGTGACAAAAATGTAGAGACTTTTCAGCTGGACTACAGGCTGTGTTTACAGAGATAATAGAAGGCGAATATCAAGACAAATTAAAAATGTGAGTAGTAAAATATCTATATTGTGAAGAGCCACCATTGCATCCAGTATCGGTACTTGGAAAATTTTACATGTGTCCAGGTTTTTAGTATATTTGTTCTTTATCTAATTTTTTAAATGATTTATGGCATTATAACTTTGTCTTACTGCACATAAGAGATTTCTAAATTCTGTCTACTTCTAGCCATGGTTGCACTGTTTCCATAGAGCTGCGTGACTTTATATTACAGTCAAAAATGAGCCCACAGTGAGTCAAAGTATGACGGGAGCAAAAACGCCCCTAAACTACTTGGGGTTCAGAGGGTTGATTGTTAACTTTTTATTTATCTTACATGCAGCTCCTTGTGTATTCACTATCCTTTTTTGTATTGTATATTTGTCTGCAACTTATTGTTTTACACCCACTCTTCCAAACAAATTGCCCCTTATGGGATAACTAAAGTTGTTTGTATTGTATTGACTCAAGTTGATCTTTCCACAGAACGGTCTGCCTCCTCCGTCTCCTGGAGTGACTGGTGGTGGAGACTCACTCCTCTCTCCACCCAGCGTCGTCTCGCTCCTGGACATCTCTCTCCCAGGTCCCCCTGAAGAGGCTCTTGCCCCTGGAGAACCTCAAACACACATTAGTGACTCCATTATAGAGCTTGCCATCAACTCTACCCACTATGGTATGTGTATTTTTCACTCCCGCATGCAGGAATTTAATGTGAAGTACAAAATTTATTTCTGTGAAGCTGCCAAATTGCTTAAAGGAAAACTTGACTAACGAAACAGGAGATGGGCATCTTTCACTGTAGTGAAATTATACGTCTGCAGCAGAGATTGTTTACTGAAATTAAAAATGACAACAGCTAAGAGAAGTTTTCTAATCCCCAGTGACCGAGTTTGGTTTTGTGGTCTTATGAGAGGTTTGAAAGAGAAAAGAAAAGATGCTGAGATGCGACCAACGAAACCTCAGAGGCGTATTGAACATTGTGTATGCTGTCTAATTTCTGTTTCCTTGCTCTGCTGCAGGTGAGGAGGCTGCTCTCTCTCCAGCCAAGCTAGGCAACAGTGACGGCTCTAAACTGTTGACCTCGTCTCCGTCAGTCAGCCCGTCCAGAGGATGGATTCCATCGCCCAGCCACGACCCCCAGTGGTACCCCAGCGACTCATCTGACTCCACGTTAGGATGCCTCCTTTGTAAGTGCTTGTCTGTTTTGTTTTTTTCATCTGTTCATTATTCATTGTAGCTTTAGTTAAATCTACTGGTCACTCAGTTTCCAACGTTGATGCTAGAAATTAAACGTTAGGACTAAATCACAGAGTAATTTAAAAAAATGCCTCAGAGCTTATTGATACGATTGCTTTGCACAATAATAAAACCTTTAATCCTGAATGCTGACTGGCCTATTTCTACCTGTGCTGTTTGAAAATCAATGTGACTGTAGAACAGTGCACAGCAGCTTTGAATACATTCAAATAAAGGGCATTATTAATAGAAAACTCATACATGGTAGTCCGTGTATCTTCAAATTCATTCTATTAATAATACACAAATATACTGATACACCTTGAGACATCCTCTTGCAGTGATGGCTCATAATGGCACTGTGCTGTCCCTTCTATTCACTGTCTGTTTTTTTTTTTCCCCTTCCAGCCAGCATGGTGTCTCCTGATAAGGGCAGGCGGACCACCCTAACCCCCTCTGGCCCCTCCAGTGGCACAGCTTTGCTCGGTCCAAGCCTCCTGGACTGCAATTCTCATGATTCCTTTCAATCCCGTGGCCTTCATGATGTGGCAGAAGTGAGTCAGATCCTTTGCCATTTAGATATGAAAGTTAAAATAAATCTTGCACTGTCATCTGCGGATTTACAGGTTTTATCCAGTTTTTACTCCGTCAAGGAATGCGAAGGAGTTATGTGACGATCGGCATATGTTTGTTTGTAACATTACTCATAAACAGTAATCACAGATTTGGATGAAATATTATGGGAACGTCACAAATAACACAAGAACCACCTGATTAGATTTTGGCAGTGATTCAGCGTATAGTCTGGATCCACAGATTTGTTAAAAAATTTCTGTATCATTGCGAGATAGCGGCACGGTGTCACTGTAACTATGACAACAAATGATCGCCACATCAGCTGCCTGCTGACCATCACGATTGTGATCCTACTACAAATCGACCGCTGCGGAATTATCAGGACTCATCTGTTGGAAATCACATGACTGAGCAGCCTTGGCAAAGTACTCTGCTATTTGAGTGCTTTTCTTGTTTTTAAATTGTCATTGTGGGTGGTCTTAAAATTGCCAAAATTACCGAGATGTTAAACGTGCAGAATCACCTGGTTAGCTTAGTGCAGACATTCAGAATAGGGGGAAATGATTAGCCTGGCTAAAGTCTATCCACGGACACCTCTAAAGCCTTGTAATGAACATGTTACGTCTTTGTTTAACGTTCTTAAGAACTGAATTGTAGAACTGTCAGTTCCAATTTTATAAATCCCCGTGTTTACGTCCAGACCTGGCTGGGAGATGGACAGAATGAGTCAGCTGTTTCCCCCTGTCTATAAGCTAAGCTGAGCTGTAGCCTTATACTTAATGGTCGTATATGAGAGTATGAGTCCTCTTATCTAGTATACTTCCCAAAATATCAAACTGTTCCTGAGGAAGAAAGTGTTATCTTTGTTTCAGTTGTCTTTGCTGCTGTTCTGGCTGTTGTCACATAAAAAGCTCTTTGGTTGTGTTGCAGATGGACTCTCAGCTTGCGTGTATGATGAGCGAGAGCAGTGTGGACTACATCGCTCGCTTCAATGACCTGGCTCAGGAGCTGGCTGTAACCGAGCCCTCCATCCCACCTCCCTGAGGAAGAGAGGAACTGGCTCCACCGAGCCGCCGCCATCTGGAGGACAAGAGTCGCCGAGTGAGCGGAGATAGGAGAGGCTTCTCCTCTTTCTCTTTCCTTTTACTTCAGAGGGAAAGACGACTGTGGAGGATGACCTTCAAAGCCATCCCAGCCCTGTTTGTAAAAGTGCAATAATAACAGTGAACCGTGAGCATCGTTCAAAGGAAGTTTGAAACACGATGGTTTCACTGGACTGAACTGAACTAAGGTAAAATGCCCTTTAAAAAACAAACACTTTAGATAAAGAAATGCGTTTACAAAACACAACCTCATGTACAGGAAAATACTATGCCATATCTGAACAAAATATTTTCACCAATCTTTTATGTCTGTTCCTGCTCTGTGTGTGTATGAGTGTGTGTGTGTGTGTGTGTGTGTGTGTGTGTGTGTGTGTGTGTATATGCTCTCAGATCGACCCCCAAAATGTGTAAATCCGCCAAAATGTGCAGTTCAGATCCCACCTGGTGGTAAACTGCTGCCGGAGTGTGATTTTGAAAATAATGACCGCGAGAAAGAGGTTGGAAAAAGGTGAAAATACTTGCCGTTGTTAAGTTGCAAAAGTGGAGCACAACACAGTAGGGCAGGTTGAAGTAAAATCTTTCCTGCTGCCCTCCATTTCACGTGCTCTTCCTCTCTTATCAGTTCAGGTTTTATTGGTTGTATTTAGCCATGCGTGTTTGGAATCATTTCCTGCAGCCACGTACGTAACGGCAGCTCAATGGTTGACTCCACTTTTTGTGCTGAAATCACATTGGAATTTGCTAGTCGTGTGAAATTTTCATCACTTTTAAGGGATAGTAATAACAACTCAGAGGGCCTTTAAGTTGATATTTATTTTTCAGTTGCTGATTGATAATTTTAGGTTGATGGTACACCCAGACATAGGATTTTTGGTCTACTTTTACATAACACTGTCACTGCAGCTGACAGCCCTCTGACAGTTTTTTTCCCGAGCTACAATAAAAAAATAATAATATTGCTCATTTACCTTAGCTCTCTTGCTTGTATCTTGCAGTCCTACTAAGTTCAAATAAAAGAGCTGGGTATTAATATGTCATTGAGAGACTAAAAATGTTTTGGGTACCATTAAAAGTTAACCGTGGTGTTACACTCCGTTTAAACTCTGTAAGAACAGACAGTGAGATGTATGTCATTAAATCAAACACTAAAGCCATAGTTGACTCATTAAGTGTTGTTGTGATTCCTTTATTACATCCCAAAACATTATTTGACTGGTATTGGATACTAACAAAACACTATGGCTAATTTCAGCTTGACTGAATTCTAAACACCCTTTAACACCAGCTCCCTCTTTGTGATGAAATTAAAGGTAAATAGAATCTTAGAAGCATTTTTTGCCTACAACTTCCATGCAGCTTCACTGCTTCAATGTACTGTTATTAACAGTGAATACACACTTACCATGTGAAGCCCAGACTGAATTGCATTCAGACAAATTTTAATTCACCAGCATCCTCAATATGCAGTATTGCGAACATCTCATCAACATGTTTCACTGAATCTGAGTGCAATTTGTAGGAGAGCTCTTGTCATTCCACAAATTTAGAACGTTGGTTTCCTTCAAGCACCTTCGGGGCTTTGACTTTACGATGTAAAAGCTCTTGTGATGTTTATTCATTTGCGAAAGACATCAGGAAAATTTTTGTTGTCGCACTAAATGATTCTTAATAAGGAATAAACGGTGGGTTTTGTCTTTGAATCTGGCAAGTTTATTTTTCCTGTTGAAGGACTTTGTTTGTACAAATGGCAATTCCAGTATTCACTGCGCTTTTGTAACATAATGTAAATTGTTATTTGAACTATTTATTGTTAACATTTCTGAGAAAAAAGTGTTTTCTGTTTAACTTAATATTAAGGTGGCATCTAAAAAGGAAAAACCTGTTTCAAGTTTTCAGTTTGTAAAAGGTGTTTTTATTCTGTGTTTAAAGATAGTTATAAAAAAAAATGCTTGTTTCTTGTATTTATTGTGTGTAATCTGTGGTAAAGCCAGTTCAAATGCAAACTTTTACCAGGTTTGTGTGTCAGCTGAGGGCTGTCGTTAGCAGTTTCAGGTTTGACTGCTTTTCCAGAGATGGATAAGTGGTTTACATGCAGACTGAATCCTTCACTGTTCCCATTACAGAAAATAAATTCATACCCCTCAAAGGAACGCAAAATTTTCAGCTAAGTCAACAGGAATATACAGGATGCAAATATCAGAGGAGAGTTGTAATGTTGCTCATCTGGACTGAAATAAAGTGGGGGAAAAATGGTTTAAAAATTGCTTAAACAGGAAACTGAAATGCTTGATTCTGCACAGAGATGAGCGGTGTTTTCCGTATACGTTAAAATTACCTGAGAATCATTTTCAGTTGTGTTCTGAGAACTACTGGGAAGAAGTGACCCAGAAACATGTCAGGTGCTGTTCCATAAGAAAGATCGTTGATGAAATGTAACTCTTACAACACAGTGTATGTTTTACAGCAGAGTCACTGCAACAGCTAATATCAAGTTCTGCATTTTGGTTCATCAAGTTCTTATATATTTGACTTTAGCAGTTGCAAGGCCTGCAGTACAGTGTGTATGTAAACAGATTAAATCCCATCTGATGCTGTGCCCTCTCTCAGTAATTTTAACATGCACTTCAGAAATTAAATCCAAACCAATGTTCTTCAAAGTCAAAAAACATCACATCTTCGATAGTTTCTAGTTAATCTCCAGAAACGGCTCACCGACTCATCCTTGCTCACAACAACAAACCACTAACCACAGGCCCTCATCGTGGTGAATTGTTACTGAAGAGCTCCGTGTAGTGTCGTCTCTCCTGTCTTTGGTCCACGTGAAACTAACATCCTGCTCCTCACCTGCTGCTGCATCACTCGTCTTTAGGTTTCTGCTCCTTGCGAGCTCGAGAGGACATGATTTTGAAGAAGAGTGCAGGCCACAGTGTTCGGAGGTAGACGGCTACGTTGGGCACAAGTCCGGCCACAATAACATCTTTGCTCCTCTGACGGACAGCCTTCAGGACTAACTGAGCCACGTCTCTGGGGTCCCGACCCGAAGCTGTGGTTTTATCCACAACTGGAAGGAGAGTTGCACAGACAGGAAACACGTTGCATCAGTGACGCCAGGGAGTCAGTATGTTCGGCTAACACAGAAAACTGTTCGGTTACCGGGATTATATTTCCCATCAATATCATATTTTATGAAAAGTGTCATAGAAAAAAATGTCTACTTGATTGATTTAAATTTATCATCTTTTGTTTTTTTTAGTCTGTCTTTATGCAGTTTTACATCGCATGAAAAACACTTTGAATTGCATGGTTGTTTAAATTTGCAATACAATTTTATCTGCATGTACAGTGGCTTGGTGGTTAGCACCGTCGCCTCGCAGCTAGAAGATCCTCGGTTTGCATCCCAACCTGGGCCAGATCTTTCTGCATGGAGTTTACATGTTCTCCCCGTGCAGGCGTGGGTTTTCTCCAGGTACTCCGGCTTCATCCCAGAGTCCAAAAACATGCTTGGGTTAACTGGAACTCCAAATTGTCATTAGGTGTGAATATGAGTGTGATTGTTTGTCTCTATATGTAGCCCTGTGACAGACTGGTGACCTGTCCAGGGTGTCCCCTGCCTTCACCCTAAATCAGCTGGGACAGACTCCAGCCCCCCACGACCCTAATGAGGATTAAACGCTGTATAGATAATGGATGGATGGATTTTATCTCTGCTGCCTGGGAGCCCATGTTTCATATATATATTACAATCTAGCAAGTAACAATCACGATGTGCTGAAGTCTGACACTTATGTAGGAGAACATTAAAGACAGATGAAGTCATTCAGTACACTTTCTGTCAAACACAGAGGACATCTCTTCATGGTCCAGTAGCTGTCCATTGTTTATGTGCACTGAAACAATGTGTATTTGTACACATCCCTGAACAGCAAGGAGGCTCAGACTGATCCACACATTGTGCTATTGCACAGGACCGCACTATGACTCACTACACACTTTGTGGAGAACTACTGGTAAGACTTCTGTGCAGTGGATGGTTGTTGTACAGCAGCAGCTTTTGACCTTAGACTGCAAAAAAAAAAATTTTTTTAAATTCCAATTACGTCCAAACTGCCTGCAGGCACTACAGTCCTATTATCACACTTGAACTTGTTTTATGGCTCTTATTCAGGTAGTTTTCTCCTGACTAAGTCCTTGCTTATGTTGCATCTACTCTTAGATGTACATCGCTTTGGATAAAAGCGTCTCCTCAATGAAAGTCTGGAATTATAGCAGCGCTACTGTTTTCATAGTTTCCAAGGGGAAATATGAAGCAACAGGCTGGTTTCAGCACCACTGAGCTCTGCCACAGATAAAGACTCCCATCTTATACTGGGCTCATCTGCACAGCAGCCACAGGTCGCTGGCTCTGTCCAACAGGGAAAGGATGCTGTCTGTAGCCAGGGTAACGCTTTCACTGTTTGGTAAAAACAATTTCCACAACTAACGTACCAGTTTTGACTCCTTTGTGCTTTTTTTTGGTGGCTATGTGATTGCATGCCTTTTTTTGATGACATTTTATACCATAATCTTTGTTTTGCTTCAGCTCCAAGAAAAAGACATCAACTTTTACGGTTAAAAGGCTGGACTATTTCTCTTTTGGTCAACTAACCCAGCTGTTGGCGTCTTTGCCATAGCAATAGTCCATTAGTTTGACAGATTAGTCTCCTGAGGAAACACTGACAGGTGAGGCGTTCAAACGTCAACACATTTTCCCAATAATGGCTTACTCAGTTTTTAATATGTGCAAATAGGTGTGAGTTCCATTAACGTACTAATGCAAACGCCAAAGCTGCTCTGTTCTGGTAGATTTGGTTGAAAATGATAACTAAAATTTTGCATGTGAGAAAATAAAAGGCAGTACATCCTGTGCAAGTTGGGTCTATGAATTGTTAAAAGTCAATTAATATGTAATGTTAAAGGGAAAGTAACTTTTTCTAAAATAAAACAGCATTACTAATTCAGACAAAAACCCAAGCAAGACACATTATTGGTCATCAGTAACCCTAACCCGAGCACTTTTATTTCTTTTTTGCTTTGTTTCCACACATCAGTTGCACCCTTCCAGACTTGCTCTACAATTACTAAATCTCTTATCGTTAGTCCAAACACAGTCAGACACACTACTTCTTTTCACTGCCTCACCTCCATACTTGGAGCCATCTCCGGTGACAGCGTTGACCGACAGGTTGGTTCGGATGTACCCGGGGCTGATCACCGTCACTGGGATCTGATAGCGCTCGATCTCTGCCCGTAAGCAGTCGAAGTAGGCCTGGGTGGCGTGTTTCGATGCTGCATCTGACCGCAGGGAGGACAAACCAGCCATGTTTCATTTAAAGTCACACTGGGACAGGGAAAAACCTCTTTCCTCTTCATTTGCTCTGACGAAATAACTCAAGACAACTTACAAGCTGATCTGTAAGGAATGGCTATCTTGCCCTGGACACTGCTAATGACGACGATGTGGCCACTTCGCCGGCGAACCATGGAGGGAAGGAGAGCTGAGAAGGAAGGAAAGAAGAAAGGGTTAGGGACACCTTTGCATCTTTATCAGGGAAAGCACACATTAAATGTGAGCTCTGACACTATCAATGACTCCCTGTTCATTTTAAGACTATTCAATGCCATATTCTCCTCAACTCAAGCAAACAAAAGGTAAAATAATTAAAAATCAACCTGGTCTCCACTCTGCTCATCACTAACCTTGAGTCAGAGCAACGGTCCCAAAGTAATTAGTTTCCATAACATCCCGTTGAACTGATATGTGGGTTTCCAGTATGTTGCCACGGTAGCTGATTCCAGCGTTATTAATCAGGACGTCCACTTGTCCGTAACATTTCAGGATCTCCTCTGCAGCTCTGTCCACCGTGTCAGCGTCAGCCAGGTCGAAGATAACGGTGCTGGGAGTGTAAGTCTGGTGAAAAGACAACACAGATCAGTTATCTCCTGCACTCACTAATATACAGGATTAAGGTTGAAACCATTCCTCGAGTGATTCAGGTAATTTGATTACTAAAATTCCTTGAGACAAAATTCCCTGAATCGAGGCTTCATTTAATCCACTACATACTACACCCCAGGACATTAACTAGTCTGGACCCAGACTTCATTGTATACAGACCTGGACCCATAATCAATAAATTATAAGGGGATTATAATTTTGACGTGTCACAGCTTCTCTAGTGTTTACAGCATTTTTTCTGCACAAAATTAATCGCAAACAGGTTGTTTTAATGGATAACAATGAGGAAAATAAAAAAGTTCTGATGGTAAACCACTGCGACTGGAAATTATGTTTTAAGGAAATTATTATTAAGACAGGAACGCTGGTAGAAAACTGTTAAATGTGCATAATGTATTTTGTTTTATTGACCAATGTGTCGATTATTTCTAACAGACAGCTGCACAACAAAACTATTAAACTTCATATATTCAAACATGATGTTGTATTGAAGTGTATATACAATACCTCTGTACTATACTATATATGTACAATACACTTGCACTATACTATTTATACAATACACCTGTACTATACTATATATGTAGATTACACCAATATGTCCGCCCGTGTTCCACCCGGATGGTTATTTCTGTTGCACTTGCTTTTGATGCTGTATGCCAAGCGCGGAATCCAATTACTCGATTACTACAATAATTGATAGCTGCAGCCCTATACAGGATGCTCCAAAGTCTAGAATTCTTAGGGGTTAAAAAATGCATGAAAAGCAGAGTTGAAAAAAGGAGTGAAAATAATTACAGACAGCGCAAAATGTTGTCCTTCTAACGACATGCATATAGAAAACAGAGCCCTGTAATGTAGCAACCTGCTGCTGTGTGTCTGTTGAGCTCGCTGTAAGCTCCTGCACCACCTGCTGCAGACGGGATGCATCTCGTCCACACAACACCAGCCGAGCACCTGCAGCGTGGAAGACTCGTGCACACTCTGCAACACGAAAAGCACATCTCTAGTAATTTGTGAATGTCAGAGAATACCATGTGTTTACTTTTGAAAAGAAAAAGGAGTTTCTATTAGACGCAGCAGTGAACCTCCCCCGTTAGTATCGTAACTGGCAGGAAGCTGTTTAATTTCTCTTAACCTGGTCATGTTCACCACAGCTTTCAGGCATTTAATAGTAAAATCTCTCCTCAAGAAACCTGATCTATATTACTCAGAGCTAAATAATTACAGATCCATGCCTAATCAACTGTTTCTTGGCAAAATTTTGGGAGAAAATTG
The DNA here is from genome assembly GCF_022539595.1 of Amphiprion ocellaris. NCBI lineage: Eukaryota > Metazoa > Chordata > Actinopteri > Pomacentridae > Amphiprion > Amphiprion ocellaris. The sequence continues at coordinate 25,930,619 of NC_072784.1, read as the reverse complement.
CTTTTTGTGAATTACTTGTTCATCTAAACAACAACAGCATTTTAGAAAAGCTCTAATCTAGTTACTGACACAGCTTCACTGAAAATTAATGATCTGAGGATTACTGTGGACACAAACAATGTGGCTGTCTTTCCTATAATCCTACAATTTACAATTTATTTCAGGAGAAAACAAGCTATATAAGTGCCAGTGCAGCTTCTGACACAATCAACCACAAGACTTTAATTGATATGTCTGACTCACCAGATGTAGATTGCAGGTGTAAGGCAGCCAGTGGCCAGGCATTTTACACACTTTCTCCACCCCTTTCACTATCTACAGTGTCGTGAAAGTATTTGCCACCTTCTCAAATTCTTATTTTTTGCATATTTTCCCCATTTCTATGTTTAAGATCGTCAAACAAATGTAAATATCAGACACAGATAACCCAAGTAAACACAAACTGCAGTTTTAAAATAATGATTTTATTAAAGAAAAAAAATATTCAAAGCTATCTGGCCCTGTGAAAAAAAATAATTGCCCTCTAAACCTAATAACTGGTTGGGCCACCCTCAGTAGCAACAACTGAAATCGAGCGTTTTCTATAACTGGCAATGAGTCTTTCACATCTCTGTCAAGATATTTTGTCCCACTCTTCTTTGCAGAATTGATTTAATTCAGTAAAACTAGGGTTTTCGAGCATGAACGGCCTTTTTAAGGTCATGCCACAGCATTTCAATCAGGTTCAAGTCCGGACTTTGACTAGGCCACTCCAAAACCATCATTTTGTTTTTTTAAGCCATTCAGATGTCGACTTGCTGGTGTGTTTTGGAGGTAATCAGATTTGGGTGTGGAAATTGAACTCGCTTTCCAAAAACGTGATTAGCCACAGTTAATTCATGATGTAACAAGGGGGGCAATTATTTTTTTACGTTGTGCCAGGTAGGTTTGGATAGCTTTTATCCCTCAAAACATTAAATCATCACTTAAAAACTGCATTTTGTGTTTACTTTGGTTATATTTGTCTAATATTTAAATTTGCTTGATGGTCTAAAACATTTAAATGGGAGAAATATTCAAAAACTAAGAATTCAAGAAGGGGGAAAATATTTTTTCACGGCCCGTATGTGTGTAAGTTTTCAAAATCTTCTTCACTACAGGAAAAAAAAACCCCAAAAACCTCCAGGCAGCAGCCGAGATGTTGAAAATTTTAAGTTTTTCTGTGGATTTGGATCATGCAATCAGACAGTTTTACTATTATTTTTTTGAACTACTTATTTTAATGGCAGCGGGGCCGCTATCGCTGCGGCCTTTACTTAGTTCCACCCAACAAAATTGTGATTCGTTTAAAGATACACAAATAAGTCAGAGTGTTTTTCCCGCTATACAAGTATGATAATGAGGTGGAGGCTCATTCTGCAGCACAGAAGAAGTTCTGCAGCTACAATTACTATGCATTTTAACTTGTAGACAGTTTTTTCAGCCTGTATCAGAAACTCATTAAACATGAAGCTCCTCAAGGAAGGATTTCTGAAATATTAGGCATCACAACGAAATTATCATTTTAATGCAATGTTACACAATTGTCTATTTTTGTATTGCCAAATGACTCCACTGGTATTACCAAATGTTTGATAAATGAGGTCCCAAAGTAGCAGGAGAAAAACAGCACTCGGAGCTTGACGGCCTTAACAAAGATTAAAACATAGATCTCAAACTTCAGAGTGATTTTAGACTGACTTCAATTTTAATTCTCACTTAAACACAGTAATTAAACCTTCCTTTGATTGTCTTACATATATTGCAAAAGTTTGGGTTGCATGTTTGTATGAAAGACGCTATACAAATAAGTTATTTGTGGAGAACATCTACATTTAAGCTGCAGTGAAAAAGAGATGAGTAGTAGTCTGACCTTTCCCGAGTCCAGAGCTGGCCCCTGTGATGACCACAACAGCTCCTTGCACATGAGCTCCTTTTCTGAAGTGGACAAGTATCCGGTAGAGCAGCAAAACCCCAACGCTTGTTAACACCAGTGGAAGCATTCCTCCTCCCATAAAGCGCTCCATAGCTGACAGTCAGCTGTCTTCTCCACACCAGATGACCTCCAGTCACAAGGACTGAAGAATTCAGTGAGGAGAAAAAAAGTTTTACCATCTATAACTGTTGCAACTTTGGAATATTACAGCATTCAAACCCACTGCTTTTGTACAGAAGGTTACCCAGCAAAGGCCTGTTTAAAATCTGCATCTTATCCTAACCAGCCGCCACCAATAACATGGAATAGACCATCTTTATTTTGACACCAGGCTGCCAGTGATTTCAGCTCACTATCAATGGGAAAACAAAATTAAACAAATATCAGAAAACAGCTAACTCAAAGGGTACAGTTAATACTTTTTTGTACAATGGCATCCCTTTCTGTAAAAGGATGAGATTCCTGAAGGCTTTTACGTTCAACTTCAGCTTGAGATTTTTTTATCTTATCCTATTCTAAATCCTATCTAGTGTATATATATATATATATATATATATATATATATATATATATATATATATAGATAGTCTTGTGATGCTGCTGCAACACTAAAAATTTCCTTTAGAGGATTGATAGAATATACTGTCTGTCTGCCCATCATCCATCCATCCACACTAATAATAATAATAATAATAATAATAATAATAATAATACATTTTATTTGCATAGCGCTTTTTAGAACACTCGAAGACACTTTACACGTAAAATCAGCAAACATTAAAAATAAAGGAACATCATAAAATAAGTCATAAAATATATCATAAAAATAAGTTTGTGTTATGTGTTAAAAGCAGTTCTGAACAGGTGGGTCTTGAGGAGTGATTTGAAGGTGGTCAGTTCCAGAGTGTGGGGGCAGATATGGAGAATGCTCTGTCCCCCCAGGTTCGGTGCTTGGTTCTGAGCAGGGGTGGGGGGAGAGAAGGTTTGCAGTAGATGAACCATAGACTGTATATAGAGATGAGATGAACGAAAGCTGCAGGAGGGAGTGTGGCGGTGGAGCAGGTCTCTGAGGTATGGGGAGCTTGGTTATGGAGGGCTTTGTGGGTCAGCAGGAGGACTTTGAACTGGATACGTTGTGGGACAAGGAGCCAGTGGAGGTTTTGGAGGGCAGGGGTGGTGTGGTCACAGGAGTTGGAGTAGGTGAGGAGGTGGGCAGCAGAGTTCTGGATGTACTGAAGTTTATTGAGGACTTCTGAAGATGAACCATAAAGAATGCTGTTGCAGTAGTCAATTCAGGATGTGATGAATGCATGGATGAGGGTTTCAGCAGCAGGGAAGCAGAGTGACTTGCAGAGGCGTGCGATGTTCTTGAGGTGAAAGAAGGCGGTCCGGGTGATCTGGTTGATGTGTTGTTGGAAGGTGAGGTTGCTGTCAAGAATGAGTCCCAGATTACGGATGTGAGGTGATGGGGACAGAGTGGAGTCATCGATGGTCAGGGTGGAACTGTCGGTGTTTTTTGTGAGGGATTTGGGGACGATGATTATCATGTCTGATTTGTCACAGTTTAATTGTAGAAAGTTATTTTGCATCCATGTAAGTAACTTTAAGATGATCTTCAATAATTTTTGACAACTTATAAGCAAAATGAATCATCCTTTTAAAAAAATAATAGAGAATACATTGGATCACGGGCTGCACAGTGGCGTAGTGGTTAGCGCTTTCGCCTTGCAGCGAGAAGATCCCTGGTTCGCGTCTCGGCCTTCCCAGGATCTTTCTGCATGAAGTTTGCATGTCCCATGTCCCATGTCCCATGTCCCCCCCCCGCGACCCTAATGAGGATTGAGCGGTCTATAGATAATGGATGGATGGATGGACATTGGATCACACGAACAACTCTTTGTTACTGTATTGGTCGTCGGTTAATAACTGGTTTTGGTAGAAAATACCTTATTTGCTACAAATTTTAGAAGAAAATGCACACAAAAAGGGTCTTTCAACAGGCTACAAGGTGACTTTGACCTTTTCTGTAAGCTCTTAAACCCCAACACTGATGGGATTGTGGATGTTTTAATGTCTGTATCATTTAGTTAAGCCCCTTCCACTTGTCCTGTATCCAAAACACAACACAAACAACTAGCATAGCAACAGTGTCAAATACGTGAGGGAGCAGGCTAATGCTTTGGCTCCGATGCAGCCGCCTTGCTCCATCTGCAGCCACCACGCTGTGGTGTTGAGCAACGTCCCACCCACTCGCTGTCAGCCAATCAACACTGAAGGATAAATGATGCACAGCTCTCTTTTTGATTAGACGTGTAAAACATACATAAACAAAGGCATTTCAGTGAAGTTTTGTGTTGCTATCAGTCTCCTTGATCACTTAACTGTATTGGTATCAGCCCTGAAAAGAAGCGTATCTGTCGACCCTGACACATTGCCTGACAAGGTGTCCTTTATTGGGAATTATGCCATTGTTTGTGGGAGTTCTTGATTTTGATTGACTGCAAAGTGTCAATGAGTTACTGATAAAGGACACCTACCAAGTAGTTAAAGTGAAAGAGTATTCAACCAGATTGTGGTATAATCTGCTTCCAAAACTCCACAGGAAGAAATCAAGTCAGTTAGAAAAGATTTGATTAAGAACAATCTCATTTAAAAAAAAAAAAATTCAGAGTGGCACAAGAGTGCATAGAAAATAATGCATAATTTATGCCTGCATGTTGACAATCTGCAGTGTATTTTACTGTCAACACATCTGTACAGACAATGCACCACATGACAAACATTAAACAGAGGGTTTTGCAGTGCACTACGCTAATAATGTCAAGGGTTTTGCATTTTCTTGTATTTTCTTATTGTGTATTGACGGAGAAATGCTTTATCAAACTTATCTGCACCTTCTTATGTCATTTGCACATTTCTGTATCACTCTTGTATATTCTGCAGATTTGTTTCCATATTTTCTATTTTTTTTTATATTGTTTTATTGTATTTTATATTACCTTCACTTCTCTTTTGTTGTTTTATTGTTTACCCCTTTACTGAATATCCATGCTGCTGTAACAACTTAATTTCACCCTGGGGATTAATAAAGTCATCTAAGTCTAAGTTACCAAGTGTGTTTAACATGCACATGAAAACATATCATCACAAGAGTGAAACAATGGTAAATAATTAGATGGTTGAAAATCATTTGAAGAAGTTCAATGTGTGAACTGTCAAAGGCAGCTTTGATATGATTGAGACTTCATAAGACTTTATATCATCAACATAGTATGTGCTGCTGATTAGTTCCTGAACAAATATCAAAAACAGGAAGCATAACCGTAATATTTTTTCTTTGTGTGTACCTCAATGCTTTCAGTCCCTCTGTCTGTTTTTAACAGGTGTATAAACTAATCGTAAGGAAAATAACTCAAGCACCTTCCATGACATTAACTTCATACTTACACGTGTTATTTGAAGTCACTTTGAAACTAATTACAATCCACCATTAACCTATTTAGTGACACACACCAGGTTTGAGTTAATGAAGGTGAAATTTGCACTGGCAATATATACGATACGTTAGGCTAAAACCTTAAATACAGCAGCAGAGTTTAGCACTGCATCTTCTGTACAGACAGGCTACAACAAACTACAACATTAGCTGATGAAGGTAACTAAGCTAGCACCCACAGTGTAATAAACCGCAAACTCAAACACGACAGATAAGTTTATAGAACTCACCTGGTTCGTTGTGTAGCTGTGCGGAGCTGCAGTGTCTTCTCGTGTTTTAAGCAGTTCCGGCTTCTCACCTCACTTCCGCTCTGTACCCCGCTAGGAATTATGGGAGGCTGAGTTCCACAGTTCTGACCCAACAATCACAATCATTTCATGTCATATGTTGTTTGTTTCCAGCAGTGTTGGACAATAAGTGTGTACATTTACTCAAGTACTATATTTAAATATACTTTTGAGATACATTTACTTCTTTTTGTTTTTTAGTATTTCTAGTTAAAGGTACTTTATGCTTCCACTGCTTTTATTTGACAGTCTTAGCAACTGTTAAGATGGAGATTTTACACAATACAAAGCCTAATAAAACAAGATTTTAAAATATGCATTGTTGAATATTAAACATGCAATTTCTAACTGTTTTGCCTTACAAAAATCAATGTGTAGTCACATTTCAGATGCAATGTTTCCTTGCCCAGTCATCATCTGACAACCCCTAAAATGTATCTGATGTCCTTGTGAGCCAAATGTAGACAATGTAGTTCACATCCAACAGCCACAACAATGCAATTAATAATCTAGTGAAGGCATACATAATAATCAGTCAGTGGCACCAAACCAGTACTTTTACATTTTTTGCTTCGCTGTATTGGCACGTTTACTTAAATAAAGCTTCTGAATATTTCTTCCACCACCATCTGCCAGATTATCTAATGCATCTCCATACCAATTAATGAAAAAATGAAAAATACAGACGTTAAAATAAGATTCCTTCTCTCATTCTAGAGGGAAGCAATCAACCCGTTTATTTTTGAATTATTTTTCGACTCACATGGCCTGTTCCTCCAGTCAGTGGTTCATACATTACAGGCCTTTGCACAGCAAAGAGTCATACAGCGGACTGCAACAACTTACACAACTTACCAGCCACCAGCATCTGTTGTGAACTGATCTATCTATGACATTCTCTTAATATTATGCATTCTGATTAGTTTTTTTAAAAAAAAATGAAAACACTAAATTTAAGCTGGCGACCTGTTTGTATTTTTTCATTTTTACATGATTTCATATTATGTCATCTGGAGCTGCAAGATGTGTTTGTTGTGATAAATGCCTTTAACTATGTGTGATCAGACTGACTCCAGCAGATGTTGTGTTAATAGTAAGTGCTGGGTTATCAAAGGCAACATATGGAAAGCACCAAAAATACAAATTTAAGCGCTTTCTTAACATATTGAAATTTTACCTGACAATTTGTGTTTATTTTTATCTTCTATTTTATTGTACTTTTTTAAATAAAAAAACCCCACTGCATTAGTCTTTTTATTTTGTCCTTTTTGTTGTTTTGTTTTGTTTTGACTATTATTACTTCCCTTTGTATATCTGCAGCACTCTGGAGTTAGGTCTGTTACACCATAAACTTGCCTTGATGTCAAGAAACCACACAGATTATGGACCCTTACCATCCCTGAAGTGGATGCATGCTGATATTAAAACTTTAAGTTAAGAATATGGTTGGTTTTGAATCCCTGTAGAACTTAAAAAAGAGAATACAACAGATAAATATGTGTGAGCATTTTTGCTTCAACGCCTAGCAGAAGCAAAAATGACAGATATCACATCATAAATACTCTACCGTTCAAAAGTTTAGGGTCATCCAGACAATTTCATGTTTTCCATGAAAACTCACACTTTCATTCATGTGCTAACATAATTGCACAAAGGTTTTCTAATCATCAGTTAACCTTTCAACACCATTAGCTAACACAATGTAGCATTAGAACACAGGAGTGATGGTTGCTGGAAATGGGCATCTGCACCCCTACGTAGATATTCTATTAAAAATCAGCTGTTTCCAGCTAGAATAGTCATTTACCACATTAACAATGTCTAGACTGTATTTCTGATTAATTTAATGTTCTTTACATTGAAAAAAATGTGGACCTTCAAAAATAAGGACATTTTTAAGTGACCCCAAACTTTTGAACGGTAGTGTGTGCGTGCGTGTTTCAGATCTAAATGGAGAAAAAACCCACAGACATCAGGGCCACTCCAAGACCACAAAAGATGGAGTGGAGATGCTACCTGAGGTGGGCTACACAACTACAGAAAGAAGTAATAAAATTAATCATCATTATTGGCATATGACCCATCAAATTTATGCTTCCTGAATGAACTCTGTTTTATTCCCCAGAGGATTTCAGAACTTGGAAATCAACCAAACAAGTTCCCACCAATTAGGCTGAAGGACAGCTTGAAAGTCAACCAAGGATTAGTTGTCATAGATTCTACATTCAAAGTATAAACAATAAATAACTACACAGCAGCTAACTGTAAATCAGCCCCACAGGATCCTTTGTTATATGTGACTAATTCAGGTTTTTTTGGATATAAAGAAAAGATAAATTAGATAAAGAACAGCCAAAACTGGGAAAAAGTGAAGAGTGAAACTTACTAATATCTGTATATGTAATATCTACATTACAGGATGAGGAAAACATTAATGCTAAAGTATGTACTTCATTCAATTTCCACCACAACAGGACATAGAAAACATACAGAGCTGCTCTGCTTTTAATCAAATCCACCAGCAGCATTATAAACACTAAACTGGTTGTCTATTACGGCTGCACAGTGGCGTAGTGGTTAGCACTTTCGCCTTGCAGCGAGAAGATCCCTGGTTCGCGTCCCGGCTTTCCCGGGATCTTTCTGCATGGAGTTTGCATGTTCTCCCTGTGCATGTGTGGGTTTTCTCCGGGTACTCCGGCTTCCTCCCACAGTCCAAAAATATGCTGAGGTTAATTGATTATTCTAAATTGCCCGTAGGTGTGAATGTGAGAGTGCTTGTTTGTCTTTGTATGTGGCCCTGCGACAGACTGGCGACCTGTCTAGGGTGTCCCCTGCCTTCGCCCGAGTCAGCTGGGATAGACTCCAGCACCCCCCGCGACCCTAGTGAGGAATAAGCGGTGTATAGATAATGGATGGATGGATGGTTGTCTATTACCTTCATCTTCTGAGAGGGATGAGTAGAGTAAGAAAGTCCTCAAGAAAGGATCGCTACCTACACTTCATATTACATCCCACATCAAGTGCAAAACAGACCATGCAGATTGAACTCAAATCTGCAAAGGTCTGTTCTTAAAGCCTGCAAAGTCCTTGAGGGCAAAGCCAGCTTGAAAAATAAGCCAAGACAATTCAAGACGTGGTCCGATGCTGAGGTTGAAGACCACTTCAATAAAACCACCAAAATGTTTAATGTTGGAAAACACTATCTCATTCAGAGGCTCTTCTTTACTCCATCTAGACCAACACTGAAAAGATCAGAACTATGAAATAATACCTTTGATTTACAAAATCAACCACATTCTTTGCAGTGACCACATTTTTCAACTGCTTTGCACACGTCATTCTCCTCAGCAGCTTCACAACATCGTACAGTGGAGCTCCTTCAACAGTCTTGTAGGAATTTCCACACATTACAGGTACTTGTTGGCTGATTTTCTTCACTCTGCTGATCTTGAACTATCGCAAGTTGGTTTCCGGTCAAGTAATTGCAGAAGCCAGATCATGTGATGCAGCACTGCATCACTCTGGTGCTGGATGAATAAGGCCTTAAAGAGCCTGGAAATGTGTTTTAGCTCATTGTTCTGCTGAAATCAAAATCAAAGTCCCTCTAAGCTGCAGAGTGTTGAGGTAGTCATGCTGGTTAAGAGTGCTTGTAACTTAATTTTACTGGATTATTGCACTTCTTTGTAGTAGTGGTGTAAGTGTATCCTGCCTTTAACAGATTTTGCCAGCAGAGGTCACTTAAACTCTATTGTAACTGAAAAAGCCACTTGCACTTAGCTGTCATTTGTGCTGAACAGCTTGTACATGTCAGCCAGCTACCAAAACAGCTAAACAATGGAGGCAGTAAGCAGGACCTTCCACTTCTTCAAAATTCTTTTAGCTGGCTGTGCCGTTCTTCAAAAAGAGAGGGTGAGAAGAAGGTTAACTGTTTCTTATTTATGTAAATCAACAGCATCAGCTAGCTTTTACACTCACTGTCCACTGAGGACAGTCATCGCCCTTCCTATTGCTCTGTATGATGACATCTGTGCGTGGTCAGACCCAGTGGTTTCTTCCTAATTTGGTTGATAAACAGCCAATGCACCAAACAGCCAAACCTCTGTGGAAGACCGCTAGTTTCAGCACGTCAGCTGACAAATAATTCTCCTGGCCTGGCCACAAATCAGCAGAGTAGCAAGGTTGTCTCAGGCCATTCCTCTGAGAACTCATCTCTCTACTTCAGAGTTGCTATCATCTATAAGTTCTACTTATCCAGTAAGATATAAATACATATTTATTTGTATATGGTGAGAATAAATACCCTTAGGAGGATTTGGATTCTGTGAGCATCAATGCATTTTATTTATTTTCTCCAATTTCAGAATGATTGAGCAAAAAATGTAGGATGCCTGTGGTTTTCCACATCCAGCAGCCAATAAACACTGAGGTTGAGGCTGCAAAGTCAATGAGTGAATGTGAACAAAATGGCAAAGGTTGCAAAGACTCTTCTCCTGATTAAAGCCAATAGCCAGGGCCCCTGTTGTCTGAACTGCTTTCATACACTGTACACAATTGTTAAGGTATACATTTTACCTATGGAAGCACCACAGATATATATATTTAAAAAAAAAAAAAAAAAAAAAAAAAAAGCAACTTGTAATTACCATAGATTTCAGGACAAATATAAATGTCAACAGGTGAATATTTTCATGAACAACTGAACTCCTTGCAACTGTGCTGCAGTCCTGAGTCAGTGGAAAATGTTTTACAGACTCCAGTTTGAAACAACTGGGGGGAATTTATTTGATACGTTGACATTTATTCCAACAATCTGCTATTCTACTTGTAATAGAGGTGAAAATTATTTTTTTGTAATGTGATCACCTACACTGACTACTCAACTATATTTCCCACAACTGAATTCCAGTTGTTCCAAATCAGTTTTTTCATCATCATTTACTTCATTTATACTTATTTTTCATCTCATAATCAGTATTGCTACCTCCTGGGAGGCACGTCATTGGACAAGCATACTACATAGAAGAATGTAGAAATGCAGAATTTGTTGTAAATGATCTGTAGTGTCAAACAGTCTGTATATTGGGTTTAGCTTGATGTTAATGTAATATATATGTTTAAAAGTTTGACATTTTTTTCAAAAGAGGAGACTGAGCCATATCTTTGTCTCACAAAATCTTCCTTGCATTTTTTAAACCAAACACCTACATAAACAAGACACAATTTCAAATGAGTTGGAGCTTTTTGCTCTTTTCTGGACATCATGTGGAATCCATTTCATGAAAAAAGTAAATAAAGTACAAAAAAGTGAGTTTGAAATATCCTAATGTTTAATGAAGGGTGATGTACTGATCAGCAAGAAAGGGGTACAGTAAAACTACGAGGGAAAGGGGAAAGAGTTTGGTACACAAAACATGTCTGTCCACTTTACTCCAATACAATTCAGTCCACAGGAACTGCTGCCATACCCTTGTGAGTGAGCTTCTTGCGTGTGAAGGATGCAGGTGGAGAGCGCAGGGGAGGAGGCGCAAGGGTACTACGGAGATAAGTGTGCTGTGTTGTCACATAGAAGTAAAGGAAATGTAAAGGAAAAAACAATTCCTTCTAGTTTTAACTATATCCCTCTGATCAAAGTTCAAAATGGAAGCACCCACCACATGTAGAGCTAACTGCTGGGCCTGATCGTGACTTCCACTTTTCTTACATCTGGGGGTGGGTAGGTTCTGTTTTTTTGTTTGTTTTTTCCTTTTTCTGTTGGTTTTTAAATCCTCTTCAGAGTGCACTCATACCGCATAGAGTTCATAGATCTTCTTGGCGCAATATGCCAGGGCCGCCAGTGCTATCGTGTTATGGAGTCTCTTTCTGTGGATGTCATCCCTGCGTACCAATACCACGGGCGTCGAGGAGGTCAGTGTATGCAGGGGCAGCCGTGAGAGTTTTTGGCTGTCATATTCCACCTGGTACTTGCAGCAGGGGTCAAACTGCCATGAAATCCCGTAGAGCGCAGAGCAGGCCACGCTGAGGGCTCCTGCAGGCAACGCCACGTAACGCGAGTATTCAACGGGCAGTGAAAGTGGTGTCAGAAGGCAAGCAGCGCCTGACAACACAGCCGTCTTGTGCAGGCAGTTGCCCACGGTAATCCAACGGGCTGTCTCATCGCCGATCCGTGTGGGTTCAATAACAATGTATTTATACTGGGCCTCCAGTGCCTGCTCCAGCTCATACTCAAACTGGTCCTGCGCATTCTCCCCATTGTAGATCTCGTGCACGATGTAGCAGTCTGACGCTGCCATCACTCCCCTGTACAGAAACAAAACAGCAGGCAGGTAACAGTAAGAGAAAGAACAGAGCACGCACAGAATGAAAAGACTCAATATTCAAAAACCGCGTATCCTATTTCCTATCTGCTTGTGGTGAACAACACCATTTATTGCTGTTGTTCAGTCAATACTTTACCATACTAATACCAAGACTAATAACTTATTGACATTTAGTTGAAATGACACTTGTGAGATGTGATATTATATGCTATTATAAAGACAAGTTCAATCCGAATTCTTAATCGTGTTCCACATTACATGCAACCAGTGTTTCCAAGTCCACTTATTATAAGCAACTTTAGGCTTGTTTTTCTGTCTGACAAGTCGCTTCCAAATCTCATCAATCATGGGTTGCATGTTTTTAGGCTTGTTTTCTAAAGCGTAGTTGCTTATTTACTGCTGCTTATGCATAATACATATGTCTTTTATTTTAATCAGTTTAAAAATTTAAGTTATTTAAAGTTTTTATGTTGACTGTGTTTACTGTCAATTTACTGTAAACAAAAATAAACTTAAATATTTATACTGTTATCAAGAGACATCTCATTTACACAATGTAGCAGTTCAGCTGTTGGGCTTTTTTTGGGCTTGTTTCTATGGTAAGATCCGGCAACACTGCATGCAACCCCAAATTATTAATTAACATCCTTAATTTCAATGTGTATGCTTGGGTTGCATTAGCAGTTTTGCTATGATCTGCTTCACGTAAGAGTTTGATCAACTAAGGTCGAATATTGAATCCAAAATTGCAAATTATTGGTGGTGTGTTTTGTTTTGCTTTTTTAATTGATTCCCAGCAAAATGTTAGTTTGAAAATACCCTACTTTGATTCTTATGCAGTCACTTGCATCTGTAGTAAACACTTGGTGGTGTTGAGCAATGTCTTGGTCACATATATTGGTTACATATCACGTGTATAACAGCCAGTCAACGCTGAAGGCTAAATGTTGAAAACTTATTTTTCCATTAAAAATATGTAAAACTTAAAAAAAAAAAAAAAAAAAAAAAGTCGTTTCGACAAAGTTTGTTGTGAAGTTTGTATTATTTGGAATTTTGACACCATGATTATAAATTTTACTGCAAATTTTGTAAATACTAGCTTTCTTCATTACTAATAATTATATCTTAAAAGAAAAAACATATCGGTTAATCTCTACGTCAGATCATAATTAAATGTCAAAATGATGACAGCATGTCTCCGATTGTTTAGCTAATTAATCCAGCATTATGTACGCTCCTAACACTTTTATTAAATGACTCTTTTTCTGCAAATTATGTTTAAATATGACAGACATATGTGAGATCAGTGTCAACACTCCGAGGCCTTGAAGTGCACTTTGAGTAAAAGGCAAACAAACTTCAACATCTAAACAGATAAGAAGCGGCTTCAAACACAGGAGTTATAGCTAAGATTTTTTTTTAAAATGCCGTTAATGATTCAAGTGAAGGTCGTTTTAGAGTCCTGGAGCAGGGGACACGCTGTAACTGAGCGTCGGTTAGGTACATTAGCTAACTCGCTTACATGGTAGAAAGTTGGAGGACTGAAAGCTAAGTTGAGAAACGAACAGGTCGACAAACACAGCGGACAACAGTTAGCTGAGCCGCAGCAAACAACGTGTGAGCGGCAGCACGTCGCTCCGGTGTCCGCGTCGACACACGGTAAAGTTTAACTTTTCCCGCAGTTAGTCGGCTGCTGTGGAACAACCAAAACATCACATGAGCTGCTAGTTTGTTTCCTCGCTAACGTTAGCTAGCCGTACACGTTAGCCAGCTAACGTTAGCTTACCATGGGCTAAAATTCCGACTTCTCGTATCGGCGTTTAACTTTGAGTCCCGAACGGTGTGCATGTTCGGGATCGGGCGAACGGTGACACCGAAAAAAACATACAACCTGGGGAAATATTTTCGTTTAACGGCCAATATATGGAGTAACTGACCTCTCCCTGCTTACTGGGACACCGCGCCTCCTTCCCAGCGACGCCATGTTGGAGATACTACTGTGATTGCGGTTGACGTTTACCAGCACTTGGTATTCTGGGTAATGTAGTGTCCTACTATTATCGGCGCATCCGATTGAACTGGAAAGCGGACTACTAGTTCCATGATCCTGTGCAAAAAAGAGTACCTCCCTTTACGTATTTTGTAATGGCACATAGAAGTTTGAGAGGTCAGACCACAATCTAAATAAATATAACAGAAATGAATGAAGGTATGTTGGTTTAAACTATGATAATTAATTAACTACACCAAACTGAACTACAAATAATCACAGAGGCCATTTATATGTAATAAATGTAGTAATGCATGCATTAGTTAAATCAGTGACAATATACAGTTTGTAGTACAACCCACGGTGTTACATATTGTCTGTTTGTGTGTTTTCTAGGAAAATGTATGTGTTGACTTCTCACCCATATTGTGCTCTCGCGTGCTCAGTCTCTGTCCGCGCGCTGGTGTGAGCTGCGTGCTGTAAGCTGACTATAATAATGGCTGCGGTCAGATCAGCTGGAACCAAACACTGACAGAAACAACAACTTTAGCTCTAAGTGACGCGGACATGACGTATCAATACAGAAATCAAAAATCGATCAAATATATCGACAAATGTGCAGTCTGAATGACTTCTGAATGATATTTAACCTCCTGTGACTCCCCCCGGATTTAGAACATCCAAGGGGAGACACATCAGGTGACTAGATATCACCATGAAACTTCCTCTACTTACAATGAGACAATTACTTTTTTATAACAAGTTTTCTGAAATGTCACCTTTAAATACATTAGAGCAATCCTAAATTAAGGAGCAATCCTGTCAGTACATTCTCACAGTCAGATTTTATTAAAAGAGTAAAACAGTATGTGTAAGTGTGTCTATGGAAACAGTGGGATATCTCATTCTTTTAAAGATCACTTATTTGGTACATTAGGGATTATAAAAACAGTAGTGCCATTTACATTGCACTTCTAGATCATGCAAATTGCTAAACATTACATATGTCTAAATATGCACCACTTTGCATACGTTTCCACTATATAAATCTGAACATTGGATAAAGTCAACTTCAGAATTCTTGTTTCATATTGGAGTCAAAGGTTTTTACAGGAGATTTTGGGTATCCTTTGTCCCTCTGAAAAAAAAGTGTAATCAGTCTGCAAACAAATCCATCTTCTCCATATTTTTTGACACAGGAGAGCTTTTCTACTAGCTGCCATCAAACTGTATAACTTGTCTTCCTTCTGCAGGAAGAACAGCTGAAACATCAGACACATAATTGTGAACAAAATTATCAATATTGTGTGCAGTATTACTTTCTGAATAGCATTTTCAGTATAATATGCAATATGACTTTATAACTTCATCATTGCTGATATTACTTTTTACATAAACATTTTGGCTTTATTTTAGCCTACTTATTTTTATTTTTTCATTTATTACTTTTCTATTAGGCACTGCATTTGTTCTCACGTTTTTTTTTACTGAGCAATACCTGGTACAGGAATTTCCTTCGGGAATAATACACTTCTATGTGAGAGTATAATTCAGGCTCTGTCTAATTTATAAACAAACCATTCTGTGAAAACCTTAATAATACATATAAAAATAAAACTGGTGTGTTTGATATATGTGACAGTTACTGAAGTGCAGATTTCTGGCCTTGATTGTGAGGGGGGAGGGGGAACTCACTATGAGAAAACGGCTGTAGATATGTATGGTAATAGAAATCTACAGGTGCAAAAACACAAAGTGTAGTAAAATAAACACTCAAATGTGTATTTTGGATATTTTCTGTCCACTGGTTCTTAAAGAAAACATGTTATGTAAGAAAAAATAAAAGAAAATCTCATAATGACCAGTGCATGAAAAACAAGAAGAGCAGTCAGAGAGTGCAGTACACTGCCAAGGCTGCAAGGTTGTTGTATGATTTCTGATTGATGAAATCTTGAAAAAAATCATGGCTCGCAGCTGGCAGTAGGATCACAATCATGTGATCATCAGCAGGCAGCTGACGTAACGTTCACTTGCTGTCATAGTTACAGTGACGCCGTGATGCTATCTCGCAGTGATACAGTAATCTTTAACAAATCCATGGATCCAGACTATAAGCCACACCACTGACAAAATCTAATCAGTTGGTCTTTGTTTCATTTCTGACCTTCCCTGCAAATTTCATCCAAATCCATTAGTCTGTTTTTGAGTAATGTAGCTAACAGACAGAGAAGCGTATGCTAATCATCACATAACTCCACCATGTTCCTTGGCAGAGTTTAAAAAAAAAAATAATAATAATAATCATCTGTAGTGTGAAATGCAAGTTATAGGGGCACCTGGATCGCTCAGCTCGCTGGATGGGTGACCCATGAACAGGGGCTATAGTCCCCGATGCAGCGGTCCTGGCTTTGAATCCAGCTGCGTGTCGTTCCCCCCACTCTTCTACCCATGTTGCCTGTCTCTCTGTCACTGTGCTATCCAATAAAGGCAAAAATGCCCAAAAAATAATACTTTAAAAAAAGAAATGCAAGTTATTTAAAGATATGTGGGGGTTTTTTTGTTGGCAGACAAATAGTTAATCAAACAATGTCATATTCCTAAATTTAAAATCAACCAATTAAGAACGACAGAAGTAGTTGCAACCAGGATTTTAGAAATACTACTCTGAAATTATGAGATCAGATTCTTGGGCTTATTGACTAGTTCTTTAATCAGGGTAACATGTTTTGTTTTTGTTTGTTTGTTTGTTTTAGGCATAGAAACAAATTTCTGCAAGCAAAGTTCGAGAAATTTTGTTAAAATGGGTCAGAAACATGGGGGGCGGATAGCTCAACCCATGTACAGGGGCTGGTCCCCAACGCAGCGGCCTGGGTTCGATTCTCACCCACGGCCCTTTGCTGCATGTCTTCCCTCAGCTCTTCTCCCTCCTTTCCTGTCTGTTTCCACTGCACCTATCCAATAAAAGGCAAGAAGGCCAAGAAAAAAAGAACTTAAAAATGGGTCAGAAACGTGCAAAGCAAATGACTGTAACAGTACAAGACCTATAGATGGTTTGTAGTAGTGAAACTTAGGTATATTTAGTCATACTGGACTCAGCTCATAAAATTATAACCACATATAGGTTATTGATTGCCCATCATAACAATATCCCACAGATTGTTGACCCTTTAAAATCCCGTAACAGAAACGGAGGACATGACCTCAGTGTGCTCAGTAGCAGCTATAGATAGACTCAGTTTTAACCCTGAGCTGTTGTCAGTGACTCTGACATTTGTAGAGGACCTTAAACATGGCTGCCTGGTTAAATGTGGTGACTGAGGTGACATGCAGTAATGCAGGAAGCTGCGTCACTCACTGCATGTTATACTACATGTTCCAGGTTCCTCGGTAATCAGGAGGTGTTTTGCAGAGACTTTTAAGTGTCGGAGTCAAACTGCTGATTATTTTTTACCTATTTGTGGAACAAGAGTCTCTGCATTGTTAGCAGCACAACAAGACGTGACCTCAGTGTTTGTTTGGTTTTGCTGCTCGTGTATCATTCCAAGTCACACCATTAAAGAATTATAAACCACTTATCTGCAAGACGGATACGCAGATTTAAAAAAGTGCAGTGACTCACACACACGCTGTGTAGAATCCAATCCTCAAGATTCATAAACCCTCAGAGTTGATTTAACTAGTAACACCAGCTAGATTTCACTAGATATGACCTTATAAAGCATAATGATAATGAGCCTGTATACGGTGAAATGATACCAACAGAGGAAACATACAGTCAGCATTATTCTGCTAATTTGCATGGATCATCTCTACTTCTGATTGATTTGTAATGTCTGGTAATGTCATGTCTATTGAATGTCCCTTCAGGGATTAATAAAGTTATTGTATTGTATTATTGTATTGTATTGTCTTCATTCTGCCACGTGATGGCAACAAAGTAGAGCCTGTTAGAACCAATCACAAAGTGGCTTTAAATGTCCCTTATTCTCAATAAAAAAAAAAATATAAACACCAAACTAACATTACTGCTGTGATTTATTTTGACAATAGGATCGTTCAGTTTTTTCTTTTATTTAATGTTGTTCATTGCAGGATGTTAACTATGGAGGACTAAAAGTGCCAAAATTAAATAAATAAATACATCATTAAATAATTAATTAAATATGTCATTAATTAATTAAAATTGGAATTAAATATTTCATTAATTAATTAAAATTGGAATTAAATATGTCATTAATTAATTAAAATTGGAATTAAATACTTAAATGTGTTATTAAATAAATATATCATTAAATAATTAAATATGTCATTAATTAGTTAAAATTGGAATTAAATATGTCATTAATTAATTAAAATTGGAATTAAATACATAAATGTGTTATTAAATATGTCATTAATTTATTAAAATAACAATTATTTTAAGTAAAAAACATATTTCATTATTTCACGATTTAATTAATTATTTCATGGTCCTTGTGTTGCAGTGGATCATGAATTAATTTTATCTGTCAACCTCGCCCGTCAAAGTCCATGGGCGGGACTAACGTGAATCTAGTCTAATCCACTGCTTTTGTCTGCCTTGAAACCGGAAGTAGAAGTCTTTCTAAACATGGAGGCAGTGTAGAGGGAGAGTCGCTGTGAACTTTCTAGAGAGTTGGTGAGAGATCTTTTAGACCTTGCAGAGTATGTGGAAGCAGGACCTGCTGACCGCGAGCATGTAGCGTGTAAAGCAGAGGAATTTATTGAAGTTGTTGAAGTTATTTCCGCACTTTCCGACCAAGATGTTGACCGTAGAGTGACTGCAAATTTAGAGGAAGTACTCCGCCGGTTTTCTGGTACCAGGGTGCAACAGGAGCACACACAGGGACCAGGGCGTTTGGCATACCGAGGGAAGTTCTGGAACATCACGTTCTTTGTGGATTACCAGCCTGTCAAATTGCAGCGATGCTCGGAGTGTCGAGCACTTTTCCTTTAGGACCTACTCGGCGCGGCACGGCTCCGCTCGTCTTTGTTTAGCCGCGATTCCACAAGCATCTACTCGGCACGGTACGGCTCGTCTCATCTTTGTTAGCGAGCGTTTCCATACGGACTAATTTTCAGCACCTTCTCGGCTGAGGTTCCCAGCGAGCTGAGATGAGCCGATAATGTGGCGTTTACATAGTGCAGGCCACTGATTGGACAGGGAGTGACGACACAGAGCAACTTCAGCACGAAAACAAAATCCTGCATTAAAAAATGACTGTAAACAGCGACGGTGTGCATTGCTCTTCACGAAACTCTCTGTTCTTCATAATTTTAATGTGACAGCCAGACCTGTACCGTGGGTGAATGAAGAGGTCGAGACTTTGTCTTTGGTGGCGGACCAAAGAATACAGAGAGAGCTGGACGGAGAAAGTTTATCAGGAGGTCTCTGAGCGGATGGCCGCTCACATATACAGTAGACTGTATATAAAGAGGACAGAAGCAGTGTAGGGAGAAGCTGAAAAAGCTCAAAAGTGACTATCGGTCCACCCAGGACCACAACGGCCGGCGTGGGTCAACCAGGAGGTGTTGGAAGAGGTTTAATGGAAGCTATTTACTGGCACCGCACCGGCGAGCAACAGGAGGGAGACTCAGCCGCTGCATTGTTGGAGACGTTCGAGGACGGTGAGTGTTTTGTGACTTCAAGAAACTTATACATCATTTATTCCATTGGTGGCAAGCTTCTTTTAAGCAAACAAGTATTTTTAGAAAGTAACGTCGTTGTCTCCTGTAGCAGACAATAAGATAGCTAGTTAGCCATCGGCGCTAACTCCGTGCTCTGCTTGTATTTCGTGCTGCTGTTTCTAACGTTTAGCTCTCAGAAGCTAATACTTCAGTCAGCATGCCGTGTTTTTCTTGTACTTAGAGTGAGTGTTTATTTCTGTTCAAGAATCCCTTTCCACATGCGAAGCCTACTCCACCTCCGTCGCGGAGCCCCCGGCTGCCCTGCCTCCTCTCCACCAGCTGCAGCGGCTCCTCTCCAGCACCAGCTCGGACACCGACACCAGCACGTCACAGCAACGTCTTATCACCGGTAAGACACGGTAAACAGAGAGCATGGTTGATTTTCGCATTATTATTATTACTACAGGTGTAAATGCCTGCAAGCATGATCAGAACAGCGAGACCAATGACCAAGAATTCAGGCAGGTGTAAATGCAAACTGTGCAGCAGCCAGCTCAGGAACGCCTGATGAAAGCTACATGTAGCTGCAGTGACACATAAACAGAACACATGCAGCTGCATTTATTTTCCATTGACTTAACAAGTAAGTCACTCTAATTAATTTACGTTCTGGTGCAGTGTAGTATTGCAACCATTCTTCTTATAGTCACTAGGTAGCTGTGAAACTGAATGAAAATATACATAAAAATGAGAAAACACAGCTCTTCTTAGCAACTCCAAAATGTGCACAGGATGAAATGAAGTTCACACCACGTCGTTTTTGTTTGTGGTGGAGGAGTTACTGCTTGTGCTTTGGTTAAAGCGAAGAGTGCCAGAAGTTTATTAAAGTATCAAAGACATGATCATGATTGAAAATGGATGGACGGGTGGCTAAACACATCACATCATAGCTGTGGAGTCCTTCCAGCTCCTGGGGACTACAATCTCTCAGGACCTCCTGAAAAAGGCTCAGGAGAGGATGTATTTCCTACAACAGCTGAGGAGACATGGCCTGCCACATGAGCTGTTGATCCAGTTCTACACTGCAGTCATCCGATCTGTCCTGTGCACCTCTGGATCAACCACACAGCAGGACAGAAACAGACTACAGCCCATAGTACGGACTGCAGAAAACATCATCAGAGACCCCACTCACCCTGGACATTTGGACTACAGAGCCCTGTACACAAAAATCACCACTACTGTGTTTATAGCAATTACCATTTTGCTAATGTGTTCATACATTCCAGTCTAGCTGTACATTTCTGTTTATATTGTGTTCTATTTTACTATTTCTTTTTCCTCCCTGTTCCTCTTTCTATTGTTTATTTTTTATTATTCTCTTCCATATTCCTAGGATGACACCAACAGCCGAAACCAAATTCCGTGTATATTGTGTACTTACTTGGCCATTAAAGCTGACTCTGATCACTTTTCTGTCTTTGGTCTAGGCAAGAGGAAAGAGGGCCACAGAAAACTGGACCTTCCTAGCGTACTTGTGGAGATGCAGGCTGAGGAGGAGTGGAGTCATGCCCAGCATGATGAGAACATCTGGTTGCTCCTCAGCGAGGCAAGAGAGAATGAAGCGGCCTTGCAGCGGGAGGAGATGGCCCAGAATACTGCCTTCAACCAGTCATTCCTGGGTGTGCTGGGGTAGCTGGGTAGGCAGTGGGCAGCCGGCGAGTGTGAGCGAGTCCACCTCCCATAGACTTGAGATTTACAAGTGCTGGTCATATAATTAGAATATCATGAAAAAGCTCGTCTTTTGGACAACTGTCAGGTCAGCAGTCTTCCCCATGATTGTGTAGCCTACAGAACTAGGCTGAGAGACCATATAAAGGCCTTTGCAGGTGTTTTGAGTTAATTAGCTGATTAGAGGTGTCTTCAATATTGAACCTTTCTACAATATTCTAATTTTCAGAGATACCAAATTTGAGATTTTTGTTAGTATTCAGGTATAATCATCAAAGTTAAGAGAAATAAACATTTGAAATATATCAGTCTGTGTAATGAATGAGTATAATATACAAGTTTCACTTTTTGAATGGAATTACTGAAATAATGAACAACTTTTTTCATGATATTCTAATTATATGACCAGCACCTGTAGTTGTATATAGTTTTACTTTTAGCCCTCCACTGTAGGAGAGGCCCACCACAGTTTGTACTTTGCACATTGTAAATAGTTTTGATTTTGCTGCTGACTAATAAACTATTTTGTGACTTATGTGACTGCATCATAACTTCTCATTTTGTCTGTTAAGACACTGGTAGAAAAAGAGTCAACAGTCTGAACCAAACAATTCTATATTCCCTAATAATGTATTTGTGTTTAATGGGATTTAACATGTTTTAACACAAATTCCTTTATGGTTCATAATTCTGGTGACTGAATTACACCAAAGCAATACTGATTTATCAAACTGGAATTTTCTTAAAACAGCTGTTTTAATGTTTTGGCGTTTAATTTTTTATTTAATCTTGCTAACCTTCACAAACAAACAATAGTATAGACACATCTACAAAAGTTTATTGTCAGAATTGCATTAAAGAAAACAATAGCGGTCCGGGGACCGAAAAACAGAAGTATAACAAGAAGAATGTCTAACTTCTGCATGACACATAGTGCATCAGTGCATCCTGTACATCTCTGACCTCCTCCTCTACACCTTGTGCTACTGCAGGCTCATGTGCTGCTGCTTCAGGTAAATCCCATGAAGTCTCATCAGAGAGCATCTGAAACACATACACAGCATACATATTTTAATACCTAATAGCGACAAACTGCAGCCATTACAGGGTCGTTCACAGGACTGATACACGATAGCTAGCGAACTAGCATTAGCTTACCCTCATATGTCGTCTAGTTCATATCCTCTTGTCTTCGGCTTGATACTGCTGCATCGCCTCCCAAACTCTCCTGTGTGTCTCCTCAGTGTTTCGACTCGTCGCTCTCAGCTTTCTCCGACTCTTCTATTACTCTGAATCTGACAGAAAGCCACAGACCGAGCAGCAGGTGTACTATCGCCTCCATGTACATTGTTGCATTGCGTTTGTGTCGCACAGAAATGACGGTAAGGGACTTTCGGACCGCCGTGCTATGACGACTCAACCCACGATGAGGTGGTTCTCAATGTAATGGAAAAACAACTAAACCGAGACGAGCCGTGGCGCGCCGAGTAGATGCTAAAGGAAACGCTAAAGGAAAATTTGTCTTGCACCGCATGTATCAACATTTGGGAAAGAGGACCGAGTCTTTAGCGGTTGCTAATAAAGTTTTGTTTTATTGAGTATCCAAACCAACGTAGAGGTGAATAGCGCCACCCAGTGTATCGGAATGTGTTCACAAGCTCTGCGTCAATCCATTATCTGGAATCGATTTGCCTTGACTTGATGTGCAGGGTAACCAATCAGGTGTTAGGATCCGCCCACCGACTTTGACGGGCGAGGTTGACAGATAAAATTAATTCATGATCCACTGCAACACAAGGACCATGAAATAATTAATTAAATCGTGAAATAATGAAATATGTTTTTTACTTAAAATAATTGTTATTTTAATAAATTAATGACATATTTAATAACACATTTATGTATTTAATTCCAATTTTAATTAATTAATGACATATTTAATTCCAATTTTAACTAATTAATGACATATTTAATTATTTAATGATATATTTATTTAATAACACATTTAAGTATTTAATTCCAATTTTAATTAATTAATGACATATTTAATTCCAATTTTAATTAATTAATGACATATTTAATTAATTATTTAATGATGTATTTATTTATTTAATTTTGGCACTTTTAGTCCTCCATAGTTAACAGGTATTTACTGAGATAATATACTCATCATAGCCACGATATGCACTCATAGTTTAAAGTTGTCTGTCCCTTAGTAACACTCATGTACTTGTACTGTACATGTAGTAATTATTTCAGTGTTTTCAGATGGACAGTGCATGACAAACTATTCTGGTGCTTTAATATTTAAATGTGTTTACTGTATGAACGCTAGAAAAACAAAGACTAAGCCCACACCTTTAAAAAAATTGTGTTTTACACTGATAACAAAGAGCTCAGTGGAAGCATTGAGGGACTTTTCCTGCAGAGAGAAACTAGTAAAAGCAGAAAAACAAACGTCATTGTAAATACCTATATCCTTAGCATATGATCACTGTAAAATAAAATAAAAAAATACAAACCCTCTGCTCAGAATTTGCTGTATATGTTGCTCTGTTTTGTGATCGACAGACTACGACATGAATAATATGATGCGTATTAGATTGTGTATTAGATTTATTTACTCATTGACAACAAGTACGAAGAAAAAAAGTGTCTCAAGCACAAAACAATGTAACAAGGATTGTAACATCATAATGCATTTGTTAAACACAACCGCTTGAAACTTAAGTTGGGCATTTGCTTCTTTTCAAAGAAACACACAAATATAACACAATAAAAAAAAAAAAAAAAAGAATACCTTGAATGCCTTGGCCTATGACTAGACAAGTGCCACCCAAAGGAAAGTTTTACAAAGAGATGTTGGATTCCTGCAGGTGGTTTCCTAAGTTATTAAAGTAGACAGAGGCTGCACTGTCCTGCCAGAGCGTGTTGAGTAACCTGAGGTATTTTTCTCAACACTTAAGATTGTCAACAGCAAAACCTCCTGAAAAGTCAAAAGTTTTTTTTAAAAAATATTGTTTGTTGCGATTAATTTTACCACTATGACATGTGCTGAGGGAAAAAGGAAAAAAAAAATAGATAAAATGACGAGAAAAGTCCAAGCTTCAGCCATTCAATGTCATTTTCCTGAATGGCAGAACAAAGGAGTGTCTGACACCACAGAATGTAAATGCCCTGAATGTAACAGTGTTGTTTTTGTTGCTGGTTTGAGCAGAGATATTCATCTATATCCATGCTGAAGTGTTGCGTCGTATAGTGACAGACTTAAAAAGCAGTTCATCGCATGGGTGCGTCTCACATTTAACATTTACACTGAAGAAAATTTGCTTTTCTTGAGGCTTAGTCAGGGTCAGTTTGGAATCTGGGGCTTTAACAGCCCTCCACTTTGAATCAGTGAATCAATTCATGACTCTAATAATCAACATTTAATTTCTGAAAGTGGAAAAATTTAAGTGGATGGAGAAAAATTGGATCCAAACTGAGAGTTTGGGAAAATGCATATCTTAAAAATACAGTAAAACTAATGAATTCCCCACCAACTGTATGCCTATACCTCTTTGCAATTACCTAGAAAAAAATATGTTGAGTGGCTTGTTGTTTCAAAGATGCAACCCTCTAATGGTAACACTTTAGACCTAAGAAATAATTTCTAAAAGTGGGAAAAGAATAACAAAACTAAAATATCGTGAAGGAGTTAAAAACTAAATGTCACGATCATTTGAGTGTCAGTGGAGTCTTAATTGCTTTTGTATCCAAACCATCCCATATAAAGACGCCAAGGCTGGTCATCTGGTAGCGCTGCTCACAACCAGTGAGTCCAAAGGAAGTTTGCAACACACTTTAACATCTGACTCACATCAGCTCGCAATACATGCCTTACGTTTGCTTCAAGTCATTGTTGGGTATAGATCCTGGAAGTTTCTGCCTGAGGTAACATGCTTAACCTTTGGTTGCTTGGTTTTTACAAGTCGTGACCTGCTGTTTCGCTTCCTGCTCGTGCTGAATCCTCGTGGTGTGGACATAACTGACTGGTCGATCCAACATTCACCTCACAGACATCTTTGGTGTGAGATCAGTTGTCTTGGGATTCACTCAGTGTCATGTTGAACAATGCCTGGAAGGTCCTTTGTTGTTTACCATCCTGTAACTCCAAAGCATGCTGCATACACAGTATTTCTCTTCTGGGAGTCTCTTTCTCCAGCTCTCCTCTTTTTGCAGAGCCATGTAGGGTCATTGATAAATATGTTCAAAGTACTGAGGCTGAGGATTCTCTTTGACATATTTCTGAATGTACCAGCAGGTCAGGTGCGCTTTCAGGTCTTCTTCCACCACAAAATCCATGGCTGCCTGCCATCACATATTGTAAAAAAACATCTGAATTATTCAGGCGTTTCTTCAGTTCTCATTTTATATGAAAACATGTCAACATTCAACCTTGTAAAGTGTGTTTGACTACACAATGCCACATTTAAGAATAGAATAGGATAGGATAGAATAGAATAGGTCTTTATTGTCACTTACAAAACCACTGAAAATCAGTTTAGCACTCTCTGTATTAGCAGCATTCAAAAATAAATTATATAAAGCAATATTAATCAAAATATATGCAAAAGAGCAAATATGGACCAGAATGTAAGCATATAAACAATGTAGAATCAGTTGTGTGGTTATAGACCTGCTCTATGCATGATTATTGCACATAATATGAATACTCTACACAACCATAAATACTGCAATGAAGTATAAATATTGCACATTCAGGGGTGAGGGAGAAGGCATTTAAAGGGTAAATCTGTACAGCAGTCACTTAAATAACATACTTTTCAAAATACACAGGGGGAGTGCAACAGAGAATTATTTTGTGTATCAGATAACTTGTTGATTATTTTCTTGGTTTATTGATAAGTTGTTTGACCTACAAAATGTCACAGAAAAAGTGTTACCCAAAGCCCAAGATGATGTCACCAAACACTAAGATATTGAGTCTACTGTCACAGAGTTTAAAAAGGAAAATACTCATATTTAAGAAGCTAGAATACTTGACTTTTGCTCTCAAAAAATTACTCAGATCGATGAACTGATAATCAAAATAGGAAGTCATTAATTTCAGTTGACAATCGATAAATTTGGATTCATATGCACACAATGTCATTCACTTAGGTGTATGAGGTTTAACTTAATGCTAAAACTAATAATGATTTTCATAATTGATCAATATGACAATTATCAGAAAACAAGTCCATCCTACAGCAACAGGTAATGCCATGAAATATTTTGTTTTGTGTGTCCAAAACACAAATATATTTACAATTTACTATAATGTAAGACCAGGCAACGCAGAAAATTCTCTCATTTGATGAAAAATTACTCTAAAAAATTTGAATGATTAGTTGACCAATAGTTGCAGCTTTACATGCAAAATTCTAAAACCTATTTGTGATGCAAGTGCAGACAAAAACGGCCTGCCAAAGCAACATAATTCAGAAACTTTTTTATTTTTATTATTAGCACATTAGGCCTTTGAAATATGGAGGAAAAGAGAAATCTTCTCTCATTTTAGACTGAATTTGAGTTAGTTTTACCTTCGCCAGATGTTTGGCAATTCCTCTTCCTCTGTAAGCATCTGGAACTTCCGTGTGTTGCAAATCCACCGTCTTCTTCCCAACATATTCATACAGAAGAACGGCACGATCATGAGACCCTGAGGGCACACAGAAGTTGTAGCTCCTGTTGGTGTTAAATTAGCCACCACCCCACCCATTTTTTTTTAACAGCTTACAAATAGCAGCTTGACAGCACCTTGCAAGGGCATGCTGGGAAAAATGAGAGGCAACAAACACACACAAAACTTGTAGCTTGTGCATGCTACACAGGCTAAATCACCTATAACATATTTGCACTTAAAGCCATGTGTACGCCCAGGGTTTATTCACATGTAATACTACAAAATGGCTGCCTAAGTAAGACCAGTGCCTGTGGAGAAGGGACAATGCTGCTGGATGAAGAGAGACTGATAAAGATCTTGATTCTGGTAACAATGGCTTCCCACATTTTGCTGTAAACACATCCCACACAGCTGTGTAATCTATAAAAACATTAAACTGAAGTACATACACACACATTACCAGCAACACTTACCTGTCATAAACTATAACATTCAAAGCAAAAATGACAGTTTAAAACACAAATCACTATGTGCATATTTTGGTTTTGAACTTTAAAAAAGTGCCATAACCCATATATGGGTCTGAGTAATAAAATCCATGCCAAACCAGGAAAGTTGAAACCACTGATGTTTTAGGCATCATTTAAGGCTGGAGACAGGAACTGGGTTATTATAAGGAAAGTGTACTTCCAATGCAAAGGGATGTCTATTTGTGGCATATTTGCCTTCAAAATGTTGTCGTCGTGCCATAAAGAAGCTGCTGAAGTTACAAGTCAGGGAAGTCAGCACTTTTCATCAGGTTTTACCGTCTTGGGTTTGCTCCTGCAACCAAACTAATGAAACATAACACCTATGTGAACTGAATAATCCCTGCTGTGTCCGAAATGGCAGTTGGAGTTATCACTAAGGGACCGCCGACGATGTTAGCATCGGAGAAAGCTAATGTTCCACCACCAACCTCTCAGCTAGCATTAGCCGGCTAGCTAGTTAGCACGCTAATGTCTACATGTTGAACTCACCGTTTAGCCTGATGACAAACTGTCGCCGCTTTTTATCGTGTTCCACCTGAATCTGGGAGTTGTTTACGTCAAAGGCATTAGCCTGTGCTGCCTGGGCCATTGTTGCGCTGCTACAGCTGACAAATGACTGCTATGCTACCCTACAGCTATGCTAACCAGAAATGGCTACATGGAATGATGAGCTAAAAGCAAAACACTTCATCCAGCGAAATCAGCTGTGAGGTCACATGGCCCAGCAGCCAATCAGCGGCCGAGTTCTCAGAGCTGAGAAAACACAGCATCTCTGTCATTATATAGACTCAAACACAGCACAGCGATAAATCAGTTTTTTTTTAAAGAAGGAAAAGAAAAAAGAATGAAGCCTTTTTATCCAAATTAAATGTGACACAAAGTGCAACAGGACTAAAAAAATAAAGCTGTTGTTGTAATAATAATAATAATAATAATAATAATAATAATAATAATAATAATAATAATAATAATAATAATAATAATAATAATAATAATAATAATAATAATAATAAATACAAATAATATAATATATATTCATATTATGAACAAATAACGTGCAATGAGGAAACACCAGATGAGATAAAAAATAATAAGATGAAATTAAATATTTACTGTTACAATACTATTAAAATATATAGAGCGCAGATAGATAATCAAATCAATAATAATAAGAATAAACAGTAAATTTATGTTGCTGAGAAATGATGAAACCAAAGCATTGAGACAAATGTTTTCATGCTACATTCATGCTCTGTTTCCTTCTATATGCTACTTCTTGTTCTTTTTGATTTATAACAACAACAATAACAATAATAATGACAAGGAAGAATCTGGGGTGCCAATGAAATCACACTTTTTAATGCTCTTTTTAAAATGGTAAAACACCAGCATAGTTTCCCCTATCATCTATCTATCTATCTGCTTATCTATCTATCTATCTATCTATCTATCTATCTATCTATCTATCTATCTATCTATCTATCTATCTATCTATCTATCTATCTATCTATCTATCTATCTATCTAGCTATCTATCTATCTAGCTATCTGTCTAGTCACCTGTAAATAGTTTTTGTGAAATATTCGCATGCGAGGAGGTGAGCACTGCTGTTAAAATTGATGATTGAAAAATCAAAACAGCAAGGCTCCTTTAAGACATGACGCAAACCTTCTGCAAAACATGAAATTGTCAGTGTGTAGGTTGCTGCCTGGAGGTTGTTGTTTCCTTTAGTGAAGGGGATTTTGAACCATGTACCATGTAGATAGCGGAAAGGGAGGAGAAAGGTCTAATCTGCAGTTTACTGTACACCTGCTGACTCAGACTGAGGTTAAACACTGAGGTTAATCAGAACCAGATGCTCCAACATGCCACCCTCTTTTACAATATCATGCAAATAAATATTTATTAAACATCTTTACCAAGGAACATTTACACTTTGGTTGAGGTTAATTAGAACAGATATTTCAATATGTCCCTCTTTCCTGTAATATTATCAAAATAAACATTACTAAAAAGTAAATGTTATAGACATGCACATGTAAGATCAAAAAAGGGAGGACATGTTGCAGTCGGGAAAGTGCATAATTGTAAATAATACAATTATTAATGGCTGAATTCCATTTAGCTTTTTCATTTTAGGCACCTGCTGGCTCACTGGGACACTTTAATGCAACACAGCCATTGTTAATGTTAATAGTAACACCAGCCTTTCCTATCAATATGACAAATCAGATCATGGGTTGTAAAAAAGGTCTATTGATTGCACGTATTTTGTGACCTTTTGACCTTCTTTCACTGTATTCTAAAAAGAAATCCAGTGTGTAAAAGTGTGTTACCATTGCCTGTATAAAAATATTAACTGTACTGCTTTAATAGTACCTTATATCATCTAATACAGGCAATTGGAGTTGCATTATGGCATAAGAAAAATGGGAAAATACTCAAAATAATAACCATAATCACCATAACCTTCTGATATAGTGTGTTTTTCCTATTAATTTTACATTTCACGGTTATGTCATTGCCTTGGCAACACATAATTAAATTTCTTCTTAATATAGGCACTTTAGCTCTAATTGCATTATGTGATGTGATTAACAGACTCTTTCTTGTTGTTTCTTGTCCTCTTTCATTCTCATTGTACCAGTGAAACTTTTACTCAGACAGGGGTTGTATCTTAGTAATTATTTTTCATGGTTCATGTCAGGTCACAGCTCTCTGATTAATGTCATTGTGTGTCCTCAACAGAAAAAAAAAAAACATACACTCAGTAGCCAATATCCTCAAACTTGAGTGTGTTTTTCACTCCATGATTGTTTTCTGCAGATGTGAGTCTTGATATTAAACTGACAAATATCAGGAGAATATCAACACTCCAGGCCGAAATGTCAAGTTCACTTAAATTACTGTGTAGTAATCCTGTTAATCTATCGGCCTAATCCTGCAAAACTCTAATGGAGTTTGTCGACTCGTGGGGGATTACGTTCGTCTGCGTGTTTCTTTGGAACGCTGTTGTGTAGACCTGTTTGTGATTTGTTCACTAAAGAGTCTTTTTGCAGATGAATAACGATATCAGGCAGAAGTTGTGACATTTATTTAAATATTTGGGGTGTTTTTTTTATTGTGAGGCTGAAAATGTCATTCAATAAACAAAGGTAAGTCAGCTTTTTTTAAAATCTATTTTCTACATAAAATTAGTTAATATAAAAAAAGATAGAAATCAAATTTACACAATACTACACCGTTTAAGGTAGTGCTTTAGGAAATAGGCCTTTTGCTTTTCAGAGATTGCTCAATTAAAATGAAAACACAGGCAGCTTTATAAATGATTGCGACTGACAATTTTATGCTATAACACTGAGTGTGTAAATTCCCTGTATTCAGTTCTTTATGCACCAAAGCTGGTATGACATTTGTTTGATTACCACACAAGTTGTGTATTCATGAGAAGAATAACCACACAGCTTCAGGGTCACTTTGGCTGACAGCAATCCTCACTAGCTGTATAATATTTCTATTAAAATGGGTTACCTCCACTAGTTTCCTTAGAAATAAACATAATATGTATGATTACTGTTAAAAGTAAGGCCTTAAAATGAACTTATCTGTTGTGAATGTGTTATTATAGAAGATGGTGACACTCTTAAATTAAGTTATTTCTACAGAAATGGTTTCAATGCCTTAATACAACCAAGTAAAACATAGCAATAATACTAAATAAGCGTTTTGTGGTAGCGCAGGTTGCCTTGATGCTTCATGTATCTTCATCTTATTCGCAGCAGGTGGCCTGAGACCCTGGTACACACTAAGACCAACACACCTGCACAGAAGAAAGTTGGGAAGGTGAGTGCTAAAGTAGAAATTCAAAATGCTGCAGATGTCATTCCCTTTTGGGAATATAAATGAAGCATAAATAAGGATCTGCTGGGTGACACCTCTGACTCTTTTGATTAAAAAACATTTGAAAACATTCAGCAAGGAGAGATATGTATTCAGGGATAATGTATTTGACTGTCTTACATTTGAGTGTCACAAAACACAGGTGACATAAAGTAAACATTTTTGTTGCTCTGTTGTGCTGTAATACACACACTGTAGACATGAGAAATGAGATGAGAAACTTGGGCAGTATGAGACATTTCAGAAAATTCTGATATTGTTTCCAGTCTATTTGTTTTGTTAAAGATGCTTCAAACTGTGAGACTGATTAATCATTTTCATGGTGTTTCATCATTGCAATCATTGCATTGTGTTTTTTCATGTTGTTAAAAGAAAAAAAAACAAAGTGTGTAGAATTTGCATCCTGTGTTTTTCTGTTTAAACAACTTCCCCTCCTTCAGTAATGTAACTGTGTTGAACTCCACCAGCCGTGTCATCTGTTTAACATGGACACAGTTTCCTCGGGATGTTTTTTGCGAGATACTTTGATTTATGAAGCCATTAGTGGTCGGATATCAAGTCAGTGCAGTTAAAACCTGCACGAATTGCAAAGTCAGGACTCCTCAAGCTTCTTCTAATTGATTTCTTTGTCGCGTGCTGCAGCCACAGATTTATTGCCTCTGCAGTTGGTGAGGTTGCAGCTACTCAGACTGGAACAGACAGCTTTTATCTGATGGCTCTCCAAAGTGTGATTAAGTCTAAAGCGCGTGTTCGTGTGTGTGCATGATCACAGAGTGGGTCAGATGGTACTTAAGTAAATTAAGAGCTCTTGTTAGGATTAAAAGGCTCTCCAGTGTTGATCGGATTGTATGTGTCAAAGGGTCCAAGTTAGGACTCGAGGTGTGATGTTTGACATTGGAATATCATCTTCATCAACTGAAAAACATGCAGAATTTGATGATCTTTTTGTGACTTCTGCCCTCTTTCCCTGTAATTCAAAGGAGCCAGCAGCATTAACAGCACCTGTGAGCAGTGGAGCTAAACATGGCATCAGCAGTAAAACCAGTGTTGGTGGTGGAAGGAGCATCAGCCTCAGCAGCAGAGGTGGCGACTCCACTGGAAATAAAGTCGGTGGCAGTTTGAAAAGAGGTAGCAGACAAGCTCTACGCCTCAGCAGCAGCCGGAGCTTCTCATCCCTCCACACCAGCTCCCTCACCGCTGCTCCATTCATGAGAAGCAGCCGCTCACTCAGCAGACTGGACCAAAGATCCACTGGAGATGGTAATTGTATTCATTTATTTGTAGTTTGGACAAAGATGTACAGCAAATTTATCTGAATTCATTCCCAAATACTTGTATTAATCTAAATGTAGTGGCTATTTGTTTTTATTATACCCCGTTTTTGTGGATTTGCATCCCAATGAAGGGAATTATGATAAATGTGCACCACACTTGTGCACTATTCAGCTACTTCTTTACATTGTCTCTAACATAGATTCACACCAAGCAAGTTCACAAGTGAAAAAATCACAACCCACTGGGACGAAAATTCTGAATTCCGGCCAGCGTTCGTCCTCTGAGGAGCAAATGAGGTTTGTTATTAAGATTTTTGAATTTTTGTTTTATATTTGCACTCTGAAATGTTGTTATTGTGCAATGATAGGGGTTTTGTTAATCTGTTTCATTTATATTTTTATTAAAGAAGTAAAAAAGACGAATGTCACGGTGATAATGCTGAGATAATGAAAACCAGCAGCTCCCCTCAGCCACTGGACTCGTCTCTGGTTCCCACTGCTGCATGTCTTCACCACTGCAACAAAGGAAAGAACCAGGTACTTTTAGTTTTAACTAGAGATTTATGAACATATTACAGTTTTGTGTTTGAACTTTTAAATACTAATGCTGCAGTTAAAGATCTAAAGGCCACAAAAGTCATGTTCTGTCAGCATGAATCAGACATATATGCCTAAAATGACTGTAGTCTTGTCCCGCCACATAAAGGTGATGACTACATTAACTTTAATTATTGTAAAAGTTGTCCAGTCTGGATTTTT
Source organism: Amphiprion ocellaris (assembly GCF_022539595.1). Taxonomy (NCBI): domain Eukaryota; kingdom Metazoa; phylum Chordata; class Actinopteri; family Pomacentridae; genus Amphiprion; species Amphiprion ocellaris. The sequence goes on along the minus strand of NC_072784.1, from coordinate 25,897,067 downwards.
ACTCATTGGTAAAGGTGAGCCACAAGAATCCATCCTGGGCCTTCATTTTTTTTATTGAAGCAGTATAATTTTTCTTGTGCAAAATCTTTAAACTGTGTTGCTGGTTCAGTTGGTTGCTCTGTTATTGCACTGCAAGATCTTTCATTTTTGACTTTAAATTAAATGAAACAAAGTCCCAAAGCACACAGCGAGTGTCACTATCTTTTATGTTGACGTGTTCAGTGTTTAAAAGTGTCAAAGTTAATCAGCTGGTACACAGGTAGGGAGGTCAAATAATAGCAGCATCCAATAAATCAGAGCATTTTTAAGTATCATTTTTGATTACAGGGACTCGTTGGAGTGGAGTGGACCAGTGGTTATATTTCTCCTCATTTTGTTTTTTTGTTCCACTTAAGTTTTGTGCACCCATTGTTTTGTGAAGCATCTCATATGAGACTACTGTGGACCTGGTATTGAGGACCTTTGCAGTAGCAGATAAACTGGGCAGCATGTTTACATTGAGATCATGACAATATAAGGTTTGATTTTGGTTGTATTCATTTGTAGCAGGGATTCTCATTCAGGATTGTCAGTGGTCTCAGAATCGTGCTTCATTACTGACTTTAGCCTCCCTGTAAAAATCACACTGTAAATTCAAACAAGTATACCTTAAAAACATAGGAAACAGAATAACTTGGAAAAAATAGTAAGATGGCTTTACCAGCTCAAGTGGTGCATTATTTGAGTAAGCTGTATGTGTCAAATTCAGTCATGCCTTTACAAATCTAACTCCAAAACTGAAGAATTGCTATGAACTATTGTTTCCCGTGATTTCCTTTTCAAACAAATGCCTCATTTTATCTCTGGTTCTGGATTTGACAGAAGTTACCTAATACAAATACCTTCAATCTGGCAATTTTACTTTCAGCGCCATATTGTTTTACTACCAATAATCTCACTACTCTGCACTTATTATTTTTCTTTACATCTCACTATTTCCAAATTGCTTAAAACTAATAATACCTCTAAAAATATCAGTCAAAAGATGATTTAATAGACCGTTTTAAAAGCTTGTGGAAACGGAGTTGAAGTTGGTAGCAAAAATTAAGCTACTTGAGGGCAAATCAAAGAAATCAAACAGTTAAACAGCAACTATGAATACAACTGGAAACCATCTAAATTGACTAACTTTCCTGAAAACATGTGGTAAATAGTAATATTTCTGTTTCCAGACCAGAGACGGTGTTTACACATTGTGTGCAATGACTGCTGGGATGAGAAGCAACTGGGTCCAAGCGGTGTTGAAGAACGTGCGACCCAGTGTTACACAAGACACCACAAGGTAGACTTTGATTTCTTAAAGTGTTGCATCACTGGCGTCAAACTTATAGATGAAGTGCTGTTTACTACATCATCCCCAGATCTCCACTGTTTTACTATTAGGACTGATTATATTGAGGGTTTATGTGATTAAGTACATATGGGAACATCAGTGATGTTACGAGGGGGGAGTTGGAGAACCCAGGCGCAGGCACAGATAATGGCAGACAGGTGGTAAATAGGGAAAAGGTTTTATTTAAACAAATCAAGAACTAAACCAACACAGAAAAGGGAAAACCGAACAGAGGGGGAGACTAAACCAAATCTAATACTAAAAAATAAGCCACACTACAAAACTCACAGCTAAACAAAAAAAACTCACAAAACCAGGAGAGCTAAACTAAAGGGGCAGGGAAGTGGGCACAGGGAATCCAAGAACTGACAAGAAAGAAGACAGGAGAAGAACAGGCTGGAGACAGAGATGGTATTGATGGGAATCTGGTGGGAAGACCTGGGTCCATGGGTGGATATTGCAGTCTGGAGATGATACAGGGACTGAATTGAGTCCACGTGGGGAAATCCAGGGGGGTAAACTGAGTCCAAGAGGAGATCTGACAGTCTATAGTCCAGCAGGGAGTGACTGAAAGAGGTGAACTTATACAGGTGAGGTAGTGGGCAGGTGAGCTGAGTGAACTGATTACTGCAATGAGTGTCAGCTGCAGTAATCAGCAGAGTGCAGGCAGCTGAGAGTAGCAAGGAGCAGAGAGACAAACAGGGGAGAGAGAGATAGGAAGACTGAGGCCTTGTCCACACGTAGCAGGGTTTTTGTAAAACCGAATATCCTGCTCCCTCTGTCTAGAAAAAAACTTACGTACACACCACCTCGTTTTTAGAAAAAAACTTCATCCACACCTAACCGCATAAGTGCGTTTTTCAGCACATTCATAAGCATGCCGGACCTTTAGGTGGCAGTAGTTCCCCAAATCCTAGCAAGGTGGTGGAGAATAACCGTCCTTAACGTCGTCCTTCGCCTGTGTTGTTGAATGTGGAGCAGTATCTGGGCTTGTAAAAACAAGCAAGTAAAAAGCGCCTGTACAAGAAACAGCGCCCAAAACCTTGTGAGAGCATCCATACTGTTACCGAATGTAAACACAGGTCGCATATGTGACGTAAGAACATATTTTGTCGCAGGTGGTGACGTTTCGAAACGCAAAACCCCGGTTACTGATGTCCACATGCAGACGCATAAAACGGAGAATTCGCAAATCTTCACTTTGGTCGGAGTTTTTAAAAAGAATCGTTTTTGATGACGTAAATCTGCGTTTTCGTGTGGATGATAGGCCGAATCGTAGAAAAATATCTTCGTTTTGTGAGATACCCAGCTACGTGTGGACAAGGCCTAAGAGAGACACAGGAGGGAGAGACAGGACATAGAGAAAGAGAGAAGAGGGAGCGACAGATAATAGACAGATATAGTTATGGGGGAAAAGGGAGGACAGGGGCCAGAGCAGGGATCATAGCAAGTGAGGCAAAATAAGCCTCATATGTTGTTAAGTTTCACCATGAAGACAACATGGACACAACTCACTTTACACATATAATGACTATATATAGACGTCTATGCACACCTGTTGCTGTGATCCTATGAATGAGTCCACATCACCATTTTGGCACGTCCATAAAGCAATAAAAGTGGCACCTTGGCTTATAGTACTTGCAATACAATCAATTCTACTAATGTTAGAGGCCTCAAAAGTTGTTGGAAAGTCGACCAAAGATTGTATTTTTAGTTGGAAATAGGAATGCATCCATATACATACACTTACAGGAACTTTCAGGGGCACAAATTACCACCTCTGTATAAAAATGTTGCACTTTTTTTCATTTTCAAGGGCCAGTAATTAATGAGCTGGTCATTGCTGGAGCCATTTAGTCATTTCTATCAACTGGAAATAATCTTGTCTGTGTCCTCACTAAATTTCATGACTGGGAGTTTTGTTTCTGGAGATACTGAACATTTAAAATGGCTTCCTACATAACATGATTTTTTTTAGGTTGAATCCTCATCTGAAAACGAAATCTGAAAAGAAAGCCAAAATATTTTACAGAAGTTAGTTTTGGTTTTCAAAAAACAAATAAGAGAACATAAACCTTGGCTTATATTTGCAGCACATCATATTCTATCTACTATCTACTGATTTTAATTATCTGTTTTGTTCTATCTTATTGTATTTTATGTACAGCGTCTTTGAGCTTTTGGAAAAGCGCTTTATAAATAAAATTTATTATTATTATTATTATTATATTCTACTGATGTCAGAAGCCTCAAAAGTTGGTGAAACGTCGACCAAAGTCTATGTTTTTAGCAGGAAATATGCAACATCCATTTATATTGACTCAGGAAATTTCTGGGGCTGCAACACAACCCTTGTTCAAAAATGGTTTCACTTTTTTTGTATTTTCAAGGGCAAGTTATTAAAAATCTGCTGGGACCTTTCAGTTATTTCAGTCTGCTGGAAACTATTCTGTCTGTGTCCTCACTAATTTTAATGGCATTTATTGACAAAATGAACCATTATCAAGGCTTCCCAGATGAGATGCTTTTTGAGGGTGAAGCTACAAAAATTGCCATGAATGAAAAGAAAAAAGTCTTAAAATTCATGCAGAAATGTTTTACAGAACTTAGTTTTAAATCCTAAATGACAAATAAGTAAACAATCGGAGAGGATGCAGCGACATATTTCTTGAATTATGTTTGTTTTGACATGGGCTGATCAGGATGTTTGTCGATTTAACTTCACAAATTGTCCTTTGCATTATAAAGTTTCTGCTTGTGTTCGCAGCTCCCTTTCAGAGCAGGAGACTGAGCTGTTGCAAGAGCTCAGAACTGCTGATCGAACAGAGGTTTCACACGAACAGCAGCAAAAACAGGAGCCCAAACTGCAGCTGGAAAGAAAGCAGAGCTCAGCTGATGGGAACTTATCTTCTCCTCTCCCTGATTCATCCTCTGCCTCCTCTGAATCATCTCCTACCAGCCCTCCACACCATGTGGATGAGGATGAAGGTGCTCATCAATGCCTCATCAGATCCACACAAATTGGTGAGCCACTAAACAAAATCAAAGCTCCAAATGTAAAATTGATGTAGATACTTTCTATACATATTAGATTTAGATTTGTGATATAGCAGTACTTACATTTAGAGAGTCAGTTCTGGCTGTAAACTGGATCAGGCTTTATTTTTGAATGTGAAATGCTGCTTTGTATCAACACTTTACTGTAATACTGGTTTGCAATTACAGACCAAACAATTATTTGGTCCACAGACACATGAGGAGAAATACATGTCAGCATATTGTTTTGCGGCTGCACAGTAGCTTGGTGGTTAGCACTTTCGTCTTGTAGCCAGATGATCCCTGGTTTGCGTACTGGCCTTCCCAGGATCTTTCTGCATGGAGTTTTCATGTTCTCCCTGTGCATGCGTGGGTTTTCCCTGGGTTCTCCGACTCCTCACACAGTCCAAAACATGATGAGGTTAATTGCTTACTCAAAATTGTCTATAGGTGTGAATGTAAGTGTGATTGTTTGTCTGTATACATAGCCCAGCGATAGACTGGTGACCTGTCCAGGGTGTCCCCTGCCTTCACACTAAGTCAACTGGGATGGACTCCCTCCCTCCTGTGACCCTAATGAGGAATAAGCGGTGTATAGATAATGGATGGATGGATATTGTTTTGCCATATATCACACTGTACTTAATGTATTTCTGTGTTATCTTCTGTGCACCAGCTATGACAGATGCATCACTGCATGTCAAAGGAACCCAAAGTGACAGCTCTAATTCCACAGAGGTGCTGCATAATGACAAGTGTTTTGATGAAGATCCAAACACACAGAGTACAATTAAGCATGTCGAAACCACAACCCACAGAGAAGAGCAGCAGGTATCGACAACCACTGCCAACACAGAAGACAAGGAAACTCTTCAGTGTGAGCAGAAAACTGGGCAACTAGTCAAAGAGGTGAGATTAGATTTGTAATTCCACCACAATACAATGTGCCATACCAAATACAATCTGCCATACCAAAGTGATGATACCAAACTAGAAATAACAAGCAGCTGAATCTAGTAAGGAATTCTGTGCAAAGTGCAAAAAAAGCATTTAAGAGTTTGTGTTTGTTAATATTTCTCTGCAGCTGGAACAAACCCAGAAAGAACTGTCTCGACTTCAGCAGCTAAACAGGAATCTGCAGGATGAGCTGCAACAGGAGAGAGAGAGCCATTCAAGGTTTTGTCCCCAAGTACGGAGCAGAAAACAGACAAAAAATAAATCCATTTCAATTGATATTAGCAGCACAGTTAACAGGTTTCATGTACATGATGATTAATGGTGGAGTAAGACATTACATTCAGATGTCTCGCCTCCAGAATTAATTGACGTCTGGGCTAACTGACTAAAATAGAAATAATCCAGCCTTGCACTGCATGGAAGATGATTTTTTCTTCCTATAGTTCAAGTAAAACAAACATATCGATAAAACTTCACCAAATTAGTGACATGTTACACAAACACAGCTTTCAAAATGAGCAAAAAAGAGTAAGAATTAATTGTTTAGACAGTTTTTACCAGTTGGAAGAATCATAGAACCAGTGTCAGTATCTGTTATGGGAGTCTTGGTTTGTGTCCATGAGCAAAGAAGCAGAGCTGAAACTGGCTTCTTTCTCGACGTTACCCCTTCAAAACAGTAAGAAAGGCTGTTCCCGCTGTCCTACAAACTGCTGCTGCACAAAAACTCTCCACTGCAAAAAAGAAGCGCAAAGAGTGTTTAAAAATCTTCAGAATTCACTCTATACTCCTGTGTGAAATGCAAAGTGACTGTTCTCAAGGCTGTGCAATAACAGTAAGAAAATATTTTTTAAAAAGATCAATTCTAAAAACAACAATAGAAGATTGGAAGAAAGTCACAATTTTATAAATAATGAGGTAGAGATCTTAAACTGAAACTATCTGCCCATGAGGACAATGAATTGCATTAGAATGATTCATTTTAACTTTAAGTCTTTTGTAAAACCTAGATGTACACATATGTATATTTCAAACATTATAGATGAGATCATTACTACTGTCAATAATGCACAAAAAAGGTTCTTTCCTACATGATTTTCAATTTCTGTGATGTTTAACAAAATCCACAGTTTTCATTTTATGCAAAAAGTGTCCAAATTCTCTCTTAAAAATGCAAACTGGTCTTTTAAAATATCAGGAATTCTAATGTTACATATCATATATTGACTTGTAGAATGGCACCAGCTCATCTCCAGAGCAAGCTTCGGCTTTACAGCAGCTGCAGAAGATAAATCACAACCTCCGCCTTGAGGTGGAGGCCCAAAAGAGGAGCCACGAGGAAGCCAGAGAAGCTGAACTACGGCGAAGAATCGACCTCGTAGCTCAACAAGCACAGCTGCTGGTCACAGGAGATGCCACGGCGCTCGCACAAGCCCATCTGGAGCAGGACCGTCGACGGTTCCAGGAGCAGCAGCAGGAGTGGGAGCAATGTGTGGCCTTGTTGAAGTCCCAGCTGAAAATCAGTGAGGAGCAGAGGAGGGAGAAGGAGTCCCGCTTGACACAGCTTCAGCAGGAATTACAGAGCTACCAAAGTCTCCAGGAGGAAGCGGAACAACTGCGGATTAATCTCCAAGAGGTGTCTGCTCAGCTTCATGATTACGAGGATGCTCAGGCTCAAAAAGAAGCTCGACTGCAGAAACATCTCACGCTCCTGCAAGCAAGTCAGGAGAGAGAACGGAGGAGCCTGGCTGCCAGTCTGGCTCAGGCTGAAAAACATTCCCAAGACCTTCAGGAGAAGCTGGACAAGGCAGAGCAGCAGGTGGAGAACCTCAGTAAGAGTCAGACGTGGACGAGGGAGATAGAGGAGGCGCAACAACAGCTTCAGGAGGAGCTGACCTGTACTGTATCTGCTGTGCAGCGACTGCAAGAGGAACGAGAACAGGACAAACATCACTGCCAAGAGCTGCAGAACCAGTTATCAGAGGCAGACCGGGAGGTGAGCAGGCTGCAGGGTCGCTTGAAGACAGACGAAACTCACTACTACAACCTGGAACATTCCTATGAGAGAGCCTGTGAGGAGCTGCAGGTGGCGTTAGGGAAGGTGCAACAAAGAGAGTCTGAAACACAGGAAATACGAGAAGGCTACGAGAGACTCCTGGACAGGAAGGAGCAGGAGCTGAGTGAGGTTTTGCTAAAGATGGAAGTCTTGGGTAACAGCTTGGAGGAGACGGAACTTAAACTAAATGAACTGATGAAAGTTTGCAACTGTGGCTCTTCTCAGCAGAAAGATGAGACCTCAGAGTATCTTCAGCATAATGACAGACTACAGCAAACAACTGAGCCAAATGAAAGCAGGACAGAGGTAATGGAGAGTTGCCAGATGTCTGATAGCTCTCATAAAGATTCAAGAAGACGCTCTCGATCAGTCGATGCATCGTACCAGTACATCGTCACTGCAGGAGATGGCCCAGAAAGGTTCATGTCTGTCATCCAGTTACTTGAAACCAAGCTTTACCTAACAGAGGAGAAACTAAGGAACATTACGCAAAGACTTGAGGAACACCAGACTCCCATCAGCTGCCAGGACCCCCACCTCTGCTCCCAGCTGACCCAGAGCCGAGCCACCGCCCAGCACCTCAGTCTGCTGCTGCACAGTCAGGCAAAGCAGAACCATCGCTTTGCCCAGGAGACGGAGAACCGCTGCAGGATGCTAGTCGGCAGGTTCCAGGTCGCTCTGAACATCATACAGGCCTGTAGGGAGAGGCTTCAAGCTCCCGCCATTAATATTCCAGATTTTGAGAGGCAGCTAGCCACTGTTGTTGCTTGTCTTCAGCAGGGGGAGAAGGATGCAGAGAAACAACAGCATGAATCTTATAATGCCAGCAGAGGAGAGGGCAAAATCTTGAATGATGAGAAACTAGCTGAGAGTACAAAAAGTGACACACAGCCCTCAGCGGATGACATATTAAGTATCGAGAAGTGGTTAAAGAGGGAATTATTTGTAGTAGAAAAAATGATGTCTGTGCTTCAGAGTCAATGTGGTGTTTTCCAGCTGTCCTTTGTATCAAAGGAGAATGAGGGAGATGTCACGCACAGGTACAAAAATATAATCACCCAAAGAATAGCATTAAAAAGAGAAGAAAGGATACAATCTGGAAGAACCGACTGTGTCAGTGATGAAACTTTACAGAGTGCAATCAACAGAGTCTGTGCTGAAGCAGAGCTCATTTATGCTGCCTTAAAATTCCAGCAACAATATGAAAATGTGACTCAAGTGAATAATCAAGAACTTCAAAGGGAAGGATTGGCAGATATCAGTCCACCGGAGTTGGCTCATTATGAGGAGCCGGTGGATGGTTTGAAAGAAGCTGCAAAACCAGTCAAATCTGAAGACAAAGAGGTCGACTCAGAGAAAGAACTGGACTGGTTACAGAGGCTCATATCCAGGCTGCAAAGAAGAGCTAAATTCTTACGCCAAGTCTGCCAAGAGATCCCGGATGATAAAAGAGCAGTCAGCGAGTGCAGCCAGGACCACAGCGTGGAAAACGCTTCTGCACTGGAGTTAAATTATATGCAGGAGCAGGCAAAGTTAATTTACTTGTCAGACAGGCTCTACCTGGATTTAGAGCAGGAGATTCAGCAAAGTGAGACGTTACAGAACAAACTGCAAAGTCTGTGCAAAGAGCAGGACATGAACTTATTGGACGAGCAGGAGGCTTGTAATCAAACCTTATGTCAGCTGCAGGAGGACAACAGTGAACTCAGAGAAGAACTAGAGCGAGCCGAGCAAAAGATTATAACTGTACAAACCGGAAACCAGAGACTGCTGGAAGACATACAGAAGATTGAGGATTTTCACGAGGAGAGGATGCAAAAACTGGAAGCAGACTTTCAAGAGAAGATAAGGGAACTGCAGCAGATCCATGAGGAGGAGATGAAACACTTGCATGGTCATTACATCGAGTCTTGTGTTTCCAAAGAGAAATCACCTTGTTTCACAGAAAATACATCTCATCTACCAGACCAGAGCAGCATCCTGAAGCTGGGAGGTGATGCAGTGGCCATGAGAGAGGCTTATCAGAAAGATATGGAAAAACTTCAGGTAATAAACACTAATGATAGATTTTAAAGTATGTTTTTAAACAAATATCAGCTTTCAGAAAACAGTCTATTTCTTAAGGATTGAGAAAAATATTTAGATATCTTTTAAATATACAGAAAGCATCCATTTTCCTGGCTTTTATGTTGCTAATTTAAATTCTCCAAATCAATAGTTTTCTTCAGTTTTACCTGTTTAGGATTATTACAATGACTACTGTGGAGTAAGTGTAGACAAAACACTTAGTTTTCTTGTCTTTGTTGCTCACATTTCTAAAACTTGACATCAAAATCCTTAAATCGCACACACAAGCCCTCATGATAATGTCATAGCTTCTGTCCTTGTAAACATATATTAATAAAAAAACGATTTCTAAATGTCAAACTAGGCCTCCTGTGACAAGGGTTTCGCTGCTATGGAGGAAACACACAGGAAACTGATAGGAGATTTAAATCAGCAGCATCAGAAAGAGGTGGCTGAACTTCAGAGGGAGAAGGACCAGCTCCTGCAGGAGGAGACAGCAGCCACAATGGCAGGTAAATCACTTTCAGTAAAACACCATACAAATATAAATCTCTGTGGGCAAAAGAAACTGAAATTCATCTTCAGTAATTAATTACATTTTGGGTGGAGAAGTTATCTGTGGTAATTGACAGGCACTGGACTGTAAACACCCCTAATAAAATGAAAAAATGGCATCTGATTAGTGAAATTGCATAATTGCTTTGCATACTTTGCATTTCACAGCCATCGTAGCGATGCGAAGGGCTCACAAACAGGAGCTGGAGAGAAGCCGACAGTCTCAGCACATCAGAGAGAGTTCAGACTTCACACAACTCCACATTGAATATGAGTGAGTCACTAATGAACGTTTCAAAATACTTTTATTTTTCTCTCACACTGAAGCTACTTAAATATGCATTCTTTTCCTGCAGCATACACTAGGGTCACTTAGAAATGTCCTTATATTTGAAAGAAAAGCATTTTTTTTCAATGAAGATAACATTAAATTAATCAGAAATACAGTCTAGACATTGTTAATGTGCTAAATGACTATTCTAGCTGGAAATGGCTGATTTTTTAATCTCCATAGGGGTACAGAGGAACATTTCCAGCAAACATCATTCCTGTGTTCTAATGCTACATTGTGTTAGCTAGTTGTGTTGAAAGGCTAATTGATGATTAGAAAACCCTTGTGCAATCATGTTAGCACATGAATGAAAGTGTGAGTTTTCATGGAAAACATGAAATGGTCTGGGTGACCCCAAACTTTTGAACGGTAATGTATATTTGAGGGCTTCTGTATCGCACTGTATTGTGTTGTTTTATGATGTCTACTTTATACAACAAATTGTTTTTCTTTCAAAAATAAGGACATTTCTAAGTGACCCCAAACTTTTCAACGGTAGTGTATGTCCTTTTCTTCTGAAACCTGTGCAAGTCTGTGCTTCTGTTTCATCATCCCAGGAAGGAGATCCAGTTATTGCAAAAGGAGCTGGAGGTTTTGTCAGTTCAGCACACCAAGAAATGCCTGGAAAACAACCAGCTGAGCCAGGAGCTGCAGGACGAAAGAAAATCACTGGTGCTGTACCAAAATGAAAACCAGGAGCTCAGAAAGAAACAGGTATAAACATACTGTTATCACTAAGCTTATATGCACTTCTCATCAAAGTGAACAGGATGAAACGATTAACTATAATTATTCTTCCTTTAAGAGAGACACAGACGAAATGTCTCCGCTGCATTTCACACTGAATGGGAAACAATCACATGTTGACAGCTCATATGAAATGGAAGTAAGTGTAAAACTCTACTGAAAGTTGTGCCGTTTTGAGTTAGGGCTGCCTTATGATGCAATGATGCAGACACTGATGTGTTTTCCTTGTTTTGTAGGTGATTCTGAGGGCCAGAGAGGCTGAGATGCAGTTTCTCAGACATGAAGCCCAGTCTCTCAGAGAGGAGCTGAAGATTGCTCGAATGGTATGGAAATTTCATTCATACAAACATGTTTTAGTTGGTATTTAATTAAACTTGTGGATGAATTTAAATGAAACAAAAATGTAAAGATTTCACTTCAGCACAATTCCATTCAATATCTAACAAAAAACTGTGTGTGTGTGTTTTACAGGACAAAATATATGCCCAGAGTAAGCTCCAGGCCCTTTATACAAACAGCCAGAGTGAAGCTCATCAACACGATGAAAATTTTAAATTTGGCACTTGGTCTCCAAACAAAGATGCTTCAGGACAGAGCCACGGTGAGATACTTTTAACTTGATATATAAAATGAAATGCTGCCTTTTTAAATGTGTCCTTTATCAACACATGGTTAATAAAATGCATGTTCAGATGGTCCTTTATTTATTCCATCCCTGCGCTTATTTTCCTTTTTTTTCCCCAGAAAACCCAGCGATAAACTCACACAGCTCAGCTTTTCTGAAGAAAGCGGAGAAATCGTACCTCCTGCGGCAAATACGCGGAGTTCGATCAAAGGTAAAAAAAAAAAAACAAAAAAAGGAAAATGTTGCAGCATCAACGTGACAGTTTTCAGTTATTTCACCAATTGAAGTGTCCAAATCCAAAGGCTTTGCAAATTATGATTTCTGTGAATTTTTAGAAAGTAATTGTGATCTTGTCTGTTGACTGGTGCTACTTTACAATGTTTACTTTATATAAACCCATTTTAAATCTTTCAGCTGCACCAACTAGAGCTGTAACACTTTCATTTACTTTCCATTTTTCCATTTATCTCTGTGTCTTGAATGTGTTTATCCTCCAGAGTTTAAAAGAAGGCCTTTCCATCCAAGAAAGAATGAAGTTGTTTGAGTCTTTCTGAGAAGAGTTGGCTGCTGGCATCTGCTGTTTCAATACATTTCTGCCATTAGGTGTAACTTTCCTTGTTATACAGTGTACATTATATTATGTATAACCTTTTTACTGTGGAAAAAATTGATTTGTTGTTGTGTGTTTGAGTAGAAGCAGCAGAAAGCCACCAGAGGGAGCAACAAGCACAGAATTTTTTTTAGATGCACATTTAGTACCTGTTAAAATACAACAAATTAATCACAGTGAAATTATGTTCACATTTTACTTTACAGGTCAGTACATCATGCGATGGTTGTGTAACTTGGAGACAACTGCTTGGGTTTTTATTGAAACATAACTCAGCATATTGCATCAATATTTGCATTAAAATATGGTTGTTAATGTTTTGTACCACTAGATGTAGCATTATCCAGCATTTACTGCAACTTCTGAAACTTGTATCAATTTATTAAGATGTATTTAAAGCAGACATGAAGCTGTTTCATGACATTTGCATGTAGCTCACTACTATCTGAAAATATTGGACAAATATAATGGTTTATATTCTGGCTTCTTTCACTGATAATAAAGTATTTATGTAAGATGAGATGAGAGTTTTTGGTCCATTATTCAAACAACAGGTTGAAGATTAATTGGTATTTTCAAAATATATAGTTTAAATTATTTATTAGTTATTGAATCATTTAAATATATTTTTCAGTATAAAAGATCTAAAATTGTGTGGCAAATACACACTTTTCTTAAAAGTGTAGGAAAAAATAGAACAAGGTCAGGTCCATTTACTTTGTGATCACCCTTAGAATAATGTAAGCTACATACAAAAACGTGTTTTATATCTATTGTCTCCTTGTCTAATAACATCTGTCTGAGAGCCTCCATAAATAACAGCTGTCTGTGATGCTAAAAACCACTATAACATTCCTGTTGACAGGTACATTAATGCTAATTTATTGTTGTTTGTTCACATGTGGTTGCTTTCAAGAAGGGTAGCTAAACAAAACCAAAATTTCTAGTTGCAATCATTTAAATCATTGAATCGGGTAATTGTTTGATCAATAAACTACAAGAAAACACTAAATCATGGCCCTAAATGGATACATCTAAATCTTTCTGCATCCAAAAAACAGTGCAATGTCACAGAATACATCTACAGGATGGAGCCACACAATCTTGCACATATATATATATATGACTGGGGTTTAACGCGTTCATTTCGATTAATTAATCACAGGGAAAATGACGTGTTAAATAATTAAAGCATTTAATCGCACCTTTCCCAGTTCTCTAATTTGTGGCACAAAGGTAACACTGATGAACACTCCAGCCCAGTAGGTGGCGGTAATGAACCTAAAGTCTGTCCGCAGCATACGGTCTATGGTCTGCAGTGAAGAAGATACACAGGAGTGACGACAGCACACAGGAGGTTTGGTGAACAGTGAAGGAAGACGAGAACACATTGTGCTTTTTGGGAGGAAAGTTGTTTTTTTTTTTTTAAATCTTCCTGATGGCAGCTTGAATAAAAGCCTGATTGTGTGCAAATTGTGCAATAAAAAGCTTTCTGATCACCGCAGCACTTCCAGCCGATGGTATCACTTCAATGTAAAACATGTTGCTGTTAGCACCAGAGATAACGTTAGCTACGAGTCATGCTAACGGCTAATAGACCACTCTAGAAGACACTGAAAGTGCTTTAGTTTACAAAAAGTTGTAAAATGTTGAATAGAATCGCTATAATTTCATTCTTAGTTTGCAGTAATCTGAATGTAGTAGACAGATGAAAAATGCAGATAAATAGAAAAGAAACAAGCATTTTTGTGGTTTAAATTATTACACTTCCAAAGAGACGGAGCCTCAGCAGAGTAATAAGTTAAACCACAAAAATGTCTGTCTTTTAATCACTTAATTATAAACTTTTACGTTATGAAAAATATTTTTGTTTATAAATAAAAATTTATATTCCTAAAAAAGAACCATCAAAATGATACCATTTATCAGACTCAGAAACTATGAAAACAGAATGAATCTATGGATTTTCAACTTTCTGAAGTTCCTTGAACTGCTTTTGTTATGTGCCATACAATGGGAAAGCCAAACTAAATCCCGGCTTTAAATCATCCAAATCACATTTTTTCTATTTGTCCCATTTAAAAAATTTTATTAATTTTGTGAATTTTAAATTATAAACACGTATATGTCTATTCATTGATTCAATTGTCAACCAAAATTCAGATGATTTGAAAATAATTACTTATTGTGTTAAATATTGCTATTTGACAAAAATTGATTAATTGACCAGTTTTCAGCTTACACTCATAGCCCATGTTTTTCTATTTCCAAAACTTTATTTGTATTAGACTGACAGAAAAGATTAAGTTGAAGTTAAGATGAAGTTAAGTGATTTTTGCAAGATAACATTAAACAGTAACTGTCCCTTGTGGAGAAATTATCCAAAAAACTAAAGAACAGTTCAACAAGTGGCCTGAAGTCTGAATCAGGCCCTATAGCATTGAGTTTATTTCATATATTGCCTCTTTCTGAAGCAAAAAATAATATAAAAAAGTGGCCCAACATTATGCAGCCGATCCTGACAGTACATCTCATGGGCAGATGACAAGATATCTGGTCACCAAAAACAAGAAGCCAGTCTTTCTCCTGTGAAGCTCAGAGTGACAGGGTGACTGTGCAGTTAAACAGCAGACAGATCCCAAATATTTTACAATACTGAGTCTTATTAATCGATAGGATTGTGCATTTGCAGGATGTGTTGAAACAGGCCCGATCCATTGAGGCTCCATTTCACAACCTACAACTTGCAGAGTCAGAAACTTCTTTTCAATCACTTCTGAAAACCCCCTTTTATAGATTTGCTTTTATGTGATGTTTATGTGGCGAGAGAGGGGTGGTGAGATGAACTAGTGTGCTACAAGTATGTACAACTACTGAATGTAGATACCGGCCAGACAACGCCACCCTGGGACTTTCACCTGGGAATTATAACCACTAATAAAGAGAAGGCAACTCAGGTTTGTTCTACTGATGAGGTAGAAGATGTGGTTTCAGTGAAGGCAAAAAGGGACACATTTTATTGAACAGTATCAAAAATACTCATGTAGCCCCGTTGAAAACATGGCACTTAACTATATTGATGGCCTAAAAAGTTATTAGGTTTTTATGTAAAACTAGGGATGGAACTTTAACGCGTGTTGAATGTTGACTAAAATCGCTATCATTGCACTTAGATTTGCAGTAATCTGTGAATGTAGCAGACAGATGAAAAATGCAGATAAATAGAAATTAAACATTTTTGTGGTTTTTTTACTCAGTCCAGGCTCTGCCTCCTTGGAGGAGGAATAACCTAAACAACAAAAATATCTCTTTTAATAACTTAATTATAAACTTTTTGTTTATAAAAAAATTACATGAATAAAAATTGATATTCCTGTAAAAAGAACCATCAAAATTACACCATTTATCAGACCCAGAAAAGATGAAAACAGAATGAATCTCTGGATTTTCAACTTTCTGAAGCTCCTTGAACTACTTATGCTGATTTTATGTGCCATACAGTGGAAAAAACAACTAAATTCAGGCTTTAAGTCATCAAAATCACTTTTTTCTATATGTCCCATTTTCCTTTTTTAAAAGAAATTTTAAATTATAAACGCGTATATGTCTATTCATTGATTCAACTGTCAACCACAATTTTATTTGAATTGAAAAACTTCAGTTATTGTGTCAAATATTGCAATTTGACAAAACTGCAATTAATTGCGATTAATTAATTACGAAGCCTGTAATTAATTAGATAAATTTTTTTATCGTGTCTCACCACTAGTAAAAACCTGTTCAACTAAAAGTAATTGAGTTAACTAAGACATTAAAATAGTTTGTGTTATTTGTTTCTGTAAACAAAATGGTTATTTACATAGTTGAAATAAACTGTATAGGAAAGAATGTGCGTGTGGGGGGGTAATCTAAATAATTACATTTAGTGGATGAGAATATGAAAAACACAGACTACGCCTTTTATTTTCAGTAAACTGTTTATTGGTCAAGGGTTAAAGGTCAAGTTGTTTTTCTGTGTGGAGATTGGTCGGGTATGAGGAAGAGAATGTTAGGGGGAGGGAGAAAAAAAACCTGAGAGGTACGTTCGGGGAGAAGACCAGATGGTGAGCGGACAAGTGCTCTAGAAGTTGAACCAGGGTTTTAGAGTCCAAGTTTCTATCGATTAGATTTACTTAGTAAATCGTTTTTTTTTGCCTTGTTAGCTGTGTGTAGTTAAGGACTGCAGAAGCATAGATGTTGTTTTTTGTCTGAGTGAGAAAAACGGAGATTCTGTGGGAGCGGGTTCAGGCTAACTGCTAAAGCTAACAGCTAAGCTACAGGCGGGCGAGCCTCGTTGGGGTCTGAGTGGACTTTGAACTGGACAGACTGAGGTGCTTCTGGATGAGGAGTTACCTGCCGCTCCTCTGACCTGCGTTTCTTTTCCTGAGACACTGGATTGTTCGTGGGCTGGCTGCTGACTTTCATACACCGAGCTGTGAATGCCACTACGTGGATTGTGCTAACTGCTAACTGTGAGTTTGCTGACCGCGGAGATCAACACCGCTGCGGGGATTTCGTGGACTGCTTCCTGTGATCGTTGTGGGTTTTCTACTCTGCACCTGAACTACGGCGACCAGCTGGAGATCAACATACAGGCCTGCAACGTTTTGGGGTTGGTGTGAGTGTGTATGTGTGGCCCCACAAATTACTGAATAACACTTGTTATTTAAGTAGTTTGTGTTGCGTAACATATAAGAACATTTATGGAACGTATTTGAAATATTTTTTGTGAACAAGTTTAAGGTAACCTTAGATATTTTAAGGGGAATGTTTTGTATTAGTTGGTTATTAATTTAATTTCAAGGGAAGGTATACCATTCAGTTTAAAAGGTATTTTGAGTTATTTTGTGTTTAAAAATATAAAATTGAAGGGGATATTTTTTTTTTGCTATTTCATTTAAACCATTTCATTAAAGTGTTTTTATTTTATTTAACTACACCCAAGTTGTCGGGATCAGTTTTTCCAATTAGCGTGTATTACCTGTGGATAGACCTAAAGGTTTGAAGTTTTGTAAGCAAGGTAAGTCTGATCCACATTAGGTAACCCTTAGGGTAGCTACCTTTAGTAGTACGAACCCAAACACCCCAGTATCCTAAATTACCACTACTCCTTAAAAGTCATTGTAGTCTTAAAATATGGGTACTGGGGTGCTACACTCACTTTAAAAACCATTTTTTTAAAAAAACAAACATTCACACGGAATAGTTAAATGAAGGTTTGTGGGGCCTAACCAGAGCTGGGACTCTATGGTGGAGGTTTGGGCCAACGGGCATCACGGTGGAGCCCAGGAAAGGAATCACCCCACTCACACGTGAACACACAGACACACCTTAGTGAAGAAATAAAATAAAACAAACAGCCAGGGGATGAGCAGCACGCCACACAGGAAGGGGTTCCCACCACCCCCCACAGTTTCTCCAAATCATAAAGGAAAGGGTTCATTAGTAGGGTTATTCTTAAATCAGTTGCCAATTGAAAATAATGACAAACACTGAACAAAACTGCTTAACATAATAAACAAAAGAAAACAATTTATCAAAACAAACATTCAATTAATTGACAAACACTAACTTGTAACTTAAGCAAAATCCACTGATCATACAAAATAATCAAGTGCAGACACGTGACAAATCATAAACCACACAAAAAAAATTGTACCCAACAGAAACAAATGGTCACATGACAGCATAACTGCATTAAATACTCTAACAAAAAAACAAATAGAAAAGAAAGAAATTAAACCCTGCTTTCACACTTGCACACAAAACGTTAAAATAAGCGGCAGGTAGGACGTTTGTCAGCGGCAGTAGAGGCGAGCTGAGGCAGCCCAACACCCACAGCAGCAACACAGAAGCAGATAACAGAGTCAAAGATGGCAAAGCAGACCAGCGATGGCAAAGCAGCAGTGTCTCCTGCATCCATGACCCAGCGTAGCCGGCACGGCTCCAGATAAATGTTGGCCATGCCATTCGGTGAAATCGGTCCACAACGAGGGAACGGGGAGCAACCAGCGGCCACGGTTATGGCCTATAATGACAAGTTGTTATATGCATGCAACATAAACACATTATGTGATAGCAAGTAAAGAGGACCTACCAGTAACTGCCTGTGAGCGGCTCACCTCTCAGGCTACGGTCACAAAACGGTGACTCTGCAAGAATGATAAATGGCTACTATAACCACCACAACGAAGGAAAAGAGGCTGAAACGAAGGGCAAACAATGCAGCAAGTGGCAGCTTTATAGGGCATCCTCCTGCTGTGAAGATGCAGCACTCATTCATTCTGCTACATTTACTTTTAGCTTTAATGTTCTATTTTGTATTATGTCCTGTTTATTACTCCACCAAGGAATGCGGCGGAGTTCTGTGACAATCAGCGTACGTTTGTCCATCTGTCTACCTGTCTGTTAGCAACATTACTCAAAAATGGAATAGCAGATTTGGATGAAATTTTCAGGGAAAGTCAGAAATGACACAAGGACCAACTGATTAGTGTTTGGCAGTGATGGCGCTTATAGTCTGGATCCATGGATTTCATAAAGATTTCTGTATCATTGAGAGATAGCGGCACAGCATCACTAACTATTACAATAGGTCAACTCTACGTCAGCTGCCTGCTGATGATCTCATGATCATGATCCTACTACAAATCCACCTCTGCGAACTTATCGGGACTTTTCCATCGGAATTGATACAAGGAACAATTGATTAAATTGTGGGGGTGTTTCTGAATCCCTTCAATTCCTGCTGCCTGCTACATATTTAGGTCATGCTATTCGGTATCTGTACATAATGTACACATGCATACGCATGCCTGTGCTCAGCATAAAGTCATTTTGTTTGTGGGTGCATTTATATTAAACGGCCACCCTCTATGGTGCCGTGATTTGTGATCATCAATAACTAATGAACAAATGCTGCATTTCTGCAAAAAGATGCTGCATTTCTGACAATGCCATATGTGGGAATGAACAGCCTTGGCAGAGTACTGCACTCTCTGAGTGCTTTTCTAGTTCTATATGTTCTGTCTTGTTTTTTTTTAATTTTAGCTGCCTGGTTCTTTGGTGTGGTGTAATCTCTAATTCTTTAATAGTCTAATTTTTTTATTTTTATTTTCTAACTTTTAACCCTCAATCTTATTCTTTAATTTTTACACTGCTACTTCCTTTGTTTGATATCTGTGCTAATGTAGCTAATTATTCATTTAACTTGTCATTTTTACTATTAATTTTAATTGATTGTTCTGCCTTGTCTCCTTATGTCTTGCTTGATTGTCTGTGTTTGTATGTTTTGACTATCAAAGCACCTTGTGAACACTGTTCTTAAGGTTGCTATATGAATCAAATTATTATTGTTATTATATTAAAAGATAAGCTGCTTTATGCTGTTTTTTGTATTACAGTTGATCTCAGGCAACCGTTAACCTTAATATGTGTAAATCTTAAATTATAGACACTGTTACACAAGAAAAGCTTTCATGAGTTTGTGTTTTCCTAATGTAGTCCAGTTGTTTCAACTTTATTCTTTAGAAACACAGATTGTGATTTCTGTGAAACTTCTAAATCAGCTCTCAGTAGAAGACCTAATCTTGACGTAGCTCTGCTCCTCGAGTCACATTTCTAAAGAAGAACATCACACCTCATTAAAACCCAACACTCGTCTTTCCTTTCCTGTGACTCCTGCAAGTGTGAAACTGCAGTCATGTGAGTTGACACCCTGAAAGTGCAAACTCGATTGTTAATGTTTTCCAAATGGATATAAATCTACACCTGTGAGCGGTTCTGATTTATTTTGGTGCATGACAACCAAAATACTGCTTCCGCACTTGTTCACTTTTGCGTCACATATGTAAGATTTTCTGTCCTGAAATGACTCATGACTATAACTCTGGGCTCTGCAAACTAACTAACATCCTGTATCACCAAAAGACTCAACATTTGCTTCTATATAAAATAAAACAATTATATGTAGGGAAATGTATTTCTGACTTTGTACACAGTAAGTAGTAAAGAGTTAGACAGTAACATGAGGCTGAATGCTCTGGAAAAGCTATTAACTGGACTAGATCTTTAAAAGAAGTGGAACAATTAATCATTAGTTGAGCTGAATGTTAATCAACTGTTTATTAAAGATTTGCCTCTTTTCCCCATTTTTTTAATAATAAAAAAATAGAACACATTTTGGTATTGAACAGTCTTTTAGACTAAACTAAGACTTTTAGACTTTGCAAACGTTAACCTGGGCTCTGAGACACTAAGATGAACCTAATTCTAAATGAGACAAATAATCAATAGCATATTCACAATTAAAGTAATCCTTACTGCAAAAGACAACCCTTATCTGAAATTTTTTCATCCAAACCTGTGTTTATTTGTTACATTTCAAGTTATATTAAAGAGTGTCTCTTGTATCAGATGTATAAATATACTGATGCTCATTTTAACATTTTAGCTAACAAAATGTTATAAACTGTATTAAGCGTCATTACATACGCTAACTTCTGAGCATGACTGGAGTTTCATTGGTCCAGCAAAAGTGGCAGTTTCTGGTGTTGAAATATAGCCAATATAAAATGCCAAAAATTACAGTTCCTTGAATGACCACTAGAAGCTGGTTCCAAAAGTGACTCAATCCCCATAGACTTACATGTTAAAATAATAAATAAACAACCTGGTACCAAAAAAACGGTATGTATAGCTAATTTTCCTATTCATTGCTAATGTACAGGGAGTGAATTTGTATGGAACTTACCTGTTTAAATTTTATTAATGCTTAAAGTTGTGCATGATAGGTGCACATGACCTGCTTCATCTCTGTTCACCCTCCACTTATTTTGGAATTTTCATAATTAGCTACAAGTTAGACTACACCTTGAGCCACCAAACTGAGCTTAAAAACATTTTTTTCCCTTCAGGAAACCTATGAGTGACGTCACAGAGAAGTCTGTCCATGTTTATATACAATCAATACCCCAATATTATGTCAGATCAGGCCCTCGGGTCATTTTTTTAAATACCAGCAGAATACAGTGTGGCTCACCTCGGGATCAGGTTTGTGATGTAATTCATAATAATGTTCATGTCCCTGCTGTTGCTTTAGTTACACTACTGGTCATAAGTTTGCGGTCACCCAGACAATTTCATGTTTTCCATGAAAACATACTTTTATTCATGTGCTAACATAACTGCACAAGGGTTTTCTAATCATCAGTTAGCCTTTCAACACCATTAGCTAACACAATGTACCATTAGAACACATAACAGGAGTGATGGTTGCTGGAAATGGGCATCTGTACTCTTATGTAGATATTCTATTAAAAATCAGCTATTTCCAGCTAGAATAGTCATTTACCACATTAACAATATCTAGACTGTATTTCTGATTAATTTATTGTTATCTTCACTGAAAAAAATGCTTTTCTTTCAAAAATAAAGACATTTCTAAGAGACCTCAAACTTTTGAACAGTAGTGTACTTAAGTGAGATTATTTCTTTTAGTAATTTTTCCAGCTTTTTTCATCTTGACACTTCAATGACTATGCACAAACTGTTGCCCAATAACTGAATTTAAAGTTGCCATCTGCAATTCTAGAGAAACACTTATAATATTTCACCATATAGCACATTAAGATAATTAGCCAAATGACTCCCACTGCCACCTGTGCACAAGCATGAGCGTGCACCAGTTTGAATGTGTCCAATAGCCTTGTGTTGATCAATCTGAGTCATTTTGTTTGTTTTCTATTCACAGAAAAATATTTTTTTTTAGTGCCACACAGAGCAAACACCTAGTAGGTCCTGAGGATGTGTTGACTGAATTTGTGTATTGAATTAGAATTGCAGTTTCTGCCTTTAACTAAAAACCTTTGACAAACATGTACTTTTCATACAACAATGTGAAATCTAGAAATTAAAGAATTTAATAATATGAAAGTATGTATTTCATTCAGTTTATTTTTGCATTACTTTACATGTGAAATTTTGTGCATGCTTGTGTGTCTTTGTGTGCACCTGCAGGGTTTGTTGTGAGTCGTGATGCCCCACAAACTCACCAGGTCTCCATGACTGATCAGCGGCTGATACAGAAACACCAGAACACAGGTGCACCTGCTCAGGCTGTAAAAATAAGTGGCCCATTTAGTCATGCAAAGATCAATTACTGCAACCAGCACACGGGCTGCTCTAATCTGACTGCAGCCTGCTTTCCCAATGATACACCAGTTGTGTTTACAATGCAGCTGATGGAACCACAGCTCTGCTTGTCTTACTTTCCACAAATGACATAAATCTGTGTTTGTTTTCAAATTGGCAAAGAACAACAACAAAAACTTCATTTTTTTAAAAATTTGTTTTGAACCACAGTGTTATAAAATCAGGTCCAGAGGCGTCTGACCTACATGCAAGTTGTGAGCTCCATCTCAAATTTGTCAGCGTTTCCATGACAATGGATAAATCCTACATTGTTCACCTAATATAAATATAAATTTGGCATCAATGTCAGTTTGCCAATAACCAGCCTCGGCCTGGAGGACGCTGAGGCTGATGGGTGTAACATGGTCAATGCTTGTATACAACAGTAACACCACTGGCATGCAGGTAAAGTGAATGACACAGATCATCTTTAGAGGGGACTGTGAGGTCCCACACAGAAAAACAAAATGCTCCTTCTGTGAAGGCCAGTATGATCTGGAACAGTCTTCCACTATCCATAAGGGAGTGTCCCACGTTGCCAACCTTCAAAACTCACCTTAAACAGTGGCTGAAAGTGAATCAGTCTTGTGTCCACTGAACTTCAACTTTTTTTGTGTAGTTTTTGTAATATGCTTTTATTGTGACCTATTGTCCGATGTTTCACTGTTATGTTTTTTTTTTACCTGCCTAGGGACTGTGGTTGCAAATGAGCATTGTTGCTATAATCTGACATATTTACGTCTGTTGCTGTCTAAATAGATGTTAGTTGATGTGCACTGTCCCTATCAAATAAATAAATAAATCTCACAATGAAGCGTTCTGCTGGGAAATCTTGAGTCGTGTCATTTATTAGGATGTTAGTTTGACACCAACACTATCGTTCAAAAGTTTGGGGTCATTTAGAAATGTCCTTATTTTTTAAAGAAACGCAGTTTTTTTTCGATGAAGATAACATTCAATTAATCAGAAATACAGTCTAGACATTGTTAATGTGGTAAATGACTATTCTAGCTGGAACTGGCTGGCTTTTAATGGAATATCTACGTAGGGATACAGAGGAACATTTCCAGCAACCATCACTCCTGTATTCTAATGCTACATTGTGTTAGCTAATGGTGTTGAAAGGCTAATTGATGATTAGAAAACACTTGTGCAACTAAATTAGCACATGCATAAACATGTATGCATAGCAAAAACACTGTTCAGGAAAAGCTTGAGGAACACAACCAGCTAGAGCTGGCTTCCAAATGCTCCAGATGTAAAAAGGATTGTGCATTTGCAGGATGTGTTTAAACAGGCACAGTCCAGTGGTTTCCAGTACCAGAAACCACAGGCTTCCCAGTGGCCACTGGAGTCACAGCTGTTTTGGTGGCACAAGGTAGATCTAAACAATATTAATCAGGTGGTTTAAATGTTTAATGTTTATGTATTGGCTGTAAATGTGCCACGAACAAACATGGAGAGTTGCATGAGACAAAAACAGTACAGATTGGTAGGTATAAAGATTCTTTCTATGAGATTTGGATATCCTGAAAAGGCACACACAGTTATTCAACATAAAATTAATTGAATCAAACTGAATAATAAACTAGTCAGGCATCTTACCTGCTTAATAATACTAATATATTATCTATCTTGTAAAATCAGACAGCCACATTCATGAAAATTCATTTGGATTATAACAGCAAAGCATGGTCTGTGATGAAACAATACTTATTTGATCCCAGAGGGGAAATTGCTTATTTTGCACCCATTCAAGACTTAGAAATTCAAACTGTCGAAAAAATACAGGATAAACATGAGCAGAAAAACATGTCCTAAATTTTCAAACATGACTAGAAAGTACAAATCTAAAATTGAAAAATGTACATAGTGTAATAAATAATAATAGTGAAAATAATTGAGGGAGTTAGAAGCAGAATGGTCTAACCCACAAAAAAATCTGAATTTTGTATAATTGCTTGTAATATTTCATGGTTTAGATTTTACTGGCAAAGTGGTCTAACCCACAACCCAAATATAGCGTTACAGTGGCACTTCAAATGTTAGACCATTCTTGAAAAAACAAAACTTTTAACCCATTTTTCTCCAAAACTACAGAAAGTGGCTTAGACCACTTTGCTCCCAAACCTTCAGGTGTGTTACTGAACAGAGAAGTTGTTATTGCACACCGATGTCAACTTAAAAAGTGAAAATGAGTTATTCCCATCCATCTAATTAATTTTCAACAGTCACTTGTATTAGGCAGAATATTATAAAGGTTTGATTCCCTCTCTCACTGAGTGCAGGTGTTGCCTCAAACTAAGCTGCTCTGTATTCTACATGTCCTCCACATGTTAATTCACAAGGTGAAAGAGTTATTATTATGAATAAAGATCTTTATTAGGCCGGTCTGGAGCACATTCACCAACTGGAGCAGGGAGATTAGTGAACAGCTCCTTAAGAAAGTCCTCCGTCTTGGTTATGTACAGCATTTCTTTGTGTTGGGTGGGTGGACAACGCCTCTCTTCCCCACTCACTGGTTGTGTTGGCTGCCAACTTTCTGCAGCATCTCTTCCTTTGTGTTTTGTTTCTTTCTGTTTCTTGTGATCACTGCTGCGCAAAACTGGGTCTGTAACCATTTTGTTGGTGGTTTTTGCAGTAAAGTTTGGTCCTAAAATGGAACAGAAGCTGAAAAGAAGCTTCAGTCATAAGGCTGTTGTTATATCAGAGCACTTTATTTTACACTGGTATGACAAGGGTTACACTGGGTTAATACTGTCACAAATACAGAGGTAATAACCTGGAAACTAGCAATAATATTGGTGTTTAATTATTGTAAGATGCTAAAAATTGTTATAGACAAGAGGGTGATAATGGATTAAACATTTATGGGTAATATGGTAAGTTATTACCTCAAACTGGTAATAATGAGGTAACAGTTGTAAAGTTATGTGTCCATATTATGACTTCTGTAATTAATACCAAGATAAGGCACTATCGTGTTGTTCATCTGGAGCTCCTGAGATGTTACCTACTTATTGACAAGTTCAGACCAACAAACCCTCCAAACCCTGTGCATTTTTTGCTCCTGTCACATTTTTTTATTCATGCTGCATTTATTTTATTGCTCAAGGACCATATTGCCTTCGTACTGCATACTTCTAGACTAAAAAGACTAAAAAGAAGAAGACTTTTACTCTTATATCTGACTGAGCTTTGAGGAAACGTCCTGTTCTCTCCTTCGATGCCTCAAAGGCCAACAATAACGTGACATAACCCTTGACGTGAATCAGTAGTTTGCTGTTCTGTAGCGTGCTGATAATCTGAAAGGTGATCGAGTGTGACCAAAGGCTGCAGCTTGTATCAGCTTGAGTGCGGTCGAGTCTGGCCCACTTTGTCCTGCCGCAGTGAGGGGGCCTTTAAATAACTCGCTGGGAGCGAGGTATCGGCTGGGCTCGCTCTGTCCCAATAGCACACTTCACATCCCCATCTGGACTGCCATCCCCCTTAACTGAACCCATAACCCATTTACAGCCCTGACATCATAGTAGCAGTTTGTAGTGTACAGTTACAGAAGAAGCACACATGAAGCATCATTTTTGGCCGGCAAAAGGTGCCATTTTCCAACGGTTATTGCTGTTACTGGAGTAAGATGTTACATTTAGCACATTTCTGCAAAACATTTCATTCATTGAATGTTTGCTCAATCTTCTGTACAGGCTGAGTCATTCATTTTATACAAAATACTTCTTAAAAATCTTCAATTTCAGGATTTAGAGCTGGTCAGTTCCTCACAAATGTTCACAATACATGTATTCTGTTGCAGGTGAGGCTTATGTCTATGCCTGCTCTCCTAAAGAGAATAAAGAAACACTACTGTTGCTGCTTTAGCGAACACAGATCCAGCAGGACTAATACTCACATAGATCAAATATTACTTCCGATTATATTTAGAAAACTGATACCGAGACCGCCTCGGCTTAGTGTCCTTGGAGGCCGTGATTTTGGCGTGTCACAAGCACCTTCCAACCATCTCTCTGCTCTGCGATGGCCTTCGGTGAATCTGGGTTAGGCCAGAACTGGAACCACTAATCCTGTTTTCGTCCCGTGAAACTCATGTAAGAATTGCAAACATCCGGCCAGAGCGCTGGCGGCTGGTTTTTAAAAAACAGAATGACGTGTGTCGTTGTCTACATATACA
The DNA here is from genome assembly GCF_022539595.1 of Amphiprion ocellaris. Lineage (NCBI taxonomy): Eukaryota > Metazoa > Chordata > Actinopteri > Pomacentridae > Amphiprion > Amphiprion ocellaris. The sequence continues at coordinate 25,870,298 of NC_072784.1, read as the reverse complement.
GATGAATATCCAAACGGGGGTATTTGGGAATGAACTGCGGCCTCAAAGAAATAGTTATTAGTCTGTCGATCTGTCTGTCCAGCCTATTGGTGATTGGAACTTTAGAAAAATGCCACAGGTATGGATCTATAGATGGAGATGATGATCTGTATGTTGGTAGGTCAACTATTTTGATCCAGACAGAATTATCTCCACATGGATTACCATGAAATATAGAACACACATCACCAACATTAAAACCAGTGATGGATAAAGTGAATGACATTGATGATCATGTTACAATGAAATGTTCTTCTGAGAAACTTTGGATCCATGTGGATGTAACTTTGACACGTACCAGCCACCTTGTCAACTAATTGTAATATTCCTAGATTCCCAACCCCATAGACTTGTCATAGTGTCCTTGGGCAAGACATTTTACCTCAAGTTGCTCCTCAATGACAGCTAAACACTTTGCATGCCACCATCTCTTTTTTAAACACTTTCCAGAACTGTCATCTCATTACAATGTAATGTTCTGCTGGCGTTCATGTGGGTGTTAGTTTGACATGTACCACTTTACCCATTGCACACTGTTCCACTACAATATCTGCAGGAACAGTTCAAGGAACACGACCAAGAGCTCCAGGCATCGACCTGACCTCAAACCTCCCCAGATCCCGATCAGGTCAAGAATTTTCTGCAACACATGATCAAATCTACTGTGCATTAGTGCAAATGTTGAACACATCTAATCGTGTTCAGGATGTATTCTATTCACTCAGGCGATTTTTCATTTCAAAGTCTATCCAAAACTTTTATTTATGACTAAATACCTCCAGAACTACTGAAATTTCCATCAGCTGCACATTGAGTTCAAAAGCAGTTCTGTGCCTAAGTGGAGTCATTCAGTCTTGGCTCTAGACTCTTAGTCTTTCTTTTAGCGATTGCTAATTGACACACAAGAAGCTCACCGATCTCCTCCTTCTTTCAGTCATGCACACACACATCAGCCAAAAGACTGATGTTCAGAAAGAAACTGCCTACATGAGCTTTTTGAGTCCAGCATGCTCAACGAGAGCTGCTCTGCTTTCTGAATGAGTCAAAATGGAGACCACACCACCCACTCTGTGATCTGTTTGCTTTTAGCTAGAAAATAAAAGCAACATGCAAAATGTGTGTTCATAGATGACCAACTAACAGGTAGATTTTTACCTCTGGACAAGTTTTACACGTAATTTTTGGTCTGCATTTTCTGAAACTAAAGTAAATTTGGAAATAAATGTTTATTCATTCATCGGCAGTGTTCATTCTTTACAGCAACACAGTCAGGGAACAAGAAATACCTTGTAGGAACAAAAAAACAAGCCAAGCAAAAACAGTGTGTTCCGATCTCTCTGGGTGATGTCAGTTGTGAATAAACCAGCTGGTTCTCTCAACACCAGAAATGATCAGCTGACCATGCACACTTTGAAGGGGAAGAGCATGTAGTCTCCAAATGCCAAGTCTCTACAGTGACACCGTGAAAGGGAGGGGGAGGACTAGAGCTGAGCAGTGAGCAATAGTTCACTAGATGTGGGATACAGAGTGGGATCTGCAGCAGAACAAGATCAGATAGCAGTTATACTAAGAAAGTGTGAGACACGTGGAAGAGGAGAGACTGTCGACTTCCCATGACTCTAAAATAAGCTGTGAGGAATTGATTTTTTGATTGGCTTGGACCCAACAGGCCACGTGAGCCCTATATTCATTTAATTTGGGATAGCGGTGATCAAGTTGTTGCGCTATTCTGAGGGTCAGAATTATGACTTCAGATCTTCACTGAAGTCATTTTGTAATTTCTGATCTATTTCTGATGAACTGGATATCAGTCGAGCGCCAACTCTGGAATACTTGAGTGACTGTAATGCTCTGCTCATTTAGCAGAGAAAGAGATGCATTAAAATCTGGACTCAGAGACATGAAGATACTCTGTGGCCATTTACTTTTCTGCTTCAAGAGAATAGCGGGGTTCTACTTTTAACAGAAGAATAGAGGTGAAGGAAGCCTGAGGAGAAACATGCAGCAGTTTGGCTAAGAAACTGGGAGAAAAGGAAAGTTGGAAATCAACTTTTATTGGAGACATTTGCACTCAAGGTAAGCTGCTTGTGATTTTAGACAGAAAAACTAGAAATATAATACTGCAAACTTCCTTTCTTAGATTCACTGTCTATACTGGCAAATATATTTTCAGTGAGGACAGGTTCAGCTGTGAGAAACATCAGCAGGGAAAAAGACTCCTCTGTGTTAAGATCTCAGCCCAGCAGGCTCAGTGTGGCTCCTGAGACAATTTATCAGATATTAATATCACTTGGACACTCAACATCATGCTTCCTAGCAACTAAACCACCAAAAAATTGTGATTAGTGTGCAAAACAAACCTAGACGGTCATTCACAAGCAAAAAAAAAAAAGGCAAATTTTTGTCAATTATCATCCTGGAGTATGGATTGGATCTGCACAGAAAGTGTCAATTAAAATTGTCGTCTGTCTGCTGTGTTTTTGCAGGTGCCTGTTTTATTGCAGGGTATTAATGTCTATTTGTTCCTAGCTATAAATTGGTGCAGCCTTCATGACCCCATTTGAAAGTCTGACTGCATCGTGAAGGAACAAATCAAATCGTGCTACTAAACCAATTGTTCTGCAATTTACTCAGACACCCTAAAAGATAATCAAAATCAAGCATAATAACAATTATTTAAAGCGCACCAGTACACATGCCACAGCCAGTCGTAGATCTGACCTGTAGCTGAAGTGTATTTATCTGGGTCCCTCGGGTCTGCAGTGCAATGTGTTCTTATTTTATGGCTTGAAAATGCAGCTGTGCCATGGCAGTGAAACCTTCACTAATCAACTAATAACACAAACAATCACAACAGATGAGCATTAACAAAACAACATCTCTTATGATTATTGAATAGCCTGAATATCACTGAGCATTGAGGATGTAGGAAATTATCTGCAGCATCTTCTGCTGTCTTGGTCCTAATGCAGGTCTGAGAAGTTAGATTTTTGACTCCAATTAGGCCAATAAATTGTCTGTCTATCTGTTGGTCAGTCTTTCCAGATATATCTCTGCATTTACTGGATGAAAATTTTCACGATTAATGGCTTTTTCTGGTCGTATTTTGAGGGAAATGCCTTCAGGTGAGATAAATTGACAAGAAATTTGGTGATTCTGACTTTTCACCATCAAGTCTTAATTTCAGCAAGCCCAATACTCTGATTTATGCACAAACACTTTTCCTGTCAATTGCATTTCCGTAAACCTCAGCTTTGGTTTGTCTACTGCAATCAGATCTAAATATTAGCATACTAACATGCCATTGTAAACTACACTAACTAACTATGATCCCAGCTTTTTAACACCTTCATTGTGGGAATTTAGGTCAAAACACTGCATTAATACAGCCTCACGTAGCTGCTAGCTTGGCTGCAGACGCTTCGATTTTTTTTATTACCAGGTTAAATTGTTAGACATACAGTTTGACTTAAAATGTTTCAAGAAATATAAAATTTTCCATGCAAAATTGGGGATTTAGTTCAATTTATTGAAGGTCAGGTGAGGCTAGATCCCCCAGAAATCTATAATCACTCCTATAGTAGAAACTGCTCGAGAAATTTTTTATTTGCCTCAGAGTATACGCACTACATATTAAATATTGTATATACATGTGAGAAAGAAAAGATTAATTTGGAAAATCTAAGGGTCTTACACACAGAAAAAAGATTTAGAATAGGAATTGAAATCCATTAATGACAAAAATGCCACATTATGTAATTCATACCACTGTTTACACCATCTATACAAGCTTGATAAAAACTCTGATCAGGATAGAGTTCCACCTTTTGAAATTTCCCATCAATTTCCACCATCAAACCATTTGTATCTGAGGCTTTATCTACTATCATACCCAGTTTTCTGCCCCATGTTTTTCAGCCCATATTACTTTCAGTCTCACAGGGGACTCACACATTCGCATCACAGAGCTCCTGCAGCTCTAATAGTTGTGCCAGCTGGAGGAAACAGAAGATACGTCACATAAAATGGCAGGGCATTGGATTAGCTGGCTATTTCTGAACCTTGTTGATCAGTGAACCATATATTGTATATTACCTAGACTATCTCCATTAGAGTGGGAGGAGATGAATATTTAAAAATATGCCATGAAAAAGAAGGCACTGTGAAAATGTTTGTGTAAATGTGTCATGATTGTCCTAATTATGCAGTAACAATTTGTCAACATCTAAACAGTCACAAAACCTTGAATATTGTGCAGAAGAACAGTAGAAAGTCGTGGTTAAATCAACAGGGATAAAGTTTTGTAAACTGGCAGCTATTTTTTACACTCAAAGCAGTCTTAAAGCTCTTAAACATGTTAGTTCATGATTTCTGAAAGAATTCTATACATTTTAATGAATGATAGTCACACAATATTTACCAAAAATCTGTTTTCATGAGTAATGCTGAGATCCTGGAGAAGAGAGGAGAGTAGAATGAACAGAGAAAATAGATTTAATTATGCTGAATGATTGAAAAAAATGGGTTTCAATTGGATTTGATTGATGAGAACATGATGCAGTGTTTGTAACCATGGAAATTTACCTTCTTCAGATGCTTCATCATCATCATAAGCTCTAATCCATTACTTAAACTAAATGAATGCATCTGCCCTCTTTTCTTCTGTCAATGCACTTTCACAATTATACACATTAATTTTCTGCCTGTTCTTCCTTTACAGAATCTACAATCTGTGCTGGATACAGTTTAGCACTTGGTGTGAACCTGGTCAGTTTTGTATGAGCCGGGCTGATCGTGTGAAGCCCTGTGGCTGCGTCCCACTGAGGCATGAGTGTGGGAAGAGCCCACCACCACACTTTCTTGTCCTGTGAAGAAGAAGGCCTTCGACTCAGCATCATGCCGGCTGTAGGCAGCTTTGGAAATGGCAAGATCCACACAAGACGTAAATACCACAGCCGCTTCGTCAGCAAGACCGGCCAGTGCAACATCCACTTTTCAAACATGGATGAGAAGTCGCAGCGGTACATTTCTGATATTTTCACAACTTGCGTGGACATCCGCTGGCGATACATGTTCCTGCTGTTCAGCCTGGCATTTGTGGTGTCCTGGCTGACGTTTGGCTTGGCCTACTGGGTCATCGGCCTTCTGCATGGCGACATGGACCATCCTGCAGGAGATGACAGTTTTGTTCCTTGTGTCACGCAGGTCAACACCTTTGTGGCAGCTTTCCTGTTCTCCATCGAGACCCAGACAACCATCGGGTATGGAGCTCGCTGTGTCACGGAGGAATGCCCAGCAGCTGTCTTCATGGTGGTCTTTCAGTCCATCATGGGCTGCATCATCGACGCCTTTATGATTGGCGCCATCATGGCCAAGATGGCGAGACCCAAAAAGCGAGCAGAGACGCTGCTGTTTAGCCACAACGCAGTGATTGCTCTGCGTGACGGGAAGCTGTGCCTCATGTTCAGGGTTGCTAATCTGAGGAAAAGCCACATTGTGGAGGCTCATGTGCGAGCTCAGCTGGTGAAACCTCGCTACACAGAGGAAGGCGAGTACATCCCCCTGGATCAGATTGACATGAATGTGGGCTACGACAAAGGCACTGATCGCCTGTTTCTGGTTGCACCCCTCACTGTCATACACGAGATCGATGAAGAAAGTCCACTTTTTGGCATCAGCAAGCAAGATCTAGAAACATCCGACTTTGAGATAGTAATAATACTTGAAGGACTAGTGGAGGCCACAGCCATGACGACACAAGCTCGCAGCTCTTACTTGGCTTCTGAGGTCTTGTGGGGTCACCGTTTTGAGCCCGTCATCTTCGAGGAGAAGAGCCAATACAGGATAGATTACGCCTACTTTCACAAGACATTCGAAGTCCCGTCCACCCCAAGATGCAGCGCAAAGGACATGGAGGAGAGAAAATTCCCAACATCTGGCGCCAACTCCTTCTGCTACGAGAACGAGCTGGCCTTCATCAGCAGGGACGAGGAGGATGAGGGAGACGTGGAGAAAGAGCAGGACAGGAAGAGCTCGTCTGAGTTAGGGAATAAGCTGACTGCTCCTGGACATGATCAGACACCCTCCCGTAGAGAATCAGCCATTTAACCTGTTTAGTTGTGTTTGGATCCATAGTAGTGTCGTGTGGAGAGTCCTGTGACTGTCACTGACATGAGGACACCACTGAAGAGATTTACTGCTGAACACCAGCAGAACTGATCTCCAGCATACAAGCAAGAGTGAAACTCATTGTATTTTTCATGGAAGGAACTCTCCTGAGATGGTTATTGAGCTTTATCAAATGCAAACAGAACTGTCATGTTTATCATAGAAATAAAGTGCATGACAATAGCATAGTTTTGTATAAACATTTTGAGAATTGTTTGATGACTGTAGATGCTGTTCCTCAAATATATGATTTACAAACTATGTGTGCAGTGAAACTGATGGAAACCTGAAGACTATTTCTCCATCTGGTAGAAACCGGTGTAGATCAAAAGTGGATTTTCATCTTAATGATATAACTTATGTGAACATCAGGACTCTAAATATTCTACATTATACAGCGTCAGTGGATGACTTGGTTAGTTTGCACACAACTTATTTACTTACATACAGTTTGACCTGCACATTGCTATGGGAAACACCTGACAAAGTACAGGGAAAGACACACCTGATGGTACATCATATGGATGTTTTGCATAGTACAAGATCAAAGTATTCTCCTTAACCTTTTCATTTTGCCCAGTGATGTGAAGTATTTTTTTCTTTTCAGTTTACCAGTAACTTTGAGAGAATCCGAATCAAATGACTGGTTTGTTCGCTTTCCACATACAAAGTGCAGTTTATTCTGTTGCTGGAGGAAGACTTGTCATCTGGAACTACAGCTCCTGGGTTTCAGATGGTGGTACATAATAGGAGGGTTACTATTTCTAGTTTTGCGTTGGTTGAAAAGTCAGTGTCCCGTTGATTTTGTAAGGACTGAAGCTGACTCATTCCAAAACAAGAAAGGTGTCCGAACATCATACTACGTGCTTAGTGACTGACAAAGACAACAGGTCCAAGCCAAAAATCTTGCAGATCCATGTGGAAAACTTGGAACTAAAGAAACTGCATCTATCGGTGAAGCTTTACTTACAATCTAAAAGGAAGATTTCCAATCATTACTGTAGTTTTCTCTTTAACACTGCAAGAAACAGAACTAAATACACAACCTTAAGTCATATTTTCTGGGGTTGTTGGAGAGAATCTAACCAAAATCTAATGAACTGAAGATCAGAGCTGCTAATATTAGCCCACATTGCAATATAGTACCATCCACTCAAAATCATGTAATTTAAAATGCTGCTGACCTTGGAACTACCTGAAGTAGGATTGTCACAGTCATGAAATCTTATCTAGCCATTAATTGTCACAAAAAATGTTATTTACAATTAAATTGTCTTGTTCTGTTCATTTTGTGCCTTTATTAGTCTGAGGTGAGTGATATTAGCATCTTTTAAACTACCTTTTTGCTACAAATCTGACAAATCCTCTAAGTTGTTGGGCTCTCCTTTCTCGTTTTTCCTTGTCCTTATAACTATTTCAATGGCATTAAAGCCCAAAAAGGCCAAAATAATTTTCATTATATTTGCTTTTAATTGGTCTAAGAGACAACTCGACTCCTGTACGTCCTCTAACTGAAATGCAGTTGGTCAAATATTACAAATTAAGCACCTTAAGATGAATATTTGGTGTCATTTAACCACAGCAGAAGAAAGGGACACAAGCTGTGGAAAACAAAAAGGAAATTGTGACTGAAACATGACATTTCTGTTAGTTTTATCCAACTGTTTTCCTACAGGTGAATGAAAACAAGTATAACAATTATGCAAAATGAACACAATCTTGCTTGTTTTGCTAATATCTGCTGCTTTAATTTGGTGCATTACAGTCTTCAGATAGAATGAATAGAACAGGAATACTTTTTTGATACCTAGGTAGAAATTCTGTTGCTACAGTCGCAAGCAGAAAGGATAAAGTGACTACCACAAGAAAGGAAAAATATTAAATATCATGAAAATGAAAGTAATAGAAAAATATAATAAAATACAAAATGCACAATAAAGTGTAAAATATACTATGAATAAAAAAATACACTAAACTGAAAAACGCACCATAAAATGTCAAATACCACCAGTAAAAGTATACAGTGAATATAGAAATTAAACTGAAGCAACAATGCAGATTAACACGTGGACAAATCTGCTGATTAGATCCACTGAATCTGCTGTAATTAGACAATCCAACGTAGGCTGAGCAAAATAAATTTCCTCTAAGGTGCAATAAAATGTGTGTTCCCAAAGAAAAATATAGTTTAAATTGCACATCCTTATAAATCCACTATCAAAATCAAAGAACTAGCACCTCAAGTTCAACCCTTTCTGTGACTTCCAGATATAAAAACACCGTGAGGACAGGAGACTCCAACTGCAACATCCCACATAGTGTAATCAAAGACTTGACACATAATTTCTGGAGAGGCCCCACAGGCAGAAGAAATTTCTAATTAAAGACATCTGAAAGGAAACCTTGTCACATGGCAACCCAGGAGAGACAGAGTGGAGTAGCATCGCGTCACATTTGCTCTGTATCGAGTTAAAAGGCCGAATCCATAAAATATTGACCAAAAGGGAAACCCTGACAAGACAGCACTGCCTGAGGAGACACTGGACATGTCTTAGAGGGATTTAAAGGTAATATGAGGCCACTTTAGTAGTGATTCTTGAACGTTTTAGGTGTTTATTGGCAATATTTTGTAATCTTTTAGGCAAAATTTGATATTTTTGTGACAATAAGATTGGAAATTTTCTAGATCGGATCAGGTTTTATCCCATGATTTAACAGGAAAACATGCAGAAGATGAGGAAACATGAGTTGAAAAAACGTGGGAAATATCTCATTATTAAATGTCAGTTCGGAGATCAATGTAAAGAAATCATACCTTTAAAAAACTGTTGCATTTGGTTAGTTATTGAAGTAAATTCATGTATTTAATTCAGAAAAACTGTTTCAGCAGAAAACCCTGAATGTCCTCACGTAAATCTGACCTGTTCATGATAAATTCTGTTTGGCAGAATCACCAACATCCAAATAAATGCACTTTATTGACAAAATGTGGTTCTAGTGCCAATTTATGTTGCTTGTCTATATTCTTGTGGCATCATTGTTATCTTTCACTGCTGTTTTTTTGTTCTTCTAATGTTAATAGATGAAGATACCAGGTCAGACTGTGTAACACTGATCCCAGGTGAGATGAATCCGTTTCTCCCTCCGCATTTATCAACCTAAGAGTTTCCATGTGGGTTAACTTATACACCTGACTGCCATTTCAGCAGATTTCAGCACATTTGTATTTATATATTGCTGACTCGTGCAAAAAACATGGGAATGGGCTCGCTCTGGAAAACAAATGGTGGTTTCTCTGCCGTTTGCACAAAGAGCAGGGTCAAGGATGAACCATTTCTGCATCTGTCAGGCTGATATTGTAAATAAATGATTTTTTTCTCCTTTTCTTTTGGTTTATTGCTTATACATTATTTTACAAAAGTGAGTGCTACATTTCTTGAAGACACCAAGAAACTGGAAACACCTTCTTTGCATAAAGGACTGAAAAAAACATCCACTGAATTGAACTACTTTGACCTCTTTTTTCACTTATCTGAAGCAATCTCTCCCCTTGTTTTCTCCTTGCAGAGTTTAGTTTGCTGTGTGAGATAACAATTAAAAAGCCACAGACAAATAACAACAAAATCTCCTGTCGATTGCCACATTAAAATACGTCTGACAGTTCCGAAAACTGCTTCCATTTGTCTTCTTGGTGGATCATTTAAATACAATAAGCATCTGCAGGGTGCGTTTTGTTGCTCAGGTTTGTTTCCACTCTGTTTGATAAACAGGAAGGAATGGAGTGTGATTTATGGCTGTGATTTGTTCGGATGGTATCTGGATGGGGTCAGAGGTTTCTTCTTTCACTCTTATGCAACCAATCAGGCATGTCTTTGCATTTATACAGACTCGACTTGGCAGATCTTTTTGATTTCGCTGCCCTGTAACCTTGAACAGGGGAAAAGAGATCACATGCACAAAAGACTCACACGCAGATACACACTGTCGCAACCAAAGCTTTTGTCGCCTTCACTGCTACATTACGAGAGTGTAACAGGTTGCTTTTATCGTCTTCACCTCCATTTCAGATGCAGCAAGTTTCCATTATGCTTAAAAGTCCTGTAAAGTGTCCAAATACAAGTCTCACATGACTGTGTTTGTGTGTTAGTGATGCTACCCAGATCTTGTTTTATTCAATTACCATTTAAAATGACCTGACATATAAGGAGCTAAAGAGCAGCTGTGTGAGATATTCAACTCTCATCCTGTCAACAGCAAATTTTAAGCTCAACTTTCAGGGTGTTTTCGTCAGATGGAAGTCTAATTTCTGACTTTTATAGCTCTGTATCCTCTGAGATGTGCTGTGTGATTGAAGGAGCTCGGAGAATAAACCTGGGAAGCTTCCCACCCACTCTGCAGTGTTGGAGGATGTGAAGCCGTGGAGGGTCAGTCTTCCAACATGTAGAGTGGGTTGCTGAAAGGCAAATTCGACCTTAATTGCTGAAGCATTTCTTTTTCCTTAACGCCAGACACATCAGACCTGCGACTTATCATGACTGTTTCACTTTAGAGCTACATTCTGCTACTGAAAATGATGCATCTCCAAAGTTTTAGATGTTCTAACTTGACAACAGTTAAGCTGAATTTGATCAAACCAAAGGCTTCTCTGAATTTCCTCAAACTTTATCCAACAAGTCACAATCTTTTTCTGTGATAAAAGACGCAGATAAATAAAGAAATGTCTCTCTGGAGCAGTAGTTTTTATATATGATTTGGCAATAATCTAACCTGCGCTGTGTTGATAAAACACAACCTTCTGAAAGCTACTTGGTACCACTCTGAATAAAATGGATCTAACATTAATTGTACTTCATTTATCTTACACCAAATTTGGTAGAATTGTAGCTAAGAAATTTCAGAACAGTTTTAATATTGCCAGTGTTTACTCATTCATCATTATAAGACTATTTTCACTCTGTGATTTACAGTTTTGATCAGGCAGAGGGTCAATCTTTGCTGAGGTTATTGGGTTATTCCATGTCAGCTCACAGACAGTAAAGTTTCAAGAAATTAAAAACAATCCCTCTTGGGAAAATATACAGTCAAAACACCTTAAAAACAACTACAACTATATCATTCCTACATGGAATCAACAATTGGTTTTTATAAGGTAAAAACTAAAGGAAATATACATCTTTGAAAAGTAAAGATTCTAAAGTAAAGTCAAAAATTGTCTTTTATAAGTCCCTGGATTATTGTCTAGCATTCAGCAAAAACTTTTTAAAAATCTAATCCCTTGGTCCTTGTGTCATTTCCGACCTTCCTTGAAAATTTCATCCAAATCCATTCGTCTGTTTTTGAGTAATGTTGCTAACAGACAGACAAACCATTGCCAATTGTCACATAACTCTGCTGCATTCTCTTGTGGAGTAATAAAGGATTCATGATGAACATGATGAAATTTAGCCAAAACTTCAAACATTTCTAACTTTAAAAAGTATTTTGATTTGTGGACATGGCATTTTTTTAATAAGCACTTTTTTTGTATGATTTTTTTTCAAGAAAAATGTGAGCTGGGAGGTTTAGATGAGCTTGAATGACCATTTTTTGGAATGACCTCAATCTGGCCTGTTAATGGAACTCACTGTATGTAAACATGTTCTGACTTCTCTCATCCACAGAGACCAAGGTTGGTCATTTTGGCCTTTTACAGCTGTTACTGACTAAATTTTGTGCTGTTGTTTAACCAGAACTAAAGAAGAAACAGCCTCGATGATGTCCATCTGTTGAAATAATGACTTTAGGTCCTCTTTCATTTGATGTGCTGCGTACAGGAATGACATCCAGGTTACGTAATTCTCTGATGTAAAGGAATTTCACTCTAAATCAAGTGAATGTGTTTGGAAACGAGTGTCCATGTTGAACATAAAACAAACCCACTCTGCTGTCCTTGGCCCGTCCCAGAGATATGACATTTAATCGAGTCAAAGCAGGTCAGGGAAACCTATCTGAGCATCTTCTTCATATTACATTGCAGAGCCTCTTTCCACCCACTGGAAAATCAGATGGCAGAGGCAGCGTCACGTTATTCTTCTGATGGGTGAGAACAGCTCAAAGGTCAGGAGCCATGAACTTGTTCATGGAAGATAGCCGTCCGGAGAAACCCAGCCCGTCTGGGAAAAAACTGAGAGAGGAAACTGGTTTTAGAATTCGGGGTGGGTTAGACGGTAATATAAACTATTATGTAACTGCTCAAAGAGAAAGTGCGCAAAAAAGCCTGTGTGAATTTCATAACTTAAGAAACACAAAATAAACAATAGAAAAAAAATTACAATACAGCGCAAACAGACAAAAGTTGTGTCTGTTCACACACAAAGTGGGAATACTTGGCTCTAAATGAATATATTTAACATTTCTGAACGGTATATGAAGACTTATTAAACTGGAAATAGAAGATAAAAAAAGATTATACAAGAAAAAAACAGATTAATAACACCACATGATATAACTGTAATCACCTTAATGACACCTGGACAATATCATGACTTGCAATGGTGTTTTTGTTGTTTTTTTTTACATTCGTTAATATTATTTATAATATATTTCATATACTTGTAAGAGTTTAGTTTCATTACTACAGCTGCACATAAAAACACTATATAAATCGGTGGGTAAAACTAATAGTAGTAATACTTTTACTGCTTATGAAAGATGCGCGGAATCTGTTTAAAAGTAAAATGTGGCTTAAGTTATAAAACATCAGTATTAATGCATTTAAATAGATTTTTAAAAAACACATTTACATCGGTAAGTCATTGCAATTGAACTAATACCTTTATTTTTTATACTTAAAGTGTGTGTTTCTGATTATAACATTGCACTTTCTTACATTTAAGCCTGAATTAAGATTGTTTTTTTCTTGTAGTTGCATACATTTAAAATAAAATGAAATTGATTTCACTACTTCTTTTGCAATTTATGTTGTTGCTAATCATTCTTTATCTGCTAGAAATGTTTTGCAGGGAGATTTATATTTATAGCAACACTTCAATGGGTTCTTATATCTGCTTACAACTTCACTATAAAATGCTATAAAACCTTTAGATTCTTACATTATCTGTATGTAAATAATAAATGGTTTTACTATCCAGGGAAAAGCTGATATGTTTATTATCCTGTATACTAAAACCAAGTCATTTAAAGGTAATTTATCTCATCCATCTGTGTTTACACGATATGAAGCTGCTGTCAGAATGAATAAACAGATTGTCTCAACATGATTCCGCAAAAATCCCTCCAAGGTTTAAATGCTGCTTTGAGTTACATTTAGTGTATTAGCTGAGGGCAACATGACTGAAACATACGAGTGTTTACTGTCTGATCTTGTTTTGCTTGGGGAGACATTCGTCCTCCAGCTGAGCACATCACTCAGTAGTACTTGCAGCTCCACCCTGGACTCCTGCAGACGTACAGTATTTGATTACAGCAACAGGCTGATTGGATTACAGGAGGCACTGACTCGAATACCGACAGCAAACACAGCAACTGGAGAACTTCCTGCTGGGAATGGGCGAGCAGAGAGGACTTCTGTCCGTCCATCCGTCTGAAACCTGCTCTACTTTCATAAACCATTAGCATCTAACTACTATAGAAACTGTTATCTCGTTCTCAGGCTCCAAAATCAGCTGATCCCTTGAGATATTCTTCTGTCTGAGGCCGTTTGTCTTCATCTAACAGTTGTCCTGTTCAGCATCAGCTCATTTATGTCATTGTTTTAACTAAATTAATGTCTGGTGACACGAAAAAGTAAAGTAAAATCATAAGATTGTGGCATGAAGATAAAATATTATTGCAGAAACATGCGTGTTAACAGTAGAATTCATTAAAATTAATTTGCAGTGTTGACACTAGCAGACTACAACAGACTGGATAGACAAATATCCTCATCAAATTAATGTATTTCTACTCATTTTGCTCCTTTGTAAACAGTAGTAAGTAAACATACAACAAAAAAGTCCGAATTTGCAACAAAAAAAAGAAGAAAATAATAAAAGTAGGCCTTTAAAGCGACATTCTATGTGTCGGACACATATTTAAAAAAATAAAAATTTTACATACACTACAAAACTATGACTCTCTGATGTCACTGTGTATTAAAACAACAGTCAGCTGAAATACTGATATGAATGATATGTGAATTTTCATTGTGAGAACTTCCAAATTGTGTCCATCTACTGCTTCATATTTTTATGCAAACCATCATCAATAATTTAGATATTTGTCGAGGAGTATAAGAGTCACTTCCTCCATTTTGATACAGGAAGTGGTAGCTGTTTTTTTCATCTCATATTCTTATTTTTTTTTTTGCTACATGAAGATGCATCGCTTAGTATATTGTCTCATTCAGAGTTAAACAAATACTGGGGGGAAAATGCAGCTTTATAGACAAACAAACTTGCAATTTACCATATTAGCATGAATTGTTTCATGACATTTCAAAACGTGTACTGAGACAATTGATTTGCGCTGATAATCATAAATATATAAACAAACAGATCATTTGTTGGCTATTTACTGGAGTTGGTTTATTTTCACAGAAGCTACTTAAAAATGCACAATAAACCAAATATTTAATAATAATCATTAATCATTTAGAAATCAGAACTGTTATAATAGTCCTGGAGCCTTTTGATGAAACTCTCTGCTGCCCTCAAGTGGCAAATCTAACTGTTAACATGCAGTGAAGTCTCGCTGCAGATTTACACTTCAGCCCAAAATTATACATACCCCTGTCAAATAGAAATTTCTTAAATTTCTCCAGTTACACATCAGTATTTCACTTCCAATTTGATATAAAAAGGACACACAAGAAAGCCTGAAGCCATAACCAATATATTTAAGACAGAAAGTGCAAAGAAACGTCTTTAACTGAGTGAAAACAAAAAATCACACCGTCCAAAATTATTCATAGTGTCTCAATAATCAATTGCAAACCCTTGTTTTGTTTTGCTTTTTTAACCACAGCCGCCAAATGATTTTTGTAATTGCTCACAAGCTTCTTGCAAGTATCTGTAGGAATTTTAGACCATTCTTCCTTTGCAAATGTTTCAAGATCCTTGAGGCTGGAGGGTTTCCGTACTGTCACCTGTTTCTTGAGCTACATCTATAGGTTCTCGATGGGGTTCAAATCAGGGCTCTGACTTGGCCACTACATAACATTAGTATCATTGTCCTGGAACCATTTCTTCATCACCTTGACTGTATGCTTGGAATCATTGTCCTGCTGATAGGTCCAATGCTCTCCCAGGTTCAGGTTCTCTGCTGCCTGCTCAAGCTTTTCTTCAAGGTACTTCTAGGTACATCTTTGAAAAGGTCAGACGACCTTTTTTACATGCATTGGTTGAAGCAAAGGGGTCTTTCTTGGTCAACGTCCATAAAGACTATTTTGGTGCAGTCACACCACTTGTACTCAGTTCCTTCAGGACAGCGTTGGTAGTAGTCCTTGGATTGTTTTCAACATTTTGCTTGATCTTTCTGGCAAGTCAAAGTGACACTACTGACTTCCAATCAGATCCTTTGAGGTTTTTGATGTTGAGAAATTTTTGTTACGTCTTGATGGTACTTTGCACCGTTGATACTGGCACCGGAAATAGTTTGTAATTTTTTTTGTACCGTTTTCCTTCCTTTTTGGCATTTACAATGCATGCTCTCAAGTCCTCACTGAGCTCATTAGTCTTTGCCATGGCAAGTTTTGTGTTGACTTGAAAATGACTGAAATGTCACAAGCAAGTTGACTTTAAAATTAAAAAATCCGGTTAAAAACAAAAACTCAGAAACAATGAAAACAATACTGAACACTTTAGACCCTCAGAGAGAATGGTTTGTTTGAACATCCTATGGCTATCTGTCTTGGTATCACTGGGGTATGAATAATTTTGGTCATAGTGACTTATTGTCAAAGTTTAATTTAATACCTTTAACAGTATTACTTCACATTATTGGTCATGGTTCCAGACTTTCCCGCATGTCCTATTTATGTCAAATCTGAGGTGAAATTCTGATGTGTAACTGAAAAAATATTAAGAAATTCTTTGTATTTCAAAGGTATGAATAATTTTGGGCTGAAGTGCATTTATGCATGAAAATCCCATCATGATGAAAGACTAATATTTTGATTTCATGGTAATTTGTAGTATTTTGTTCTTTCTGTAGGCCCCCCCCCCTCCAAAAAAAAAATAAAAAATTACCTAGCTAGTGGTAGCATTTACCAGAAAACAAAGACGCCATTGTTCTTATTAAATACATTTTATCACATAAATGACATAATTCTGACCGTCTTGAAGCACAAAGTCTCTGCTGAACTTCACATATTTTGTTTGGGTTTGAAGTGCACAACAGAGCCATGCATGTTTTTGAGTCCTCTCATGTTTGAGATTTGAGCATATTCATGGGTACTTCTAGAATTAATAAATCTGAACAGACACAGACTTCCCCTCCCAGCCGCCCCCTCAGTTAACCCTCCTCCCCAAAGCCCTTCCTGTAGGTATTTCATTCAGCCCCAGTTCGCGGTGTCCTCGTCTGTAACGGTCAGGATGTCAGTGACCAGGCCGGTGCCGATGGTTCTGTTTCCGTCTCTCAGGGTGAACCTCTGGCCTTTTTCCAGAACCATCGGCTGGCGGAGAGTCAGCATCAGCGAGGTGTCCTCACCAGGCATCACCATTTCCTGAGAGAGAACAACAACAGAGCAGTTACCATCCTTGTCCAACACAAATCTTACCTTTTTGGCACCACAAACATTGCACATACATTTTTTTTTCTGCACATAACCTTTGTTGCACTGTTCTCTTATATTCATATTTGGTATTTCAGTATGTACAAGTGGACATGAGTGATGAGCATCTCAGAATTACAGCACTAGGTACAAAACATCCAAGAATTTCATTGTACTGATCATTTGTTATTGCTGCAAATGACAATGAAGTCTTTGACATGTGAGGAACTTAAAAACACATGACTTTATAGGGGGGAAACATTATCAATTTAATAAACTGGGGAAAACCACATCTTCACTGGGACAAACCCTAATTGAGAGCAGAGAAATATAACCCACTGCATGTTATAATACAACTCTAAAACCAGTCATACATTAAATACTAATTTTGTGAAACTTAATATGTTAAAAAAAAAAACTAAATAAAACATGAAAATACATGCAAGCCGTCAGTCAAGCATTTTTAGATTATTTTTTCACATTCAATCTGGTTAAAGTGTGGTAAATGTGACGGTGGCACTATTTGACATCCATTTACTTATTACAGACTAAATGCACACAGTTATACTTAAGTAATTGCAAGGTTCATCATTACTCCAAGGAATGTGGCGGGGTTATGTGACGATTGGCGTTGGTTTGTCTGTTCGCAGCATTATTCAAAAACAGATTTGGATGAAATGACACAGGGACCAACTGATTAGATTTTGGCAGTGATGCTCCTTATGGTCTGGATACACGGATTTGTTAAACATTTCTGTATCATTGCGAGATAGCGGCATGGTGTATCTGTAACTATGACTACAAGTGAACGCTACGTCAGCTGTCTGCTGAGAATCACCTGATTGCGATCCTATACCAAATCGACTGCTGTGGACTTATTGGGACTTATCCATCGGATATGATATAAGGAACAACTGATTAAATTGTAGGGGTGTTTCCGAGTCCCACCAATTCCCGCTGCCTGCTACATATTTAGGTCACGCGGTATCCGTACATAATGTACACATCCATAACACACACCTGTGCTCACTGCAAGGTCATTTTGTTTGTGAGTACATCTATAATAAATGGCTACAGTCTATGTTGCTGTGATTTCTGATCATCAATAACTAATAAACAAATGTATTGTGATGTCTTAACCCCACTTAACACATTATAAATACATATCTAACTTTCACAAAAACCAATTCTCAGCCCTTAAATTCTCTAAAGGTCCGTTTAAAAGTGACATTTCGCCAAAATGTCCTCACTTTCCAAAAGATGTCGTCTAAAACCCAAACTGGTCCTCTGAAAGATACATGTCCAAGTAAAAACACACCTTGTCAGTGGGAAGAGTGACTCTGCAGGCCATGTCCCAGGTGAGAGAGAACATGACAGGCATGAAGTTAGTGACAAATGGTTTGTGTCTTCCTCCCTCCTCCTTACTCAGAACATAGACCTGCAACACAGAGAGCACAAACATCACACAGGGCACACACACATATCAGTGTTTCGTATTAATCGTAATGTAAAAATGGGAAAAATATTCACATATACTACAGCTTAAAGGCTTTCTCTATAAGTATACTTGTTCAATAAAGGCTACAATGACTTTGAAAGAGTTTTTAATATGTTGTCTTGCTGGTTTCTCAGTTTGTTCTTCAGCAATAACTGGAACTGTATATGACAATCATTTAACTGATCAATTAGACATTACAGATAAATGTTAGACTGTTAGAGTGTTTAGTGTGTATATGCTAGTGTAACTCTGTGAATCAGACCTGGGCCTTGACTTTCTGGTGAGGCATGATGCATCCTGGTTTGCACATCACCATCCCTCTCCTCACGTCCTCCCTCTTCAGGCCTCGGACCAGAGCACCGAGATTATCTCCCGCCTCTGCCCGGTCCAGAGACTTGTGGAACATCTCAATACCTGACAGGATCAAAAGCACATTAACATACTATTACTAAACTTCACACCAGTACCACATTTGTTCTCAGCAGCATTGTCTTTTTTTTTTCTTTTACAAGACAGTCATTATAGTTACACATAGTAAAGCACACTTATCCTTTCAAATAATGGAGGCCACCTCAACGAAACACTCCTCTTAGCAAACTTTTGAATATCTTTTAAAAAAAAAAACACAAATATTTCTCAACTATTTGCATATAAATAGCATAAAATAAAATCTAAATCAAGTCTCTCTGCTTTTGTCCCTTACCATACTTTTGAATGTATGCACACATTTTAAGCTGCACATGGCTGCTTGATGAATGCCAATTTGCCATTTAAGACTCATCAGCTAATTATCTCCAACAGTTGCTCTTCCTATAGTTGATTCACCTTGTCTTAAATATTAATGCCTCTACAGTTATATTATTTTACTAATTTGTGTTTTTAAATATTTTGATTGCTGATTTTATCTCAGTTTTCATGTATTTCTATGCCTGCATTTTCTGTTTGTGTCTTTGCTGACTAATCTTGTAAATGAGGCCTCTACTTTACTGCAGCATGTTTTAAATAAAGGTTGATTCAAACTATTCAGTGAACCTGTATGTCTTACGTGGAAGCATCTGCCTTTGTTAAGCATTAGCTCTCTGATTTTTTCAGGCTCTTTCTGTTACTTGTGGACCATCTTTCTATCTGTCTTGTTCTGATTTGTGTCTTATCGAACCACCACATGAGCTCCTCCCTCTCTGACTCACCTGTCACCACAGACTTGAAGCTGCGATTGTGACCCACAAACTCACAATCGTCTCCTTTCTTGATGATGCCTCTCTCCAGAGTTCCTGTCACGACTGTACCCCTGCCTGGAAAACAAGAGGCAACATTCAAATTTCTGGATGAATTCCATCATCTTTTCTCTACTTTCAGATGTTCCTTTTCACATAGCTGCAGTCTTCAGAAATGTAATTTTATAGCCACTCATTAGAATAAGTAATAATATTTTTCCACACTGAAAACTAGGGCTCTGTGCGATAAATCAACTAAACAATTACAGGTTTCAACCCTCACTAAACTAACATTTAATTATTGTACAACACTGACCACATTCAGCACAGGTACTTGAGTATTTAAAATACTATCTATTAACTTTAATTAAGTTATTTGTCATGTTTTGAAGGATCATGTGCAATAACCATACATATGGTGTAAAGCAGACATTAAAGAATGTGTTTAACAGCTTCAAATGGTTCCTAAAGAGCTACATGCATTACATTTTGGACAGTTTTTAACCTCACAGCTAAATTCTGTAAATTTTTTATGATTTTGTGAGTGTTTTTACTTTTAAGTTTACATTTGTGTTTTGTTGACTGGGAAATTAGCTGGCAAGAACAGTTCTTACTATAAAGAATGATTTGAGATTAGGGCTGCAGTTATCGATTATTTTAATAACCGAGTATTCTATTGATTATTCTGTCGGTCAATCGAGTAATCGTCTGTTTTCATCTCCATCTCCATTTTGCATTCCACACTTGGCATGTGTGTTAAATAGGGCCCGACCAATTTATCGCCGGCCGATTAAATTGGTCAATTATAGCCCTTTTCAAAATAATCATCATCAGCCAGAGTTTTGATGATTACCTGCAGATATATTGTTAATTTCTCATAAAACACTAAACGCTGTTAAGTGTCTCAGTTGTGCAGAATGATGTACAGGAGTAAGCTACAGCCAGGCAACATTACAGGAGTAGGCTGAGCCGACAGCTAAGTTTATGACGATGTTGTGAAATCAACAATAACTCAACATATCTCCCGTTTCAGTTTAACTCTTTGCCAGGTGTCATGACGAGCTTCATTGCATTTGTCATGCTTTTCATTTATGCTGCATTGCTAAAGATGCGCTAGCTTAAGTTACTCTTTGCCTGTTTATGTTGGCAATAACATCGCTGTAGTTATGCCAACCTAGCATAGCGTAAGCTAACAGCTTAAAAGCTAGCACATCTTTAGCAATGCAGCATAAATGAAAAGCATGACAAATGCAATGAAGCTCGTCATGACAACTGGCAAAGAGTTAAACTGAAACAGGAGACATGTTGAGTTATTGTTAATTTAATCGCAATAATTGCAGTTTTGTCAAATATTGCTATTTGACAAAACTGCAATTAATTAGATTAATTTTTGTAATCGAGTCCCACCGCTAATATACACACACACATATATATATATACACACACACACACACATACATATACACACACACACACACACATATATACATATATATATGTATATGTGTGTATATATATATATATATATATATATATATATATATATATATATATATATATATATATATATATATTTATTCTTTTTTAACGGTATGTAATTTCCCAGAAGTCTAATGCTTTGTTGCATGTTTTTGTACTTGAAAATTCCTCTCTGTTGTAAAGTTAAACAAATACTAAAGGACCAAGTATTGCAAAACAGTAAAATTCTGCCTTTAATTCATGTCTTTGTTGTTGTAAGCATTAAGGGACCAAAAAAGAAGTTATTTTATTCATTATATATTTTCTAAATTAGTCAGCCGATTAATCAGTTATTGGAATTTTTTTCTGCCAAATATTGGAATCGGCCTCAAAAAATCCATCTTTGTCGGGCCCTACTAAGCAGCCCGTTCACCCTCTCGATGGGAAATTTGAATACAAAAAACCCCCCAAGACGGAACAGTTGACCGACATACAGTAATATGCACACTCTGCAGGAAGGAGTTTTCTTTTCACCGAAGCAGTCCCAGCTTAATGTACCACATTAAACATTAACGCAAAGCATGCTTAGTCTGGGATTCTAACATGAACTTTTAAAGGTGTTCGATAGACACCATAAGTTCATATATATTCTCTTCTTTTTTGAGTTTTTGCGCATGCAAAATGAAACGTGATTAATTTAGATTAAAAACGAATTATACTGCATTGTGATTAATCTAAATTAATCCATGACAACCGTGTGATTAATCTGATTAACAATTTTTATTGTTTGACCGCACTAGTATTTTCATTTATAGACTGACTCTTTTTTTAAGGTTATATAATTTACCAGCGGTTCAATGCTTTGTTGCATGTTTTTGTACTTCTATTATATAGATACAATTTCTCCCTGTTGTAAAGTTAAACAAATACTAAAGGACAAAGTATTGTAAAACTGTAAAATGTTCTGCCTGTAATTCATATCTTCATTGCTATAAGCACTAAGGGACCAAAAAAGAAGTCATTTTATTCATTATATATATTTTAAATTAATCGGCGAATTAATCGGTTATCTGTATTTTTTTCTGCCACATATCGGAATCAGCATCGGTCTCAAAAAATCCAGTGTTACAGCATCAAAAGCAGAAGTGAGCGCGCCGTGCAACAGAAATAACCGTCTGGGCGGATATCCACACTGTATCATGCATATACAGTTCAGTATTTAATGGATTCAATGAATGCCTCGAGACATTTTAGTAAGCGAATTACTCAAGGATCGTTTCAGCCCTATTTGAGATTCACCAAAGTTCCTTCCTATTTACGTTCAGCATTTTGTTTAGCAGGAGCTATGTGAATGCATTTCAGTTTGTTTTCCTACCTGGGATTGAATAAACCCCTTCGATGGGAAGAAGGAAAGGCTTTTCCAGCTCTCTTTTGGGCAGAGGAACGTAAGAATCCACAATCTCTAGCAGTTTCATCACTGCATTCATGCCCAATTCAGGCTGTTTGCCCTGAGATGAAGCAAAGAATAAAAAAATCTTTACATTCAAGACACAAAATGTTATTCAATATGTTACTAAAAGCATAATGTATCAGTTCAACTATCAGAACTGTTCAGCAACGTTCGTCTCACCTCCAGGGCACAGAGGGCAGATCCGATGACTACAGGTGTGTTCTCGCCATCATAGCCGAACTCTGTGAGCAGCTCGCGGATTTCGATCTCCACCAGCTCCAGCATCTCCTTGTCCTCAACGGCGTCGGCCTTGTTGATGAAAACCACCACGTGCTCGACGCCGATCTGCCGGGCCAACAGGAGATGCTCACGTGTCTGAGGCATCTGGCCGTCGGTGGCCGCCACCACCAGGATGCAGCCATCCATTTGAGCCGTACCTGTGATCATGTTCTGAAAAAACAAAAGCGATGAGGCTGCAGCACCATCATCACCAGCAGCATTTTCTTTGGGAGGCTGCATACAGGTGAAATAGTAGATTCTTACCTTGACGTAGTCAGCGTGGCCAGGACAGTCTGTGTGGGCGTAATGTCTGTTGGCTGTGGTGTATTCTACGTGAGAGGCATTGATGGTAATTCCTCTGGCCTTCTCTTCTGGGGCATTGTCAATGTCTTCATACTTTTTGTAGCGAGCACCACCAGCATCGGCGAGCACTGAGGAGGGAAGTTCACGATATTCAGATCATGAAAACTAAAGAGTGTTTATTTTTCTATAAGGGTTCATGAAACTAATTCACTGTCTGGACAACATTATTAATTTATTTTATTTATTTTTTCCGTAATTTTCTCTTCTATTATTTTATGACACCGTGTGCATTAGTCTCCAAGTCCTGTTTCTGGTTTCACGTTTTATGTTCTACATATTTTTCAAGCATTTTGAGCGCCACCTATTTGTTTTGAAAGGGGCTATTACACCCACTGGATTTAAATGAGTCTCTTTCTAAGGTGGGACAAAAAGACCAACAACGCCAGTGATTCTACCTTTTGTGATGGCTGCAGTCAGGGTGGTCTTGCCATGATCTACATGGCCAATTGTTCCAATGTTCACGTGGGGTTTGTCTCTGCTGTACGTCTTCTTAGCCTCCGCAGCAAAGGTCCGCCGACTCACAGGCACGGCACACTACACAAGGACAGATCCAGGAATTAAACAGCTGCAAAATCCACGTTGAAAGTAAAACCTATAGATTGCATTTTGTCTGCAGACTTACCAGTTTGAACGAGCTGTGCAGGAGGCTCGGCGAGGAAAGCTGTAGGGCTGAGAAAAGAGAACAAAAACATCAGGATTACATGAATTTAGATAACAGGTGATTATTTAAATTGATAATCCAGGAAAGTATCATTTCAACATAGTGTGTCACATCAAAACTTTATGAAGATATTTTTAGGCCTAAATATTTTTCTTTAAAGACATTTAAAAATATATATATTCTGCACGCACAAGATTGCAGCATTGTTGCAAAATTCAAGCACCAACACCTTCTCTCTTGCAGGAACAAATCTTTATTTTCTCATACTCTATCCCAGCTGCAAATTGGGGCCGGGAGACAATAAATATTGTTTTGCCAGTGTGGTTCCTTATCACAACTGATCAAGATGGCCAAAAGATTCACTGCTCAGAGGGCCTTGCAACTGATTTTGGAAGAGAGGGAAGCATTTGATAATGATGTAGAGTAAGAGGTTTCAGAATCTGAGGATCATTTCTGAAAAGTCATGGTCTGACAGTGACTTTGAAGAAGAGAATGAGACTGAGCATCAGCTAGCTCCAAAACAAAGATGAGCCACAGGACCAGAACATCAGCAGCTAGCAAGTGAAGAAATATAGATGTCAGTAAATGGTGAAATTGAATGGTCTTCTTGCCCAAGAAATGAGCCACCCCGCATGGCTGCCAAGGTGATCAGGATGCGCCCAGGGCCAACACACATGGCAGTTACCGGTACTCATGTGGAGGACATCAAGTCTTCTCATGAGCTTTTCATCATGGATTCCATCCAGAAAATTATTCTGGATTGCACTAATTTAGAAGGAAGACATGTTTTTGGAGAGAGGTGGAAGGAGATAGACCAAACCCATTTAAAAGCTTATTTTGGGGTTCTTATCCTTACTAGAGTTTTCAGGTCTAAAGGGGAATCCAAAGAATCCCTGTGGGATGCAGAAACTGGCAGAGGACTTATGAAAAGACAATGTGTTCACTGGGGTTGATGTGTTGTCTTGACTGACAAGGTTACTGTATGTGTCCAGCTGGTGTTGCATAAATTGACCTGAATGGTTTATATTTCTAATGAAGTTAAAAAAAGTCAATAGTTATGAAAAACCTTGCTTCATTTGTAAATGCGCTTATTTTTTCTACCCTTACCGTGATTAGAATTGATTTTCTTTTTTATTAAATTTTATCGATGAAACAAACAAAAAACGAGTAGCACTTTAGTTCATAAATGTGATCTAACAAAGGTAAAGAGCAAATATTTACCACTTATGTTGTTTATATTGCTTGTAATTGGGATGGGGAAAACATCTGTTGAGTATTTTGACACAAAATTGTTGGATTATGTTGAACTGAAAACCACCAAAATGCAAGGGGTCCACCAGATCCGTGAACACTGGCTGTGTAACAAAAATATGAACACCACACAAGCGTTAAGCAAATAAACCCTTTAAACCAAAAGCTCGTCAGTGTCATGGCTTCAAATAAGGCGCTGCTTGTTATCTAAACAGCGGATTTCAGTGACTATCTAGTTCTCATTTGCCAGATTTAATAGTAATTCTTCCTTCAATCCTCATCCTTAGCTAGCTCTATCGTTAGCTAACCCTCACCGGTAACGTGACCTTGCGCTGGAGACAGCATCCTTTCTTTTACCCCGTTCTTACATTTGTACACGTAAAAACGACACATTATATTGTTTACAAAACAAAATATGATGCCGTGAATCAATAAACTGTCCGAAATGCATTCGAAGTCAAACAGTTGAGATGAATTAAACACTTTTACCGGAGAAACATGCACGCAGTCCCACAAGCGCCGCCATCTTGGATGGTTAGACAAACCAAAGATGAAGGACAAGTCAAGATAGTAACCTGATCAGTTATAAAGATATCGCTCCACGCAGATCTAACTCGTTTTTTCCGTTTCAACTGTCTACGAGGTCGGTTTAGATGATTATTGTTATATCTGTCACTTTTTACAGCATGTAAAAAACTGAGTGAGCAGCTGCTATTAATAAAACTTGCAGTACTACGACTAATAACAATATTAACACACGATTAGACAGCTTTTCATCATAAAAGAATAGAAAGTACTAAGTAGCAGATATTCAAGAAGTGACAAGATGTAAAAATCGTATATTCTTTATTATTCATCAGTATTGTGTCCTCATTATATTGTAGTTCTTTACATATATTGAAATATTTTTGACGCGACGCCCTTCCTCTGCGATTGAGGTATGACTCTCAAATTCACTGCTGCTCTCTGTACTCTGCGCGTACAACCGATGTTGGATTACCGTAACTATACTAATATAGTGAACATTTTCCGATGTTACTTTCAAATGTGGAGCTTTTCTTGAACGGTTTTAGTTGTATCTTATACTTTGGAAGATATCATTTGGCACAGACAATTGAAAACCTGAAATTGCATCAAGATGAGCACTGACTACCTCAAAAAAAATTTTTCTTCCCCGTATGGTTGAAGTTGTACGGTAAATATGGCGGCCTCCTTGCCACTCGTGAGATCAGCTAACTAGAACGTTCTAGCACTTTTCATGTTTCTGTGTTTAAAAGGGAGGAAAGTAATATTTGACTCGGAGACTCGGGAGAAATAGCGTGTTCATTAACTCAGCATAGGTTAATAAGAATTTTCAAAGGTAAGTTGGGAATGCTCTAATGAAAGATTTTGTTTTATTGCTAGCTAAATGAGAATGTGTTGCCAGTTTTGTTGTTACCTGTAGTTGAGTTGTTCAGTATGAATGTAGTTTAGCATGTTTCTTTCAGTAAAGTAAAGATGACTACTGTATTATGCTGTCTGTGATCTGAATTTATATTCTCAGCATTCAGCATTATTTCATGGTGCTTCTAAAATCTTGTCGCCCTTATTTGTTGTATTTGTTTTCCTCTTCAGCTGGTACCATCATGTCAGAAGACAGGCAGGGCAGGAGATACCCCCAGAACCTCCAGGGGGTCCTACAACTGGCAGTGGATGCTGGATCAGCCGCAGAGGGTCCTGCTCCTGTAGAGCCCATGTCAGAGGAGGTGAGTGTATCTGGGTTTATATCACGTTTTCCTCAGACATAAAGTGTTCAAAACAACTTGGAGAAATTGTCCTAGCATAAGATAATGTGTCTAATTATTGTTTCTAGAAATATCTGTTGTTTAAGCCACTTTGTTGACATCAGAGCTTTCTCTATATCTATAATTAAATCCCCCTCTGAGATCCATTTGGCCTCATCTCAACCGTAAGTTTCCTAATTGAATGAAATTATCTGTCAGTATCCTGGCAGCCATATTTGGTTACATGACAGATTCACAGCTCGTATTAACCACAACAGCTTCCTAACGCAGTCATGTCAACATGTTTGGTTATTCAACAGCTATTACAGGTTTACAATCATATCATTATTCAAATATTGATCAGAACATAGAAGTCTGTCTTTCAAGAAAACAGAATGCAACACGTTTTTACCTGTCTCTATTGTGACATGGTTGAAACTTAAGAATGAAAAGACAGTACCTGATCTGTAGGTTTTACGGGTTACACATATGCATGAATTTAAATTTTCTTGTAGACATGCTAATTGGGATTCATGTCGATAAATATGAGTGGATGGGAAGGTTAGTATGAGCGGGAATTCTCTGTTCTAACTTTTTTGTTTCATTTTTGTGACCAGTAGCCTATATCCATATGTACTTTAGTTTCAATTTAATCCTTAGTAATGAAGTAATATATTTTTACTGGCTTGTCCATACACACTTTAGACAAATTCAAAATGCATTTTTATTGGTTTGTCTTTTCAGCACATTAGACCGACATCAACATCATCTGTCAACACATATTTATGTAGCGTACTGTAAGGGCATTCGAAATTCTCTCAAAACTGTGATTATTCTTTCATGAGTTTACATGAGTTCTCAACATCTGTCTTTGACTTCGGGACAGTCTCTGTTCATGAAAAGAGACTGGGCATAAGGTTTAGCTACATGTGCCAACAAAATTGCATCAAAATTTTAGGGTAAACAGTCTCACTTTCTTTTTTTTTCTTTTTTATTCCAGAGGAAAACATGGCTGAGAGAGGCTCTTGCAGATGTTTGCAAAGGACAGATGGATGAAGTGGAGCAGATGAAGCAGTGTTTGGCCATTCTACGTAAAGAGGAAGGCAGTGAACAGGAGAGAGAAGGCGAGGAAGAGAGGGAAGAAGATGATGAAGATGAGCGGGAATCGGCCTTTGAGATGTTGTCAGAGTTGTGTGAGAACCTGGACAACGCTAGAGGTGTGTAATAAGTGGTGTTGGAGCTGATATTCTCAGATAGAGGTTATAGTATGCACTGACTATCATGACTGTGTCCTGTTTCTGTGCTTTACAGACCTGTTGACTCTTGGTGGACTGGATTTGTGCATCTCCCGGTATCTGTGTCACATCCAAAGTGGGCTGAGGTGGCGTGCAGCTGAGCTCATCGCCTGCTGTGCCCAGAACATGCCGCAGGTGCAGGTCCACATGCTGAATATCAGGGTTCTGCCAAAGCTGCTGCAGCTGACAGATTCAGACCCGCATCCCACTGTCAGAGTAAAAGCCCTTTACGCCGTCTCATGTGAGTAAAGCTTCAAACATGTATTAGAAATTAGGAAAAAGCATTATAAATTTGCATGTGTTTGTGCCGTTCAATATGAGCCCAACATTCTGACCACTCACAGATGAGGCAAATGTCAGAGGCTGGAAGATTAGACACTAAGTGAAGAACTGGTTCTTATAGTTGACTTGTTGAACATCTGAGGATTGACAGTTTGCTTGAAGATGTACTGGAACTAGTCTGATCTGCCAACGCTCCAAGTCTCAACTCGCAGGACCTAAAGTATCTACAGGATCAGATAAAATACAGGTTTTCGATCTCTCACCAGGGAAATTTACATGTTGCAGCAGCTGGATACAGATGAGGCATGAAAGAAGCAGGATAAGAATTACAAAAGTGCCATGAGGCTAAAAAAATACAGATATAATAAAGGTGTCATGAAGACAATGTAATCTACTGAATGCACCTTGCTCCAAATGGTCTGAGGCACCTTCAGAAGCCTCAGTGACTTGATGATGTTTTGGTAGCCTGTGAAGGACCAGCAGCATGTTAGACAAATGTGGTCACAATGTTTAGGCTAATTTGTTTACTGTACACATGAGCACCAAACTATATCTTGTTGTGATTGTAGGTCTGGTCCGAGAGCAGGATGCAGGACTTCAGGCCTTCCTGTCCCATGATGGTTTCTCAGTGCTGATGAGAGGCATGCAGTCGGAGAACGAGAAGCTCAGGACCAAGTCAGCTTTCCTGTTGCTCAATCTGCTGACATCACACCCCGAACAGAAAGGTACAAATGAGACAAGACAGAGCTGTTTGCCAAATTATCTCTGTAGTGATTTTTCTTTGGCCAGATAGCCATCTTTTAGGTTGACAGTCCTCCAGTTTCTTTAGAGTTTAGCAGCTCTATAGAGGAGGGTAACAGTGAGAGAAGAGTCTCTTGGATATGAAACGTCTTTAATTGAATTAGTTGTCTGCATTCAGGAGTATTATATATGAAAAAATGACCAAAGATAATAAAATTCATTGCAGGTTTGAACTTGTGCTTTAAGCCAGTAAGGGATCTCTATTCGTTTTGCCAGTTAAGGACATGATGCTTTATATTGTTTTAATTATACTACCTTTAAAAACATTTTCTGTTTAAAATGAGAACTTTTTTAAAAATGTGTAGCTGACTCTGCATTTCGTTTATATGACTAATTTTGAAAGCAGTTCCAAGACTCCTGTGGGTTTACTGCTCCCTCTACCTGCAACTCTTTGCATTTACAGTCAATTAAAAATTGAAATCTCTCTTGTATTTCTGTAAGTTTCCATTTGATCTCTTGAGTAGTGCCACTCAGATTTTTAATAATGAAATCTTCTTTTTTGTTTTTCTTTCTTATGTTTGTCTGTAAGACGCCCTTTTCAACTTTTTTAGGCACTGAATTTCTTATGTTTATGTCTCCGTTTTTGCTGAGCAAAATCTGGCACAAGAATTTCATTTGAGGTTAATACAGTTTGGTACCATCCTTCCCTGTGAAAACTTTCATTCATTCTGGCTCTGATTAATCACAATCTTGTTTATTTCCACCTACAGACACAGTTGTCTCTATGGGTATGGTCCAGCAGCTGGTATCAGTTCTTCGTACTCCACATTCACCTTTTCATGAACATGTACTCGGTGCCCTTTGCTGGTAAGAGACTTTTTCTACCTTTGCATTAATTTACGGTTCTTATTAGTTGTCTTGTCTAACCTTTGTTCTGTGTTTTCTAGTCTGGTGGAAGACTTTCCTCAAGGGCTCAAAGACTGCAGGAATCCTGGTCTGGGTTTGGAGGAGTTACTCCGACAGCGAGCCAACGAGCTTCAGGGAAAAGATGAAAGTCAGGTAAGTCATGTGTTTGAGTCGTTTCAGTAAAACAGGGTTTAAGTATTGCAGTGGTGGGCCGTGCATTTCACACCTAGGCCTTCAGTAGTGCCCCATCTGAATCAATCCACCCCACAATAACTATTTTATGGCTATAAAAACCATCTTATTATGCCCGACAACAAATTCTTGGCTGAAATGTGATTGGTTAAATGCTTTAATATGAAAATACATGTCTTGAAGCAGCACAACCAGAGGAAAAGCTATGAAAGGAAGTGGACAGACCATTTGGAATTATTTAACAAGTATTCATGGACGAAATATAATTATAAATATATAATAAATTATAAATATAACATCAGTCTGTGGTTCAGATATTTTTTAGTCCAGCAGAGAAGGCCTTGCAGGCCCTGACGGCCCACCACTGAAATATTGTAATAATTTAAGAAAGTTAATAAATAATTTAATCCAGTCTAGTACGCCATCACCACTCACTATGACCTCAGTAATAAATTCAAACTAGAATTATCACCTTTCTGTCCACCAAAACTGAAAATGTTTAAGCTTTAAAAGTAGAATTTCATAAAAGAACTGTTTTATTGTATCACATTTGATTTCAAAGGTGTACCTAATAAAGTGGCTATAGATTGTATGTGTTTGTGTATATAGAGTGTGTACATGGAAATGTTTCTTTTTTTCATGTTTAAATCTACAACTGCAAGCAAAATCGAGTTGTCGAAATATTGTTGTAAACAATAGTGAATCTAAACCAAAGTCATCCAACTTTTGCCCACTTTTATTTGCAAGTGCTAACTAGTAGCAGTTGCTCAAATGTAAATTATTATAATAAACTATCAATAAATATGTCAGTTTGTGTTTAAAATATCCATAGTTGAGGTTTAGTTTTCGTGCATTTCTTTTTAATGTCACTTGTTTGTTTCCAACAGGAAGAACTTGACTTCTGCGAGCGACTGAGGCTCATGTGTTTCCAAAGGCAGCAGCCGTCAGATGACAACGGGATGGATCGCTGAAATAATTTTATTTTTTTGTTACCTCACATGTTTTGGCTTCAGTGTGAAAAGATGTAACCGAACATTCATGAGCTGGATGATCGTGGATATTGAGCAACGTTTTTGTCTGTTACAACAGTTGCTGTCCATACTTTGCATGCAATCCAGAATCTGGATTTTACTATGTAAATATCTATACTGTATAAAATACTGTCATTTCACTCCAATGTCTCTTCCTGATAACTTAAATCTAAAACCAGACATCTCTATTAAAGGTATTATGTGTAGGATTTTCTATTTTAATTGTTAATATACACTACCGTGCAAAAGCTTAGGATCAATTAGAAATGTCCCTATTTTTGAAGTAACAGCATTTTTTTCAATGAAAAAAATGCTTTCAATGAAAAAAATGCTTTCAATGAAACCGAGGTTGGGCAACGCTTTTATGTTATTAAATTAATCAGAAATGCAGTCTAGACATTGTTAATGTGGAAAATGAATATTCTAGCTGGAAACAGCTGATTTTTAATGGAATATCTACATAGGGGTACAGAGGAACATTTCCAGCAACCATCACTCCTGTGTTCTAATGCTACATTGTGTTAGCTAATGGTGTTGAAAGGCTCATTGATAATTAGAAAACCCTTGTGCAATTATGTTAGCACATGAATAAAAGTGAGTTTTCATGGAAAACAGGAAATTGTCTTTGTGACCACAAACTTTTGCACGGTAGTGTACATCTAAATGGCAATGCAGGTACATGCAACTTTTAATTGTTGTAAAGCAAAGTTCAAAGTCATAACACAACTCATAATGATGGGCATGATATTTATTTACTAATTAGAAAACACAGGGTTATATATATATATATATATATATATATATATATATATAAATAAAAATAAAAATAAAAATAATGAGCAGTTCCCATCATACCACCACATGCGCGCAATTTGCACATAAAAATGGATTACTCACAAAATATCATTAAATCACAGAACAGAAATATTCCAAACTGATATTCATTGAGTGTTTTTGCCTTGTTTGTGGACACATTTCTAGGCTTTTACAGTAATATAAATTTCTGTGATCATTGAACTGTAGAAATTGGATATGTGTAATAAGTGATCTTGCTTGTTGAGGTGCTTGTTTCCTGACCAGGAGAGCTGTCCTTGTTTCGTTCATCCTCCTCTTGTCCTTTACTTGGTGGGTTCTTTTAAAAACAATAAAGCATGCAAAACTTTTTTTTAGGCAAACAGGTTTTACAAAATAAATGAGGGGTACTTGAGGGAAGCCACAGGGATACCAGTTAGGACCTCTTCCATTTTGAAAAGTCATCCTTGTCCTCCACCGCTTTCATGTCACCCACGGCGATTAGAAGCTGTGCCAAATAATACGTCACCATGACAATAATGTTGCCATGCTGCATGTTTTCCATCACCTTGAAAACTTGTAGAGCCAGTGACAGATCAGACACCATGAAGATCAGGCTTCCCAGCAGCGTCGGCATGTGTTGGGTTCTGATTGCCAGAGCACCCATTAGACTAATCAGGGCAACATAGATCCCCACAGCTGGAACTAGCATATCAGAGTTTGGCAACTTCAGCAGGAATGGATACAGAAAGATATAGAAACCTACTCCTGCTATGAGCACGATCAGATACAGAAGACGGATCCAGCTGGAGGATCCGGAAGAGGAATACGATGCGTAGCGACTAGATAGGAAGGAGATGGAGTACAGCAGATGAGCCACAGCAAATGCACCCATTCCTGAAACAGATGTGCGAGATGATTATAACACCGACTATGATATTTATGACATTAAATGATGTGGGAATACCGTATTCATTAGGCCTATAATGCTCTTTTCATTGGGTATAGTGGGCTAATGGACAAAAATGACTTCACTTGCATCTGGAAAATTCTCATAATTTGTGTTACTATAACTTCCTCCCACAGTCCAAAACATGCTGAGGTTCATTGGTAACTCTAAATTGTCCATAGGTGGGAATGCAAGTGTGATTGTCTGTATGTGTAGCCCTGCGATAGACTGGTGACCTGTCCAGGTGTCCCCTGAATTCACCCTGAGTCAGCTGGGATAGACTCCAGCCCCCCGGCGACCCAATGAGAATAAAGTGATGTAAAGATAATAAATGGATGGATGGATGTCTTACCATACAGAAAAAGCTCAGGCCAAATCAAGCAGCCATCACCAACAGCAGAGAAGATCAGTCCTCCCACCACACCCAGGATACTCTGACCTCCATTCCAGCCCAGCACCGCTGCAGCCAATAAGAGCACTGGTGCTGATTTGACACCTGCAGACATGATGGATGGAGGAGAGTCAGGAGTCCACAGGTAGAAGTATGCAGCTGTGGACAGAAAGAAAGGCACGAGGGAGAAAAATAGAGCGCAAGACTGATAGAAAGGGACGAACAGAAAGACAGACAAAAAGTTTTCACAAAAGAGTAGACTGGAATTAACATTTTAAATTATGTTCTTTCCTTGTGAATAAAGTCGCATTAAAAAAATACTGAAAAATGACTAAATATGAAGGAATTGTACCACATTTCTCCTGTGCCTCCTGTCATAGGCATCTGTCTCAAGGATGTCCATCTTCTCCCCGCCAGCAACGTTGAGATTTCCCCAGCAAATGTCTCAGTTTTGTTCTGTTTTCCTCTGCT
This sequence comes from Amphiprion ocellaris, assembly GCF_022539595.1. NCBI lineage: Eukaryota > Metazoa > Chordata > Actinopteri > Pomacentridae > Amphiprion > Amphiprion ocellaris. Next base: position 25,836,354 of record NC_072784.1, on the reverse strand, counting down.
GGTGTAGTTTATTTCTGCTTTTATCGCCTCAGATACCAACGATTCAGTCCTCAGATGTCCTCCTGTATCCCTCGTCTCGAATCTCTGCCGTGTCTTTCAATCTGTGTTTCACGGCAGCGAACTTTAAACCGATCCTTCCTGTCTGATTTGATAATCAATGTCCTCTCCGGTTGGAGTCCTCATGGACAGATAGCTGACCTTTGACTTCTCTACTTTGGTGACATCAACACATAAAGGGCAAAGTTGAACCAGGTGTAACAACAGGGAAAAATAAACTTTGATATCTAATAAAAAATAGTTTTCTGACTTCACATGTTTGTTTGCTGTTCTAAAGACATCTATGAATGCTTTTTTAATAAACCAAATGTGTGAAATGTCCATATTTTTTACCAGAAATTGATTTAATTCTTTAAATCATATATTTAAAACTTTTATTTGATGCAGATTTCACTATTTTATCTCTGCTACAACTATTACAAGAAATTACAAGGAATAGTTTTGATAAAAATTACTATATCAAGCCACAATCTCATTTTTTAATGACTTAACTGCTCAATATGGAAGCAAGAGTTCTGCTGCCGTATTTGATTATTTGCCAATAAATGAAGATGATTTATGACAGTCTTGGGGTTTTGTCCGAAGGAAAATGCCTCGCTTGTGTTCACTAAATTCACTAAATAAGTGTTCACTGCTTCTTCAAACAGGCAAAATCAAACCCTACTTGATATTAAAACACAAAACACGCACCATATGTGCAACATCAACCACAAAACTGAAGATATTAAAGTCATAATGTTTATAAAAAAATCTGAAACAAGAGACACATTTTATAATGCATATGGGACAAACAAAGGAAATGTTTTGTTGTTGTGTATGTATAGAAGATGTGTCAGCACCTGTAAAGCAATTTCTACCCGTTTCATTTTTTATTTATTTTCTATTTTCTGCTGAAATTTAAGTTGAAGTGGACGGAAGAGGAACCCTAATAGATCCTCAGACCAGCAATGATTAACTCTGGCCTCTCTCAGTCAAACTTTGTACTCTGTTTTCCCATAATTCCTGGGGTTTGTGGTCAGGTTATTAAACTCCATAGAAGGAGACTGGGCTCAGCAGGGCTGCAGGGCTATCAGATAATATCAGCAATAAATGCAGGAAGTGTAACAGTCATCAAGAAGCAATTCAAGGATATCAGGTAGGGTTTAAGGTCATATATAGATATGTGTGTGGGTGTGTGTCAGTGTGTTTTAGTGCTGCAGGTGAATGTTCTTTTATTAGCTTGTTTGCTTGCTTTGCACAGGACATGGCAACCGGCTCTTCCTCCCAAAGGATTGGAGTGGTAGGATATGGACATATAGGTCTGAATTCCCTCTTCCAAACCTCCCACACACAATCTTTGAATTACTGTATATTATTTTCTGACATATGCTTGTGTATGTGTGTGTGTGATTTAGGGCAGTACCTTGTGGAAAAGATCCTCAAAGATGGATCTGCCTTTGGTTTAACGCTGGCTTTTGTCTGGAACAGAAATCCCAACAAGCTCAAGGGTTCAGTTCCTGCTGAGCTCATACTTGGTGATCTGACATCCTTTGCAGACAGGTGCCAGCTCATACACTTACATACCAACATAAACCCACACTGTGTTATCTCAGGACTGCCACTGATATGTTTTAATGTTCCTTAACATCCATTTTAAACTTTAATTACCAAAAAATGTGTGTTTTACAGGCGGTGTGATGTCATTATAGAGGTGTGCCATCCACAGATAGTGAAAGATTTTGGGCTCCGTTTTCTGTCTCAGTCTCATTTTTTGGTGAGATTCTTGTCTGGTTTTCTGCACATTTTATGCACTAAGCCAATTCATAGATTCATATTGAACAGTTTTTATCACATATTCATACAATATGTGCAGTGAAATGCAAAAAATACTGTTCCTCAGGCTGTGCAAAAACAGTAAGTGCTTTACATCGAGCATTAAAATGTTTTTTAAAAAAAAGAAAAAAGAAAACCCGTGTAGAAACATCAAAATTCAAAGAGTAGAAGAACATAAGCTATAAAAGAAATAAAAGTACAGACAAGTGTAGTAAAAAATACTGACACGTTTGAAATTACAAAGTATGTCAAAATGGCACATTGATTTATAGCTTTAATTTGTATAGTTTTAAAAATGGCTACAGTTGGGCATATGTGTGGGCAGCAAAACTGCTAAAAAAACAACAACAAAAAAAAAACATTAACTGACCAGTTTCTGCATATCTGAGAGGCCAGTCAGGCTCAGTAAACCTTTCTGATATTACTGTTGAGAGACTTATAGTTAATAAATAGAGCCTCATATTCAACTTTTAACATTCATCATTTAAGCAAGAAGGAAATGCAATTACAGTAAGTCCATCTTGCATGAAATAAATGCATGCATGGGCTTCTCTAAGTCTTGCTTGAACATACAGTTTCAAATTGTAGCTGTTTTTTAAAGATGCCAGAATGATGACTTAACTGAAATTTAGATTCTCCTCTATTAAAAGTAATTCATGTAATAGAAGGACTTCATGGCATCCTGTTTCATGCATTTGTTTGTCCTCCTCTCAGGTGGGATCTCCCTCGGCCCTCTCTGATCCGGATCTGAACCAGAAGCTGCGTCAGGCTGCTCTGCAGTATGAAAGGACGCTCTACATCCCCAATGGTGCATTATGGGGAGGCCAAGACATCCAGAGGATGAATGACAATGGGAAATTGAAGGTATTGTGGAGTTATAGCGAGGCATGCAGTGGCTCTTGACAGTGTGTAAATTTGTATAATTTGAGTCTCTTCCTTGATGGCAGCAGGGTGAACAGCTGGTGGCCAGAGTGGATCCTGTTTGCCCAGATCTTTTTTTGCTAAACAAACTCAACACAGATTTTGGACTACAAATATGAAGCTGACATTGCTTTTGCTTGAGTAACGTGAGCATACTAGCAGCTGAATGTGGCTCAGTGTTGCTAAATTTGGCCGTGCATGTCTCTGGTGAACTTCTCTGTGCTCTAATTCAACCCTTTTTTCTCTTGGCTTCTTTTCAGGCTTTGTTTATCAGAATGTCCAAGCATCCATCCTGCTTCCGGCTCACAGGAGACGTCCTCAGTGATTGGACAGAGGGAGAGGGCCGGAGAGTTTTATTCAGAGGCTCAGTGGCAGAATTGTGCCCAATTGCGCCAAACAATGTGAACACCATGGCAGCAGCGGCACTGGCAGCGGGAACGCTTGGCTTTGCTGGTGTCCAGGGGGAGATTGTATCAGACACAGCGTGAGTCTCTCCAAAAATCTGACCTCATTCAGCCATTCACGTCTCCTTGTATTATCCAGTTTCACATTCCTTCATGCCGCAGGTTAAGTGATTATCATGTGGTGGAGGTGGAGGTCAGTGGGCCTGATGGTTTCTCGGTGCACACAGTGAGGAGGAATCCAGCCAAACTTGGGGCTGTGACCGGCAACGCGACATACGACTCCTTCTGGAATAGTTTACTCTGTAAGTCTTGCCTGACAGCACTTTCTACTAAAAAGCACCAAGATATTCAATTAAAAGTCCTGCATGTAAAGTTCTACAGAAAGATCTCCCCTGTGGCTCACATTTTAGATTATATAGGACTTCCTTCTTGCGCTATGAAGCAACAAACGCTATTATTTCCACACTTTAAATCTTCTGATGAGGTCAGTATTTATCTGTATAATTTGTAAAAGCAAAACTTATAACTTTAAGTTCACAGCTGCACGAACATTCCTCGACTTAATGCCAAAAATACTTCTGCCTGAAAATGTTGTGCTGCACAAACATGGCCTTTACAGATTCCGGTTTGCTTTACAAATTCACCATACTGTTTGGTAATTCTGTATTTTTTTTTTAGATTTAAATTTACCAATGATATGTGGAGTTTTGTGATGATTTTAAATGGACTGAAGTGCTTCATGGTGGGGTTTTTTTTGACAGAGTTCCCTATAAGGTCCAGTTTAGTTACAACACACTGTCAGTTTAAGCAACTTTGCAAACAACATCCGATATAAAAAACAGTTTTCAGTGCGTTGCTATTACTACTAATTTGAAAAGCTGCAATAGTAAATAGCAGTGGCCTACAAAGTAGCACAAGAAATGTACAAGTACCTCAAATTTATGCATAAGTATATTACTTAAATTTTATGTAACTTTACATCACTACCAAGTACAGAGTGGATTGGAAATAGTTATGCAACACATCTGCTATAATGTAAACTGAAGTGAGATTTTTTTTCTGTCGTAAAAATTCAGATTTAACGTTTATTTTCTTGCTCCTCTCAGTTTGCAAAGGTCACGGGGGTAGAGTTTACTTGTGCTGAAGCAGGCGAGGACGATGGAGGATTTACCTACAAGACGGAAGAACCACTGCAAAACTCCAGATAAATTAGATGGTTTATGGTGGTTATGCTTTGTGGACGATGGCTCACTGCATCAGTGTGTTACTGAGAATGTGAAAACCATACAGACTCTTGGATATGTGTTTCAATAAACTGCATGTGCACAATGAAAGAAGAGACATTATTTGTAAAACACTAACAGGTGTATTTACATCATATATCTGAAATATATATATATATTTCGGCTTTATTATAAGTTCATCAGGTGCAAGATTGTAGCAAATGATACAACTCTTACAGGGAGTAGTGAGTAAACGCCTGGTAAAACCTTTTTCCACATATTAAAGATGTCCTCTAGCTCCTTCTGTAGCACTTTCTCTTAGATCTGCCATCTCAAAAAACATAGATGCCATCTCAGAACACAATCCTGTTTTTTTCCACCTCTTTTCCTTTCACATATAAATACAAGCAAACTGAGGATAAACCATCTCCACACCACACACACAAACACACTGTAGGAGTATGAGGTTGTTCACCAGCAATCATCACTGACACAATAAGGCGCAGAAACGAAATGAAAAACACACACCTGCTGATGCTATTCTCAAAAGGACAGTATTTCTTTTTTCTGATGCTACCTGTGCATGTGTGTGCTCAGCATCTTATTTCCATTCTGGGAAGTTTTGTAGTAAACAAGGCATTAGAAAAAAGAAAGAAAGAAAGAAAGAAAGAAAAAGGCTACAACAAGGTGGACAATTGTGTTTGAAACGCTACATCGTCAATATAAGTGAGACACGAGAACAGATGCTGACAGAGTCTAACGTCTTTACGTGGGACTTCTCACAGGAAAATAAATCTGCTTTAAATGCATTAAGATGACAAGCTGGTAGAAAAGAGGGTTTTGTTGTATTCCCTGCTCTGACCCACCTTTGAATTAAGTATAAAACCCATCTCCAGAAACTCATAATAATCCTGTTAGTTTTTCCAATGCTTTAGACCTATGTTATCCAGTGTTGGTATACTATAAAATCCAGCAATCCTGATTTTTTTTCTCCACATTGAGCTGTCATTTAACCCTTTCTTAGCTGCTACATTTATCCCCTAAAGCATATCACTGGCTGCACTGCTGGTGTAACTGAAACGATGCCGAAACTGACGGATATTTGTAAAAAGTCTGAGGTACACACAGGTCGGGAAGACACTGACAGTGATGCAATTTTTTCACAACATGCCAATATCAAATTCATTGCGTGCATTCACACAACTGCACTCATTTGTAACATTTGCAAGTATACGGATGACTGCAACGACTGCCACAGACGGAGTTTCACTAGTGAGGTGTAGCATGTACTGTATGCGTGTGTGGGTCCATCTTAGTTTTTCTCGCTTGCATCACCATCACTGCTCCCATTGGCTCCGTTGGCAGTGGACAACTTGTTTTTGAACGGCATGGAGTAGGGCTGACGGATGTTCACTCGGTCCTTTTCTGCCTCCAGATCCTCGTCATAGCGCTCGTCTTCGTCATTGTCTTCGGCCTCGCTGTGACGGGGAGAGGAGTGGCGGGACAGAGCCGGAGAGGGTGGCACCGAGGCTGGTCGGGGGTAACGGAAACCTGTAGTCTGAGGACCAGAACGAAAGATTAGAATCTCAAGATGATGAAGCTGAAACAACCTCACTTCCATAAATGCAATAAAGTTAACTCACCGATGTGGGATCATGAGGTTCATACAGGTAGGTGTCAGGAAAGGCTTTAGCCAAGGCCATATGACGGGCAGATATGTAATACTAATGCAGAATAGAAGGGGAAAAAATATGAATTAACTGTGATGTTGTCGCATTAACAAACAAGAAAAGCACTCAGAGAGCACAGCACTCCGCCAAGGCTGCTCAGTTGTTGTATCATTTCCGATGGATGAAATCTTTAACAAAAATGACCTTGCAGTGAGCACAGGCGTGTGATGCATGCGAACATTATGTATGGATACTGAATTGCCTGACATAGGTGTGTAGTCAGCGGCAGGAATTGATGGGACTCCGAAACACCCGCACAATTTAATCAATTGTTCCTTGTATGATTTCCCACAGATAAGTCCCGATAAGTCCACAGCGGTTGATTTGTAGTAGGATCGCAATCATGTGATCATCAGCAGGCAGCTGACATAGTGTTCACTTGTTGTCATAGTTACATTGACGCTGTGCCGCTATCTTGCAATGATACAGAAATGTTTAACAAATCCGTGTATCCAAACTATAAGCCGCATCACTGCCAAAATCTAATCAGCTAGTCCTTGTGTCATTTCTGACCTTCCCTGAAAATTTCATCCAAATCCGTTAGTCTCTTTTTGAGTAATGTTGCTAACAGACATATGTACTCCGATCGTCAAATAACTCTGCCACGTTCCTTGGCGGAGGAACAAGTCCAAGTATGGGATCTGTACTCTCACCCTGCCGAGGTATCTCCAGTCCAAGAGGTCACTCAGGCGCTCGGTCCGGTTCCTTTGGATAATCCGCTGGCGCCGGCTCTGCTTGCAGAACTGGAACAGGAACGAAGTGAGCTGGTTACATGACTCGTCAACCCCCCGGAACCGCCGATCCAGGATGTAAATACCTGCAAAAGGATAAAGGCGTGATGTGCTCATCTTTTTGGAAAACAACTAACATTTTTTGAGAATCGAGGAGAAAATTTAGACAATAGTACGTAAAGACGCGCACCATAGGCTGTTGGGTCTGCTATGTGCTCCTCCATGAAACAGCCGAAGCCCGAAAGGTTGGTAGAGATAGAAGGAATTCCCATGACCGTGCACTCAGCTGATAATGACAAAAACAGTAAAGCCTAATTAAGATTTTTATCCACACATCATGCAGACACAATATCCATATGCGTGATCTCTACCTGGTGTGTAGCCCCAAGGCTCATAGTAAGAGGGGAAGACGCCGAGGTGGCATCCTCTTACAAACTCCTCATAATCCATCGGAAGTAGAGGGGAGGTGGACGACAGGAACTCTGGATGAAAAATAATCTGATGGATGGAGACATTATTCAGTATCACAGACAGATAGACAGTGTGAGGGCAAACAGTGTGAGCAACAAGCTGGATCAGTCCATATAAAATCAAGTAAATCTGACAAATTCAGAACTCAAGAAAGCACCTAAAGTTTTCTAATTACTATTTTTTGTAGCATTTTACAGCCTTAATAAATTCCTACAGTACAGAAGAAAAAGACGTGAACAATACATTTGAACTCTGCTGAAAACTACAACCAAATCAGTTTTATATCCACTTCAGTTCTCACAATCTAAAGCCAAAATTTCATTTTTGTTCTGCACAATTTTGTTTTCCTATAACAAACTTTGAGGATCAATATCATGGGGTTATATCATAATTTCAACATCAAAACTGCACCAATTGAATGTCTATAACACAGACCTAGCAGAAGCCCTAGAAGAAAGCATAATAATTCACAGGAGAAACCTCTGAGAAGGTGCACTTTGGTTCAGCTTTCAAAGGTTAAATCACCATGTGGGATTGGCGGTTGGTCAGAACAGGTTATAGCAAATGAAATATCATATTTTACCATTATTTTAATACCAGGATAGTCTTGTGGACACTATTCATTCTGTGTTAAAATAACTTTATAATACCGACACATTTTAACACTTACAAAATGTAAAACTTGAGACTTATTAACTCCAAGAAATTAAAACCATAATCATTCCTGCTCAGTCATTATCCTACCCTGTAGAAAAGACAAGCGCTGGATACCAAGATTGGACATCATCACTTTTGTTCACAATCTGGTGTTGTAAACAGAGCAACAGAACAAACTGACAGAACAAGAACCAAACACACAGAGTAGAATTTGAAAAACTCTCAAAGAAGCTCTGTATGCTACAAACTTCCTTTTTTCACTGTGATTTGTCCAAACCATTATATAAAACATGTGAACACCAATATTTTTTTTTCTCATTTTCACAACCATAAGCTACATTTGCAAGGATTATAATTAGGACAGGACTTTAACGCGTTAATTTTGATTAATTAATTACAGCCAAAATAACGCGTTAAAACAATTAACGTATTTCATCGCACCTTTCCCAGTTCCCTAATTTGTGGCACAAAGGTAACACTGATGAACACTCCAGCCCAATAGGTGGCGGTAATGAACCTAAATTCTGTCTGCAGCATAAGGTCTACGGTCTGCAGTGAAGAAGATACACAGGGCACACGGAGGTTTGGTGAACAGTGAAGGAAGATGAGACTCATTGTGCTTGTTAGGAGGAAAGTTTTCTTGTAAAAATCTTCCCAATGTCAGCTTGGATAAAAGTGTGATTGTGTGCAAATTGTTCAACAAAGAGTTTTCTGATCACCTCAATGTAAAACATGTTTTTGTTAGCACCAGAGCTACTCCGTTACATTTACTTGAGTAACTTTTCCAAAAAAATGTACTTCTGAGAGTAGTTTTACTCTGCCATACTGTTTACTTTTACTTGAGTAGATTTGTCAAGAAGAAACGGTACTGTTACTCCGTTACACTGGGCTACACTCGACTCGTTACTTTTTTATTTTCCGTACTAGATATGCTGTTTTTTGCCGGAGAGATGCCCCCAGCAGATCTACAACATGACAGTGTTTCACCAATCAGACAAAGCAACAATCATCACGTGACTCCGTTTCACCAGACGTCGCCCTGCAGTCACATGACCACATACGAACTGTGGCAGCATAGCGGCACAAACTATACAAGTAGCAGACATGGAATGAAAGAAACGGGGGCATTTTCGAGACGTTTGATCGTGCTTTGAAGTCCGATAAAATTAGCATAGCATTAGCATGGATATCTCCGTCTTCGGCTTTTGTCTTCTGTTTACTAACACGGCCGAAGTGAAGTGTGATGTCACGCTCGGTAGCCCCGCGCGATACATCGTATTTGTTTCAAAAGCTTTATGTTGTGAAACACTGAGATTTGGAAATTTGTGTTTCTTGTGCCTTGTCATTTTGTAAAGATGTTATTAATTTCTGCTATTTTTTAAATTTTATTATTTCGAAATACCATAATTTGCACATTATTTTACATTTTTGTCTGTCTGATCACATCATTACAAAAAAATAAATCGGACATTACAATCAAACAGTTACTCAGTACTTGATTAGTCTTTTCACCAAATACTTTTTAACTCTTACTTGAGTAATTTTTTGGATGACTACGTTTTACTTCTACTTGGGTGATATTATTTTGAAGTAAGGTTACTCTTACTTGAGTACAAGTTTTGGCTACTCTACCCACCTCTGCCAGAAACTATGAAAACAGAATGAATCTGTGGATTTTCAACTTTCTGAAGGTCCTCGAACTACTTATGCTTATGTTATGTGCCATACAATGGGAAAAAAAACAACTAAAGCCAGGCTTTAAATCATCCAAATCACTTTTTTCTATATGTCCCATTTTAAAATTGTATTAATTTTATAAATTTTAAATTATAAACACGTTTATTCATTGATTCAACTGTCAACCAAAATTTATTTGAATTGAAAATAATTGTGTCAAATATTGTTGTTTGACAAAAATGCGATTATTGCAATTAAATAATTACAAAGCCTGTAATTAATTAGATTAATTTTTTTAATTGCGTCCCACCACTAATTATAATATAACTATATTAGAAAATAGTTTTGTCACAGAAAGAATCATGGCTGGAAGATGAGCCTAGTGTCAACATGCAAGTGAAAATAAGACCATTTTATATGTTGTAACTTGTTTTAATAAAACAACTGAATGAAATGAATTTGGCTGCAATTATTAACAGAGCTCAAATGTGACTTTTTGTTATGACCTTTATATAAGCAGTTGAGTCCTCAAAAACTGTGGAGAAAATAACGTACAGGAAAAATGTACTTCGAGGGCCTTTAACACTGAAGATTTTTACAGCATGATGAAAGTTATTGTGCAACAAAAATTAGCAGATTCTTTCAGGTTTAGGTGGGAAGCACTGATCAATTATTAACGGAATGACCCAGCTGCACTTCAAACAACAACATGATGCATTTTGCAAGTCACCCAATGGACTGATAGGTGCAGCAGACCCATGAGTCATGGAGACTCCTCCAGTTCCTGCCCAAATAAACATTTTACATAGTATTACCTATGTATAGCTATAATAACTACTGTCACACAACGAGTGTTAAAAAACATGAATACAACCTGACTGATTAATAAAATCACCACCAAAAAGCAAGAAGACATTTTCAGTGGAGTGAGGGCCAGAATTTTTAGTAGTTTCTCCCATTACCTACCTTGACTCTGTCCGCGGAGCTGTTGAAAAGGCCGATGCGGCGGACGCAGTTGAGAATTGGGTCGCTGCTGTCCTCCAGCATGTTGTGGGTACAGATTGGAGGCTGGCACTGTCTCTGAGTCGCAAAGATGGCACGCTTCATGATGGTGAAATCCTCTTTGTCCAGCATCTTCGACACATCTGGCAGCTGTCCACTAAAAAAAAGAGTTAAAGGTGAAAAGAAGCGTTTACAGTTGGAGGCTTGATCTGCTGGAATCTTCCATGCAAGTTGTGTGCTTGTGCCCCTATCAAAAACAAGAATATTAGGTTTTAAATAGCATGTCTGCATAGAATTTGAAGCTAACTATATCCAGCTGAAAGGGAAAACCTCTGTATTTTGCTTGTTAACAGTAAATTTTTATGAGGCAGGTCATTCTTGCTGGCTTTCTATTTGATGGAGATAAAAGACATGTCAGTCCACATCTTACAGATTCCATGAGGTAAACTGAAAAAGGACAGCTTACACTAGAAGAGACTCATAGAGTTTCTTTCCGAAGCGTTCCTTCACAGTCTGAGCTGTATCCCTGTCAAGCAGAACATTAAAGACAAGTTAAACCACTTTTCCATTTTAAAAGTGTTTAAAAGTGATTTAGATGCTCCGTTTTGTGAAACCTCACCAGAGCTGCTTCCTGACTGCTTGGCCCTTCAGCGTCTCCACGTTGAAGTTGTTTGTCCGAGCAGGCATGATGAAGAATGCAATGACCGTCACATCGCTGTGGTTGACCTGTGACAGATCCAGAAATACTGAGTTTTTGCACCCAACATTCCCCACGTCCTCCTCCAATCTGCGGACACAGCTTCACACACTTACTCTCAGCAGATAGTTGAGTCTGGCTAAAGCCTCCAAGAAGAGGTCGGCTCCTTTGTTGGAGAATTCGTACCTTCCAGCTATGAAAAGGAACAAGCACTTGTCCAGGTTGAAGTCAAGATGCCTGAAAGTCAAAACAATGACTGCGTTGAGCATAAAAACTTACAATGCACACATTCTGTCAACATCTTTTTTTTGTTTTTCAAAATTTTACTGTATTCTTGCTCTTCTGACTGAATTATTAAAGTTTTGATGGTGTTGCGATGTCGTGTTGTTTGTTCTGACCCGTAGAAGTGTCCCCTGACGAACTCCTGGATCCGATTTTTGCTCTGAGCGTGGAGATTTTGAAACTCATGCACGGCTGAGAACTTTTTCACGTTGAGACCATTGGGAGTGACAACGTCTGTGTGCAGTGAGGAGAGATCGAGGGGGTTGAATCAAAAACAGAGGCACAGAAGAGACAGAAATCAGTTCAACTTTGGAAACTCTACACTGAAAGCAGTGAAGAAGCACACTGACTGACGATGATCGATTCCAGTGACCATCGGGGATATTTTCTGAGTGCAACATCATACATGAATTCACCTCCACACACCTGGTTTCCTCTTGAGCAGGTGTTCTGCCTCAATGGCTGTAATTTGTGACACTGTGGTAAAGACGTGGGCACAGTGTGCAGCCGCTCGCTCCAGACAGTAGCGATGGTAGATCTGTCTGTCGCCGGCTTCCTTATCCACATTAAACTGCCACGACGAGATGGAAACAGGACAGACAGAGTGTGGAATAATCAACAACAATACTCCATTACTATGCAAATAATAAAATCTGTCTGATTATGTGCCTTGTGTGAATCAAATCAACAACTGCCTTTGTAACAAAAAAAGCACTCAGAGAGCGCAGTACTCCGCCAAGGCTGTTCCTTCCCCCATATGGCATTGTCAGAAAGGCGGCATTTTATTTTTTTTTGAGATGCAGCATTTTTTTTATTAGTGATTTAGATGATCAGAAATCACGGCAACATAGAATGTACCCATTTAACATAGATGCACTCACAAACAAAATGGCCTTGCGCTGAGCACAGGCGCGTGTTATGCATGTATACGTTATGTATAGATACCAAATCACGTGACCTTAAATATGTAGTGGGCGGCAGGAATTGATGGGACTCGGAAACACCCCTACAATTTAATCAATTGTTCCTTGTATCATTTCTGACAGATAAGTCCCAATATATTCGCCTGCTGATGTAGCGTTCACTTGTTGTCATAGTTACAGTTACGCTGTGCTGCTATTTTGCAATGACCCAGAAATCTTTAACAAATCCGTGGATCTAGACTATAAGCCGCATCACTGCCAAAATCTAATCAGTTGGTTCTTGTGTCATTTCTGACCTTCCCTGAAAATTTAATTGAAATCTGTTAGTCCGTTTTTGAGTAATGCTGCAAACAGACAAACAGACGGACTAACCAATGGAGATCGCTACATAACTTCGCCGCGTTCCTTGGCGGAGTAATAAAAATCTAAGTGTAGACAGACTCAAAAAACACACATACCTCTGCAAGGTTGTTATAGAAATCCACATTTCCGGCACACAGGTAGCGTCCCAGCAGTGTGGCATGGGTGGTGAAGATGGTTGCAACAGGCAGCTGTCTGTGTCGACACAACACCAGGCCCAGACCGGCCAACCACTCGTGGAAATGGGCGACAACATATGGAGGCTCCTCGCTCTGGGCGACATACTGTAGGATTAAAAAGTTCAAACTGTGCATGTTTTCTACAGTTTTGTATTTATTTTGCTTTTTAATTGTAAGATCCATTCACACTGTGTACAGATATGCAGATAATCATTTTTCTTTCTGCACATGAATTTCCAAATCCCAACAGTCTCAGCTCTGTGACACATAGTTTTTGCTGCTGACCTCTCCAAGAAGCCAAGCTGTCAGGAAGCCAAACAATACGGCATCGTTGGCCTCACGGTCGAACCAGGGCACGCCGATGTCACAGAGCTCCCACAGCTCGCTCTTCCAGCGGTCCAGGGACCAGGCAGTGAAGGCAACGTCGATTAGAACAACATAAGGACTGCCCTCAATCAGCCAGCGGCCAAAGTAGACCTGCAGTGACATAGAGAAGATATTTTTCTTTTTTTAATTATCACTTGAATTATATTTAGTGAGAAACATTAAAGGAGAAACAGCTGAATACTAACCCCCAGTTTTTATTTTACTTTTACATACATAAAAATAATAATAAATAAAAATAACTTGATTTGTATAACACTGAAAACCAAGATAAGCTAAGTAAAGCTCAGATAACATAATCTACACTAAGCTAAGATGAGATATTATAAGATAGGGCAAGTTTTATCGACCCCTCCCTCAAAAAAGTACAATTCTGAAAATGTTCACATTTGAGGAATTATCTTTTTACGAAACATCATAAACAACTTGAAATTTCTTAAGAAAAAATAAATTTAATTTCAATAACATTATGCCTCAGTTTATCATTTACACATTACAACTTACAGATCACAGTGTATCTACAAAAGCACAAAAGATTCAGTTTCAGGTATCCGGAACTGAACTATAGTATTTTACTTTATGATCAACACAAGTTAGACAAAAAAAAGACAAAAAACAACAAAAACAAGACAAAATATTACAAAAATGAGACAAAATGACAAAAAAATGAGACAAACCACACAAAACATAACAAAAAAGGACACAAAAAGTTAGACAAAAAAGATACAAAGCGGCAAAAAAAATGTACAAACGAGACAAAAAAACGACACAAAACGTAAAAAATGGTAAACAAAACAACAAAAATACAAGTCAGACAAAAAAAGACAAAAAAACAACAGAAACAAGACAAAATATTAGAAAAATGAGACATAAAATGAGAAAAATGAGACAAACAACAAAAATGAGAAGCACAGAAACAAGACAAGAAAAATGACACAAAACGAAAAAAGAACAATGAGCAATCTAGTATTTTACTTTATAAACAAAACAACTTATCATGGTCTAGAAATTATTTTAAATGTATTGTTTTATGAATTTAGAATTTGCAGTTAATGTGTTCTCTGTAATGTTTACACTTTACATAGTTGTGCTGTGGGCTGGATTGGACCCTCTGGGGAGCCGGCTTTGGCCCATGGGCTGCATATTTGACACCCCTGCCCTATGTGGTTATTTATGGTGTGATTCTACCTGTGTAATTTAAATAGTAGGAATTAAAAGCTTACAAAAATATTATGAAATATTACTTTACATATCTCAAATACATATAACTGATTACAATACATATAGGAGTACTGTCAGATTAAACATGACAGAGTTTCTCTTGTGGACACATAATCACATATACGATAAGATGCTGTTATCAATATACATTAAAATACAGCAAATTTAAAATATAACTAAATTGGAAATGACTAGCTAAACTACTGGACCTAAATGTCTTTTCCAAAAAACTGAATTTCAGCTCCTCTAACTTTGTTCTGGCCTGTCATGCGTGATTCAAGGTAAACCCAAAATGGCTGCACCGTCCCTTCAAAATAGCTCCACTACTACTCCTATCCTTGACCTGCAGTTCCTCACAGAGTGACACAGCAAAAAGCATTGGAGGTATCAGTAATCTATTTCTGGAGTGGGTCTGTGTGCGAGAGCAAGAGACAGCCGGACACCGATATGACCCCTAACCTTTGTGGGGAAATGTCACTGGGTTTCAGAGCTGTGGTCAAGGCCAGAAAGAGGTGCTGGGGATCTCTATTGGAGCACAAACTCACAATTCTCCCTTCATAATGACTCCAACTATGGTGAGATGAATGTATACACACGTGGACAAAATTGTTGAAACCCCCGGTTAATAGAAGAAAAATCCACAATGGTCACAGAAATAATTAGAATCTGACAAAAGTAATAATAAATGAAAATTCTATGAAAATTAACCATTGAAAATCAGACATTTCTTTTGAACTGTGGTTCAACAGAATTATTAAAAAAAAATAAACTCATGAAACAGGCCTGGACAAAAATTATGGTACCTCTAGAAAAGACTGAAAATAATGTGACCATAGGGACATGTTCAATCAAGGTGTGTCCTCTAATTAGCATCACAGGTGTCTACAAACTTGTAATCAGTCAGTCGTCCTATTTATAGGGTTACAGTAGTCACTGTGCTGTTTGGTGACATGGTGTGTACCACACTAAACATGGACCAGAGGAAGCCAAGGAGAGAGTTGTCTCAGGAGATTAGAAAGAAAATTACAGACGAGCATGTTAAAGGTAAAGGCTATAAGACCATCTCCAAGCAGCTTGATGTTCCTGTGACTACAGTTGCACATATTATTCAGAAATTTAAGATCCATGGGACTGTAGCCAACCTCCCTGGATGTGGAAAATTGATGACAAATGGAAGAGATGGATAATAGGAATGGTAACAAAAGAGCCCAGAACAACTTCTAAAGACATTAAAGGTGAACTCCAAGGTCAAGATACATCAGTGTCAGATCACACCATCCGTCGTTGTTTGAGCCAAAGTGGACTTGATGGGAGACGACCAAGGAGGACACCATTGTTGAAAACAAATCATAAAAAGCCAGAATGGAATTTGCCAAACTGCATGTTGACAAGTCACAAAGCTTCTGGGAGAATGTCCTATGGACAGACGAGACAAAACTGGAACTTTTTGGCACATCAGCTCTATGTTCACAGATGCAAAAATGAAGCATATGAAGAAAAGAACACTGTCCCTACTGTGGAACATGGAGGAGGTTCTGTTATGTTCTGGGGCTGCTTTGCTGCATCTGACACAGGGTGTCTTGAATCTGTGCAGGTACAATGAAATCTCATGACTATCAAGGTATTCTAGAGAGAAATGTGCTGCCCAGTGTCAGAAAGCTTGGTCTCAGTCGCAGGTCATGGGTCTTGCAACAGGATAATGAGCCAAAACACACAGCTAAAAACAGCCAAGAATGGCTAAGAGGAAAACATTGGACTGTTCTGAAGTGGCCTTCTATGAGCCCTGATCTAAATCCTATTGAACATCTGTGGAAGGAGCTGAAACATGCCGTCTGGAGAAGGAACCCTTCAAACCTGAGACAACTGGAGCAGTCTGCTGATGAGGAGTGGACCAGAATACCTGCTGAGAGGTGCAGAAGTCTCATTGACAGTTACACAAATGGTTTGATTGCAGTGATTGCAACAAAAGGTTGTGCAACAAAATATTAAGGTTACCATAATTTTTGTCCAGGCCTGTTTCATGAGTTTATTTTTTAAAATAACTCTGATAAACCACAGTTTAAAAGCAATGTCTGATTTTCATTGGTTAATTTTCATAGAATTTTTATTTATTATTACTTTTTTCATATTCAAATTATTTCTGTGACCATTGTGGGTTTTTCTTTCATTAACCAAGGGCTACCAACAATTTTGTCCACGTGTGTATATTCAACTTGGAGGTGGCTGTGCGTGTGTGTTTACTGTGTATGTGTGATAGTACCTTACAGCCACTGGCGTTCATCTTGTCAATGGTTCGCTTTAGCACGGGGTTGGTGGGCTCGATCAGCTCCACCTGAGTGCGCACATTGCTCTCCACGTAGGGACCCACCAGGAAATAGTTCTCCCCCCATTCCTCCGCGGTCAGACGGGCTTTGGTCTGGATGACGGTGTAGATGCCTCCAACTTCACATGTGCAGCAAACATGCCACACAAAGTCGAGACAAAGATATCATGTGATCCAAGCTGATTTATATATACATATGCGACAGACCACTTTTAGAAATTAGAGAGTAATTTTAAAAAGGAAAACCACATTAAAACATTTCTATGCTCTTTACCTACTTTCAAAAACTTTTAAGTAACATGCCAAACACTTGCCTTTGTTCGCGACCTCCCAGGCAATTTCAAAAAGAACAGCATCCTCCAAATCAAACTCCTCGTCCCACTCCTCCAGCCCCGACAGGGATGTGACAGACAGGCTGCGAGCCAGCGGCATTCTGGGTAAATATAGTTGGAACACCTTACAACTACACGTACACAAACTTGGCTGTCATGCGATGAATGTACACTACTGTTCAAAAGTTTGGGGTCACTTAGAAATATCCTTATTTATAAAAGAAGAGTCCTTTTTTCAATGAAAATGACATTAAATTAATCAGAAATACAGTCTAGACATTGTTGATGTGGTAAATTACTATTCTAGTAGGAAACAATGGATTTTTAATGGAATATCAGGGGTACAGAGACCCATTTCAGCAACCATCACTCCTGTGTTCTAATGCAACATTGTGGTAGCTAATGGTGTTGAAAGGCTAATTGATGATTAGTAAACCCTCGTGCGATTATGAATAAAAGTGTGAGTTTTCATGGAAAACATTAAATTCCCTGGTTGACCCCAAACTTTTGAAAGTAGTGTCTTTGCCAAAAACTCTGACGTTAAGAAACAAAGGCACTTTGTTTAAGACTTCTATCCAGAACACTGATTTTAGACATATACTGAAGGATTTTAAGTATCAGCTGGAGTTACTTTAAATAACAGCACCAGGTTAGCCTCAAGTATAACTGACACAGTTTGAAAAATGAAACACCCTCTTGACCAACTTTTAATCCAACATCAAGGAGCCACACACACCTTATTTCATAATTCCTGTTGCGTCACACAACTGTGATGTAAACACAACCTTTCTCAATTATCTTACGATGCCTCTGATCCCGGAAATAAATGATTCACACATTTTAATTTCTTTGGTAACTTAGTAAGCTTAAAATTTAGCTGTTGTCGAGGGAGTCGCTGCTAAATAAACATAGTGAAGTGTTGAGTAATAAAACTAAAAGTGTGCAGCATGTGTGTTTGCAGTATTTGCTCTCTGTACCATCTTAGATAACCTTCTTCTGGCTTCCCTCCAGTATGGCTACATAACACACACATGCACAATAATGTATATATACCCAGCTATATTTGTTTTATTTACAACAACTACACCACTGTGAGGGCCACTGAGACATTTATAAAGCACAGGGGTGCATTATTCCAGCCTGAGTGTGCGAATGAAAATACAACTTGTGTTCAGTTCCTGCTTGTAGAAATGATGAAACCTCTTGAACAGACAAGGGAGTGGCGTGAGAAAAGATGCAGAGGTGTAGGAAGGCACGGATCAGATATTAACTTGCTCCCACTGGGGCACATGTTGCTCCTGTGAAATGTTGGAATCAGGAAAAACTACAAAAATGAAGTAGTGCACCCCCAAGATTCCATCCATTCATCAACCCTGTCCACAACTACACATAAGTGTTTGCAGTGCACATGAAGGTGGTTTGATTTGAGGCCCAGATAAACCTGCACACCATTCTGATCCTTCTTGTGCATGAAATACCTCAGATTCTGTATTTCTACGATTTTTATAGTTAGATATCTGGACAAGCCTCCTCTTGTATGAAGCAGAGTTATAATGTGAATCTGACATAAATTCAAATTTTCTTTGGGGACCCTCAAGCTTTCTGTTTGTATCAATCTACTTCACTTTGAGGATGGAGCTAACGAAATCCTCACACTAACCAGTTTTAACAGTAATGATCATCTTGACATCGCTCACGTCCCTTCAACGTATAATGTAGTTATTGTCCTGCAGGCCTGCAGCTCTGTGGACTGACAGGAATAGACGCTCGTGTCCACAGACTGCAGGCAGCTTTATAAATCCAGCGGCTCTATGGTGAACATGCTGCTGCTGCTTTCTCCATCGTCTCTGTTTCTCTTGAGTTTCGAGGCGAACGTGACATGAAGCAGCTACTGCAACACAGCTGCGGAAACGCGCCTGGGACACCGCGTCCGGACGCGCAGCAGCTAGATGCGCAAAAGTATTCAAGTATTATGATGGTGGGAGAACAAAACAGAGACGTCTACTCACACTCCGGCGTTGTCCTAACTTCACGGAGATGAACCAGGCATTGACAGCTGTCGCAGTCAGTCCATTAAAAAGGAAAACATCAGAGAGCCAGCAGAAGGGGGGCGGGGGCTTCACTTAAATGTCAGCGATTCACGTTGGTTTCGTGCGCTCCGTGCCGTGCGGAGGGACGGGGCGGTCCTGGCCCAGAATGCAGGAAGAAGGCTGCTTGGTGTGAGGTTTCTGCTGTCATATTATTCATGAGCTTCACTCCTATTGGCCTCAGTCTCTTCTCTGCGTCCGCCTCTGTGCACAACGTGACGGGAACTGGGAGTTTTCCTCAGTGGAGAGACGCGATTGGCTGAGGAAAGGTTAAAGAGCGCTGCGGTGGTTGGTGAATTATCATTTCATCCATACAAAACAGGGGAGTCATGGGCAACCGGGCAAGTTTTCTTTTTTTTTTTTACTGTGAGGAGGCAGAAGAGCAGGAGTTATTTATAAGGTCTAAGGATCAGGGTTGAAAATACAACGTGACCAGTGACATTAAGACTTAACCCTCTACATATCTCTGTGATCTGTACTATATTAACCTATAGAGATATTTTCCACTGGTTGCCATTTGTCTGTATCCAAACCCCTGATCTTTACCTCTGAGGTGTACTGTAACCTCTGGCCTTAGATCCCAGCATTATCCTCTAATCTGTGACCTCTGTGTCTGAAGGAGGTGACAGAAAACAACAGCTTTCAGGGATAACAAAAACAAGCACACTGTGAGCATACAGATTCATACAAAAGGCATCTCTGTTTTCATATTGCCTTACTATCTCGGGTTTCTAAGATATTGACACCTAATCATAGGATAGGCTCATAAATTCCTTTTATTCAACTCTTAACTGAGTGAAGTATCATGATTCTATCAATTAAACACATGTAAACAGTGAGAATTTGCTGTCAGGTAAACCTTTCACAAGGACAGAAGCTTCCAAAATGGTACTTTTACCAAAGAACAACACATCCTGAGACCCAGAATACTTGACTGGAGAATGGCGAGGATGAGATGAGGGGCAGGGAAACAAAACTCCACTGTTCATTTTTGCCTTGTCTGACCAAAAAAAAACCAAAAAAAAAAAAAAAAAAACCATTATTCACTTGAGTATCACACATGGCAATGGAAGAAACATAATGTTTACTTTTAAAAAAACAAAAAAACAAAAACTTTTTTCTACAGTATATCAAAATCAGATACATCTCACGTTTGTAATGTGGAGGTTTTTACCCAGAGCAGAAATCTTGCTGAAAAAACATGTGACCTATTAAAATCCAATGACTTATAAATGAATTAAAATTAATACGTTCATCATTTATGCTAATAGGTGTCACATGCACATTTAGAGAGGTTATGTCTCCAAACAGAAGTCACAATATAGAAGACAAATTGGCACCAGAAAAGGAACAAATAGGTGACAAATATGTGTGTAGAAATACAGCAAAATGCAGGAAATCAAGAGTTTGATGCTCTAAATATCCTGAAGCTGAAACCCCAGGTCCAAAAAATAAATGTACAGTTTTTGCATTTAAGGATTTGAGGACCATCAAATTTGTAATGTTTTTGCTGAAAAATAACTTAAGCTGGCTGCACAGTGGTGAGGTGGTTAGCACTTTTGCCTTGCAGCTAGAAGAGCCCTGGTTTGTGTCCCAGCCTTCCCGGGATCTTTCTGCATGGCGTTTGCATATTCTCCCTGTGCACGCGTGGGGTTTCTCCGGGTACTCTGGCTTCCTCCCACAGTCCAAAACACATGCTTAATTGGTAACTCTAAACTGCCTGTAGGTGTGAATGTGATTGTGACTGTTTCTATATGTAGCTCTGTGATAGACTGGTGACCTGGCCAGGGTGCCCCCTTGCCTTCGCTGGGATAGACCCCAGCCCGTCCACAACCCTAATGAGGAGTAAGCAGTGTATAGATAATGGATGGATGGATGGATGTATGGTGTGCATCAGGGTTGCACTCTGGGACCTATTTTATTTTCCTTATACATGCTTCTGCTTGTGCAGATTATTCATAAACATGGTGTCTCTTTTCATTTTTTTTAACTGATGACACACAAATGTACCTTCACGTTTGATCCTTTGAGCTGTTGTCTGAGTTCTCTCAGTGACTGCCTTTCTGATGTCAAAAACTACATGGCGAATAAATGTATTCAGTTGAACTCAGATAAAACAGAGATTCTTGTTGGGTTGCAGCACATGAAAAAAACAGATTCTGACATCAGCCGGTTCTCTTTCACATCATATCAAGCCTGTAATCTGAGTTTTGAGCAGCATACTGCGAAGCCTGTGCAATCATCCATCCATCCATCCATCCATTGTCTACCGCTTATCCGGGGCTGGGTCGCGGAGGCAGCAGGCGAAGCAGGTCACTCCAGACATTCCTCCCCCCAGTGACGCTTTCCAGCTCATCTTGGGGGATCCCGAGGTGTTCCCAGGCCAGACAAGATATATAATCCCTCCAGCGAGTTCTGGGTCTGCCCTGGGATCTCCTCCCAGGCGGATGTGCTCGGAAAACCTCCAGAGGAAGTCTCCCCGGAGGCATCCGAATCAGATGGCCAAACCACCTCAACTGACTCCTTTCGACGTGAGGGAGCAGCGGCTCTACTCCGAGCTCCCTCCGGATGTCTGAGCTCCTCACCCTATCTCTAAGGCTGAGCCCAGCCACCCTGCGGAGGAAGCCCATTTCAGCCGCTTGTATCCACGATCTTGTTCTTTCGGTCAATACCCAGAGCTCATGACCATAGGTGAGGGTTGGGACGTAGATGGACTGGTAAATTGAGAGCTTCGCCTTACGGCTCAGCTGCCTCTTCACCACGACGGATCGGTACAACGCCCGCATTACTGCTGACGCTGCACCAATCTGCCTGTCCATCTCACGTTCCATTTTCCCATCACTCAATCAAGAATCAAGAATCAAGAATAAAGAATCTTAATTGTCATTGTGTTTCCACACAGCGAAATTATGATTGATGACTCCCAGCTGTATATAAAAAATAGAAAAAGGCACACTATGTACAAATAAAATAAAAAAATACTTTAAAGATATAAATATGTAAACAGTCTTAGTGCACATGAGCAGTAGGATGAGGGTAAAGTGCAGTCCAGTGCAAGACTCAGTTCTTTATTGCACATAGTGAGTCTGTTGTGTGTGTAGGGGGAAATGGACTGGACAGCTCTTGGATAAAAACTGTTTTTGAGTCTGGAGGTCAGAGATTTTCTGTTTCTGTACCGTTTCCCCGAGGGAAGCGGAACAAACAGTCCATTCAGTCCATCACTCATGAACAAGATCCCAAGATACTTGAACTCCTTCGCTTGGGGAAGCAACTCCCCCCCAACCCAGAGGGAGCAATCCACTGGTTTCCGGCAGAGAACCATGGCCTCGGACTTTAAGGTGCTGACCCGCATCCCCGCTGCTTCACACTCGGCTGCAAACCACTCCAGTGTGTGCTGAAGGTCATGATGTGAGGAAGCCAACAGAACCACATCATCTGCAAAAAGCAGAGATGCGATCCTGAGGTCTCCAAACCAGACACCCTCCTCTCCCCGACTGCACCTTGAGATCCTGTCTATGAAAATCACAAACACGATCGGAGACAAGGGACAGCCCTGGCGGAGTTCAACACCCACTGGAAATGTGTTTGACTTTGTGCTGAGTATGCAGACACAGCTCTCACTTTGGTTGTACAGGGACCGAATGGCTCGTATCAGCGAGCCCGGTACCCCATACTCCCGCAGTGCCTCCCACAGAGCCCCTCAGGGGACACGGTCGTAGGCCTTCTCCAGATCCACAAAACACATGTAGACTGGCAGGTCGAACTCCCATGACCCTCTCAGCAGCTCCGCAAGAGTAAAGAACTGGTCCACTGTTCCACAACCAGGACGGAATCCGCATTGTTCCTCCTGAATCCGAGGTTCGACAATCAGTCGGAGCCTCCCTTCCAGCACCCGAGAGTGAACTTTCCCAGGGAGGCTGAGAAGTGTGATACCCCTTTATTTGGCACACACTCTCCGGTCCCCCTTTTTGAAAATGGGGACCACCACCCCGGTCTGCCACTCCACAGGTACCGTACCCGATGCCCACGCGACACTGCAGAGACGTGTCAGCCAAGACAGTCCAACAATGTCCAGAGCTTTGAGCATCTCAGGGCGGATCTCGTCCACACCTGGCGCCTTGCCACCGAGGAGCTTTTTAACTACCTTGGCAACCTCTGCCACGGATATGGTCGAAGATTCCCCCGAGTCTTCAGGCTCTGCCTCCCTCACAGAGGACGTGTTAACGGGTTCAGGAGTTCCTCAAAGTGCTCTTTCCACCACCCGACAATATCCCCAGTACGGGTCAACAGTTCTCCACCCCGACTGTACACAGCCTGAGCAAAGCCCTGCCTCTCCTTCCTGAGGCGTCGGACGGTTTGCCAGAACCTCCTTGAGGCCAGCCGAAAGTCCTTCTCCATAGCCTCCCCGAACTCGTCCCACACCCTAGTTATTGCTTCCGCGGCTGCTTCAAGAGACCCCCGAGCAAGCCAAGCCCGAAAGGCCTCCTTCTTCAGCCTGACGGCTTCCCTCACCGCTGGTATCCACCAGCTGGTTCTTGGGTTGCCGCTGCGACAGGCACCAGTGACCTTCAGGCCACAGCTCCTAACAGCCGCCTCTGCAATGGAGGCTTTGAACATCAACCACTCAGAGTCCACGTCCCCAACCTCCCCCGGGATGCAGGAGAAACTCTTCCGGAGGTGGGAATTGAAAACCCCACAGACAGGGTCCTCCGCCAGACGTTCCCAGTTCACCCTCACTATACGTTTGGGTTTACCAGGTCTGTCCAGCAGCCTTCCCCACCACCGGATCCAACTCACCACCGGGTGGTGATCAGTTGACAGCTCTGCACCTCTCTTCACCCGAGTGTACAAGACATACGGCCGCAGGTCTGATATGACTATGAAGTCAATCATCGACCTTTGACCTAAGGTGCTCTGGTACCAGGTACACTTATGAGCAACCTTATGCTCGAACATGGTGTTTGTTATGGCCAGTCCATGACTAGCACAGAAGTCCAATAACAGAACACCGCTCGAGTTCAGATCGGGTAGGCCGTTCCTCCCAATAACCCCCCTCCAGGTTTCTCCGCCATTGGCCACGTGAGCGTTGAAGTCCCTCAGGAGAACTATGGAGTCCCCAGATGGCACCCCTTCCAGGACACCACCCAGAGACTCTAAGAAGGCCGAGTACTCTGAACTGGGTGCATAAGCACAAACAACAGTCAGAGTTTTCCCCTCCGCAACATGAAGTCGCAGAAAGGCGACCCTCTCGTTCTCCGGGGAGAACTCCAACAAAGCGGCGCTTAGCTGGGGGCTCATGAGTATCCCCACACCTGCCCGGCACCTCTCACCCTGGGCAACTCCGGAAAAGGAGAGAGTCCAACCCCTCTCCAGGATTCTGGTTCCAGAACCCTTGCTGTGCGTGGAGGTGAGCCCAACTATATATAGCCAGTATTGCTCCACCTCCTGCACAGGCTTGGGTTCCTTCCCCGCCAGTGAGGTGATGTTCCACATCCCCAGAGCTAGTCTACGCCACCAGGGGGCGGTGCGCCTAGACGCCCGCTCCTGCCTACTGCCTGGTTGGCATAGCACTCGACCCCGATTTCCTGCCCGGTGGGCCCACCAGGCGGCTGTCCAATAATGCGTTTATCATATGAGAAAAATCTAAAATATATGATCTGCCTTAAATTTATTGAAACAAATCTTTGACTCAGTAATGAAATTTGACAAATAGATTAAGTCTGTGGTCAAAAGAAGATGCTGCTTTCAACTGAGCAACATTGCCAGACTGAGATCCATCCTCTGTCTGAAGGACATGAAGACTGTGATCATTTTATTAATTTCCTCAAGGGCTCAATTACTGTAACTCTTAGGATCTGAGTATTGGCCACACTGTTAACAAAAATTAATATTTTTAATTTTTCTCTCTCTCTCCTCTCACCATAAACACTGGCCAATTGCTGCTAATTGCTAACAAGCAAATCAGTGATGGTCAAGCAGATATTTGCCATTATTTGAAAAAAAACATTTTTACGTATGTATTATGTCTATATCTCAAGTCTGCAGCAAGACTCCTAACTGGCACCAAACAATGGAAAGCATCACACCTGCACTAGCATCCCTGCACTGGCAATCTGCTAAACATAGCATCGATTAAGGTTATTTTATAAAGCTATGAATGGTTTGCCACCTGTGTACATTTCTAAACTTCTCATCCCCCATTTAACCTCTAGACCTCTTCATCTAAGAACAGCTATTGTGAACTTGGTAAAGGTGATCTTGCCTTTGCAGTAGCAGTTTCATGTTATTTTAAACTTGCTGTATCAATATTCTAGACTTGATTTGATTTATTTTAATATGAAACACGACTGCCTTGCCCATGCAATTAGTGCCAAGTGAGCTTGCACACACAAGGAATTTGACATGGTAAATGTAGTTACGGTACTCAGCAGCAACAACAAGACAGTAAAGAATAAATATAGAATCGAAATCTGAGAAATTCTAAAAAACGGTACAAGATACAATTTGATACAAGAAGACTTCATTAACCCCACAGTAGGGACATTTGCATTTTTACAGCAGGAAAGAAGATAGTGGAAACATTTAAGTAATATCAGTAAAAAAACAAACAAAAAAAACCCAAAAAATGTACATAACTACTAGTTTAGACTGTCCAAAATTTTCTGGATGTGGAAATATTGTACATATCAAAGATATTGCACAGATTCTTTCATTCGTAGAAATACTGATAGAGAAGTATTTATATTGCACAGATTTGTCCATGAGTAGAAAAATACAGATATTGCACAGATTCTTGCATTCTTAAATGTACAAAATAGTCATAATTCACAGGTTTGAATGTGTTGATATTGCACCAAAAAGCGTTAAGATACTTTACACACACTAGTGTGCTTGCAATGTCAGATTATCTATCTATCTATCTATCTATCTATCTATCTATCTATCTATCTATCTATCTATCTATCTATCTATCTATCTATCTATCTATCTATCTATCTATCAAAAATAAGACACAAAACGGAGCCACAAAACCACAAAAGTAGTAGTAATACAGACGTGACGTGAATGGGTCACAACACGACACAAAATAACACACAAATCGACAAAAAGCATACAAAAAGACAAGAAAAAAACATGAATGATACTTGAAATTGAAACAAAAACACCATGAATGAGACATGAAAGGACACAAAATGACAAACAAGACAAAAAAATCTATCTATCTATCTATCTATCTATCTATCTATCTATCTATCATGGAGGGATTGTTACTTTAATAGTTTCCCTCGCTTGCTGCTGCGAAAGGCAGGACGTCATTTTCCTGCGACTACACGGTTTATTTCTTTTACAAGGAATTGACAAGTATCGTCCAACTTCCTGTCTGTACCGCTCTGACTCCGCCCCTTCTATGTCGTCACTGGCCGTTCCTTTACGACTAAGCCCGGAAACTTTTCGCGCTTTCGTCGGTGGAATTTCGCGAATTGAAGCAGAGTGGCGGGAGCTGTTGTCAACCGGGGTCTGCAGGCTGCAGCGAGTACGGAACTTTCCGAGGTATTTATACGTTGTTCAGAAATACGGCAGCTGTTGGTATTTGTGATGTTGGACTTCACGGAGACACAAACAACACGGTTTAGTGAGATTAGCCGTGGCGCGAGACTACTGTGTGTTTGCTAGCATGCTGCATTAGCTCGTTACAAAATCAAATATTCCCTTGTCGTAAACCTTACAGCTGGATTACTGAGCTTTATATGTTTTTGTACCTTGCAGGTTCAAAGCAAAAGTGCTGTATTGACAAGTAGATAAAATAGACTGCGCCTAACTGGAGTAATGCTATAAGGTTGGGGCAACAAAGGCAGTACTAGGGAACTTAGTTGTGATGGTAAATGAGTTGTGCCAAGCTAGTTTGGGTGCAGCCGCAGTCATACACGTATAAATAGATAAATACTTCATTCACACCCTCACGGAAATTCAAGATTCAAGTCATACCAGTTGCATGGCTTGAAGGCAGTTCAGAAGGTTCCTCTGGATTTATCACCGACCACATGACATTCAGCTCATTATATTAAGCCCTGCTGTTTACAATTTGACAGTTACTGTAATTAAATAAGCACTAATTGACTGTATATTAAATGCGTTTGCTATTGATACTAGTGTCGTTTTTTTGCTTTCCTTTTGACGTTGTGTTTCTTTCGTTTAGCTGCGTTATCATTCTCTTACCCATTCTCTTGTTATAGCTCCTCATTGCGGTTTATTGTAAGTTAAATATTGAGAAATATTCTACAGTGACAGAGCTGTACTGATTTGACCTAATTTGCACAGTGAACTCATGCTAGTGTCCATATTATATCACTGTGCCACAAATATGCATCTCTGCATCCAAGCCCCTCATATCTTACATAGTACCAACAGCCCTGTGTTTTTTTACCCCGATCATCACAATTTGCACAACTGCCACTAAACCTTTGGTTCAGTTTAAACTTTTATACAGATCCATAGCTGTGCATAGAAGTTAAACACCCATTCTTCTATCTTCAATCTGTTGCTAGTTTGAATAAATGTGCATATTTTGTGAGAGTACTGTGAAAACAAAGAAAATACTGCACACATACATGGAACATAAAGCTGATTCTGTGAAATATATGTATATCAATAGTATTTCTGATAAAATGTTAGCATTCATTGTTAGTCATTATCTCAGTAGGTTATGCTGACTTTTGCCTTATTCTGAACTTCATTTACTACTATTTTCAAGGAGTATCTCTCTTTCTCACTTCCTTCTGATCATCTTTCGTAATGTGCCTTCACTGTTTCATAAACTTTCCTTGTCACTGACTTGTAGACATGGATTTCAAACGACGCAATGGTGGCCCTCTCGCAGGCGGAGCGTCCCACGCCAAGAGGGGTAAAGGGATGAATGATTGGGAGGACAGTCCATCGCAGTTTGAAGAGGAGCTGCTGATGTTGGATGAAGCAGAGATGGATTCAGAGGAGATGGAGGGGCAGGCAGGGCATGATGTTATTCCCGTAGGTGAGTGCTGAACAGGAAAGTGCACAGTCATAGCTGGTGTAAGTGACACCTCATGTAAGAGGAAATTTCTGGGTTATGCAAATGACATGCACATCTGCTTCAAAAATACAAATAGCTAAGGTTTCATACCGTCTCTATACCTCTAACTGCTTTATTTACAACAGCTGTAGAGTCAAATAGCACTTAGTCTATGTAAAGTCTTTATATGAAGGAAAACAATCTAATATTTACCAGATTTTTCTTGTTTTTTAAGTAAGACAGTATGTATGTATGACTGGTAGCTCTAACAAATCTGCTTGAATTGCAAACTTCATAATCCAGTCGTGTCTTGAGTTAAAAAAAAAAGCATATTTAGCTTCACATTGTGTCATTAAACAATAGGTAGCAACTGTCAAACAGCTCATGGAAATGATAAATAATGCTCTTTCGTTTTTTTTTGTCTGCCTTGCCTCCTTTTCCTATCAGGTGACCTTTTCTCAGCAGATCTTAACCCTCGCTGGCGGCGACCTCATGCCCCTTCACTGGACCCATCATCTGATACTTTGGTGTTTCAGCAGATTGATCTCGACTATTATTTGGGTAACTATCAAAGAATCAAGATAATATTGACTCAGTTCTGTTCTAACAATATAAAATACACAGATAACTCAGAGTTATCTTAGTTTATTGCCTGTTTTGGTCACATTTAGGGTGCAACATAATGCCTACCTGGTCTACTGCTGTTACCTTATTAGAGAAGATATATTTTGTAAGTTGGTTTTTATCTTTGTGTTATGCAGGGTCGGCAGTGGCTGGTATGCCCGGCCAATCACAAGGAAAAGTCCCAATCATTCGGATGTTTGGTGTAACAGACAGTGGTAACAGTGTGTGTTGCCATGTACATGGTTTTGCGCCTTACTTCTATGTACCTGCACCAAGTGGTGAGTACTTAATATTTTTAAGACTTGAATTTATTCATATACTTTATTTTTTTATTACAAATGCATTTTATTCAGTTAATATTCAATCATACCCTCAGTAGAGCACAATTTTGTTTTCTGCTGCATCTAAATTCATTTCTGCTCTTATTAGGAAATGATGAAACAAATTTGTATTAGTCTCACGACGTTCCACTCTTTCTGCTTCATTTGAAAAGGGTTCACATCTGCTTACCTGGGTGAATTTCAAAGAGAGCTGAACTCTGTTGTGTTGAAGGACATGCGTTCTAATAAGGACAACATCTCTGTGACAGTGTTGGCTGTGGACATCACCCACAAGGAGAGTGAGTACGAGTTATGTGCAAGTGCTAATAAGGGTTTGTTAAATGTATATACAGTGAGTGTTTCAAGGAGTTCACAAAAAAATCACAAATGTGTTTTTAGTATTACAACACCAATTTATAAACAAGCATACATATATGATGCCGGTATCAATATTGTTATCTTATTACTGTGTGGTATCGTACAGTAAGAAAATCAAATACAGTACCTCTTTGCGTTTGTCATCATTTTTGCATCCAAACTTCTCTTTCCTTTTTTCACAGATATGTATGGTTACCATGGAAAACAGAGTCTGGATTTCTTGCAGATAACCATGGCCATGCCTCGCCTCATCGCCCCTGCAAAGAGACTGCTGGAACAGGGCTTTAAGTTTGGACCTTTTCCTCTCCAGTGTTACCAAGCCTTCGAGGCCAATATAGACTTTGAAATCAGGTGTGTGTGCTACATAAAAACAATAAAGAATTTAGATAATTTGAGAGATAGAGGTGTTTAAGTGCCCATTTTCTCTTGAATAGATCAGTTTCATAGTCTAATAATTGGAATTTATTTGTAAAGAAAATTGTGGAATGTGTGGAAGTCACAACAAAAGAAATGCGGCAAGAATCAAGGGAGATGCATCTTATATTTACTACACTGAAATGCATATACTTCGTAGTTTATCTGGATTTTTTATTAAGTTTAACCTGGTGTTTGCACTGACTGATAATTGTGTAGCCCTGTTTATGCTTTTGCTTTATTATGTGTTATTTATATTTATATGCAATTGGCCATTGGAATCTAACTAATTCTAGTCTTGAAAATGTAGTCAGGGAAACTGACTTGTCATAGTTAAAGATTCTACTTAAATGTATTATAATTTGTCACATAACAGATTTAAAAATGATGCTGAAGCTGGGGCGCTGACATAGCTCAGCTGGTAGTGACCCATGTATGCAGCGACCTAGATTTGATTCCAGCTCACGGCCCTTGACTACATGTCTTCCCCCCATTCTTCTCCCTGCTTTCCTGTCTGCCTCTCAACTGTGCCTATCAAATAAAGCCAACAAAAGGCCAAAAAAATAACTTAAAAAAAATGATACTGAAGCTGTATTTTTCAGCCGAATAAGTCTCTCTGTGTCCTCAGGTTTATGGTGGACAGTGATGTGGTGGGATGCTGTTGGATTGAACTTCCCAAAGACAAGTACAGACTGCGTGAAGAGAAAAACGTGACGAATGATTCTCAGCACCCAAGCATGGTAGGTCTAGTTTGCATCTTAGTTGTAACATGAGACAACCTGCTACAGTAAATCAAATGGCTACAATGCTGTGTTGGCCAATGATTTAGTCAGTTTACCATCAGTGTTGATAAGCTTTCTCCTCTTGTGTTTGTCCTTCAGGTATCTTTGTGTCAGTATGAAGTGGATGTGGGATGGACAGATCTGATAAGTCACCCGGCAGAAGGAAAGTGGCAGAGGATTGCACCGCTGAGGGTCCTCAGCTTTGATATCGAGTGTGCAGGAAGAAAAGGTGTTTTTTTTTTTTTTAAATCCCCCTTCAGCATTCTTGCGATACAGCAGACCAACACATGACCAAGGCCTGCTCAAACTTGATGAAAAGCAAATGCAGATTTGGACTCAGGTGTTGACATTATTTCTTTCCAGGAATCTTCCCAGAACCAGACAAGGATCCTGTGATTCAGATAGCATCTATGGTGCAGCGGCAGGGTGAGACTGAGCCCTTCATTCGCACAGTATTCACCCTTCAGACCTGCGCCAGCATTGTTGGCTCACAGATACTGTGCTTTACTCAGGAGAAACAGTTACTACAGGTACACACATGCTTTTAAACATCTATATTTTTATGTACTTTTCTTTGATGCCCTATATAATGTTGTGCTGTTGTTATTCTGCCTTTGGATGAACAGGCCTGGGCAGAGTTTTTAAGGACGGTGGATCCTGACATCATTACTGGATACAACATCCAGAACTTTGACTTTCCCTACTTGCTCAACAGGGCAGCTGCTCTAAAGGTTAGATGAGCCATATTCATTTTGATCCAAGGCCTTAAGTATTCTTGGCAGATAAAGCCTTAAAACTTTCATGTAAGGTTTTGTAGCAATACTTAAGTTATTTCTTTGTAAAGTTTGGACCAAGACATTTGTGT
This sequence comes from Amphiprion ocellaris, assembly GCF_022539595.1. Taxonomy (NCBI): domain Eukaryota; kingdom Metazoa; phylum Chordata; class Actinopteri; family Pomacentridae; genus Amphiprion; species Amphiprion ocellaris. The sequence goes on along the minus strand of NC_072784.1, from coordinate 25,804,452 downwards.
TTTCTCCTCTACTCAATAAAACATGTTTTCTGTGTTTAGGTGAATTACTTCCCCTACTTGGGCCGTATTCGAAACACCAAATCAGTTTTACGAGACTTAAATTTCCAGAGCAAGCAGATGGGCCGCAGAGAGAACAAGACCATCAACATGGAGGGCCGAGTTCAGTTTGATCTCCTGCAGGTCAGCACTTACTACTGAAAATAGTAATTTAACAATCTGTAAGTTACTGCACAGATCATATGTGGTGCATTTTGTAGGTAAAAATGTTTTCAGGAAAAGACACTGAACTTTGTGCGTTTCTTTCAGGTTCTCCTCAGAGACTATAAACTTCGCTCGTACTCACTGAATGCTGTGAGTTTCCATTTTCTACAAGAACAGAAGGAGGATGTGCAACACTCCATCATCACTGATCTCCAGGTAAGGCACAAACCAGTTGCCTTTTCATTCATCGGTGTTCACATGTGTTGTTCATTTTTCTGTGATGAAGTCAGGCATCTAAAAAACACCAATGGTGAATTGTTGCTGTCTTTTTTTCCCCTCCATCTCAGAATGGAAATGAACAGACACGTCGTCGTCTGGCTGTCTACTGCCTGAAGGATGCTTATCTCCCATTGCGGCTGCTGCAGAAGCTCATGTGTGTGATTAACTACATGGAGATGGCCAGAGTGACCGGTGTGCCTCTTACATACCTGCTCTCAAGAGGACAGCAGATCAAAGTTGTCTCTCAGCTACTGCGACAGGTGAAAAAAAAAAAAAAAAAAGGGACTCTGATGTTAGGATCAAGTATGTTTGGTATTACACTACTGTTCCAAAGTTTAGGGTCACTTCGAAATGTCCTTATTTTTGAAAGAAAAGCATTTTTAAAAATGAAGATAACATTAAATGAATCAGACATACAGTGTAGACATTGTTAATGTGGTAAATGACTATTCTAGCTGCAAACAACTGATTTTTAATGGAATATCTCCATAGAGGTACAGAGGCTCCTTTCCAGCACCATTCCTCCTGTGTTCTAATGCTACATTGTGTTAACTAATGGTGTTGAAAGGCTAACTGATGATTAGAAAACCTTTGTGCAATTATGTTAGCACACAAATAAAGGAGTGAATTTTCATGGAAAACATGAAATTGCCTGAGTGACCCCAAACTTTTGAATGGTTGTGTGTATTATTACAGGCCAAACAATAATTCCCCTATAAATGACATTTCAAGTTTGAAAAATCAGTCGAGATCCATGAGTTTGCGTTTTGGGTGGAGTGAATCCATTGTCCCCGTCAGTAATGTAGAGTTTTAGTTTGACAGCCTTGGTATTAGCCGTATGATACATTCAACTATGCTGTTTTTTCACCCACATATTTCTCCCATTAAAAAAGTTTAATATCCAGTCAAAGACATACATTGTAAATCTGACTTAATTAGAAGTCCCTGGTGGAGTTCCAGTGGATAGTAAGGTTAAACTTGGATACCTACTGAAGGTGTAAAGATGTGAGAATGATTATTATATGATATCATAAGAAGACTTCATATTGAGAGTATGGATGCTGGATTACAATTGAAGGTGGTTGTTCCATCTCATTTTCAATAACTTTAAAACCTCTGAAAATTTGGTCTTGGTCAGGATTCAGTCCAACACAGGGCAATCTGCAGATCGTTTATTGGCTGCAAAATTACTTGGAAAACTTTCATGTTTATGTTTTTAGCAAAAACTGACTGAAGACCCCCAGTGCTGTTGTTCCAGACCACTAAAATTTTGTATAATTCAAATGGTGTAGTTTCTCCTCCACTGGTTCTCAGGCAGTTTTACTTCACTTTTTAATATTGTAAAGAAAAGGTGAACACAAACATGACTACTCTCATTTGTATGCACTAATTTGGAAACTGTGTGCGTCAATGTTTAGGCCATGAAACAGGATCTGGTGATGCCTGTTGTAAAGACAGAAGGAGGAGAAGATTACACCGGAGCAACTGTCATTGAGCCAGAGAAAGGGTAAGTGTATCTACAGTATATTTGTTTGTGTTGATGCAGGACTCAACTGCTCCAGTTGTGTGTGGAAAATTCAGCCTTTTCATAAATGTTTCTACTTTACCTTCTCTCTGCAGATACTACAGTGTTCCCATCGCCACCCTGGATTTCTCCTCCTTGTATCCGTCCATCATGATGGCTCACAATCTGTGCTACACCACGCTGTTGCAGAAAGGCTCAGTGCAGAAACTGGGGTGAGCACATGTGATGAAGTTGTAATGAAACAAACGGATTAAAAGTCATGTATTTCACTGAATTAAGTGGCCATGAACAACGTTGTGTTCTTCTAATTCAAGTCTGTGGGAGAAACTGCACTTTGTGGCTGTACCACTTCCGTACTGTTAGTTTCTAAACTAACAAAATGTGGTTTGCTATATACATAGTTTTAGCCAAACTACTTATTGTGGTCGCTAATGGTGTCATCACAACACCTCTATGGGTATGAAAATCAAAATTTGTTATGGTGAATTAAAAAATTAATGTTATACAAGATCAAAAAGAAGATGACTGATTATTACTGTATTCAGAGTTGAAAGGCCATGAAGTTGCGCATGTCATCAGCAACATGTGCAACATGTGACTAAACAGCTAGTTTAGGAATTAATAATTGATCAAGTATGCACTTCAAGTTGTCAAAAATGTCTGAGTGTGCAGTATCAATCTTTTGTTCTTGTTACATTGTACTGTATATGAGTGTTAGTTGTACATTCGAATGATTATTGAATTTAAATGGTTGTGTATCCTCAGTCTATCACCAGACGACTTCATCAAGACTCCAACAGGTGATCAGTTTGTGAAGAGCTCCGTGAGAAAAGGACTTCTTCCAGAGATCCTGGAGAACCTGCTGTCTGCCCGAAAGAGGTTTGAATTATGTTCACTCTAAGCTGGGGTGACAATTTAATATTTGGGGTTGGAAAAGAAACGAATAGTCCAAATTTATTGATGTATGTACTAGAGGTCGACCGATATGGGATTTTCAAAGGCCGATGCCGATACCGATTTTTAAAAAAAATTTTCGGCTGATATCTAAGGCCGATATCTAAAGCCGATTGTAGAAGCCGATTTTTAAGGCCGATATCCTTTTTTTTTTTAAAAGCACATCGATTACAAAAGGCAATTTAAACACTAAAAGTATATACATGTATATATTACAAATTAAATACACCAGTAGAACTCTAACATTTATTGAACACAAAAAGTGAAAAAGTACAATAACATAAAGAAAATACTTAAAGTTTACAAAAAATACAATTAAAAAGTAACCTGAAAGTGGTTAGGGTTAGGCTTGTTGTTGCCTGGCTCACTCGCTCCGCTCATGCTCCGCTCTCTGAGTGCCGGGGGTCCTTCTAAGGGGAAAGCGGTCGCGGCAGCTGCCCGTACGGGTGCCTGATCACAAATCGGCTGATGGCCGATATTGAAAAAAGTCCATATATCGGCCCAAAATATCGGCCGGCCGATATATCGGTCTACCTCTAGTATGTACTCAGAACATGTGCTTAATATTTATTTGTCACAATACGTGCACTATAACTCAGTAACAGTGCTTTCTGTGACCGTATAGATAATATACAGCAGATCAACATGCTCCTGGCCAGTCCTTCTGAGATTATATCATGTTCTATCCACAGGGCCAAAGCAGAGCTGAAGAAGGAAACCGACCCTTTCAAGAAGCAGGTGCTGGATGGCCGACAGCTGGCCCTGAAAATCAGCGCAAACTCTGTCTATGGCTTCACAGGGGCCCAGGTGGGGAAGCTGCCCTGCTTAGAGATTTCACAGGTGAGCATATTACTTTGTCGTTTGGACTAAATATTCCTAAATTGAGACTGACGGGTTGCATAGCTGTACTTAAACTCCATATCAGTTCTCACAGTCCTCTACTTACTCTGAATTGTCATCATTTGACGTACTGACACTATTCCCGCTGTTGTGCGCAGATGTGAAGTCAGAGCACAAACGGTAAAAGACCCCAAAGATGTAGAGCAAAGATTAGCAGTGACATCGAAACCACAGAACAGGTGGAGCAAGAAACAGAAGCAGTTACAAATACCTACTATAAGTGTAAAAGTTCTTCCTGTTTTTTTTAACTTTATTTTTATTATTTTTCCATAACAAGCAAACAGAACAACATATAGACAGAATGATAGCATTCACAGATTAAAGTCAAGCCAAGGTTCCAAATGTCCAAGACTGTCATTATAAAACGTTGATCCTCCTCTTTCTTGAGTAAGAGTCTGCCATGTATTTATGGGTTAAAGTTTGTTTGGCGTTTGCGCCTTCCAAGACATATAGCCTTGCATTCTCATACAGTTCAAAAATGGCCAGTAAACAGCTCAATGACAGTAATAACTCTGATCACATGATATTCAGATTTCAGATTTCCATTTTTCCCCAATATCTTTCACATTTTTGGGCTGCATGTCTCAGAGCAAAAGTCAGTTGTTCCATTATGTATATTTTCTGAATTATTTCTATCAATTCTGCATTTTGGATATCTTTACTCAGCCATTTTTTTTTGTTATTGCTTTTTTTTTTATCACCCCCTGCTAGTAGTGTTTGTAGTAAAAATCTATCATGTTTTGTCAAAAATTCTTCCTGTTTTGTGGAATGTAGTCAGCATTTCTATATATATTTTTTCAGATGGTCTGTAACGTCACTGAAATTTGCAGTTTAAACCTTATTCCAACGTTACAGATGATTTTTAGAATTAAAATCTTTCTCTTGTTTCTTCCAGAGCGTCACTGGTTTTGGAAGACAGATGATTGAGACGACCAAAAAGTTGGTGGAGTCAAAGTACACTCTATCCAATGGCTACCAAGCTGATGCTAAGGTGAGGGAAACACATGACTGACCCCCAACAATACTTAACCCTTTTTGTGATGATTTCTAGCATATCATAATAGTTTGTCAGATTTGTTCACCTTTGTTATTTAAATACTAATCTGTGTGTGTTTTCTTTTTATTTCGTTTTATGTGGTAAGGTAATTTATGGAGACACAGACTCTGTCATGGTTAAGCTTGGAGTTGCAACAGTGAGCGAGGCGATGGAAATCGGGAGGGAGGCAGCTGAGTGGGTGTCGTCTCATTTCACGCCACCCATCAAACTGGAATTTGAGAAGGTATCATTTCAGTCCAGTCTGTTTATCAAACCACTTCTCTGTTGGAGATGCAATTGAGTTGGAATATTAGTGTTTTTCCCCCCTTATTACATCAACTACACACTAATTTAAGCAGTACAAATGTATAACCTCTTAAAAGTTGAAAATATGATTCAGGTACTAGGATTTTACCTGATACTGTCAAGTATATATGTGATGTTTCAACTTCAAAAATCTGTCTGAACTTGAGGTCCATGAGTTTTCTTTTTGTTTTCATTGACCGGTCAGTAGTGTCGAGTTTTAGTTTGACAGCCCTGACGTGCTTTGGGCCTGTTTCATCCATTTAATACGATTGACTATATTACATTTTCACCCACATATTTTTCATATCTTAAAGAGCTCCATTTCTAGTCAAAGAATGTACATTAAATCTAACTTAGTCAGAATTCCTTGATTAAGTTGCAGTGGAGTGGATGTTAAACTTGGATACCTTCTGAAAATGAAAAGATCTAAAAGTGATAATTATATAAGACAAATGAAAAGACTTCATATTAAGTTTTGATGCTGGATAAAAATCAAATGTGGTCAGCTGTGCCCTTGACTGGATTATCGCTCACCAGGAAGTCTTCTCACCTCTTACATCAGATGCATCTGTTCTAATGACCACAGTGCCTTTTGAATAATTTTAAAACCTGTTAGATCTGGGAGAGGCTCAGAAAGCATTGTGGTTAGTTTCCTCAGAAAGTCAAACAGTTCTCTAGCCTGTCATTAGCAGTAAAGTTACTGAGAATATGTTTTGTTTGTGATTTTTAGTGGAAAAAAACCATTTGAAAATGCCCTGTGCTGTTGTTCCAGACTGCTGACATTTTGTGTAGTTCAGATGGTTTTGTTTCTCCTCACTAGTTCCCGGGCAGTTTTGCTTTGCTTTTTACGATTGTAAAGGACTCCCTGCTCCCTGCTGCTGCTCTCCTAAGAACCGCAGTATGGCCTCAGATCCTCAGGCAGGGCTCTGCTGGCTGTTCTCGGCTCAAGTCTAAAGCTGAACTGGCTTTGCCGTCAGGTTCCCCACAGCTCTGGAACTCCCCGACGATGTGAAGCATTCAGAATTAGGAGCATCCATTAAATAGCTTCTCAAATCACTTTTATTACTAACATATTGTATATGTATTGCTTATTGTTTATATTGTTGATTATTTTACTCTATTATACATTTTTATACAATATTAATGTAATTGATTTATTTACCTGATATCAGTCATGACATATTTTCCATCCATCCATCCATTATCCATACACCGCTTGATCCTCATTAGGGTCATGGAGGGGCAGGAGTCTATCTCAGCTGACCAAGGGCGAAGCCAAGGGACACCCTGGACAGGTTGCCAGTCTATCACAGGGTTACATAGAGACAAACAAGCACGTGACATGTTTTAATTCAGACATATTTATTTATTTTAGAATTCATCCATCCATTCATTGTTACCTTTGTTTAAGCCAATCTATTAGGCCAATCATTTATCAAGAAATAAAAATATATATATTGAAGTTATATGGACACTCTTTTAGGAAAGTCAAATCAATCCCTGTCACAAAAAAAGGCCTAAAATAATTAATAGTCATCACCTGATGAAACAAAATGCAGTGATAAATCTCTCAATTCTCTGACCTCTAAATAAAAAAAGAGAAAAAAGAAAAATATGTTTACACAAATTTTGACTTGAACTTGAACTTGAACTGAGCCTGGAAAACCCTGAAATTCACAGTGTTACATGGACACTGCATGTATATTTATTTATTTTAGAATTCATCCAACCATTCATTCCTATTGTCCATCCATTTTCTGGCTTGTTTGAACTGCAGCAGCTCACAGGGAATTCAGCTAGTAAAAGCTCATTTTTGTGACCTCCCCAGGTTTACTACCCATACCTGCTGATCAATAAGAAGCGCTACGCAGGCCTGTATTTCTCCTCCAGCGCTGACACACACGAAAAGATGGACTGTAAAGGCATTGAGACTGTGCGGAGAGACAACTGCCCTCTGGTGGCGAACCTCATCAACACCTGCCTGCAGAAAATCCTCATAGACAGGTACACACATTATCAGTTTTTGTGGACATCACCTCCTGAAAAGATTTTTAAAAAGGATTTAAACTACTCTGCTAGTTTTCTGTTTAGTTGAATTTGAAGTGGAGATGATGATACAGTGTACAACTAACCATACTTGATGTAATATGCCTCTAGGGACCCCCAGGGTGCTGTGGATCACGCCAAAGAGGTGATCTCGGACCTGCTGTGCAATCGCATCGACATCAGCCAGCTGGTCATCACTAAGGAGCTAACGCGAACCGCCCAGGAGTACGCTGGCAAACAGGCTCACGTGGAGTTGGCAGAAAGGTCTGATTAATCTCTAACTAGACACCGAGTCGTGTTATTTTGCATATTAGGGAAAGGGAAGATGTCTGTATGTGTGAAATTAACATTTTTCTTACAGGATGAGGAAAAGGGATGCAGGTAGCGCCCCAAATCTTGGAGATCGAGTTCCGTACGTCATCATCAAGGCTGCAAAGGGAGCAGCAGCATACATGAAGTCAGAGGTGGGGAGCTTCATGTTTGACTGTTTATTAACCCTCGGAAACCACAGCAGTTTCTGCGTGATTTACTCGCTGTGGGCTCATTTTTACTGCAATATTAAGTTCTGCACCTCTATTAAAATAGCCAACTGTGGCTAGAAGTGGAAAGGACTCCAAAATGTTTTCTGTGCAGTATGGCAAAGTTATGATGCTCATAAAAAGAAAAAAAATAAAGGTTACATTTCTTTGATTATTTACCAATAATGGAAAAACAACATGTTTGTTTTGTCAATGCAGCCCCTTCTCCTTATTATACATTTTCCGTCCTGATGATAACTCGGATTCTTCCACATGTTGTTTCAGGACCCCATCTATGTGCTGGAGAACAACATTCCCATCGACACACAATACTACCTGGAGCAGCAGCTGTCCAAACCCCTGCTGAGAATATTTGAGCCCATCCTGGGAGAGAGCAAAGCTGAGAGTGTCCTGCTCAGTAAGTCAACACTCACATGCTATTCTCTTCAGTGGCTTACCTCCATATTAGTAAAATAAGAAACCTTATTAAAACCAACAATTTAGAAATCTGTAGTTTGAGCATCAAAACAGTGAGGATCTTGTTAATTTCTTTGTCAAGAAAGAAAGATGTGTTAATGTCACTGTAGATTTTAACGTTGCTGTTGATTATGTGTCTTTCAGAGGGTGACCACACACGCTGTAAGACTGTGTTGACCTCGAAGGTTGGAGGCCTCATGGCGTTTGCTCAGAAGAGAAGCACCTGCATCGGCTGCAAAGCTGTACTCAAAACTGACGGTGTGTATGCATTTTCCTCTCTGCTTTGATGTTTGACGTTGGTGCTCTTAAAAAAAAATAACAAAGCAACATTTCTTAGCTTAGGTCCCATCCATATTTATTTTTCTAATGTATAGTTTCGGTGGAATTTTATGTGTAACTCCACGTCTCTCGTTGCAGCGGCTGTGTGTGATTTCTGCAAGAAGAAGGAGTCTGAACTGTACCAAAAAGAGGTAAGCAATATGCTGGATATTAGTTATTTTAATATGCTGGTATTTCTTATTTGACAGAGATAGATGTGTTTGATTATACGTTACCAATCAGAAGTTTGGACAGACCTTCTCATTCAATGGTTTTTATTTAAATATTTTCTACATTGTAGCTTATTACTGAAGACATCAAAACTTTAAAAGAATACATATGGAATTATGTTGTAAACAAAAATATGTTCATCTTCATCTACAATGTAGAAAATAATACAAATAAAAAGCATTGAATGAGAAGGTGTGTCTGGTAGTGTATGTTCTGTGTTAATAATGATGACTGTCTAGTCATTATCACTATATTGCCCTCTAGTGGCCCTTCAGAGAATTCATTAAAGGGTATTTGATATTAAATTGCACTGAATAAAACGCATTAGAATCCCTGTTTTCTAAGTTTCACTCTCAGTGATTTGCTTTGAGAATACTGAACACCAGTGTGTTGCTTCACCTGGGAAATTCCAAATCGATTATCCTGAAAAGCAGTTTTTCTTCCCTGAAAACATTTTCTGTCATGTCTTAAAAGTTGCTAACGTTCAGGTTGTTAATCGCAGATCTTTCACCTGAACGCTCTGGAGGAGCGTTTCTCTCGCCTCTGGACTCAGTGTCAGCGCTGTCAAGGCTCTCTTCATGAGGATGTGCTCTGTACCAGGTACATATACAGTACATGTGCACATACAGGGGACAAATTAAAGGAAAAATATCTAAGTAAGGTGTTGTGCTGCCAGAACAGCTTGACACTGATTTTCCGAGTCTCTGAAACTCTACTAGAAGGATTAACATCATTCTTTCAAAAGATATTTCCCCTCAAAGTATAACGGAACCATTGGATCCCCTCACTGTAGGACAGGGGTGTCAAACATGCAGCCCGTGGGCCAAAATCGGTCCAGCAGAGGGTCCAATCAGGCCCACGGGACGACTTTGTAAAGTGTAAAAATTAGAGAAGACATTAACAGCAAATTGTAAATTTGTAAAACTATAAATTTAAAATAAATTCTAGACGCTGACAACTTGTTTCAATCGTAAAATAAAATACTAGATTGTTCAATAGTCTTTTGTCATTTTGTGTCATTTTTGTAACTTGTCTTTTTTGTCTGACTTTTGTTGGTTGTCTCATGTTTGTCGTTTTTTTTTGTCTCGCTTCTCGTTTTGTTGCTTTTGTAATTTTTTTTGTCTCGTTTGTGTCATTTATGCAATTTTTTTGTCGCTTTTAACTTTTTGGTCTCTTGTTTTATATCATGTCATTTGTTGCATTTTTTGTCATTGTTTCGTTTTTGTAATATTTTGTCTTGTTTTTTTGTCTGACTTTTGTCATTTTAATTATAAAGTAAAATACTGTATAGATACCTTTGACTAAATGTTTTGTGCCTTTGTAAATAGTCTGTGATCTGTAAGTTGTAATGTGTAAATGATAAACTGAGGCATAATTTTGTTGAAATTGAATTTTTCTTAAGAAATTTCAGGTTGTTCATAATGTTTTGTAAAAAGATAATTCCTTAAATGTGAACTTTATTGCACGAAAACAAAGGAAAAATTTGGAGTTATGGTTATTATGCTGGGCTGCACAGTGGTGTAGTGGTTAGCACTTTCGCCTTGCAGCGAGAAGGTCCCTGGTTCGCGTCCCGGCTTTCCCGGGATCTTTCTGCATGGAGTTTGCATGTTCTCCCTGTGCATGCGTGGGTTTTCTCCGGGTACTCCGGCTTCCTCCCACAGTCCAAAAATATGCTGAGGTTAATTGATTACTCTAAATTGCCCGTAGGTGTGAATGTGAGAGTGCTTGTTTGTCTTTGTATGTAGCCCTGTGACAGACTGGTGACCTGTCTAGGGTGTCCCCTGCCTTCACCTGAGTCAGCTGGGATAGACTCCAGCCCCCCCCATGACCCTAGTGAGGATTAAGCGGTGTATAGATAATGGATGGATGGATGGATGGGTTATTATGCTGTGATTTTACCGATCCGGCCCACTTGAGATCAAATTGGGCTGAATTTGGCCCCTGAATTAAAAATGAGTTTGACAACCCTGCTGTAGGGGTTAAAGAATCAGCATGTTCCTTCATATATTCTTTATTTATCATAACGGTGGATAGTCAGTTTTTTATTCTGCTAACATGATTCCTGCTCTCTCCTCTGCAGCCGGGACTGTCCTATCTTCTACATGAGGAAGAAGGTTCAGAAAGATTTGGATGACCAGAGCAAGCTGGTGTCTCGTTTTGGATGGTGAGAGGGGATACATGCCTCATTCTCATGACCTTGGACTCTCATCCTCTCCCTTTATTTTGACTTTTCTTGCTTGTAAAAACGCATATATATCGCACACTATTTCTATATTTTCTAATATTGAATAAAATGTCACCATGTCTTTTTGTAAAAATAAAATCAAAAAGCACTCTATTCTTTGGTGTCATCATTACCTAATAACTGAAGAAAAAAAAAATTATATTTAGAATGACAAAATGCTCTCAGGTTTACGGTTAGTCACATTTGTACACACCCTAATCTTAATTTAACATCAAAGTAACAGTGTACACACTCACGGAAATGAAACGAGGAAGTTGATTACCTTCCTCTTCAGCGTCATAAACCACAGCTCTTCCTCTCCACTGATTCACAGCCTTAAAAAAACTATTCGTCTTTATCTTTTGATGGTTCAGACTATGAGGAGATGCATTTGTTCTTTTTTAAAGACATGGTGTACAGTTCAGATTTAGTATAAATACCATCATTTTGTCTTTAATCATGTCCTCCATTACTTTTTTAATGTATTAGTAAAGATTCACCTTGGATAAACAAAACAGACAAGATGTAAAAGCTAAAAATGTTGTTTACTTGTTCATTACAGCAGAATGCATTGCAGATTTTACATAGCTGTCAGTGAGACTTGTTCATATCAAATGGAATAACTCCATATTCAACAATGGTATTACACTAAGTCCAGATGATGATACAGCTGCTGGTTAATACCGTAGCACAGTAAGAATCCCACTCAACTGATCATTGAACTTAATGTAATTTCAGTAATTTATTACAGAAAACATTTTATTAATGCAGTGGTTGGGTTTTAAAATTGGGGGATAATGTTTGCAGTTTACAAAAATAGAAAATTAACAATTCATTACATTTTAACAGTAATTATAGAAGAAGTCGAGCACTGCTGTAAAAACTTGTTGCCTTGTTAACATCCTTACCGTCCAGCATCAAGTATGATCAGATAACACAACAGTTATGTGCCTGAACTCTGGAGGTTTCTCGCCAAGTTAAACAGTGGTTTAAATGTTGTACCACATGGATGTTTTCCACCAACTACAAGCTGTGGTGTAAAACAGCGCTTGGACTTATAACTACAACCATCAAACACTGGAACTGGACAAAAAAAATGCATTAAAAGTGGACTTCGTAATACAGTGTGACTGAGGGACCTACAGCAGAGCCAACGCTTCAAACAATAAGTTGATGAAGGTGTGAAATGATGAATGGCTCATCCTGTTACAAATCAGCGCCTCAGAAAACACCATATTCCTGAGTAAACTTTTGAAGTGGCACTAGATAATTCTAACTTCTATGACAAACACATAATAAGAAAAGAATAAAGTGCACCCAGGAGTCTGGAACACAGCCTTGAGCTATTGTTTCTGTGGTGATCCTACACTATGGCAGCATTTTCATTTACGTCATCTTTGTGAGTATGATGAAAAAGCGGATATTGCTGTTTTCCGAGCCCCAGTGGCTACACCTACGTATCAAAGAAAACACAAGGGGAAGACATGTTTCTAAACCTTTGTTTTGGCCAATCTTATCAAGAAATGAAAAAAAAAATATTGAAGTTATTTGGACATTCTTCTAGGAAAGTCGAATAAATGCCTGTCACCAAAAAAACTTCCAAAAATAATCAGCTGATGAGAATCTCTGAAACAGGAGTTGAAAACAATGGTAACACAATTTACAGTCAAAATTATAACGGGAAAAATATGTTTGCACAAATTCTGACTAAAAAAAAAAACAGTGAAAAAAACTTTTCTTTGTTGTTTGGTAGTTAAAACCAAATTTAAAAAAAAATAAATAAAAAAATCAGGGTTTTAAGCATCCTCAATAAATTTTAGAGTGACGTTCAAAAATCACCAGTCAAAATGATAACTAAAAATAAAATTACAAAAAAAAGTTTTAACCAGTTTTGTTGAGAGATTTTGTTCACTGAAGCATAATAGACATTTCTTTTTATCAAATGATCAGAAATAACAGAAAAAAGATTAGATTTGCCAAATAACGTAACACAGTCTTTACTGCCATTTGTAGTCACCCAGTTTGAGCCTGGAAAACCCTGAAATTCACAGCGTTACATAGACACTGCACATGGATGAAACTTGTGGCAAACTGCAAATGGAAACAGTCTCAGAAATAAAAAGTGATCTTGCCACGTCTGCTTTCCCGTCCGGTGCTGTTGTGGACGTCTCCATGGTGACAGGAGACGGGCAGTGTGTGTGAAACAAGTGCTCTGGAGGATGCTGCTGTGTGTGTGGTTTGCTATAGTATTGTGCAACGTCTCTGAGGGTTCTTCTTGCTCTTCTTGTTGCTGCGGTTGGTCTCCTTGTATCTCCTGATCTCACGCACCAGTGAATAGAAAGCTTCTTCTACACCCTGTGACAGACACAAAAAGGTTGAACTGTCTGTCACAATATCATTCAATAACTGAACAAGAAAAGCGCTCAGAGTACAGCACTTCACCAAGGCTGCTCAGTCGTATCATTTCCGACGGCTGAAATCTTGAAAAAAATCTGTGGCAGAAATCACGGCAAAACAGAATGTGGCCATTTAATATATATGCACCCACAAACAAAATGAGCTTGCGCTGAGCAGAGGCGTGTGTTTTGCATGCATACGTTATGTATGGATACCGAATCGCGTGACCTATACATGCGACGGGAATAGATGGGACTTGGAAACACTCCCACGATTTAATCAGTTGTTCCTTGTATCATTTCTGACAGAAAAGTCCTGATATGTCCACAGCGGTGGATTTGCAGTACGATTGCAATCAGCTAACGTAGTGTTCACTTGTAATCATAGTTACAGTGACGCTGTGCCGCTATCTTGCAATGATAGAGAAATCTTTAACACATCCATGGATCTAGACTATAAGCCGCATCACAGCCAAAATCTCATCACTTGGTCCTTGTGTCATTTCTGAACTTCCCTGAAAATTTCATCCAAATCCGTCAGTCCGTTTTTGAGTAATGTTGTGAACAGAGAGACGAAATAAAATAAACGTACGCTGATAGTCACATAACTCCGCTGTTCCTTGGCGGAGTAATAATTGATGGTGTAAATTCAGCACACTTTCTACTGATCATGGTAACCCACAGACAACCGATACAGGCTGTGGAAGCAGTTCTTTTATAGGACAAAGGAATACTGTCCTAATTGATCTGGACCTGATTTACAACATGTCCGCTGGCTGGATGCCCCACTGAAGACTTGTCATGGTGCTTGTTTAGTAGCTGAGTCCTTAAAAAGCTCTCTGCTTGCCAACACAGAAGTGCCTGCCTTCTGTAGTTGCTAAAAGATTTATCAGTAAGACGCATCACCTGGCAAGTGCAACCAGGTACTACAGCTAATCTACAATACCTGTAGTGTGTATCATTGAGGACAGTGATATCAGCAGACACTAAATATTAAAGGACTCAGACCAAAGGCAAAACAAACAAAAAAAAAGACAACATCACTGACTGTCCTTCCAACATACCTGTCTGGTTTTGGCAGAAGTCTCGACAAATGGCACTCCGAAGCTTCGTGCCAGCTCCTGCGCCTGTCGGGTCTCCACCGTGCGGGTGCTCAGGTCGCTCTTGTTCCCCACCAGCACCATGGGAACACTGTCACTGTCCTTCACCCTGTTGATCTGCTCTCTGAGGAGAAGACACATGCAGAAAAACCTTTGAGACTGCATCTGACAGCGGGTTGCAGTCACCAGTCTGGATCTGCAGCATCACCTGGAAGAGGCCATGTTTACATTCAAATTATTCAAAAGGTCAGACAAGAACTGAGCTCTGAGGAGCATAAAAGCTGTAGACAGAAGAATTTTAGTCAGATTTGCTGTAAAGGAGGCAGCACTTGGAAGCCGTCTTTGCAACACTCATTGCTTTATGTAAGTGGATCAGTTGCGAAATGCACAAACGGCCGATAAAACATAACCACACTCCGTGTATCTGTAGATGTGTGTTAAAGATAATAGAGTGCAGTTCTTACTAATCACGAAATAACCTTTGCAATACTAGACTGTCTAAACCTGCACACAACTACCAAGTCAGTCACAGGACTGATTTAACTTACTCCTCCGGCTGTGCAGATGTGTAAATGTGAGCCAACTTGTACCTGTAAAGGTGAACATCCTCAAAGGACTTTGTATTGTTGATGGCAAACACACAGAGGAAGCCCTCTCCCGTCCTCATGTACTGGTCCCGCATGGCGCTGTACTCCTCCTGACCTGCAGTGTCCAGGATGTCCAAGAGACACGTCTCTCCATCAATCACTACCTGTTTTCTGTACGAATCCTGCAACACAGCATCAATATGATCACACATGCAGAACCAAACACAGCTGCCAAGAATGCATTGCATCATAACGGTTCCCAGGTTTGTTTTCTTGTCACACTGCTGCATCATGTAGCAACAGGCCCTTGATGAAAGGAAGGATTGTGATGAACTTGCTGAAACCTAAATATTTTAAGCAACTACGGAATTAGAGAAAACTTGCAGCTTGACGTGTTTAACAAAGACTGGAAAGAGATTTACAACCAGTTTTTTGTGAGTGTGGGGAGAAACAGGAGATACAGCAGAGTTAGCAGAGTAATTTATATCCATTAGTGACAATTATATGACACTTATAATTATAGCTTGACAGCTAAAACTGCTTTTTCCTGTGCACATAAAGATTTTAGACAAAGAATATATGATCTGTGATGAGCAGCAGCAGAAAATGAAATTAAATGAGATTGCTCCACCTCAGCCAGTGACACATTAAGTGTCTTAAATAGCCGTGCATCAGTAAGAATAATTCTGCTTTGTAATTCTGCTGCAAAATGAATATTTCTCACTCAATTAAAAACCCAGTCTGCACTGATGAATTTCTTCAATTCCTTTTTAGTAGAGGTCGACCGATACATCGGCCGGCTGATATTTTGGGCCGATATATGGACTTTTTTCAATATTACAAATAAAAAGCCGATTTGTGATCAGGCACCCGTACAGGCAGCTGCCGCGATTACCGTTGATGCCAATTTCATATTAAACTTTTGTGTTTTATTTTGTGGTTTATCTAAAGATTTGCAATGTTTAACTGCACTACGTTATATAATTTAATTAGCATTTGTTACAGTTTTTATTTTGTGATCATGTTTATCTTTTATACTTGAACAAGCAATTGCACTTTCAGGTTACTTTTTAATTGTATTTTTTGTAAACTTTAAGCATTTTTTTAATGTTATTGTACTTTTTCACTTTTTGTGTTCAATAAATGTTCTACTAGTGTATTTAATTTGTAATATATACATGTATATACTTTTAGTGTTTAATTTGCCTTTTGTAATTGATGTGCTTTTAAAAAAAAAAAAAAAAAAAAAGGATATCGGCCTTAAAAATCGGCTTCTACAATCGGCTTTAGATATCGGCCGAAAATTTTTTAAAAAAATCGGTATCGGCTTTTGAAAATCCCGTATCGGTTGACCTCTACTTTTTAGATAAAAAAAATATATATGTTGCAATAAAAATGTCAACCTACATTTTAAATTGCTACTTCTTCTTACGTTATTTATTGTCATGAACATAAAAAAAGCCCACATGGACTTGTTGGACACCAAGAATACATTGGTGAAACATTTGCTCAACATGTAACTAACTGTTATTTTCAATTCTGATTAGTCTGTTGATGATTTTCGTGATTAATCGATTAGTTGTTTGATCTGATGTGAAAATTCTACATAAAGTAAAGCCACAAAGAGCAAGTGTCTATCAGAGTTATTTATTGTCATAAACCAGGGGTGTCCAACTCATTGTAATTCAGGGGCCATATAGCCTAATTTGATCTCAAGTGGGCCAGACCAGTAAAATCAAAGCATAATAACCTATAAATAATGACAACTTAAAATGTTTCCCTTGTTTTAGCACAAAAAAGTGCATTCTGATAATGTTCACATTTAATGAACTATCTTTTTACAAAATACTATGAACAGCCTGAATTTTCTTAAGAAAAATAAGTGCAGTTTCAACAGTATTGTGCCTTATTTTATCATTTACACATCACAACTTACAGATCACAGTGTGTCTGCAAAGGCACAAAACATTCAGTCACAGGTATGTGTAGCTGAACATTACAGTATTTTACTTTATGATCAACACTACTTGTCAAGATCTAGAATTTATTTTAAATTTATATTAATTTCCACATCTATGTAGTAATCCAGACCACCTGAACTGACCCACCACACCATACAAACTAAAGTGGGAACAATTAAGGAAGATCGTTAAGTTGTCCCCCTGCCTTAGAAATGTGTAAAATATACGTAAAAAATACATAAAAGTTGTGGCAGTGCAAGGGACAAGATGAAAATAGCACTTACTTTTATTGAAACATTGCAGTTAATGTCGTTTCTGAAATTTTTACACTTTGCAAAGTCATTAGACCCTCTGCCAGGCAGGCTGTATGTTTGACACCTCTGCCATAAACTATAGGTTTGCATACAGAACTGAGGCCTTCCAGTGACAACAGTCGAAATATAAGGTCACATTCACTATTAAAGGGAAGTTTGTCTCTCATACTTCCTGTTCCCGTTTTGTGATAACTGAAAAATTAGGTAAAAAATCTGGATTATACCAAAACCAAAAGTAAAAATATATTAACCCAAAATACAGTGTTTTGCAGACATATTTTCACAATTCATCAACCTTGGTTGAGATGCTACAATGAGAATGAAAGCAGATGAAAATTATGAAAACAAACCACATTTTGTGGTTAAACAGTACATAAAAACTTGTGGATAATTAAACTAACACCCAATCCATCAATGTAATCAAGGGTGCACTAATGTGTCTTGAAATTAGAAAGGAGTACTTGTAGTTTAGTAGGTGTTGTTTAAAAGTGATTCAAAAGAATGTTGGAGTGTCTCAAACTCCAAAATAACATCTTCAAGTGTCTCATGTTGCCCACAACCCAAAGTTATTGAGTTTGTGAATTTAAGAAGCTAGAATTAGGAGAATCTTGGCCATTTTTGTAAATGTGTACTCCTCACCTGTACAGGTAACAGTCTATCACAAGGCTACAAAGAGAAACAAACAACCACACTCACATTTACACTTACAGACAATTTAGAATCACCAATTAACCGCAGCATGTTTTTGGACTATGGGAGGACGCTGGAAATCTGGACAAAACCCAGCAGGGAGAACATGGAAACTCCATACAGAAAGATCCTGGGAAGGCTGGGACACAAACCAGGGATCTTCTAGCTGCAAGGCAACAGTGCTAACCACCAAGTCACTGCGCAGCCCCTTTAAAAAATGCACCTAACTTCAACAATATATTTAAAAACAGATGTACTGTCAGGAGAACAGAGAATCTAACTCAGCTATTTTTCTTTCCTTCCAGTGAAAACACCAAGTTCTGTTAGTAAACAAAGATATGAGGGACTTTCAGACCAGTTAGAAGTGAAACCAAAGCAGCTGGATATCAGATCCAACAATCCTGAGACCTTCAGTCTCTCCTCCAGACACCTCCTATCGCCTTATGGAACACTGAAAATATGTGGTGTAAAGTTATTAATAAGGCAGAACACCATGTAAATGCTAACAACAATTAAATAGCAACAGCATGTATTTGAACATTTTTGGTCATCAGATGTTTTCATTTGTTGTCAGTGATAACAATGGAATGAAAAATTAACTTTAAGAGCTTTAATGGCAGCAGAGTTACCGGTGAGTCGTTTTACTGAAGGATCCTAAATGACTAAAGGCTCAAACAGCAGCTTTTTCTGTTTGGTGAACAGACCACACTGCTGGACTCTGAATTATGAGGTATTGGCAGCTCCAATTAGTCTTACAACACTGCTATATTTTAGATTTTTTTTTTTTTGTTTTATTTTGTTATTCTTGATTTACCACATTTGTGGCTTCCTTTTTTCCTCCACTACAGAATGTGAAGGTTCTTTGAGCAAAATTTAAAATGATCTTCACCTCAGGCCCACTGGATTGCAGATGTTTTCTTCCTGACACATTTGTTAACACAAGGTTATGAAAAGAAAATTCCTTTTGAAATTGATGCTTTTGAAGAAGAATATTGCTAAACTGTATGTTTAATGACAATGTCATCATAACAAATGTGACTTTGCAGGGTCATTTTGGAATCCTTAAAACCCACATTCACGTGAAATTCAGCCTTCAGTGTTGTGTAAAAGTCTAGATGTGTGTTTTTGGTGTCACCTCGATGGTTGGATCGTATTCATCCACAAAGTGGTTCTGGATGAGCTGGATGGTGAGGGCGCTCTTCCCCACGCCTCCTGCCCCGACCACCACAAGTTTGTACTCGGTCATACCTGCCAACAGGTGGACGCTGTTATCAGAAAACGTGATTTAATTTACAGCAGAACAACCAAATATCAGGTGAACATAAACTGAAACACCAGTTTGTCCTCTCCTCCCTAAACCTGACATGGCGAAGACACTGACCCAGATTTATCCGTTACTTGTTTTTATATGTTAGTAAACTCCAACTTATTGCTTCTGTATCTATATAAACGAGTACTGGAGGTAAAGGCTGTTAAAACTGTCTTACCTGTGGGTAGAATTTATAATACTGTGAAATGGTGGCGGAGTTTACGAGTGGATAAATGAGATTAGCGTGCTACATAACGTTAGCCGGAGACGATTTCCTTCTCCAAAACACTTGTAGAAACACTTCGGGATCAGTCAGCGACTTCTTCTTCTGACTAAGAATTACGAGTTCAAATATCAGCTACAGATTTGCGAGAATACTGGCAAAAATATAACTTTATAGTGTAAATAAATGAAAAGACCGAAGTCGTTCGAGTTCCTACTTAGTCTCCATTGTGATTCATTGGAAGCAGAGCGTTTTCACGTTAAGCCACTGCTCAAACAGCCAATGAAACGACGATATTTTGACAGACGTCCTACTAGTCCAATCCCAGCGGCGTTTTTGTTTAGCGACTTCCGCCCATAATTGGAAAATCTGTCTAATCATAAGCAGGCATTGCCTTAGTTGGGCGTGGCTTCTCTGGCAGTTTTCCTTCCCTTACAAATGGTTCTTCTCAGCTTCAGAAGCAGATGAACTATTCATTCTATTGAAGTACTAATTTCACCTGTAATATTAACAGTTTCCAAACAGCTAATCAATCATAACAGATCTATAACTGCTGGCTCGAAGTGCAGTTCTTTAATGATCAGACGTTAGAAATGAATCTACATTAATGTTCCTCCACAGAACTCTGTTACTGATGAACATTGATCTCTCAGTTCAGTGAATGAAGAAAAGTTCAGTTCTGAGTTAATATCTCTGTTCTTTGGTTCAGACTGTTAACAGCTTCTGTTCATACAACAGTGTATGGTCAGATAACTGTGTGGAGCGCATGTTAATGCTAATAATGCATTAGAATAAAACAGAATAAACTTTATTGTCCATCCAAGGCAGTAAAATGGTCTTTAGCCTCAACCAGGAAAACAAACATTTCCATAAGATAAAAAGGACATAAAACACAACAGTCTATTGTGTTACATTCATATTCTGATGTGTTCACTCTGATATTTAATGTTCCAGCAGTTGGAATGAAAGAAGCTTGTAGATCTTTTCCTCATTGTGTCTTTTCCTTCTAGCCTTGGTCTGGATCATTGGAACATCTGGTCTGATGGACTGTGAGCTCCAGAGAACATGAACATCCACCTGTGGTTGTCTGAAGAGTCTTCTCTCCTTCATCACTGTGAGGAAGAGCAGCACTGATGTCCTCCTCATCCTTCCAGTAATAACAATAATGCTGCAGATTCAGCTCCACTCTTCATAATACAACTTGTTTTGTGACTGTTCAGTATTTATACTCACTGTAAGCAACACTTTATTTTATCCATTTATTACATGTGTTCACACATTTACAGTTCACAATTGTTAAATAATGCAATTTTAAATGTGCAATAAAGGTAATAATGAAGCTCCTGACCTGAATGCTTTGATGTTTTAATGCTGCATATCTGCTATAAATAACCTGGACTTTATATATTGTATTTATGCTACAACAGCAGAGATGAAGTTAAAGGTGATAAATGGAACCCGTGAATACTAAGAACAGAAAATAATAAACTGCTGAAACAGTTGGTCTGACCTTCTGTAAGTGAAAGCTAAACAGGAAGTGGTTCACTGAGGATGCCGTCCATTCAGTCTCCTTCTTCACAACCAGGTGAGGTTTTCCTTCTGTTGGCTTCACTCAGAAGATCCTCACGGTGAATATGAGACACCTGAGATGAAGACAGACGTCACAGTATCAGCATCAACAGCAGAGGTTCATTTTAAAGTATCCCTGGAAAGATTTCCTCTGTCATATATAGTTTTCCAAGCACTGAAAGACAGAAAGGCCTGTAGTCACTCTAGCTTTGGGGGGGGGGGATTTTATTCTTCAGCTTATCTGTGCTGTAACTTAAATAACTGTAGTGTTCATCATTACTTTGGTCATACTCTGGGAGTTTATTTTTCCAATCTACACTGCAGGAATACGTACTACAACACGTGAATCCATCATTAAACAATGTTAACGACTAGAGAGTAGATTTACTGTTTTCTCTAGTTTAACTAAAGAGACTCAGCAGATATTCAGGACTACTGACAACACAGAACCTTAACCTTACTGTGTAGGTTTTCTAAACATTACATTAATGTGAACCAACGTCTCCAATGACAGTTTTATCAACTAAATCTACTATGTTACACTAACACAACACACTTCAGCTGTTTACACGAAACTCAACACAAACATCATTAGCTTAATGCTACTTTAGCTTTAATCAGGCTACGACTGAGCAGCTAGCTCGGTTAGCATCGGTAACATTAAAGCTAATATTTACTATGCTAACTTTCGTCTCTGGTCAATAAACACAGAAATAAACTCCTCCAACATCTGGAGTGCATGGTACACATTCTATCTGACTCTAAAGTTGCATTTAAAGTGCAGTAAAACTGGCACTGTTAAGAAAATAAACACTTACCGAACTATCAGGGTACTTTCAGTGTCTGCTGGTAGAATCAGCTGAAAGTAGAAAACAGGTTAAAAAAAGCCAACAGGCAGAAAAACTGTCTGTGGAAAATGTTCTGCTGCTTCACCGATAAATAAACCAACAGTGATCACAGTTAATCCAAACTAGAACAGAGTTTACACTGAATGAGTGTCTTGGCTGCCTCCTCCATAGGACCTGTCAATCATTCCAGACCAGACTGTCAATCAAGTAACCACGCCCCCTGGCTTTGCAAAACTTTAACCATCTATACAAAATTCAATATTGATTTATTTTAAGATCGGCCACCTGATCTCTCATTTTGACCATAACAGCTAACGAAAAAAATCCCGAGCCGTAGAATATCAGTCCATCGAATTTTAGTTTATCCCGTGTAGAATTGGGGTCTAGGAGCCAGAGCTTTTTGGAGCCAGCCCCTTGCGGACGGTGTGATACTGCAAGTTTTTGAAACTTCCAGGTAGGCTTCATTTTTGGAGCCAGGTGCTATGTCCATCTTTATTATACTGTCTATGTTCATACCAAGCTTAGAATTAAAGGTTTCACTGCCCTCTAGTTGTTACTTTGAGAAACTACAATATTACGTTTAAATCTTTAGTTAATGTACAGAAATCACCAAAATAATAACATAACTTTAGCATGGTAGTAACAGGAATATTATGGAATTATATTTGTATCACAATCCTGAGTGCGCAGTGTGAAAGTTTGAGCACAGAAAAAAAACCTTGAGCAAAGAAAAACTTAATGTGAGCAAACAAAAATCTATTCTGCACTCAAAGAATATATTTTTGTGTTTGCAACTATCCACATACACGCTCAATCATTGTGCTTTTCACTCGGTTTTGGCATTTGCTCTCCTGCAGATCTCTGCTCTGCGCACGCGCTCAACATCTACACTCTGCTCTGCCTTCACGCTCCTCGACTTGGCACAGCGTTACAAATGTGCCACAAAACCAGCCAATCACAGACTTGTACAGGGTCGTTCTGTTTGGTTGATTCTATCCAATCAGGTCGCTATTTCGGCCGCCTCTCGGAAGCGCTATTAAAAACTATACCTAAATCAACTGGAGTTTTGCGGTTATACTGGATTACGACACATTTTCGGTGAGTACTGTTTTATTATTGAATTACATTAAATAAAGCACTATTTTGTTTAGTGTGTTAAAGTACAGTTGTATTGTCTGAATCCACATTTAAGAGCTATTGGAGGGTATGTAACGTTTCCCCCCATCCTTGTTTAATTAGGTTAGGTTAGCAAAGCTGGACCATGTCCTTGCATCCTGAACAGCAACACTACAATGGTGCACCACGGCCACATATAAGTAGTTGGTTTTGCTAAAATATTTGTTTATGTCAGCTTGTATGAAAGTCTTTGTGTCTATTTCGTTGATTTGTATATTTCTATTCGCTTGCTAACTGACGCTAGATTTCTTGGCTGGTTGCTAGCTCAATCAGTAGCTCTCACCGCAATAATTAGTTAACAAACTTGACAAACATACAGACTGATGGAACAGATACACTATCTAAGATTGACGCCTTTATTTTTACTTGTAATATTCAATCGTGGCAATTTAATGATATACAGAGCAGTATATATTAAAACAACTGTACTACAGTTATAGTGTGCTCTGTGTTTCCCATGGCTTCACATGGCTGCCTACAAAACAAGTATCTGTTTTGCAGAAGAACACAGAAAAATACATTTTGTGCCCTCACACTAGTCAGCGGTTATCTGTAACTGCAGTATCTGTAGCTGTCGTCACGTATCACAAATATGACTGAGGAAATAAACTGAGCAACACAGCACCATTGACACGATGTTGAGGAAGTGGACAATGGATGTTACAGGATTTCATCAGTCACATTCATCAGCTTGAGGCAGGAACATAATAAACCCATTTAGAAATTCCCCTAAACACAAACTAAAAAATGTGCTGGAAACTATTTTCCCTGTGACCCTATTGGTCACAAATTTCAGTGAGTGATTTAGTTCAGCTGATGGCAACCACAAGATGTTCATTCCTAAATGTGTTCAAAGCCCAACTAACTCAAGTTAATTCCTCACTTACTGTTATGATTCCGCTCCTGCCCCTGTTCCTTCTCCCTCTTTCTCCCTCTTTCTTTCTTCCTCCTTGTTTTTCTGCATCTATTTTGACCTGTCTCTTTGGCTCCCTCTGTCATCTCTTTCCCTCTTGTCTCTCTCGTCCCTGTGTCTTGCTCTCCCTGCTCACCTGTCTACACTCAGCTGATTACTACAGGTGACTCACATTGCAGTAATCAGCTCACCTGCCCACAATATCACCTGTTCACTATTTAAACCCTGCTCATTCATTCACTCCCTGCCGGATCATCGACTCACATGCCTTCATGGACTCCGTTCCCACCTGGACGCTGCTTTTGGACTCCATTTTCCCCCCTCCTGGATTTTCCCCACATGGACTCAGTTCTCCTACCGGATTCTCACCAGCCCTACTTCTGTCTCCAGCCTGTTTTTCCTGTCTCATCTCTGTCTGCCCCTGATTTCCTGAGCCTGCTTCCCTGCTCCTTCTGTTGTCAGTTCCCCCCATCTTGTAAGTACCCCTCCTTAGCTTAGTTTTAGTTTAGTGATCTTCCGTTTTTGAATTCATAGTGTTTATTAGTAGTGGTTTGGTTTAGTTTTGTTTCCTCCCAGTTCAGTTCTCCATTTATGTATTGTTTTAGTTTTCTGGTTTAATAAAAGTCTTGACTTAATTCACCTGTCTCCGCCTGGGTTCTCCAGCTTCCCCCGTAACACTTACACACAAATGTGATTCAGTTTTGCGGCTTTTATTTTGTTCATATGTGCTGTGCGCTACCTGCCTTTGTTATCTCAATCAGATCAGCTCAGAAATCTTTCTTCCAGTATTTAAAATAAATACATATATATATTCAGATTTAGGAAACATTATTTTGTGTGGTGATGTCTGTGACACTGGGAGGTAGCTTTGCACATGAATATCTTTTCAGAGTTAAAATAAATGAACACACCCTGCTCACCATTTTCTCTCTAGCTGGAGGTTCTTTAGTCTTATCATCAGTTTCAGAAAAACACGGTGTAAATGTAAAATACACTGTAATTAGTGGAGAATCAAGCCAGCACGTATGCAGCTACAAACACCTTTATTGGCACAGAAAGTTGTTTTATAAAACAATTGCTCAGGTACAGGAAATGAGAATTTATAAGGTAAAATGTTAAAATGTCACCAGAGAAATATAGATGAGTTCCATTTCAGTCTCTTGTTACACCAATGGAATGCAGATCTTTTTTTGGTGTCAGCATGTAAGTATAAAGATGTAAAAAGTTAGAGAAGCTACAAGCCTCACTTCCACAATGTGACATTTACCGTCTGTAATAGCCATATGAATTGTATCTACTGTAGTAATAATTTTCCTGTGCAGCAATGACACTGAATGTAATAATGAAAATAAGGACGATGACACAAGTCGCCACGGTGGCAGCGATGTTGAGGGAGCGGACAGTGGAACGATACCATCGGGCCTCTGGCAGATCTCCAACCATCTTCCGGTCTCTGGCCTGGAATGACCAAAGAACACTAGTTTTAGAAGTAGATTGATAATTATCTTCAACCTCAAGGAAACTTAACACTGCCAATGAAAACATACAGCCTCTGTCTCATAATTGTTTCATTAGTCTGTACACTTATGTCTAAAAACATGTAAAATGTTAAATTTGAATATTTCTTGTTGCCCACCTGTCTTTCTTCTGAATAGTGCTTGACTTGCAAAACTGTTGGAAAAGCCTTCTGCTGGAAGCATTATTTTTTCCCACTAACTCTATCCTATCACTGCAAGAAGTGACATTTGTGTCTTTAAAAAATTGTAACAAAGAGACGTTTATGTATAATTAAGTGACAGGGATTATATTATAAGGTGTTCTTTTTTTTTTTCCTTTTTAATGTGCAATTGGAGAAGTTTGGGACATGAGAGATGAAAAGTCCAAGAAAATCCAAACTGTCCCGCATAAACTCACCTTGATGGAGTGGATGAGAGCTGCCAGTCCAAGGCAGAAGGAATTCATGTAGAACAAGCTGAAGATGGACCAGATGATGTGGTCCTTTGGGGGCTCAGCGATGATGTTCACAGTGGTGTGCTGAACTATTCCAGGGTGTTCAGACTGTCCATACGGTACCCCCTGCAGTGGAACCAAAGCACTTGGGTAACTTTGAGGGTACATTGCTCTGAGCTCAGCTGCAGTTTGAAGTGGAATGTGCAGAAATCTGTTGAAGTGACATGTTACTGCAAATGTTAATTCCTTTTTGAGGGTGTTGGGCTGGACAGAAGACAGTTTTTTCCGCGTAAACCAATCGTGCCAAAGCAATAACCTATTTTTTTTCTGACATTCACTCAGAATCACGCCTCATGAAACTGTCTCAGTGTCAATCACTTGACATCTCAGTGGTTTGAATGTAGTGGCTGATTGGTGTATGGCAGGTGTTACATGCTACGTGCTCAGTGCTCTGGGCACTGTGGTTAACTATTCTTGGGTTTATACCTCATGCACACTTTTTTCACTCACATGCATATGCTTCCACATTTCTTACTTCTTCACCTGCCTCTACCTCTTATGATTATCTCAGGAACCATATGAGATTAAAAAAAAAACATGTTTGGTGTCATTCTAATCCCTATTCGGTGTTATTTTAGAGCTGTGATCATCATAGATATTTAACAGTCTGATTTTTTTGTTTAAGAAATCATCTCAAATTAAGTTCTACAGGTATATGGCCTATGACCTCTCCTGGACGGTAAAGCTCAACACCACCCCTTGGAAGGAACATGTTCACGATTAGTTTGATGTTGATTTGAATTTGGCTCCAAAACTTTCTATATAGAGGAAAGTCACTGGAATGCAAACTGGGCTAGGCCTCGCTCGGACTCACTCAGTGGAAAAAAAAAAA
Source organism: Amphiprion ocellaris (assembly GCF_022539595.1). Taxonomy (NCBI): domain Eukaryota; kingdom Metazoa; phylum Chordata; class Actinopteri; family Pomacentridae; genus Amphiprion; species Amphiprion ocellaris. Next base: position 25,777,509 of record NC_072784.1, on the reverse strand, counting down.
AAAAAAGGCTTTTTGAAATGGGCTCTCTTATGACAACTTAAACTAAAACTTGTCTTAACACTGAGTTCTTTTAAGATGACTTAAAGAAACGTGTGGCTAAACTTTAAACTAGGGTTTTTTCCTGTTTTACTTAAAGTTGGACTTCTTAACTTCAATACTACAACAGTGTGAATATTTTTTTTGTAGAAATATTAGCTTCGACTCTTAATGTTTTTACTTCTACACACTTTCGCAATGCAAACCTGCCAAAGTGCCTTCTTGTCTCTGCATTCCTGAACTGACTCATCCAGCAGATCATCACAGCTACACGTCCTGCAGCGGCCTCCCCCTCCCTCCTACAAAGGATACGCAAGTATCACTTTCCTTCTGCTAAACAGGTGAATTTACAAATTACAATTGGTTTTCCAATTTCAAAGTAGTTCTGAATTCATCACCTTTCTACCAACTGCTTCCAGTGACGATCACAATCAGTTTGTCTGCATTTATTCATTCATTTATTCATTGTCTGTTGTTACATCAGTTTGGTGTTTGTTCGTGGTATTGATTAATAAATGTCTGTATATAATTGTCGTTGGTTCTATCATGTATTTCTTTGGGGAACGGGAGGTCAATGAAATCAGAGTATGACTTTTGATCATGAGACTGATCATTACAAGTAGATTTGATTAATTAATGATTACTGAACCTGTAATATTTTTGATAAAGGTCTCTTAGGAATGTAGATCATAAAAACCGAAGTGATGCCCCTGATAAATCAGTGCAATTGTTACCATAAAGTATAGTTTGTATCCTGTGTGTTGCAGCTACATTTTACATATTTAAAGTCTGACATTAAAACCTGTCATTAAGTTAACATGGATGATTTCCCTTAGGGATCTATAATTCTGTCTGTATTTTATCTGTAGCTGAAATACTGATTCGTCTGTTCAGGAAAGTGGGTGATTGCAATAATGACAATAAGATAACGAGGGAAGTCAATACAATAACTTTATTTATCCCTGAAGTGAAATTCAATAGTCAGGACTGTGGCTCAGATATTACAGTTTTTCTCAATTTATGACACTGTTCTTGAAAAATAGCACACATTTCCCAACACACTGCACACTATTTTTTTTTATTTGAACACAATTCACAAAGCACTGCACACTTGTGTCAAAAGTGCACTTTATTGTCAAATTTTGAACTTTGTTTTCAAAATTAACACACGAAGCAAAAATAGGACACTGCACTGCTAAATACAACACACTCTTCTCTCACTGTTTTCACATTGTGTAAAAAAATGATACAGCCCTCAAAAATGACAACTTAAACACTAATGCATCCTATAAATAAATCAGATGGGACCATTGCAGTACTTGACTGTACATTATAAAATATAAATGATGTTAGACAAAAAAAAATACAGCACTGTATTGTACACAGCACAGTATGCAAATATTTACAGCACGTCTGCATCAATTCTTTCAGCCTGGTCAGACCACAGGACCTCATCAACATCACAAGCTATATTTTCTCTGGAAAGAAAGACCTAGTGTGTCTGATCCAGCCCTGACATGCATCAGCATGACCATTGATTGCAATAGATTTTCCCAAATGTATGGCTGCCGCTCATATACACACATGGAGAAAATTGTTGGTACCCCTCAGTTAATGAAAGAAAAACCCACAATGGTCACAGAAATAATTTGAATCTGACAAAAGTAATAATAAATAAAAATTCCATGAAAATCAACCAATGAAAATCAGACATTGCTTTTGAATCGTGGTTTAACAGAATTATTTTACATTTTTTTCTGATTGCACAAACATAATTATCAACACCTTATACTCAAGGAGCAAAACATTGTTCCAGATTTTCACCACTATAAACACAGTCAGCCTCAGACTTTTTGCAGAACAATACACACAGTGATTTGCAAAACACTAAACTTAAACTCTTTTCTTGATATGCTTCATTTTTGTGTCTGTGAACATAGAGCTGATGTGCCAAAAAGTTCCAGTTTTGTCTCGTCTGTCCATAGGACATTTTCCCAGAAGCTTTGTGGCTTGTCAACATGCAGTTTGGCAAATTCCAGTCTGGCTTTTTTATGATTTGTTTTCAACAATGGTGTCCTCCTTGGTCATCTCCCATGAAGTCCACTTTGGTTCAAACAACGACGGATGGTGCGATCTGACACTGATGTACCTTGACCTTGGAGTTCACCTTTAATGTCTTTAGAGGTTGTTCTGGGCTCTTTTGTTACCATTCGTATTATCCGTCTCTTCCATTTGTCATCAGTTTTCCTCCTGTGGCCACGTCCAGGGAGGTTGGCTACAGTCCCATGGATCTTACATTTCTGAATAATATGTGCAACTGTAGTCACAGGAACATCAAGCTGCTTGGAGATGGTCTTATAGCCTTTAACATGCTTGTCTATAATTTTCTTTCTAAGCTCCTGAGACAACTCTCTCCTTGACTTCCTCTGGTCCATGTTTAGTGTGGTACACACCATGTCAACAAACAGTACAGTGACTACTGTAACCCTATAAATAGGCCGACTGACTGATTACAAGTTTGTAGACACCTGTGATGCTAATTAGAGGACACACCTTGATTGAACATGTCCCTATGGCCACATTATTTTCAGTCTTTTCTAGGGGTACGATCATTTTTGTCCAGGCCAGTTTCATGAGTTTATTTTTTAAAATAATTCTGTTGAACCACGGTTCAAAAGAAATGACTGATTTTCGTTGGTTCATTTTCATATAATTTTTATTTATTATTACTTTTGTCAGATTCAAATTATTTCTGTGACCATTGTGGGTTTTTCTTCCATTAACCGAGGGGTACCAACAATTTTGTCCACATGTGTTTCTGTTACCATTGTGACACCGATGAGTAATGTAAATCTATCTGGCTGCTCGCTGTTGTTGTTATTTATTATTTCTAGAGTTTTTAACATTTTCAGTCAAATGTCTGCATAGGATTTACAGATGTTCATGGCTATTCAGACTCTTGGTAGTTAGTTAATATGTATAAACACTGCAAATGAAATACAAGTCTTAAATCTTGTTCATAAATGGTGATGCATTGTTTGCAAACAATGTGTGCTGTCACGAACATGTGTCCCATTCTTTCTTTTTGTACCATTTCTAGCCCTCACAAACTCACTTACTCGAACACTGCAGCTGTGACGTTGGTCTGTAGGTGGTAAGTCCTCAGAGGGGAGATTGGGGTTAGGCCAGTTAGTGGCAGAGAGGAGCAAACCTCATTCAGAGAACACTTTCTAATCTAAGGATTTCGAATAATACGGCCCCTTTGATACGTACGCTTTTGCTGTGCCTGCTGATATGGACAGCCTTTGTCCCTGTCAGGAGAGAAGTTTCTGTTGGTATTTGATCCAGAGCGAATAGTTACAGATGGCTGGGCTTCCCTCCTTCCAGGAGAGCGGTCCCACGTGATTACAAGAGGCTGACAGGTCCTGTAGTCATCACGGTCTTCCCTATGGAAATAATGACAGGAAGAAACAATCAAGAATTTGTGTGTCCACTGACTCCTCCCAAAGTATATATCAAGAAACACTGTACAGTAATTTGTTGGTGACAAAACAGAATACACACACGCACGCACGCACGCACGCACGCACACACACACACAGACACACACACACACACACACACACACACACACACACACACACACACACACACACACACACACAGACACACACACACACACACACACACACACACACACACACACACACACACAGACACACACTATGTGGATATATTGTATAGTATGGTCTTAAAAACGGTATATCTGCTTAGAACTTTAGCAATACTTCTGTCTTTCATTTTTGTGAGCAAAGTCATTTAGCTTCACCTGAGTAACAGGCTCAGCTTTCATGCTTTTTAAAATTTTCCTAATTAGCAAGACAACAGAAAAAATACATTTTGCGGTGTGACAGCTTGTTTAAAAGTATTAACAAAAAGTTAAAAGAATGACAAATAATTTGTGTGTTTTAATGTAAAAGCAATAGCCACAGTTAACTGTTAAATGCTCTGTAAAGACTAAGACTGATTGGAAACTTCCTGCTTCACCTCTTAAATCAAAAAGTAGACATCTGTTTTTAAGACCTCTGTGCTTAGAAAGTTTGTTAAATGGACACTAGAAAGCATTATGAATGTGAGGGCACTGACTTGGCTTTTCTGTCCTGTTCTGTCCTCAGAGGAGGGCCTAACCCTTGACCTCTTTTGCGGAAATGATGAGGTCTGCCACTGCTCCTGAAAACAAGAAGAAATACAATCAAAAACACACAGGCAAATAAGGCAGTTTTATACAGAAAAGTCCCAAGAAAATAGTAAAAATAAATCTATTAGAGTATACTAAATGCATGTTCAAAATGTACTATTTTCATCATTAATGGTTTAAGAAGAAAAATGCTGGATACTCAACAGTGAACGCCTTCACATTAGTAAAGGAAACAGAATAAGCAGAAGACAAACCACAAACATTTAAATTCAGCCTCAGTGGGGCACTGTGGCACACTGATCAATTTGTGGAACAGAGGCAATCTCCCACTTTGACACAACCAACAGTTGGCTGACAGACAGACCAATTTTGGTCTCTCCTCACTATGATCTGTCTTCAGTTGTACGCAGAGCCATGATTAACCCTAAATATGGAGCTGAAGTTAGAAAGCATGGTCACTGGATCTGTTATTAAACCATGTAAGGAAAATTCTGAGAGCTTTTTAAAAGTTTCACACACCTAGCAAAACTACTAAATCATCATTGTTCATTACATCTTGTTTTCACGATTTTCCAAACTCAAAGCTCAGGTCCGGACAACATGTTTTGTAGAGGTATGAGCAACCAAAAGGCACCTGGCTGTCATGACCTCTGCTTGAACTCAAGCAACATCTCAAACAAAAAGCAGGTCTAACAAGGCCTCAAACTTTTATCACTCATGGTCTGTTTGAAGTAGCCAAGACTTAGGTAGCCATTTGCCAAACGTCAAAATTCCATTCATGCAGTTCAAAGTTAATATCCAAAATATAAAGGTTGAAAAAGAAATTGTGTACTTATTTAGGAAAAACAAAAGAAATCTACGGGGTAAAACTTGAAAGGAAATGTCTTGTGATACTTATAGTCAATACACAAATTTGGTGAGTCACAAAGTCTAAAATTATCCATAAGCCCCAAGTGATAAACTAATAACAACTAGTTACACATGTATCTTTACTCCAGTTGTTTTCATTGGTTACTGTACAAAGCTAACTGTTCATTAAGAGTGTTGTTCATTTGTCACCATGGCAACTAAAGTACCTTCTGCAAGAAAGAATCCTACTTCTTGATCTGTCGTCAATGCAATAAGATGAGGGCAAAAGCAATCAGCTAGTTCTGGACAGGAGAAGCTAAAGTGCAAACTTACCCCAAACCAAAAACACTGCAATTATACTGTTGTGATTATAGACCAATATTACATGGGTACCATTAAAGAAGTAGATGATAAATTTCAGTTCTGTCTTAAAACAACGCCGGGTTGGCCTTTTGTACTGGTAAGTTTCTGATCATTGCGATCCTGCACTTGTTCAAACTTAACATTGCACAGTCCCTGAGTAATCTGCATTCAATGTAAGTGATGAGAGTTAAAAACCAAATAGTTCTCTTTCTAAATATAGAAAAAATCCAGTTTTTCAGAAGTTAATATAGTTATCTCTCAGTCATATCAATGGTCGCCTTCAAAATTCACAGTCATTCAGTAGTGAATTCCCTCTTTGATTTTCATACAGTGAGGGAATCTGGTACTAGTTAGACTGTAACTTAAGGAAATATTCACTTGATCAGATTAACAAGACTGTAACTAACCATCATTTTTACTTTGAGTTTAGCTATAGAATCCATTTTTACCCAGAACAAAAACTCTAAATTATGTCCTCATTCACTTACACTGGCAAAATATTACGAAGACACCATTTAATGGTCAGGAGCAGGGTAAAACTATATGTGGGCACTTAGCAACTGTTTCAGGGAATATTCTTCTTCTTTTTAAAAAAAATCTTTTTCTTTAAGTCAATCATGTGTTGTAGAGTTTTCATGAAGTGTTAACTAGTAGAAACCCCATATTAATGTTGTGTTGAGCATTTTATCAATTTTGTTCATGACATACTGAACAGTTAATTTGTCAAATTTTAACAACATTTTTCTTGATATTTGTTGAGGTCAACACAGGTTCAAGCGTTGTGGTGGTATCCACTGCCCCCCTCCCACCCCCTCGGCCAACAAGCTCAATATTCGGATATTTCGGATATTCGTCATTAATTGGGCCCAAATATCCGGAGTCCAGAAATTGTTATTCGGACCATCCCTAGTATTCTGCCTCCATTTGAGGCTTGAGGATAAATCCACAAGAGTAAACTTTCAGAAACGGAAGCAGTAGTTAATATGAAATTGGTTATATGATCCTAAATTTGCAATTTAGGTTGGTCAAATGCCTATTTAATAGTATGCATGTTTTTACACACCTTAAATCATTTGACCAACATGTCCCTAACTATTAATTTAACGGAGAAAGGACCAAAAAAAGACAAGAGACATATGCTGCTCTAACTGTCTGAGATGTGTGTGCGTGTGTGTGTTTGACTGAAGAAGGAGTGGTCCAGCTGTTTTTCCTCTCAGGGTGGGGTAAGGGGCAGGGGTGGGGTTATTTATTTGGCTGAGTGAGTAAACACTAGTCCCCTTCTTTAGCTGAGTACGACTCCTGGAAAGGGGGCCCTGTAAACTGGTGGTGTGTCGAAGTGGCCAGCAAAAGAAAAGTGTCTGTTGATGTAGTTGTTCTTTGTGCTGCACGTGTGGATTTAAATTAAATTTTTTGATATAAAAAAATTGAAATGTTTTTTTTTCCTGAAGCTACAATTTTATGCCACAGCAACAATGTTTGATTGTAGATGTTATGTTCTTTACTATTGTTGAACGTTGATGGAAAAATTATTTTGAAAAAGTGACTTTAGACCTATGAGCTTGTTCAACATATTGTTTCATGGTATTACATATTAACAGAGTCACACATTACAAGGGTCAGCTAGTTTTCAAAAGACAGAACTCTGCCTACATCTAGTGGTCAATTTCATGCATTACACAAAGAATTCAGTGAAAAAAATATAATTTCACAATCAGAATGAAACAAGAATAAACTGATTTGACAAATTAAGAATCTTTGAAATAAAAGGATCAACATACTGCCTTGAGTCTAACTGATGCCTCAGATCATCTCTTCCATAGCTCTGTTGAGAGTATGAGGCCCCCTGAAAGCAAAAATCACAATTTCAACAGCATTAATTGAAAAATGCTGCAAATGTTGATTACTTTTATTGCTACTGTAATTGTTGGAAACAGCAAAGGGCCTACAGGAATCTTAAATAATGAAAGCACTATGTCATGTAGCTGTTAACCTTTCTACAGTGAGACACACTGGTACGACATTCGGTCATGTCTTGACGTGATATAAGTATAGATTGGCACTGACTATTTTCTTAGAAGAACTTGTAGCACAAAACAGGTTTTAGTGTAAAGACCATGCATGAAAAGTTTGTCTTACATTTCTTGGTGGAGAGGAATGTCTGCGATAATTCCCAAAGTTGGGGTTATCATCAAAGTATCGGTGATCATTGGGTGGATAGCTCCCTTCACTATGACCTCTTTCTTCGTGGTAATTGTTCTGGTAACTGTCCTGGTAACTTTCTTGCTAATTTCGAAGACTACCATACCATGAGTCATCATTACATCCTCCATCAAATTCCACCCCTAGCCGTGACATTGGGTTCCTCTTTTCAACAATATTGACAACTCGATGAACCGTCACCTGAAATGACAAGACATTATAACTGACATTTTAGTACATTAGCCTGAGCAAAAAGGTAATAAAGGAAAAAAACCTACATAGTAGATCACATAATGTTCCAGTGCTTGAGTGTCATGAGAAGTCGCTACAACACTGAAGAAAATTTCACTACTACTGTACAATAATACCTGCCAAGGTCATTCAAAGCTAATCACAACCTTAAAACTTTCAACAGCAAAAGTGTCACAATACCAAGGACAGTTAAAGTGGCAATATCAATGATTTTTTGTTGAAATAAAAGTCTGTCAAGTCACAACCTATTGCCAAATGAGGTAACAGTTTGAGGTAAATTCAGAGGAGACCTTCTGGCTTTTTAAAAATTTCTTAAAACCAGTCATGATCATCTGCAGCAATGCTAAATCCAGGTTGTAGCAACAATTCCCCTGCAAAATAAGGCCAGGGGCATCATTTTGGTGAAAAATTTACATGCAGGAAGACAAGCAAAGTCATTAAAAGGGATAATTTGCTGAAAGATAAAATCAAGCAGGTCTGTCTTAATGCAGAATCCAAATCTTGAGCAAAATTAGCCATTTCAGCTCAGAGGTTGTCATTGTTGCTTCCCATATATATCAAAGAGGATATTAAAAATGACAAAATGAAGATGGTGAAAAAGAGAGAGAAAGCCAAAATAGATTTAGGATGTCCCAGTAAAGAATGTAACTGTCAAAGTTTAAAGTATAATGTTTTGACAAAACTGTATTTAAAATTGTATGTACACTGCATAAAAAGTACATACTTCGTGGCAGCTGAAGTATGTAATGAAAGTAAAAAGAAAAAGTACACAATTTGGAAATCAGAAACTGTTAGGATTTCCGGGAAGTAATGTTCTAAAACACATGAAATGCAATTATCAATTACAAATTGCAATTAACAGTTATAGCCACAGGTACTAACAGTTTAAAAATGCAGTTTTTCACTTATTACCTATTGGGCTTAGTCAAAGGAATATATTTTTTTGCCATGCAAATGACATCTTTCCTTACCTCTCTTGCGTCTGCTGATGAGAAGTGGTCTTCATATGCCTCTCTAATACTTTTTCGACCACGTCGATATGCCACTACAAAGTGGAAAAAAAGAGTATGTGCTGTTTAGGATTCAATGTAAGGCTGTGAAGTAACTTTTACATTGTGCTTAATATATAACAAAATGATAAAATTCTATTCATACAGATTTGAAATGAACTGGAAGAGGACTGAATAGACATGTTTAGGAGAGCAAAAATCTGACAAACATTGTTCTACAGGTAGCCAAAATAAAGGCCAGATACTTTAAAAACACTGTTGTGATACGTAAATGAGGAGTATTTATCCCTGATCAGCAATGCAATAGGCTGTCTAATTTGTAAGTCATCAGCTGAGGCAGAAACAAACCGGGCTGTTAGTATATTGTCCAGTGAAAGAAAGCTTCAATTCAAACTGTCAAGCTTCTTTTCCCTTCCGGTGAACTTTGTAAAGATGGAGATCAGATCCACAATCTTTAAAAGTTTTGATGATGACACTTCATCATGCTTTGTCAGGGTTTCTTTAACACTGGGGGGGGCAACATAGGTAGGCATGGCTCTGTTGGATGGCTGTTAAGCACCTTTCATAAGAACACTGGGGTGTAGGCAGAGGATGGGAGCAGGAGGCTGCTGGTAAAGATCTGTCCAGCTGTTGTTCTGACAAGTCATAATAGGCATGCACTTTGGGCAGAAAACATTTCTAGCAGGCCCTTGTTGACTGACAGTTTTTGTGTTTGTCACATCCACGATCCCCACTCTTTCACCTACTTGGTCAAATGCATCAGTCACTGGACAGTCAGTAGACTTCCAACCTTTCTTAAATGCAATAAAGTTATAAAATTTATTCTCCACTATACTTTTTTTGAAAATGCTTTTCTAATCAATATTGAGAAGAAAATATGCTATGTTGACATGGCTTATTTTTTATAAGAAAACTTGTGCAGACAGTTATTCATAGTTATTATACACATTTGGATTTATTTACCAAACTGATTACTCTAGTCATCAGCTGAAGTCTGCACAGGATGCTGAATGCTAAAGCGTCCAGCTCCAGCACAATCCTACAGAAACAATACGATTTCAAAAATTTCTGGCATGACCTAGCCAGGCTCACATTTATGATGACTGAAATAATTCTCTTTAATCAAACTAGAAAAAAACAATGAAGAGTCTGCAAAGACAATCTATGCTTGAAAATACTGTCATCTTAACACTGTAAAACTATGTTGTATAGGCACAACTTCACTTGATGTGCTATAAAAATTTCTGCATGCAGAAAAAAGTGAAACAGCCAAAACAGTCCCGTTGTAGGAGGAGATTTCTATGAAGACTTCTGTAGGGTTTAAAAAACATGCAAAATGCAGTTATTTTCACACACTGTTGCAGGAGTGATGTTGGTTCCCTGTCTGGTGTCCTCAAGATGTTTCAGGGAATAATGATGAACCTATAAGCAAAAAAGAAATAAAGTTTTATTCATCTGAGTCCATCAGTGCACAAACACCCTGAAGAACAGGCCCTGTAGCATACACAAACACACACAGAAATACAGGCATGGACACGATCTTTGACCTCTGTTCAACAACATTTGTAGTATAGCACAACCAAAACATTAACTGATCTCTTTTCATAAACGGTGACTTCTACAGGAGAAGACAATGCTGAAGTTAGCATTTGATTTGCAGCTTTCAATTTGGCAATTATGGGATGGATTTCTAGTCTCACTGAGCCAGCTCTGTAGTAAGTAATGGTCTGGCTGCACTTCAGTATCATTCTATTGTTCACATTTGACTTGTAAATACAGCGGTTTTATATGTGGACCTAGTGCAGTGTGGTCTGGATGTAGATAAAAGCACTGTTTTTTGTTTATTGGTTTGTTGTTGTTGTTGTTATTATTTTCATTTTTACAAACAGAATAAAGCTTATACACATGTGAAATGGCGTTTTACCAAATCTTAAGCCTCTCTGGACATAGTAACGGAAGGCTGTGCAGGTTTGCGAGCCTAAGTATCGCAGTATTTTCGCAGAAACTGTAGAATACAGGTTTCACAATTTTGCAAGTAAGTTTCAGCGTTAAAGTTTTACCTGAAATGTGGAACTGAATGTATAACAGGCTTTTACAGAAGTAAGAGTTGCAGGTATGAAAAGGTTTAGGTCGGCCCCTTAAGCTAATTTCACTGTCGTAGGGGGACACTGTGTAGTTAGGTAAAGTTGGCAAGGTATTCACAGATTCGGACTTCCGGCATCAATAACTCATGAGATATACGTTGTAAAAACATAAACAATGCCTCTTTCAAATCGTTGTAAGCTAGACAATGTGCTACAAAGCAGTTTTATCAAAAGTCGCTGTCTTTCAAGCTGCAGAAATAACATTGATGTCTATGCACAGCTGGCTGTGTGACGAGTGAACAGGGACCGTCTGCAAATAGCAAAACCGCTGCAACAGCGAAGAGAGGCACTACACAAATATTCAATTACTTAACTTTTATACACTGTAGTGTCACCAAATTTACTGCAGCCATCAATTGTCTCCTGCTGGTCATACTACAACTCTTGGTTTGACACTAAATGCAAAATCTGAATTTTAAGGATTTTTAATTATTTTATTATTTTATAAGTCATAAAATTCAATAACTTCACTCTTGTTTATTGTAGTGTCACTCAAATCATTGGAGCCTTCAATTGTCTCCTGCTGTTCATATTACAACTCTTGGTTTGACACTAAATGCAAAATCTGAATTTTAAGGATTTTTTATTATTTTATTATTTTATAAGTCATAAAATTCAATAACTTCACTCTTGTTTATTGTAGTGTCACTCAAATCATTGGAGCCTTCAATTGTCTCCTGCTGTTCATATTACAACTCTCGGTTTGACATTAAATAGAAAAATCTGAATTTTAAGGAATTTTTATTATTTTATTATTATTTTATTAGTCATAAAATTCAATAACTTCGCTCTTATACACAATATTGTCACCAAAATCACCGGAGCCATCAATTGACTCCTACTGGTCATACTACAACTCTTGGTTTGATATAAAAACATTTTTTCATAATTTTAATGAATTTTATTATTTTATTATTATTTTATTAGTAATACAATTCAATAACTTCACTCTTATGTACTGTAGTGTCATCAAATTCACTGGAGCCATCAGTTGGCTCCTGATTGTCATACTACAAAGCTTGGTTTGATATTAAATAAAAAATCCGAATTTTAAGGATTTTTTGTAGTAAATAAAATTCAATCACTTTACTCTTAAACACTGCAGAAAATTAAATTAACTCCATCTAACCATCAAAAGGTCCTACTGATCATACCTTCAGGTTTTTTCTTCCAAGTATTGTCCATACAGTCCTTAACTTGGAAAATATTATTAGCTGTTTAACATTATGGTTTAAATGAATCAGTTAACGCTGCAGCCTTGTAAGAAGGCGTCTTATTGTCTTTCTTCCCAATCGTCAGTACTTGAGGAGACAGTCTAAACAGTTTAGTTTGGTATATTGGTGTTATCTGATCCTCTCTTTGGTGAGGATTCCAAGTTCCATTACTATTCAGTATCATGTATTTGGACAAACAGGTGCACTATGGATCTAAAAATATAGCACCACATACATCAAGAGAAGAGCCATCAAAGCTAATTTACTCATAATCCTTAAACTTCACACACAAGCATGCACACTAAAGAGTGTACACAACTTCACATGGCAATAAACAACCCAAATAAAATAAAATTCAGTTACTTTTGGTTATTAATGTTCCACAATCTACCAAAAAAATGGATGAGCACTTTTATCTGTTACAACAAAAATATTTGAGATATATAACAACAATTTCATTACTAATAAAAAACCTTAAAATCATGAAAAATAGCTAAATATCAAACCAAGAGTTGTAGTATGATCAACAGGAGCCAACTGATAGTTAGACAGAGTGTAATCTTTCTGCAGTACATAAGAGGGAAGTTATTGAATTTTATTACTAATAAAATAATAAGAAAATAAGAAAAAAAATCCTTAAAATTCAGATTTTTTTATTTATTACCAAACCAAGAGTTGTAGTATGATCAACAGGAGCCAACTGATAGTTAGACAGAGTGTAGTCTTTATGCAGTACATAAGAGTGAAGTTATTGAATTTTATGACTAATAAAATAATAATAAAATAATAATAATTCATTAAATTTCAGATTTTGTATTTAGTGTCAAACCAAGAGCTGTAGTATGACCAGCAGGAGACAATTGATGGCTCCAGTGATTTTGGTGATACTACAGTAAACAAGAGTGAAGTTATTGAATTTTATGTCTAATAAAATAATACTAAAATAATGAAAATCCCTTAAAATTCAGATTTTGTATTTAGTATCAAACCAAGAGTTGTAGTATGACCAGCAGGAGACAATTGATGGCTCCAGTGAGTTTGGTGATACTACAGTGCATAAGAGTGAAGTTATTGAATTTCATGACTAATAAAAAATAATAAAATAATAAAAATTTCTTAAAAATCAGATTTTGTATTTAGTGTCAAACCAAGAGTTGTAGTATGACCAGCAGGAGACAATTGATGGCTGCAGTAAATTTGGTGAAACTACAATGTATAAAAGTTAAGTAATGGAATATTTGTCTCTCTTCGCTGTTGCAGCGGTTTTGCTATTTGCAGACGGTCCCTGTTCACTCGTCGCACAGCCAGCTGTGCATAGACATCAATGTTATTTCTGCAGCTTGAAAGACAGCGACTTTTGATAAAACTGGCCTTGTAGCACATTGTCTAGCTTACAACGATGGGAAAGAGGCATTGTTTATGTTTTTACAACGTATATCTCATGAGTTATTGATGCCGGAAGTCCGAATCTGTGAATACTTTGCCAACTTTACCTAACTACACTGTTTGTCCGTTCCCCTTTTCACAGCCAAATATCCAGAGTACCTAGATGTCTGCAGCAGGGATGAATGTAAACAGTCCGCACAAGTGAGAAGAAGAGGAATTGGTGTTAGAGACATTGCTGTCAAACTGTGAAGAGGTGACTTTTGCGATGCATTCTACTGTATGTTGCTGTAACTGGGCTAAAAAGATGTAATAGCATTGTTGTTAGCACACCTAGCTAGTATAAATATCAGTACACGAGGAAGTCATAAGAAACCCACCAAACAATTAGGCTATTTCAACACTCCTTGCCGCAAAGGCCACATTACATATCCTGCCTATCGCTTAAAGACATAAATACACCAATATAAATTACACAGCAGCCCAAGCTTCCCTCTCATGGACATACGGACAACCAAAACACAGCTGCAAACACTCGACAGTAGCGCCAAACACACCATTTCCTGTAGGTTCTTCTTCGGTGAAAACATCTGTAAGCAATGAGCGGCCGCCATCTTGTGACGACAACACGAATCGTCCTGTCCCGACAAGATGGCGGCCGCCGATTGCTCTGAACAAGTTTTCCTTACTTCGGTAAATTACAGATAATTTTAGCTCTACTAGTAAATTAGTAAAACCTTGGGGCGGGGGTCGGGGGGGTCGGGGTGGGGGTGGGGGGTGGGAATCAATTACTTTTTAAATTTGAAACTAAAATAAACAACAAAGAATGGCAAAACTGTAAATTATATCCACATCAAAAATCTGTATTTTTACAAATACGTATTGTCCCCTTACAACATTTGACAGTGAAATGGAAATCAGAGACAAATATTCATCAGCAGGGGAGACCGGGTATGGTTGTAACATGGGGAGAGTTGTAACACCACCAATTCCTCTAATCAGGGATAAGATAGGAGTCACATGATCATTTCAGTATTTACCCACTCCTCCCCCCATCACACACCAGTACTCTCAAGGCCGGAAACAGGTGCATGTAGATTCTATAGAGAAAAAACTGATTTTAAGGTAAGAAAGTACATTTTTGACCAAGACTATATTTTGTTTAGTACTTCTACTATTGCAGATAAAGCCATGTGACTTAGAATAAATTGTAGTTTCTTAGGCAAAATGTGATGTATTTGTCCCCTGCTAATTTCAACCCACTATGCTAATACAGCTAGCTAAACAATGGTTGACAGGGGTGGAGTGGCTTGTAACACATCTTTAAAAAGTGTTACAACCATCCCCTTCCATACAACTAAGAACACTTTCTTGATTTTAATCATGTTACAGAATGCCTAGGCAGAAAGACTGACAGAGGTGTGCCTGCAGATGTTTTTAAAAGAACATCTGATGAAGTCACAAAGAAGGGCAAATCAGTCAGATCAGTCACAAAGGCACATGGGATCTGCCATGTAACACTGAGCAGATACTGCAGATCACTACAGAAGATGAGAGACCAGGGGTCCAGTGATCTTCCCAGTGTAGGTTACAGGAGCAGCAACAAAATTTTCTCTGAGGTGCAAGAGGAAATGTTAGCGGATTATTTGACTCAGGCAGCCGACCTGTATTATGGACTGACTCCACGTGAGGTAAGCATATGAGAGGTTAGTCACTAGAGACCAGAGTAGAATTGAATTTTATTTCAGTAAACCTCTTATTGAAGCATATCATAGGATGTGGCCACTGTTTTTATTTTTTTTTGCCTACTTGTTACAACTTACCCCAGCATGTGTTACAACTTACCCCAGTAGTGGGGTAGGTTGTAACAAAGGATCACCACGTATTTAACATCACCTCATCAGGTCTGTAATATTCTTGCAGAGGTCTGACTTGGTGCCTTGTTAGTAAACAAATGTGGGTATGTTGTATTAAAGTTTGAGAACTCAAAAATTCAATGAGTTTAAAGTGCTGAAAAAAGGTGTTACAACCATACCCGGTCTCCCCTATTTCACAGATATTTGCCTTTATTTAAAAAAAAAAAATTGTGATATTATTTTTAAATCATTTTGTAGTTGCTCCTTTATAGACTTTTTTTGTTGAATTACAGATAATAACTAGTAAAATCACTGAAAACAGTATGAATTTACTTGTTAATGTTAAGCCGAAATAAACAACAAAGACAAGCAAACTGTAAATAAAAAATCTGTATTTTTAAAAATGGTAGTTCATTAAGAAATGGTAAAAAGACATGAGTGAAATTGCAGGAGGATAAAAAAAAGAGTATTTTTTAACTTTTGAAAAACAAATCATGCATAGTAATGGAAAACCATAGTTGAACTGTTACTTTACATATTTTTCATTTTGTTTAAATAAAGAAGACAACCAGTAAACTCACAGAACAAGAAAGTACTAACTTACATATTGATTGTAAAAACAAACTAAATGTAAAAACGGCCACATTTGTAAATACTGTCCAAATCTAAATTCTGCAATTTTACAAATAGTCATTTGTTGTGTTATACAGTTTGACCATAAAATCACACTATTCTTCTCTCTGTTCTAAATACAGCTACACATATATCATTAATTTGTATATATTTATCGTTATTTAAAATGCAACACGTGTATTAATTAATTAATTAATTATCATTTTGTAACTGTTCCTGACAGATTTTTAGTTTTCTTAAATTACAGATAATAATTAGAAACATCACAGAAAAAAAATGTAAACATGAATGTAAAACCAAAACAAACAAACAAGAAAGAAAAACTGATCGTAATATCCACATCAAAAATCTGTATTGTTAAAAATGCTAATTTCTTATTTAACAATTTTGACCATAAAGTTAGTTTTTCTTTGTTGTGTTTCAATAATAAAAAAATATTTGTACTGCACGGATTTTTATTCAAAATAGGGAAATTATTTCTCAAACTGGAAAAATTATTTTTTTCCTGTTTTGGTCATTTTATTTGTAAAATTACACAGTTATTTTTTTTTTTTTTTTACAGTTAATATGTAAATTAGTGCTTCGTTATCTGACAAAAGTACTAATTTAAGTATTGACTGTACAAAGAAAACACAATTTTGAAAAAAGCTGTAAAAACTGTTCAGATGAAAAGTCTATTGACAAATACTCAATGTTGTATTATAGAGTAGATAATTTTTAATTGTTACAGATTTTCCCTTTGTTGTTAAACTACAGATAATTACTAGGAATATTGCAGAAAAGGTATTAATTCACATGTTAATCTAAACACAAAACAAACAACAAAGAAGGACAAAACAGTAGCTAAAGTTCACATAAAATAACACTTTAAAAAAAAGGTATTTTGCTGTCACGGTTATTTATTTGCTGTTGTTTGTTTTATTTTGTTGTACTGATATTTGCAGATATTTGAAAGAAAATGTATGTATGTAAAGAATTTCAATGTAGGGAATTATTTCTCAACCTGTGAAATTACAGATTGTCTTTTCAGTGAAATTCCAGAGAAAGATATTATTTACATGTTCACTGAAAAAACAAAAGAAAAAAACAGGCCCAAACTGTAAATAATATCCACATCAAAAATCTGTATTTTTAGAAATAGAAATGTCTTTACCTAAAGTGTTTAGATTTAAAATGACATAAATTGTTGTTTGACAATATTTGACTGTTAAGCTACACTTTTCAGGTGTCTAAATTAGCAAAACACTTTATAATACTGATATTTGCTGTTATTTGAAAGAGAAAAAAAACATATATAAAAGAGAGAAATTATTTCTTAAACTGTAAATTTACAGATTTCCTCTGTGTTGATAATTAGTGATGTTGAGTGTTCACATCAAAAAATCTGTATTTTTACACATTTCTTCTCCTAAAGTGTTTAAGTTTAAAATGACACTCTTGTTTATTTGTATTTAAATATTCCGGAATGTTCATGCATTCATTGTCGTCATGGTGACGTTCAGAATGTTCAGGCCTCAGTAAGACAGAGACCTCAGTGGATCTGCTTTACTGCAGATGCAGCTCCAAGTTTGTCCTCATTTCTCTGGATTTTATCTCAACGTTTTCATCCTCTTGGCTTCAGGAGACACATGGAGAATATTTGTGAGATTTGAGGAGGGCAAAAAGACACAATTTCCTCTGTGTTGGGACTGTTGTTGGATGATGGATGGGAGCAGTTTGGTCGAGTGGATAAGATTTATTAAAATAAGATGAAGGAAACTTGTAGCTGGAAGATGTGAGGATTTTTCTTTTAATTGGACAAAGTTTGCTGTCATGTTGACTGATCATTGAAGACGTTACTGACAAGTAGAACAATGATTTGAAAAACCAGGACGGATGCCCAAAGAAGTTTCACCAGAACATCAGCTGCTGTCGCTGTGCTGTTGAGTGACGTTCTCCTCTGGAAAGTGGATCCTGAATGTTTCTTCTACCAGGTAGGGATCTACATGCTGAATGTCATTTTAGCTGATTTAAATAAAATAATATATACATACACTACCGTTCAAAAATTTGGGTTCATTTGGGGTCACTTAGAAATGGTCTTATTTTCAAAATGAAAGCATTTTTTTCAGTGAAGATACAGGCATGGCAATTTTCCGCCGTTTCGCGGAAATCCGCCGTTTTAATTTTCAAATTGATCATTTCTGTGAATCGTCCAAATCCGTAGAGAAAATTTTAGGGGGGGTGAGGTATGTTTTTGATACTCTTGCTCCCGGTTTTTGAGAAGCGCTCGGCGTTTCTCCCGCAGCGTAACAGACAAAGAGAATCAGTCTAGCTCCTGCTGCATTGTAAAAGGCCTTGCGATTGGTCGAAATTGGTTAGCTGCCAACGATTGGACCAATCAAATTGCTCGATGCATTCTTTTGTTACAATTCATGGCGGCATGTTCGTGTTGGAATTTTGAGCTATTGGGATCGTTTTCGGTGGAATCGAGGTTTTTATTGAAAGATCAAGAGTCATCGGTGCTAGAAATAGATAAAAGTGTCAAAAACAAGTTCCGATGGAATTGGCTTGAGAGAAAAGTCATTAGAGTCATTTAACAAAACACTGGGTATTTGACTCATGACTCAGGGCAAAATGAATCACTGATAGTGTTTAAAGAGTGTTCTGGAAATGTAAAAAAAACTGACACAGCTGACTCCATAGAGCAGGGGTCACTAACTGGCGGACCGCGGTCCGGATCCGGACCCAGACGCCGTCTTACACGGACCGGACCTTTAATCAGTAAATTGTAACGGGATTTTAAATTTGACCGGTCGCTTCTGTTTTACCGGCACAGCTTTCCCAGTGTTTACGGCATTAGTCATCAGCTCAGGAAACACACAGACCAATTACGTACGAGTTCAGCCATCCCACGTGACGCTACTGAGCCAATGAAGTCTCTGCATTCAGCTGCTAAACATCACAGCTCTGCGTTCAGAAAACAGTTGAGAGGTGAGGGACAGACAAAAAAGGAAATGAATAAAGCGACACCGAGAGGGAAATAGTCCTGCACATGCTGACCATGTTTGGCTCAACATACAGCTGGAGGCATCTTTCTCAACTATGAACATAACAAACATGACAAAACTGAATATGGTTCCAGACTGACCAATGAGCTCCAAATGTGTTTGAGAACGACCCTGACACCATTCAGACCACAATACACAATTCAAAAAATACTGGCAGGGCAAACTGCAGCTCAGTTCTCCCATTAAGCAGCATGGGATATAAGGGGAGTAACAAGACAGGGAAAAAATGTTAAAGTGTTCAATTGTTTACATTTTTTGAGATTTAGGTATTGTTAAAGATGTATATAAGCTGGTTTGGGTTGTTCAGTCATTATTTTTTCAAGTTCTGCACTTAATTTTAAGATGTACAGTTATATCAAAAGGCATTTTTTAGTAAATGTCAAAATGTTTTTGAACCGTACTGAATTTATTTGATTTGATGGTCAGCTATTGATTACATGCACAGGCTAATAAAACTTCTAGCTTACATCAATATATATCGCACTAATTGAAGGCAGCCTTTATGATGTTTCGGACCTTTGCTTTAATACATTTTCTCTGACTGGACCACTTTGAATTTTAGTTGAATACCCCTGCCATAGAGGAAACTGTGACATTAGAAGTGACTTTGTGACCAGTGTAGAACTCCAGTGTAAATAGTGTTAAAAGACCTATAGAACTGTAAAAAATTGTAGGACTAAATGCAGTGAGACATTGAAGAAAAAGTAAGTTAACTTTTCATTAAATTAACTTATTCATTACAATCTAGTCTTCTGTAATTCTATGCATGTTTTTCATTCTAAATCACCTCTATTTTACTGAAAACCTCTCAGCTCAAGGGGGGGCTGCGCCCCCCTGGACCCCCACTGAAGACTGTATACCGAACATTTTCAGCTGAAATCAAAATTTGCTGTTGCCATGCCTGAAGATAACATTAAATGAATCAGAAATACAGTATTAATCATGTTGAAAGGCTAATTGATGATTAGAAAACCCTTGTGCAATTATGCTAGCACATGAATAAAAGTGTGAGTTTTCATGGAAAACTTAAAATTGTCTGGGTGACCCCAAACTTTTGAACTTTAGAGTATATTTTAACAGTGTAATCATACATTCAGACACTGTGAAACTACAAATGACTGTGTGAAAACAAAACAAAAAAAACCAACATATTTTTGAGATGACACTGTTTACAGTTAGTCTTTTTTTCTTTATTTCTCTTTTTTGACTGCTCAACATGTAAATGAATGCTTTTATCTGTGATTTTACTAATTACTATGAGTAATTTAACAAAACAGGGAAAATCTGTGGCATAACAGTTTAAGAAATTATTTCCTGATTATTTAAATATTTTGCTGATTTCAACACAGTTAAAAGAAAACTGTAACCTCAGGGTCAAATGTTGTCAAATAACAAATTATCATTTTAAAATATACAGATTTTAGATGTGGATATTACAGTTGTTGTTTTGTCCTCCTACGTATTTATTTATTTATTGGTTTAACATTACCAAGTAAATGAATATTTTTATCTGTTTTAATAGTTATTTTTTGTAATTTAACCTACCAGGGAAAATCTGTAAAGTAATGCAACAAAATGATTTACAATTATTATGCATATTTCTTTCAAATAACGACAAATACCTCTAAAATAATGATATAGTTTTTTCTGAATTCAGTCAGAAAGAAAATGAAAGAAGTGTAATTTCACAATCAAATGTTTGAGGAGAATAATGTGTTTGTAAAATTTGTTTGTAAAATTACAGATTTTTGATTTGTCCAGTACTCACAGTTGTGGCCTGTTTTTTCTTTTTCTTTGTTTTCTTTTTTTTTTTTTTTTTTTTTACAATAAATATGCAAATTAGTACTTTGTTTTCTCTGACTGTAAGTAGTAAAGTTACAGAAAAAAATATTAACTTATATATTGACTGTAAAATGAAATGAAAATTAAAAAAAACAGGCCACAGCTGTAAATACTGTCCAAATCAAAGCTCTGTAATTTTACAAATACTCATTTGTTCTCCTGTAATGTTTGACAGTGAAATTACACCTCTTTTCTTTTCTTTCTGTACTGAAATCAGTGACAAATATAACATTATTTTTGAGGTACTTGTCCTTATTTGAAAGTAAAATCATTTTGTAACTGTTGCTTACAGATTTTCTGTAGTTGGTTAAATTACAGATTATAACTAGTAAAATAAAAAATGCTAATTTACATTATAATGTAAAACCAAAACAAAGAACAAGGAAGGGCAAAAAATGTAAAATCAAATATTTTATATCAAAAATCTATATTTTGAAAAATGAGAATTTGTTGTTTGACAATATTTGACCATTAAGCTACACTTTCAATGTGTCTAAATCAGCAAAAACTTTATGATACTGATATTTGCTGTTATTTTGAAAGAGAAAAAAACATGTATAATAAAGGACTGAAAAAGAGAAATTATTTCTTAAACTGTAAATTTACAGACTGTCCCTGTTTTGGTAATGAGTGAAATTGTGTGTTCACATCAAAAATCTGCATTTTTACACACAGTAATTTCTTCTCCTAAAGGTTTTAGGTTTAAAATGACACTCTTGTTTATTTGTATTTAAATATTCCGGAATGTTCATGCATTCATTGTCATAATGGTGATGTTCAGAATGTTCAGGCCTCAGTAAGACAGAGACCTCAGTGGATCTGCTTTACTGCAGATGCAGCTCCAAGTTTGTTCTCATTTCTCTGGATTTTTCTCAACATTTTCATCCATTTGGCTTCAGGAGACACATGGAGAATATTTGTGAGATTTGAGGAGGGCAAAAAGACACAGTTTCCTCTGTGTTGGGACTGTTGTTGGATGATGGATGGGAGCAGTTTGGTCGAGTGGATAAGATTTATTAAAATAAGATGAAGGAAACTTGTAGCTGGAAGATGTGAGGATTTTTCTTTTAATTGGACAAAGTTTGCTGTCATGTTGACTGATCATTGAAGACATTACTGACAAGTGGAACAATGATTTGAAAAACCAGGATGGATGCCCAAAGGAGTTTCACCAGAACATCAGCTGCTGTCGCTGTGCTGTTGAGTGACGTTCTCCTCTGGAAAGTGGATCCTGAATGTTTCTTCTACCAGGTAGGGATCTACATGCTGAATGTCATTTTAGCTGATTTAAATAAAATAATATATACATACACTACCGTTCGAAAATTTGGGGTCATTTGGGGTCACTTAGAAATGTCCTTATTTTCAAAATGAAAGCATTTTTTTCAGTGAAGATAACATTCAATGAATCAGAAATACAGTACTAATCGTGTTGAAAGGCTAATTGATGATTAGAAAACCCTTGTGCAATTATGCTAGCACATGAATAAAAGTGTGAGTTTTCATGGAAAACATAAAATTGTCTGGGGGACCCCAAACTTTTGAACTTTAGAGTATATTTTAACAGTGTAATCATACATTCAGACACTGTGAAACTACAAATGACTGTCTGAAAACAAAACAAAAAAACCAACATATTTTTGAGATGAAACTGTTTACAGTTAGTCCAGTAAGTGGAACAATGATTTGAAAAACCAGGATGGATGCCCAAAGGAGTCTCACCAGAACATCAGCTGCGGTCGCTGTGCTGTTGAGTGACGTTGTTCTCCTCTGGAAAGTGGATCCTGAATGTGTCATCTACAACAGGGGCCCCCAACCTTTTTTGTACCAGGGACCAGTTTCACGCAGAAACACTTTTTCAAGGACCGGATAGGGGCGTGAAGGTTCCAGTAACAAAAACCTTAATCATTATATTTAGTATGTAATCTGAGTGCAGCAATTACATTTTATATTAGGCATTTTCATGAACTATTACACTATAATATCAACTCACCAAAATGTAGAATCAGTGGGAGCTCTAGGCTTGTTTTCCTGCAACTAGACGGTCCCATCTGGGGGTGATGGGAGACAGTGACACTTGAATTGTATTCCTTATATCCAGTCTACTCCGTAGTCTTGTTTTTGTTGCTGTCACTGCAGAAAACCCACCTCACAAAGATAAGAGGTTGAAAATGGAAGCAGGACTTTCAGTGCTTTTGTGGCAGTGTCGGGATGTTCTGCTTTGACTTTACTCCAGAATGCAAAGAGATTTTAAGTTATTTCAAACATGGATTGAAGGCCACCATCATTTGCATCTCAACTAGCTGTTCCTCTTCTTGTAGGGTTAAAGTTGATTCCTCTGGCTTGTTCACAAATGGGTTCCGGATCCATTCCTTCCCCAGCCTGGGGTCTTTTGTGATGGGGAAGTAATGCTCAAACTCTTTTGAAAGCTGCAACAGGTGATCATGCACTAACTGGGTGAATGAAGGTCCAAACTCAGTCTCTTCCATAATCCCTGCTACTATGTGAAACATGTCAAATATCCCTGTGTTCACGCTCCGTCTCCATAACTCCAGTTTGGCTTTGAATGCTGCAACCTTGCCAACTTGAAAATGGTTGTCATTTTCCCCTGAAGTGAGAGATTGAGTTCATTGAGCAGGTTAAAAATGCCACACAGGTAAGCAAGTTTCGAGATCCAATCAGCGTCACTGAAGTATGCTGCCAGTGGTGACTGATTTTTCCAAGAAAAATCTCTGCAGTGACTCTCTTAACTCAAAAACTCTTGCCTCTTGAAAGCCATCTCACTTCTGTGTACAAGAGAAGGCATCTATGTTCTGCATCCATCTCTTCACAGAGCTGTTCGAACAGACGTGAATTCAGGGCATGTACTTTTATGTGGTTAATAATTTTTATCACATCTTGCAAAATGCTGTTAAGCTCAGGTGGCATTTTTGGGCTTGCCAGCATTTCCCTATGGATGACACAGTGTGTGGACTCACATTCAGAGGCGACCTCCTTGATCCACGTTGCCAGACCTGAAAGCCGCCCAATCCGTGCAGACACCGACACAGTGCGACCAGTTAAGCCTCCCTGATATGTACTCGTTCAAGGACTTGAATATCTCTGCAGCTGTGGTGTTAGTTGGCAGAAATAGTGCACATAGCAAATCCTCATGTACATCCTCCTGAAAAACGTATCTCACAAAAACGAGCAATATTGCTTTGTTTTCAGCATCTGTAGATTCCTCCACCTGAATCGTGTACCATGGTGACTCATTAATCCTCTCAACTAACAGCCTCGACGTCCTCTGCTATTTCATTAATTCTTCTTGTTACAGTGCTCGCTGAAAGGGGGATGTTTTCGACCTTTTTTACTGCAGCCTCTCCGAAAAGTTCACTGCAAATGTCCTTTGTAGCAGGCAAAATCAATTCTTCCCCAATAGTAAAGGGCTTCTTAGCTTTAGCAATGCGGTCCGCGACCAGGAATGATGCTTTTAGCGCGGACACATTTGTTGAAGTAGTGGCCTTCAATAATTGTTTCTGTCCTTCATGTTCCCGTTTTTTTCTTTCA